>NC_058374.1:53306500-53950000 GCF_018350175.1 Felis catus
CCAGTGGCATCTAAAAAAGATCTAATCAGGGGCGCCTGGGTGGCGCAGTCGGTTAAGCGTCCAGGTCACGATCTCGCGGTCCGTGAGTTCGAGCCCCGCCTCAGGCTCTGGGCTGATGGCTCAGAGCCTGGAGCCTGTTTCCGATTCTGTGTCTCCCTCTCTCTCTGCCCCTCCCCCGTTCATGCTCTGTCTCTCTCTGTCCCAAAAATAAATAAACGTTGAAAAAAAAATTAAAAAAAAAAAAAGATCTAATCACCCTTAGGCATGTTATGATTTTTTTTTTGTTTTAATGAGAATTTTTGAGTCACTGGAAGTTTTTATGTCATATAGCAGATAGGATTTTACTCAAGCATGCTCATCAAATATAATTTTTCTGGAATAGTTTTTTTGTCTCTTTGTTTTCTTGTTTTTTTTTTCTTTCTTTTTGGTCTTTTATTTCAACAACCAGAAACTTTCTCTCATATCCTTCTCCCCCAAGAGTGCTTCTATTGTGTCAAAAACAAATTAATTCATTTCTTTCCTCTTGAAAAGTTATTACTGCTATTATGATGCTCATTAACGTTTCATTAAGTTTATGCTTTTCATTGAGTTTCAGTGGTTTTTTTTTTTTTGTAATTCCTGGCTTTAACCAACAGTCCAGTGTGAAATGTATGAGTAAACATATAAGCAAAATCTACTCACCTCTACATTTATTGGCTTAGCTAAGGATGACTAGAAATTAAATACCTGAAAGGTTTTAAGTTAGTATCCAAACAAAACGAACAAAGCCCTCTAATTTGGGGGTAAGTTCTCTTTGTAAGACTAGTTATTTTTCCCCCATGTAAATTTCAATTATTTTTCCACTTTCTATTAAATTGTTTGTTCAAATTATGTCTTAAATGATGTTACTTTGCCAGTTTAAAAAATGAATTAGAATTTTTAAAACTCAACAATGCATATTACAGTTTTAGCAAATTTGATTTATGACATGTTTCAGAAAAAATGTTTGGAATATATCTAGATTATGCTGAAAGATAAAGTGTAACAAAGAAATTGGCACATGCAAGGGACTTCTGAGGATGGTTAGGCAAAGTCCTGTTAAAACTTTGATCAAATCTCTTGGTTATAAATATTTTTTTAGTCTTTTCATTACTTAATGAATTCCTCCTTCTCTTTCTTATTTTGTACTTTTTATATTCACATTGTGTTACATAGCACAGAACTATTTCCTTCCAGTGCTAATTAATACCACTTAATGAATGCGGTTCTCCGTGGATATTTCAAACTGATTTATAGTGCTTTCTTTCTCTTTCAAAGCAATCATGGAGCAAAGTCCAGGGAGCTTCCTCTCATTGTTCATAAACATGGGCTTCCCTACAATACTGAAAAGAGCAAATAACTAGAACTCAAAAGATGCAGGGTCTAGGCTTTATTCCACTAAACATCCTGCCTCCCTGAGATTCAGTTTCCTTTTCTGTAAAATGAGATTGACAGTGCTGGGCCCGCCTTCTTAAATTAAGCTCAGATGGAAGAGTTTGTTGTAAATTCTAAAATGCTTTATTATCATAACTTCAAATTAAAGGAAGCATAATTATCATGCTTGTCTGATCACCAGGAAAGACTCACACAATAATTTCACACTCTTGATAAAAACCACGATTTTTTCACCCTGTATACTTCTAGCAATGTTCTGTGAGCTAGTGATTTTGAACAATTTAAGGAGTTTTGCCATCATTTCCATCATGAAATCAACACAGCATTCTCAAATTTGCAAGTGGACTTGCCCTATTTCAAATTCTGGCTTTAACAATTATTAGGTATAAGACCCTGGAAAATATTCTTAATCTTGTTAAGCCTCTGTTTTCTTTGGAAAGGGGATATTAATACCTTCTTAATAAGGTGGTTAGATAATTAAATGAGATGTATTTTAAAAAGCAGAAGACTTCAATGAATGGTGGCTGTTTGATGTTGTTGATGATGATGATGATGATGATGATGATAATGCCTAAGAGGAAGAAACCTACTGATGCTGACACCTGACCCAGGCAGTATAGTTATCAGGCGGACATGAACAACTCAGTGGGATACAGTGGAAAGATTTTACATGCCAAATGCATATAAATTGAGAAATGTATTCTTTTGTTAACAACGGCAGCTTTCAACATGAGCAAAAATGTGAACAGAATATTTTTCTGACTTCTTTAAAAATGATTTTGAGGGGCGCCTGGGTGGCTCAGTCAGTTAAGCATCCGACTTCAACTCAGGTCCTGATCTCACAGTCCGTGCGTTTGAGCCCCGCGTCGGGCTCTGTGCTGACAGCTCGGAGCCTGGAGCCTGCTTCAGATTCTGTGTCTCCCTCTCTCTGACCCTCCCCCGTTCATTTTCTCTGTCTCAAAATAAATAAACATTAAAAAAAATTAAAAAAATAAAAATGATTTTGAAAATGTCAAGATTTTGTCCTTGAGATGACAATACATAATGCTTAAGATACCTGTTTCACTTGCAGGGTGATACTATTTGTGGCCATTCCTAAATAAATAATCTAGAGAGGAAGGTGTTAATCTTTAAAAATGCAGTTACTGGGGAGTGACATCATGAACAGAGTATCTCATTCCTATGGTCAAAGGTTATCTTTTCTTTTCCCCTCTGGAGACTTTCATAATGCTTAAACATTTAGAAACTAACCCAATATGATTTTTCTCAAATATGGGCAATATTTGCTCCTTTGGGAACTTGAAATCTTCTGGCTCTTGTCTTTGTTTTCTTATTTGCCTGTCTTTGGGAGCATTTTAACAGTCATTAGTGTGACAGTGACAGGGTGGGAAGGAAACATGAGATCAAAACTAAAATCAGTCCGACAGACTCGTACATCAACCTTATGATGTGAGTCATAACGTTTTTATAAGAAAACATAACAGCTTCAAAACTTTTTTGGCAAATTCTGCAGCTACTTCTAGCTGTAAAAGAGGTATTTTACAGAGTGTTGGGAGAAGAAATAGATTAGGGTATCTTATGAAACTATGGGGGTGATTTTTCAAACTACATAGTCATCTCCAAAACTGAGAACCTCAGGGCCAGAAAGAGAAACAAAGTAGCAGAGAGAATGAAAGAGAGAAAGAAGCCGACTTGTGGGCTCTGGGGACATGATTGTCCCACAAGCACCCTCTTATGAAGTCAGTCTTTTCCAGACTAAACCATATGGGATTTTCTGAAGTAGAACCACACTTAATAGGGGTGAGCAGGGAAAAAGCAGTCTGGAGGAATAAACAGGAAAAAGCAGGAGAAAATCCATGGTGTAGCACAACTCACGTTGCTGGCCAACTATGCTCCATAAATGTATGTTGAAAGTGCGGAATGAATGATTTGCAACTTCAAGTAAAATAGAGAGAGACCACAGAAGAGGAACTAACAAGTTTAGGAGAAAAAAAGGACACGGGGAACTGGAGACACACAAATTGGTGATGTAACCGTAAAAGTGTAATAATGCAGCGTCGTAGGAAAGCAGAGGGAATCCATAAATCTCTGGCAAGCACATACAGTAAACATGGAAAAAGAAAGCAAGCAAGCAAGCAAGCAAGAGAGAGAGAAAAGGCAAACTATGGAAATGGAGAGGACTAGCAACAGATTGAGATGTAAATTTAGCCATCTGGGATCAAAAAGTGATCCAGAGCCTTGTTATGGAAGGAGGTGTGGGTCTCAGTTGAGGGCACAATTGCTAGAAGGAAATTAGCATATTAGTTGTAATCCTTAATTTCAATGTTGAGTAAATTGGTGTATTGTTTTTCCACAATATATAATTGAGTAATAAGTCCTTTTTTTTAGTTTAAAGTTAAACCTAGCAATCACATCAAAAATAGAGAATCAGCGGGGTATCCTTTATTTTTCTTTGAATCTGCATGCTCCTGCGGTGTTTTTGAATGTAGGGTTTCAACGAATGTTTGTTGAATTGAACTAAATTGAAAACCGAATTTCTCAGCTTTTTTCCCCCCTCTACCTTTGGTATCTACCTAACTTTTAACTTTATTCTCAGATGCTGACTAGCTCGCTGAGCAGTGGGGTCAGCTGGGTCAGATGCTCAATGTGGGAAGTTACATAGTTTGGAACCCTGGAATGTGTTGTTTATGCTAATGAACACGCAGCTATCTTCTCCCACACAGTGAGATTGCCTTTCAACCTTCAATTAGCGCTTGTCTAGCAGTCCTGATCTTTATGTGTTTAAAGTCTCTAGATCCATCCTGAGTTCTACTTCTGAGGCCTCGCAAGCCCTCAATAAGAGTCAGTTACATTTGTTTTTTGTTTTAAATGATGTTCTCCATTTTCTACTTATGTAGGACCGAGCATAATGTTTTCTTTATTTCCTATCTCTTAGATAGGGTTCACCTGCTTGCCAACAAAAAATTATCAGAGCCAGTAAACAATATCCCTATTTAGCTTCCCCTCATGAGTTTGTTTTCTATCAAAGAGGTGTCCTGTTACAGACAGATTGACATTGCTACAAGGCTCTTTTACCTTTGATAGCTAAGGGAAGTGGTGTAGGGAAATTGAAGAGATTGTGCTTTTAAATTATTTACATGAGTAATTTAGAAGTATTTTACCAGTCTGTTAACAAATGCTATGAATTAAACTAGGCAAACATTAAATATATTTCTATGTTAGACATGGTGGATCTTTACTATCATGTTCTTTCTTTCAGAGGATTACTTTTACTATATTCACCCAAGAAATATTTAAGTTTTGAGCTAAGGAGTAGAGATTAGAAAATGAAAAGAATTCAGAAGACCTCTTCCATATGCCCCCACATCCAAGTAAAGGAATCTATCTGCATTTTATATGAGTATTTCACTTTTCTTCCAATTACAATAAATAAATTGTATATAATTCTGTTAAGGGGTGCCTGGGCGGCTCAGCTGGTTGAGCATCTGACTCTTGATTTCGGCTCAGGTCATGTTCTCATGGTTCATGGATTTGAGCCCTACGTTGGGCTCTGCACTGGCAGTGTGGAGCCTGCTTGGGATTCTTTCTCTGTCCCTCTCTCTGCTCCTCCCCACTCACTCTCTCTGTCAAAATATTAAGAAAAATAATTCTGTCTAAGGCTGTCTAGATCTAATTTCTCTACTCAGGAACAAAGGCTGTTGCCCTGACTCCTGCCTCATAAATTTCCCTTCTTTATTGTATGATATCTATTAGTAAACATGCTGCAATATCTCTCACTTAGAAAACTTGTCTTGTTCCATTTTACATACTGTGAAAAGATGATTTTCTTTTTTTAAAAAAAGTTTATTTATTTTGAGAGAGAGAAAAAGGGAGAAAGTGCAAGCAGGGGAGGGGCTGAGAGAGAGAGAGAGAGAGACAGAGGGAGAGTGAGAGGGAGAGAGAGAATCCCAAGCAGGCTCCACACTGCCGGCACAGAGCCTGACATGGGGCTCAAACCCATGAACGATGAGAACATGACCTGAGCCAAAATCAAGAGTTGGACACTTAACTGACTGAGCCACCTAGGCACACTGAAAAGATGACATTAAAAAAAAGGTGAAAGCATGTTTCTCCCAGAAATACAAACTGAACAAACATTAAGAGGGAGGGAGACACTGAATCCGAAGCAGGCTCCAGGCTCTGAGCTGTCAGCACAAAACCTGACATGGGGCTCGAACTCATGAACCATGAGATCATGACCTGAGCTGAAGTTGGAGGCTTAACTGACTGAGACAGCCAGGTGCCCCTTATTTAACTTATTTTTAATGAGAGAATTGGTTAGATACTACAAGAAGTCAAAGAAGAATCCAACCACCTCCCACTAATTAGGATGGTTAGAAGGAAGGAAGGAAGGAGAGAGAAAATAGTCAGTGTCGGTGAGGATGTAAAATGGTACAGCCTGTATGGAAGACTGTAGTTGATTCTTCAAGAAATTAAAAATAGAATTACCACATAATCCCACAATTCCACTTCTGGGTCTATTTCCAAAAATATTGAAAGCAGAGTCTTGAAGAGATATTTGTACATTTATGTTCAGAGCAGCATTATTCATAATAGCCAAAATGTAGACGCAACTCAAATATTTGATGGGTGAATGGATAAACAAAACATTTTTGTATATATACAATGAAATATTATTCAGCCTTTAAAAGGAATGAAATTCTGACACATGCTACCACATTGGATGCACCTTGAGAACATTGTGCTAAGTGAAATAAGCCAGTCACAAAAGGACAAATATTGTGTGGTTCCACTTATATGAGGTATCTAGAGCAGTGAAATTCGTGGCAACAGAAGGTGAGATGGTGGTTGCCAGTGTGTGGGTGGGTGGGGAGAGGAACAGGAAGCTAATGTTTAAGAGGTACAGTTGCAATTTCTCAAGATGAAAACGGTTTCATTTTGGAGATGGATGGTGGTGCTTCACAGCTGTGTGAAGGTACTTAACACCCCTGAACTGTACACTTAAAAATATTTAAGATGGCAAATTTTTATGTTCTGTGCATTTTACCACCATTAAAAATAAATTTTAGGGGTGTCTGGGTAGCTCAGTTAAGTGTCGGACTCTTGGTTTGGGCCCAGGTCATGATCTCATGGTTTGTGAACTCAAGCCTTGTGTCGGGCTCTGTGCTGACAGCATGGAGTCTGCTTGGGATTCTCTCTCTCCCTCTCTCTGCCCCTCTCCTGCTTGTGCGCTCTCTCTCTCTCTCTCTCTCTCTCTCTCTCTCTCTCAAATAAGCTTAAAAAAAAGAATAAATTTTAAAATAGTAAGAAAAAGGAATTCAAAGAACAGACCTATTTATAGATAGGAATATTTTAATGTGCAAATGGAGACAGAGGGGAGGGAAGCTAATAGAGCCTGTAGGGACAGAATTCCTTTGCATGTTTACAGACAAAAATCATTTTGCCTTGCCATCAGTTACCTACAGTTTACAGAGTTATAAAATAGCCCCATAAAATCGGAACTAGATAGCCTAGATGAGTATGTTCTCTGTAACACATAGCTTTCCACTGAAGCACATTTTTTTTCTACAAGCTAAAGTCTTAGAGTAGACTACAGTTCGTGTCTTTCCTATCTATGGTAGAGTAAAAATGGCCATTATTTTCAACTCTTTCCATCCAGAGATGGAGTCTATTTCTTGACTTCTTTAATCTGACCTGTCCTTGTCCTTTTTTTGAATTAAATGTGGCAGGAGTGACATGATGCAAGTTCTATAAATCCCTAAGAGGCCTAACAGTTTTTACTTTTGCTGTTCTGGAAAGCTGCCTCTATGTGAGTAAGCCTGAGCTAGCCTTCTAGAGAGGCCCCATGGACCAAACAAAACTGCCAACCCACAGAATCTTGAACTAATAAGTCACTTCTAAGCCACCAAGTTTTGGAGTGTTTTGTTACAAAGCAAATGTTAACTGATAAACCATTTCAATAAACAGCACCTCAATTTTTCCACCTCTTTACGTCTTAAACCTTACACCTACTCTTACTATTCTTTTTATTTTTTAAAGTTTTTATTTAAATTCCAGTCAGTTAACTTACAGTGTGATATTAGTTTCAGGTGTACAATTTAGTCATTCAACACTTACATACAACACCTGGTCCTCATCATAAGTGCCCTCCTTAATCCCTATTACCTATTTAGCCCATCCCCCACACCTGCCCTGCAATAACCATCAGTTTGTTCTCTATAGTTAAGAGTCTGTTTCTTGGTTTTGTTCTCTCTTTTCCCCTATGATCATTTGTTTTATTTTTCTAAATTTCACTTGAGTGAAATCATACAGTATTTGTTCTTTTCTGACTGATTTATTTCACTTAGCATAATAATCTCTAGCTCCATCGATGATTTTGCAAAATGGCAAGATTTCATTTTTTATGGCTGGGTAATATCCCACTGTGTGTGTGTGTGTGTGTGTGTGTGTGTGTGTGTGTAAATATCACATCTTCTTTATCTATTCATCAGTCTATGGACACTTGGGCTCTTTCCATAATTTGGCTATTGTTGATAATGCTGCCATAGACATAGGGGTAACATGTATCTCTTTGAAATAGTATTTTTGTATTATTTGGGTAAATACCTAGTAGTGCAACTGCTGGATCATAGGGTAGTTTTATTTTTAATTTTTTGAAGAAACTCTGTACTGTTTTCCAGACTGGAAAGTGTCATGCAAAAGAATGAAACTTACTATTCTCCTTTTATCTGACATCTGACCTATTAGCAAATGCTCTCAGCTCTTGCTTCAAAACATACCCACAGCCTAATCAGTTCTCACTACATTGGCTTGTTCTAAGAGTTAAAAATTGGGGCGCCTGGGTGGCTCAGTCGGTTAAGCATCCGACTTCGGCTCAGGTCACGATCTTGCGGTATGTGAGTTCGAGCCCCGCGTCGGGCTCTGTGCTGACTGCTCAGAGCCTGGAGCCTGTTTCAGATTCTGTGTCTCCCTCTCTCTCTGACCCTCCCCCATTCATGCTCTGTCTCTCTCTGTCTCAAAAGTAAATAAACGTAAAAAAAAAAAAATTTTTTTTTAAAAAACCAAGCAAATAAAATCCAAAACTAACAAAAATTTTGTTTTATTTTTTTTAAGTTTATTTATTTAACAGCTTGGAGCCTGCTTGGGGTTCTTTCTCTCCCTTTCTCTCTGCCCCCCACCCTTCTCAAAATGATTAAATTAACTTAAAAAAAATAAAGACTTGATATTCGTAGGTCTTGCAAAATGATCATCACAATAAATCTAGTTAATGTCCATCACCACAGATTTGCAATTTTTTTCCTTATAAGAACTTTTAAGGTCTACTCTTTTATTAACTTTCAAATATACAGTACAATATTACTAACTGTGGTCACCATGTTGTATATTATATCCCCAGAACTTATTTATTTTTTATTTTATAATTGGCAATTTGTACCTTTTGAATCTCTTCACACATTTTGCCCACCCCGCCCCTGCCTCTGGCAACCACCAGTCTGTTCTCTGTATCTATGTTTGGTTTTACTTTATTTTATTTTATGTATAATTTTATTTTATAGGTTCCACATGTAATTGAGTTAATACAGTATTTGTCTTTCTCAGTCTGACTTATTTCACTTAGTGTAATACCCTTAAGGTCTATCCATATTGTTGCACATGGAAAGACTTTTTTTCTTTTTTATGTCCAAATAACATTCCACTGTGTGTGTGTGTGTGTTTGTGTGTATCACATTTTCTTTATCTATTTATTTATCCATCAGTGGACACTTAAGATGCTTCCATGTCTTGTGTATTATAAATTATACTGCAACTAACATGGAGATACAGATATCTTTTTCAGTTAGTATTTTTATTTCCTTTGGATAAATACTTAGAAGTGAAATTGATGGACTGTATGGTAGTTCTATTTTTAATTTTTTGAGGAAGCTCCATACTGTTGTTCACAGTAGCTACACCAATTTACATTCCCACCACGATGCACAAAGATTTCCCTTTCCGTACATCTTTGCCAACCCTGGTTATTTCTTGTCTTTTTGATAATAGCCATTCTGACAGGTGTGAGGTGATAGCACATTATGATTTTGATGTGCATTTCCCTGATTAGTGATGTTGAGCACATTTTCATATACCCGTTGGCTGTCTGTATGTCTTCTTTGGAAAATTGTCTATTCAGTTCCTCTAAAAATGTTTATTTATTTTTTAATTAATTAATTTTTAAAAATGTTTTATCTTATTTTTGAGAGAGTGCAAGTGTGGGAAGGGCAGGTGGGAGGTGGGACAAAGCGTCTGAAGTGTACTCTGTGCTGACAGAAGAGAGCTCATTGTGGGGCTCAAAGACATGAACCCTGAGATCATGTCCTGAGCCAAAGTTGGACGCTTAACTGATTGAGCCACCCAGGTGCCCGCTTCTGCCCATTTTAAATCAGTTTTGTTGTCGTTATTGCTATTGAGCTGTATGAGTTTTTTTACATATTTTATTTTTTTTTAAACATTTTTTTCAACGTTTATTTATTTTTTTGGGGACTGAGTGAGACAGAGCATGAACGAGGGAGGGGCAGAGAGAGAGAGAGGGAGACACAGAATCGGAAACAGGCTCCAGGCTCTGAGCCTTCAGCCCAGAGCCTGACGCGGGGCTCGAACTCACGGACCGCGAGATCGTGACCTGGCTGAAGTCGGACGCTTAACCGACTGCGCCACCCAGGCGCCCCTACATATTTTAGATATTAACCTCCTATCAGATATATGATTTGCAAATTATTTCTCCCATTCAGTAGGTTGCCTTTTCTTTTGTTGGTGATTTCATTTGCTATGCAGAAACTTTTTGGTTTGATGTAGTCCCACTTGTTTATTTTTACTTTTGTTGTCTTTGCTTTTCATATCCAATCCAAACAGTAGCTCCCAAGATTGATGTCATGGGTTTACTGCCTATGTTTTCCTCAAGAAGTCTTATGGTTTCAAGTCTTTTCAAGTTTTTTAATCTATTCTGAGTTAATTATTACATATGTTGTAAGATAGTGTTCTAATTTCATTCCTTTGTATGTGGTTGCCCAGTTTTCCCAACACAATTTATTGAAGAGATTGTCCTTTTCTTACTGTATATTCTTGGCTCCTTTGTCATCAATTAGTTGACCATATATGTGTGGTTTTATTTCTTGGCTCTCTACTCTGTTCCATTGATCTATGTATCTGTTTTTATGCCAATACCACCCTGTATCAATGGGAGCCTGCAGAGGCTTTCCAAGGGCTATGCTAACACAGAATTTAAAGATAATCAATATTCTGATTCTCAACTTACAAAAGGATTCTTTGCTGAAATTAATGAAAAACCCCATGAGTTCTTTCATGATAGAGTGCAAGCTTTCTTCTTTCTCCTCCCCATTCACAATCTTTTTTCTCCTACCTTGCAAAAGACATGCCTCTCACATGTCCTGAGTTAACAGATTGATTGTCCCATGGTATAAAATCCAACTAAGAAACAAGGGATTATTAGACTTTTTGGGATTGATGTTGAGAAAGTATATAACTCTGGTGACTAGATAATATGCAGATCCTTTGCAAGATGTGGCAGTTTCTAATTCTTTGCTTTCTCTAGCCCACATTCTCCCTCCCATTAAACAAATAAGCAAAGAATAAATGGAAATCCCACTCTGTTAACTGATCACTGTGTATGATTTTTGTCATCTAACCCATATAAAGTTCAAAGCCTTGACATTGCTGTTACAAAAAAATTCTTCCATTCCCAACCACTGTTCAAAATTATAACTTTTTAAGATGTACAATGTAATAATTTGTGCTTGTTACCAAAATATCAATATTAATTTGGAAAGCAATGGTGGTTTTTGCTATTTCTTTAAACTATAGTACATGCAGTATTCAAGAAATGAGATTGAGGGGCGCCTGGGTGGCTCATTCAGTTAAGCGTCTGACTTCAGCTCAGTCATGATTTCGCAGTTTGTGAGTTCAAGCCCCATGTCGGGCTCTGTGCTGACAGCTCAGAGCCTGGAACCTGCTTCGGATTCTGTGTCTCCCTCTCTCTCTGCCCCTCCCCTAGTTGTGCTCTGTCTCTCTCTGTCAAAAATAAATAAAATGGAAAAAAAAGAATAAAAAAAGAAATGAGATTGAGAGAAATCAGTTTTCCTTGTAGCAATCAGGGAACTCAAGACTCATCATGTGGAAATATTTTGTTTTAGGGAATTAATGGGAAGGGAAGAAGGACAATTGATAGGGTAATCGAATTTAGCCAATTTTCTTGGTAAACCAATTATATACAGAATGCTGCATAGAAAACTGATAGCTAATTAAAAAGTATCTAAATGACAATTTAAAAAATTTTTAATGCAAAATCACTCCTTATGAGATGGTTATAATAAAATGTGTGATCTTTTGGAAATCTAAAGGACATGGCCTTGATCGATTATCTTTTGTAAAAGAGGAAAGGAAATGTTGGCCCTAAGTAGTCCACATAAGATGAATGCAAAACTATTAGCTTTCATCACTGAAAGATTCTATTTCACTATATCTTGTTGGTATCAAAGGCATTTGCAACCCTTGGTTATTTGTGTCAATGATGGTGTGGGAAGTGATTTTCAGTGGAATGGTCATGGTTGCCAAACTTGAGATCTTAGAAAAATTGTAAGTGGATGATATTTATTTCCACATTCTCAAAATTCCTTTTGACTGCCTCTCCACAGGTAAAACAGGGCAATTACCTCTCACCCCTCAAGCTCCCATTTCCTCCATGCAATTGATACTCAGGTAAGGGATCTGATTATTTAAAATTCATCAGGCTATCTTAACTTATCCTCCAAAGAAAGGTGTTTGAGCTTGGGGGCAATGGATACTACTAGTGAGTTTACAAAACTTCATGATCTTTCTCTATCAATTTTGTGAAACCAGGTCAATAGCTTTCATTAAATACCATGATACAAAATATTTTAAGGATCACTGATCTAAATCGTTGCATTTGTGTATTTTTTCTTTATAATCGGCTTTATTGAGCTATAATTTACATGTAAAAATTCACCCATTCTATGGGTATAGTTCAATGAGAGTTAATAAGTGTGATGACCACCAAAATAAGGTAGGGAACATATACGTTACCCCAAAAGGTTTCTTCATGCCCTTTTACAGTCAGTGTCCTCTTCCAACATCTGTCCCTGGCAACCAATGATCTGCTTTCTGGCACTATGCTTTTGCCTTTTCTAGATGGTGGTATAAACAGAAACATATTGACTGCAATCTTTTATATCTGGTTTCTTTCACTCCATGTTTTGGCAATTTGATTTATCTATGTTGCTGCACGTATCAATTGGAGTTTGTTTCTTACTTTTGCTAAGTGAGTAGTATTCTATTTCATGGATATTTACCTGCTTTGGATTCAGGTTGTTTCCAGTTTATAGCTATTACGAGTAAAGCTGCTGTGAACATTTGTATGCAGGTCTTTGCAAGTATATGTGTTTCCACAATTCTGAAGTGAGACTGTAAGTGTATGCTTAGCTTTACAAGAAACTTTCAAATGGCTTTTCTGTGTCTTTTTTTTTTTCATCTTAAATGAGGAGTTTCCTAGACTAAGAGAATGTTTGTTAAGAAAATGTGATAGAAAAATTTGAGGTAAGGGGATCTTTACCTCATCACATCCAGTGAACAAACTTCTTCTGCAAGGTCAGGATCTAAGTGAACAGGCATGTGTGGACAAAATGGAAAGAAACTGGTGCCCTACCAAGACAGGCTGCCAATACAATTTTGAAGGATTGCCAACAAGCATCTCAGGAGATAAAATTAGTGGGATTCCACGTATAGAAGACTAGCCAGAAAGCAATAGAAGGGAGTTATATAAAACTTGCTTATATAAGTTATATAAGAACATTGGGAAGAAATGTGAATTTATCATTCAAGGGAATATAATTTTATTGTAAAATGTAATTTTTCTGTTAATAGTCAAATAGAGATATTCATGCCTTAATCTGAAATTTGGGAAAAGAAACTGAAGAAAACAGCATTGGAAATTTTAACAAACACTTCACCTATTAGATAAAAGATATTTTTAATGAAATAATTATACACTTAGTTGGTCTCTTAAATACTGCTAGTGCATACTAGGTTTTGAGGGAGACTTTTGTCATAAAGTGTGTTCTCTGAGAAGCTGCTGTTTTTATTTTTACGAATGATTGAAATGAACCTTTTAACTGCTTCAACATGAACCATCTTCAATCACTCTATTCAATGTTTTAAAAAGTGATTAAGAAAAAAGTATATAGGGGCACCTGGGTAGCTCAGTTAGTTGAGTGTCCAACTTCAGCTCAGGTCATGAGCTCGCAGTTTGTGAGTTCAAGTCCCGCATTGGGCTTGCTGTAGTCAGCGCAGAGCCCACATCAGATCCTCTGTCCCCCTCTCTCTGCCCCGCCCCCACTTGTGCTCTCTCAAAAATAAATAAAACATTAAAAAAAAAAGAAAGAAGCATATATAAAGGGATCTTTTTCTGGATCCTTGAAAGAGCAAAGGGTAGGAAACTCTCTTCAATCTGTACAGTAATTATTTCTCTGTATAAATTTTCTACTTCCTGGCTTATCTTTACCACTAAGGAGTACTAATGAGAGGCTAGCAGTCTCTAGAAAAATATGTTCATGATCTAGTTAGGCACATTCATGGGGTTTTCCCCAGGTGGATTTGCGCCTAATTTTATTTTATTTTATTTTATTTCTAAATTTTTTTAACGTTTATTTATTTTTGAGACAGAGACAGACAAAGCATGAATGGGGGAGGGTCAGAGAGAGGGAGACACAGAATCTGAAACAGGCTCCAAGCTCTGAGCTGTCAGCACAGAGCCTGACGCAGGGCTCGAACTCACAGACCGCGAGATAATGACCTGAGCCGAAGTCGGACGCTTAACCGACTGAGCCACCCAGGCGCCCCTTATTTTATTTTTTGAAACTCCAAGTATCTTTATTTTATGCCTCACGAATCTGATGGAAGCAGTCAGATGGCAATTGTCAGCAGGAAAATGTTTTGGCCTAAGCCAGCCGCTGCTATAGTTCACCTCAGTGCAAGACCTATTCCTAGAGATTCTGGAGGCCTATTTAAAGTTACATTCACTTTTCTTTGAGTCTGTCCTGACACCCTCAAGTTGAGTTAATATATGGATCATGGCCTCCATATAAGAATGAGTTGTGCCTCTAAGAGTCTTCACCTCCTTCAACCATTTAATATTTACGCTTCAATTCTCATCTTAAGTCCATGCAACTATTATATATACATAAGTAAATCTTATAGGAAGATGTATATATACATTTACATACATATGCATGTAAAACCTTTCCAAAATACTGTGCTCCTGAGGGTTGCAAGCTACCTCAGGAGTAGGGGTAGTTGTAATGTGAATGTAAATAAAGTTATGTTAGCATCAGCTGGGCTCCTATGTTCCTCAGTTCCACAGGAATAAATATCTAAAGTTGGTAGCTATGTGGAGCTTAGAAATATATGAGTATGGCTGTTGGAAAAAAATCTACAACAGATATATTTCAAGACCACTCTTCTAGGCCTCATGCTGTTCCCCTGCACAAATTTGCTACTGCACAAAAGCTAAAACTTTCGACTGCTTTAAGTTTAAACCCAAGGTCAGGAAACCTAGCTGGTTCTTGATCCCCTCTCTTGTCTTGAGTGAAAAGGATGTCATCAAGATACTCCAGGCTCTGATCTCTCCTTTTTTCTTTCTTCCATTCTCCTTGAGCATTGCTGGTCTAATGTAAGATTAGCCAGCAAAACCATCATTCTGGAAAAAGTTCTTCCCTGCAGTTGTGGAAGAAATAATTAAATGAATGTAAGCACAGCTAATGTATGTACATAAGTCTTCTAAACGGGTCACCTGAAATGATGTCACATTTCATTTCATCATAATAGGAGATAGCAAAATGGAGGCTCTGTTGATGTTTGTTAAGAGATTTCCTTTGTTAGCTGTATAACTAAGATTTTCTTTAAATAAAGGAGGTCACAGAGGGACAGTGGGTTATAAACTATGTGCATTTCTTGGACCACATAATGATTTACCGATTGAATTATATGTAGAGATTTTTATTGGAACTGTGGTTTAACACTCCTTTTAAAGTCTTTTATCACTGGGATATATCAGTGAAACAAATGTGCTAAAACACTTTCAGAGTTTAATCATTTACCTAGGTAATGGGGTAGGGGTAAATGGGAGCAGTGGGGAGGGCTGGGGTATTAATGAATGGTACGTCATGTAGAAAGGAGGATTGACTGATAATATCCTTACTATTTTGATTAGCAGGCTGACATATATAGTTGTGCAAGTTTTACACCGCATCATGCTAGGGGACGCCATTCACATTTATAGTCATCATGGATATCTGTATTTATAATGTCAATTTTCTAACAGATGTTAGTACACTGTCTTGCAAAGATGTTTGGGTTAGGAGAAAGATCGCCTGAATATTATTAGAGAATCCCGCTGCCACTACACTTACCTTAGGTAACTTGGGCAAAATACAATATTCCTGAAACTCAGATTCCTCATTTGTAAAATGGTTAAAAAACACATGTAAATGTAAGAATTGTTGTGAGTATATGAGAATATATAGAGAAAGTGACCAGCCCAGAAGCTATAAATGGAAAGTATTATTTGTTATAAATAATGCTAATGATTTGTTTTAAGCTAGTGAACTGATACATTTTATGCTGACCTTACAAAGAATTTTAGAAAATATCTGAGTTTGTGATTTGCATATGACTACTAATTGAAATCTAATGAAATACACGAATAGTAGTTTTTAAAATAAATTTTCCGATGTGAATTTTTCTTTCCATTGTGAGATAATGACTTTCAAAAGGTAATTATTAGATAGATCCATGTCTGAGTTTCAGATATGTTCTTCTATACTCAGCTAATTAAAAATGCTATAATGTTGTAATAGTTATATGGTGTGTTTGTGGTATTAGGAAGGATACTCTCATATCACTATTGAACATCTTCAGTATATAGAGCATTTATATAATCTATAGAAATTAATTTTCTCTAAACTGAACAAGTTTTATTACTGATACCAATTGCCTATAAAAAAATTATTTGATTGGCTGGGCAGAAAAGGAAACAGTTTCTTCAGTTATCCCAGCCCCACCCAGTCCCATTGCCTTTGAATATCAGATGACACTACCCCCACCCCCACCCCCATCCCAGGCCACATTTGATTGGGCCAAAGTGAAATGTGACAATGCTGAGACAACCAGATTCACTCTCTTGGTAAATTAAACTCAAAGCCCCAGAGACTGAGTTAGGTAGCAATGGACATTCCATCTATAAGTTAAAGAATTAGGGGCAGGAAACTAAGCACACTTGAAAAAGAACTGCATTGTAGAAGATGGTCTAGCTGAGAAGTAGAGAAGTTGTATGAAGGGTGGAAAACTGCGTTAAGAGTTTTTCATTTTTATCAAAATGTAAATATGTCTGCTTTTGGCTACTCTGAGATACCCTTGAATCTGTCTTCTAAATTCCTCTTTCATTTGAGCTGGTCTGAGTGGATTTCTATTACTTTCAACTGAAAGATCCTTAAGACTCTTGTCTTGTTGCAAGAAGGATTTCAGATGGTGTGATAGGGTTATGCCTTTTGTGAGCCACTATGCTTCCAATGAAACACACACACACACACACACACACACACACACATCTTTTCAGATCAATTGCAAGAGGTTCATTGGGGGTGAGAATGACTCTCCTCCTTTTATTGCTTCTTAAAGACACTGATTTCTTTTTTTGGTTGAAGACTCAGTTAAAATTTTTCTGGTGGTTTCCAGATCTTTATACTGTGAACATTGGAAGACTGTTAACAATTTTTAGCCATTTTAAATATTTGGTTGTGATTTCCACTGAATAAGGGACTGGAGAATAAGGTGCTGGCGCCATTTGTCTTAAATTACTAGAATAGGTCTTGTGTGGCAATCTTTATAACGTTTATGATAAAGCTTCATAACTTTGCTGAGTAAGAATACTAAAGTAAAGGATACCTGTTTTATTTCCTAGGACCTGAAAATTTAGAACTAATGATTCTCTTCTCTGGCTTACATTACACTTTGTGGAATTCAGTATAATTTTTTCTTTTTTTTTTAATTTTTCTTAATGTTTATTTATTTGTGTGAGAGAGAGACAGAGACAGAGTGTGAGCAGGGGAGGGGCAGAGAGAGAGGGAGACACAGAATCTGAAGCAGGCTCCAGGCTCTGAGCTATCAGCACAGAGCCTGACGTGGGGCTCAAACTTACAAACCATGAGATCATGACCTGAGCCGAAGTCAGACGCTTAGCTGACTAAGCCACCCAGGTGCCCCCAAGTTTTTCTTTAATAATTAATGAAGCAATTGGTCAGTAATTTAACACATATCACTCCATCCCCATATGGAACTTACATTACTATTCTCATGGAAAATTTTCTAAGGTTAAAAATTTGATTTTAAGAACAATAAAATGAGGGAGCCTCTTTTTATAACAAACTTTTAGACAATGGAGGAAGACTATAGCCTGGAAATAGAACAGATCTTACCAATTCTTGAAACTCAAATAGAAAACTACAGGCTGTCGTTATAAATAGTGTAAGATGGTGCTTTTATTGTATTCTGCCTTTGCTCAAAACCATATACTATAAAGGCCATATGCTGGGTGATATTTTGATTATCCCATCTGTTAGTATTCATTTGTCCCCTGCCAAAGGAATTACAGATTGTGCATGGGGCAGTCATTCAATCTATCACTAAATGCAGTCACTTCTGGGCAAGAGAGCAGCTCTTGAACATCTACACATAAATTTGCTGAAGCAAGAAGCTGGGATTCTCCAACTGAGCCAAATAGTTGGTTCTTGTGGTTTAACATATACTATGAGCTAAACTTCGTCTCTACAAAATAGACTCATTTTGTTGGGGTCATTTTCCAATTATTTTCTGGTCAGCCTTATGGTAATGGGATTTTACAGATTTCCAGGACATCAAGTCAAATTTTGTAAGTTCTATTTTAAGACTTAGGGGGCACCTGGGTGGCTTGGTCGGTTAAGAGTCCGACTTCGGCTCAGGTCATGATCTCACAGTCTGTGAGTTCGAGCCCCGCGTCGGGCTCTGTGCTGACAGCTCAGAGCCTGGAGCCTGTTTCAGATTCTGTGTCTCCCTCTCTCTCTGCCCCTCCCCTGTTCATGCTCTGTCTCTCTCTGTCTCAAAAATAAATAAACGTTAAAAAAATAAAAAACAAGACTTAGAATTTTCTTGCCTTCACAAAAAGGAAAACGAAAATTTGAAGACAAAGAAAGCCAAGTTTTCCTATTACAAAGATTACTGAAAGATGAATAAATGTATAAAATGTTTTTGGGAGGTAAAAATATAACTGATTCAACATCGTGAAGACAGAGACAAGCATGGTACAATTAATGGGGAGGGATTCTGTGTATTTCGTTAAAACAATAGAATACAATTTGGTATGTGAGAAAAATGCTTTTAAACCTGTAGTCACATAATGTCATTGGATTACTTAAAAGTATTACAGTAATCTGGATTTGTTAATTCACCCTGCAGGCTATTCCTAATTTAGTCACTTGAGAATTGAACATTGGAATTATGGAGGGATTTTAATTAAAGGCAGTGTCATGTTTTCTAAATGCAGAGTAACTCACACTTCTATAACATGGGACACCGAAAAGTCCTGGCTGAATCTTCAGTAAAGATTAGGAAAAAGGTTAGCTATAGTGAACATAATACTTATGTATGTACAAATGGTGCTTCCTTAACTGGTTGGTCTCAGTTTGTCTACTCAAGTAGTTAAATCAACACCCTAAATTCTTGCTGTCTTGTTCAAACCTATAATTTGTGCAGAAAAACATTGTATAAACTAAAGCAGAAATTTATATCATATATAGTTTCAGCTAGCAGAAGTAAATTATCCAGGCATTACTCCAGTTCAGTAGTCCAAACCAACAGGCAGAAAAAGCAATAATTGTCAAGGTGAAAAAAAAAAAAAAAGATAAGTTGTTGATTTGTTCAAGGTCATTGAGTTAGGTCGGTAGTTAAGGTTGTTCTTTTATCTCTGCCTCTGCTTCTCCAAGAGTTCTATTCTGATCAATCATCACCATAAAGCCACCCTACTGTGGACCTCACCCTAGTGTTGAGCAATCTTTTTCCTCTCCATAATTATAGGACATTGTAATTTGCTACTAGATGTATTAACAGGACAATTTAGTTTTTCTAGATGTACAGGTGAATTTAATTAAATACAATAGAAGTGCCTCCTAAATGATAATCTCTAGAGTGGAAAATATTTTGAATTACAATAAAAATTTCAGATTTATAAAAGTTGGTAAGGATAAGGGGAAGAGAATATAATCTGATTTTTAAAAATGAGACAAATAAGGAAAATAAAAAAAGCGAGCACGCAAGCAAAAAAGCAACCACAAAGCCATGCAAAAGAGTGAAAACAAATCGATCTTGCTGGCTAAATATTAATAGGTATCATAAACCCAGTGACAATTTTTTTGATAATGTATCAGCTCAAGCCCAATAAAAGTAGTTGATCATGTCAGGCTTCTGCTTTTTTTTTTTTTTTTTTCCTTTTTATCCTTTTATGTAATGTCATTCATTCATTGTGATGGTGTTACCTGTACTTGAAAAAATTTATGGCTAAATAAACTAACTGCTGTTAACAACGATTTTGTCATGTGAAGCCCGAGGACTGTAAATAAATATCAAAAGAGGCAATTGTTCTTTAGATGACGTCTGTTTATAAGAGGTAAGAATTATGCAATGCATTTCAAATAGAAAATGTTTTATTATCATCATTCCATGTTACCTGAGTTACATATGTGAGTAGTATAAAGTTAGATATATGGGGAGAAACAGTTCACACTGACTCTTCGAGTATGATGCCTTCTGAATTTGGAATAAAACTAAAACATAATTGTTAACCTGTTTCCAAAGAACTTGATCCATGTTTGTAGTCAAAAAGTCAACACATATATAATGTTAATATATATAATAGTATGCTAAATAATATATATATTATATATACTTGTAATCAAAGAATTATATGCAAAAATTTATGATCACTTTTAGCTTGAGTATTTATAACATTGCTAAAATTTTTAATGACATATTTGCTTATTTTTTGATTGTTAGTCTTGCGAGAAAGTTGACCTATATAATATTTAATTTTTAACTTGAATATATATCATTCAATATAACATTTCCAGAAACTTTTGTTAAAGAAATAATATAAATTTTAAATTTTCAATATGGTGTGAAAAACAGGGGCTAGTAGGCAATTAAGTTTGCAGTAGAAATGGAGAAATGGAGAAACTAATTTATTTTTAGAGGATCATAAGAACAAGCATAAGTAGCCACTGTATTTAAAACTATTTATTCATTTCATTGGTGATTATGACATTTTGTTTTTCCCTTAATTCATTCATAAACTCACATGTTCATATGCTTCTTTGTTGAGTATATATTTTATGTTCTAACTTTTCTAAGTCATTTTAAATTTTTCTAATTATAGTAATGTCTTTATTATCAATTAATAGAATATTTCAAATGAATTAATTTTCCAGGCAGTTAAAGAGGCAGCAAATTATAAGCATTTTAACCATTTAAGTCATCATTATTTCTAAAATATATTGCACAGTTCCCTCCTAAAATGATAATCTGACAAAATTTAACTTTTATCATGTGGATCAATATAATCATGAACATGCAATGAAATATTTTTGTTGTCCTTTTACTTTTGGATTTTCATTTAACTTTTCAATTTCATGTCATAACCACATAGATATTCCATTGAGGGCAGGGGTCAGTAATAGTAAGTGAGTGGCAAATGTTTATGAGTGATATATTATGGGCTGAATTTTATCCCCCTTCCAAATTTTTATGTTGAAAATGTACATGTCTTATTTATAGTAACTCAAAATGTAATATATTTGGAAATAGTGTCTTTAAAGAGGTAGCTTAGAATGGGGTAAATTAAAGAGGTAAGTTAAAATGAGGTCATTAGCATGGGCCCTAGTCTAATGTGACCAGTGTTCTTATAAGAGAAATTTGGACATAGATACGTACAGAAGGAAGATGGTGTGGAGGTGCCAAGAGAAGGTGGTCATCTATAAGCCGAGGGGAATGACCTTAGATGAAACCAATCGTGCTTATGCCCTGAGCTCAGACTTTTAGCCTATGAGAAAATAGATTTCTGGTTTTTTAACCACCCAGTCTGCAGTACTTTATTATGGCATCCCTAGGAACCTAATACATGATAATGCTATGGTGCCCTATGGGAGAATGAAATGTAGCAGCACAAGACTATGTTTTTGTTATTCTTACATTTGTTTTTTTTAGTCTTCTGCCTTCTCAGTAGTTCTCAAGGTATCAGCTGCAATCTATTTCTAAAAAATGCTTGAATAGTAACGTGTTCACTTGATGCAGTAATTAAAACTCTCAAAACCATTGTGGTTGTTTTAATTTCTGAATTTTAAGTTGTCTTTTGAGCTTTCTCTTGTGGAAAGATCATGGTAACTGGAGTTGGAGGACCAAGGGTTCTATTTTAAGCCTTTTTGCTGTATTAGCCTTATGACTTTGTCAAATATTACTTCTCCCTCTGTCAAAGGAGAGTGGTGATAATACTTTATCAGGTACCTGTGAGATTTAAATGAAATACTATACATGGAAATCGTACTTTATGAATGGATCCGTGTTGCACAAACACAAGTTACCATAACCAGATACTGGACAAGTATCTATTGGCAAGTAGGGATTTGTTGTACCAGCTAATTTATCATTTGTCAGTAATAAGTTATTTAAAACACTGGTGGCCTCATGTTAAGTCAAGACTATATGTAGTCATTTTTTTGTTTTTTTGGATGACATAATTTGGCAAATGGAAGTTCTACATTCATATTATGAAAAATATGGCTGGTAGTTTCTTACAGAGTTTATTTAAAGACTAAGGAGATCAGATTTTGTCTTTCCTCTAATAATTTCAAGTTATATTTTCCAGAGGTCAATGTAATCACAAGTCCTTAAGTTCAAGTGGAATTTTTGTCATTGACAGTGCTTAGTTTAGATTTTATTTATTTTCTTGGCATATTAGTATTAGCTGTGCCTCAAATATGAGTCTGTTGCCCAGAATATCTTTTTTCCTTCTTAGTTATACTTTATGCAGCAATTTAAAAATTAAAGAAATTATCTTTTAATTATATGACCAGTTGTACCCAGAGCTACGTGCCCTTGTTTTCAAATGCATGGATGTATATTACACCTAATGTTAGTCAGTTACACCATGGCAGCAGCCCAGTGGTGATTAGTACAACTAGTTTATCTGTTGGATTTGTCTGGGTACTTCATTATTCAATGCCTCCTTGTAAGGTCCAATCTGGTGCTTTCAAAAGAGGTACAATCTTTACTATTAAATTAGTTTCTGCTCTAGTCACTCTGCAACTCATCACCTCTCTTTTTCCATTTGAGTTTCATATACATGCCCCACCTAATTTTAGAACTTCACATGTTTAAAGAAGACTTAATGAACACAGACTTAATGAGGGGAGACACTAGCTCTTTTAAAAGGCCAAAACTTTTGAAATGATATTAATCTATATGGAAACCAAAGCCCTCTGCTTGTTAAATTTGAGAGGATAATTTCATAGCAAAGGCATCCTTTATGTTGGTTTTACTTTGGTGATACTCACATTTTGGGTTATGATGCCTGTTTTAGAATCTGAAATATGAGGAATAGGAAGTATCTTGGTTTTTGTGGGTTTTTTTTAAATAATAAAATGTATATAACATAAAATTCACCATTTTAACCATATCCCTCTTACCAGTAAGTGCTGTTTTTATCCTCAAATGTCCTGTACTATTAAGGAAACCACCTTTATCTAAATGACAAATAAAATCTATATTCTAATCCAGTTAAGTCCCAGGCCAGTGCTTCCATAATGGCCAATTTTCCTTGCCTTGTGCTCAGATGAGACCTGCAGGATCATACGAAGGCTCTCAGCTGCAATCACTGTATTCAGAATTCAGCCAATAAATTGCTTCATGCTCCAAACAGATGTTTCCCTTTTAGGTTAATGCACAGCTTCTGGACCACTTTTCCTTCCCTAGAGGAATATCAGCACGGCCATAAACTAGAAAGCTGCTTTTAAGTGTCCAAGAACCTATCCAGGAGTGGTGACAAAAGTAACAGGATGTGAATGTGGAGAAGCAGGGATAAATTTCTTCATGAGATGCCCCCCTCATTTTCATTTTCCACTCCCATCCCCCACTTTCTATGTCTGAGATCCCTTGAGGTATTATAGAAGTGCCTATTTTAATTTTTATCCTAAAAAAGTTTTATCAGCTGGTTTATGTAACATGTTTTCAGTACAATAAGGTTTGAGACAAGGGCAAGGACACTCTTCAAACTGCTATGTGTAGCAAAGCATGCACTGAAAGCATCCCCTCCTAAACTGTGACGGAATTAGAGACATTTCAGGTTTAAAATGAGAGAAATAACCCCAATCTTAAAAATTTAGTAAGACTTTTCATGACAGAGAAAGAGGCACTTTTTAAGAGGTTATCATTCTTGAAAAAGAAAAAGAAAAAATGACTTGCTCCTTCATTGAAAGAGTGAAATTCCAAAAAATTTTATTCCTTCGTTTGTGGTATTTCACTTTCCATGAAGGATTAGACTATTCCTTCTTTGTGTAGAGAGTAAGTTACAACGTAAACAAATGTGAATTCCTTTTAATGGATGGTGGCGTTATTTTTTTATGGAAGGTGTGAGTATAGTTTATAGGCACAATTTTTCCCTCCCAGAGTGATAGTGCCATAGATATGCCTCAAAAATTAATGTCTCTACCTCTCTATTCAGTAGAGTGGAATGAAATCTTCATATGCAGGTGTGAATGGGGGAGGGTAGCAGGAGAAGTGTGGGAAGTGTGAAGGCATTTTACAATTTGTCAAAGTATGACTTTGAGTACATTATTAAAAACTTTTTTAAAAAGCATGATTTACATCTCTGTTAGAAAACTTCCCCCATATTGAAAAATCAAAGAAGCTTTATAAGAAGAGAATTTTAATAATTGCTTTGGTAAAAATGTAATATTTTGGACTTTTCCTTTTGCTTAGTGATCAAAGTACTTTACACTTGTTTTTCAGCCAATCGAAGAAAAGTTTCCAAGCTTTTTATTCAATTTGTGTTAAATTTTCTTACTGCCACCTAAATTCAAGACTCTGGATTTATTTTCAGATACTTAATATACCTGATGACTGAAAACCCGGTTTAAGTTGTTAGTGGACAAAAATGAATAGAATTCAGGAGTTGAGTAATTTAGAATTTATTTCTTTTCTTTTTAAATTATTTTTTCTTTAACCACACACACAAAAAGATTTATACAGAGATCTATATAGAAGCTGGCACAATCAGTGTTGTAGATCTGAATTGGCAGGGTAGAGTGAGGTTTCTAAAATTGAAATATTTTTGCTTAAGCAACAGTCTTAAAAGGATACTTACTTGTATGATTAAAGTCATACAATTCTAGGTGTATTAGACTTGCCTTAATCTTACTTTTTCTAAAATGCTACTACCTCTTTTTAAATCTACTAATGGATATAAACTAGAGAGAAAATTTACTCAAATTTGAAGTCATAGTCTAGAGATGTCAGACAAAACAGAGATGGATTACTGGAGTCAGCTGGATGGTTGAGAAATCTTTCTATTAATCATTCAGCCCATCAACCAAGTAATTATTTAGTCTATTAATATACACATTGAGCAAATATTTATATTGCCTCCTATATGCCAGGTATGATGCTGAGTGTGTAAAGTGAGCAAGTATTATTGTTGCTTTCAACTAGTGTGTGTATGGCCCCATAGTAAATAAGCCATTTACATTTTCTCCTTGAAGTTTCATAACTATATTATAAAGAAAGGATTATCGTGCATTTTGCAAATGAGGATCCTGAGGTTTGCCCAAAGAGCCCAGCTAATAGACAGCCAAGCCATGATTACATGACATTCTTTCTGACTCCTAACCTGTGTTAAAATTTCTGAACGAGATTAGGCTTTAAAAATCACCTTCTTGGGGTGCCTGGGTGGCTCATTCAGTTGAATGTGCGACGTGGGCTCAGGTCATGATCTCATGGTGATCTGTGAGTTCGAGCCTGGCGTCAGGCTCTGTGGTGACAGCTCAGAACCTGGAGCCTGCTTCAGATTCTGTGTCTGCCTCTCTCTCTCTGCCCTTCCCCTGCTCATGCTCTGTCTCTGTCTTTCTCTCTCAAAAATAAACATTAAAAAAACTTTTTTCTTTAATCACCTTTTTTAACTTCCAAACTCAGTTTGTTTATATCTGTTTTCACTCATTTTCTAAATGAGTGAATTACTAAGCCTTTGTTAGGTGTCACTGGAAAGGCAACATAATGTGAAGGTTAACACCATGGGCTCTGTACTTGGCTTATGGATCCAATTCCTGCTCCTCTATCAAGGAGCTGGGCAAAGTTTGAACTGTTTGTCTCCTTCCTGTTTGGTAAAATGCGAGCATTAATAATGCCTACTTCTGTCAAATGGGGATAATAATTGAACACGGAGTCAATAAGTTAATTCAATAATAGTTGAGAATGCACACATTGGAGTTAGACTGCGAGGGTTTTTATTCTAAACTCTATCACCAGTTAGCTGGGCAACTTTGCACAAGTCACTCTAAAATTTTCTTTTTATGTTTATTTATTTTTGAGAGAGAGAGATAGAGTGCAAGTGCGGGCAGGAGCAAAGAGAGAGGGAGACACAGAATCTGAAGCAGGTTCCAGGCTCTGAGCTGTCAGCACAGAGCCCCACATGGGGCTCGAACTCACAAACCGCGAGATCATGACCTGAGCCAAAGTCGGCCACATAACCAACTGAGTCACCCAGGCGCTCCTTGCACAAGTCACTTTAATCTCTGAGTATTAATGGGCTGATGTATTGCTAGGAATATATAGTGCTATGTGTGTTAGTTGTTATATATTCACATATAATTTTAAAGAAATTTGTTCTTCAACTTTCTTTTAATCTTGACATATAATGTCCATTTTCCAGGTCAGGACATAGAGATTAAGCTCTTTTTTAGTCTCCTAGTTTCCTATATCAGTGCTGTTATTTCTATTATAATACTACCATTTTGATTGATTTGTAACCCCCTCTTACATAAACAGTTACAATAGCCTGGTTTCCCTGGCTCGAGTTTTTCTTCCTCTCAATTCATTCAGCATACTACTGTCAAATTATTCTTCTCAAACACTACTTTCATCATTTATAAACTAAACAGAACTACTCAGATGAGTCATGCTTTTCCATATCACATACTTGCCTTTTATTTTACCGCTCTGAATTTCTTTCCCCCTAATTCTGCTTGGCTGTATCATATTTCTGTTTTGGAGATTACATTTGTCTAATGCCACCTTCTTGAAGAAGCAGTCTGATACTGCCAGCAATTTCTTCTCTCATTTCTCACATCATTGTATCTCTATCTCACTAATGGTAGAGATAAAACTCTCATTGTTGCATTATTCTCATGCAATAGCTGGGAGTCAGGAGAGTTTTAAATGGGCTAGAGTAATAAGAACTGTAACAATAAGAACCGGCTTTGTTTAGCAAAACATCTTGAAAAGTGATTTTTTTTTTGCCTTTGTATGTGTTCAGATTTTATTTGTTTCAAGTTTTTATTTAAATTCTATTTAGTCAATATATAGTGTAGCATTAGTTTCAGGAGTAGAATTTAGTGATTTGTCACTTACATACAACACCCAGTGCTCATCAAAAGTGCCCTGCTTAAGGCCCATCACCTCTTAAACCCATGCCCCATCTACCTCCCCTCCAGCAACCCTCAGTTTGTTCTCTATAGTTAAAAGGCTGTTTTATGCTTTGCCTCTCTCTCTTTTTTTAAGAAAGGTCTCAGAACATGTCAGGGATTAGATCAAGAGGTAACTAAATTAGAATTTATACGTATGTATAGGGATTTGTGGGAATTTAGAGCAAATGTGTTGGGAGGTGAGGGTGGGGAAGGGAAGTTATAAGAGAGAAAAGTGCTTAGCAATATAATGAATTTCTGGAGCCCTAGTGGAAGACATGAGGATGGATTTGAGGGAGGAGAGAAGATAGTTACTGAAAGACTTTAAAACAAAATCAATATACAAAAATCCATTGCATTTCTATACACTAACAATGACATATCGAAAAGAGAATTGAGAAAACAATCCCACTTACATTTGTATCAAAAAGAATAAAATACTAGGAGTAAATTGAACCCAGGATGTAAAAGACTTGTACACTGAAAACTATAAGACATTAATGAAAGTAGCTGAAGTCACATATAAATCATAAATTGGAAGACTATTGTTAAAATGTCTTTGCTACCCAAAGCAATCTACAGATTCAGTGCAATCCCTGTCAAATTCTATTTTTCACAGAAATAGAGCAATCTAAAATTTGTGTGGAGCCACAAAAGACCCTTAATAGCCAAAGCAATCTTGAGAAAGAAGAACAAAACTGGAGGCATCATACCTCCTGATTTCAAACTATATTGCAAAGCTATATTAATCAAAAACAGTTTGGTATTGGCATAAATAGTCATACAGATCAATGGAACAGATATAAAAACCAGAAATAAACCCATGCATATGCGGTCAGTTAATTAATGACAAAAGAGCCAACCCTATACTATGGGGAAAGGGCAGTCTCTTCAATAAATGGTGTTGGGAAAACTGGACAGCCACATGCAAAAGAATGAAATTGGACCATTTTCTTACACCGTACTCAAAATTGATTAGTGACTTAGATGTAAGACCTGACATGATAAAACTCTTAAAAGGAAATATAGTGGTAAGTTCCTTGACTTTGGTCTTGGCGATGTGTTGTTTTTGAATTTGACAACAAAAGTGAAAATTAACAAGTGATACTATAACAAACTAAAAAGGTTCTGGACAACAAAGGACAACAAAGGTTCATCAACAAAATGAAAAGGCCATGTACTGAATAGGAGAAAATATTTGCAAATCATTATATATGAAATAAGATTAATATCCAAAATATATGAAGAACTCATACTACTCCATAGCAAACATAACAAAACCAATCCAATTTAAAAATTGGTAGACACTTTTGAATAGACACATTTCTGAATGGATACTTTTCCAGAGAAGACATACAGATAGCTAACAGGTACATGAAAAAGTGCTCAACATCACTAATCATTGGGGAACTCAAAACCACAATGATATATCACTTCACACCTGTCGAATGGCTGTTATCAAAACACAAGAAATAACAAGGATTGGTGAGATGTGGAGAGACGGGAATGCTTGTTCACTGTTGGTGGGAATATAACTGGAGCAGCCACTATGAAAAATGGTATGGAGTTTCCTCAAAAAATAAAAAATAGAAGTACCATCTGATCTAGCAATTCCACTTCTGGGTATATTATCTGAAGGAAACAAAAACATTAACTTGAAAAGATAGCTGCATCCCCATGATCACTGCAGTATTATTTACAATAACCAACATATGGAAACAACTAAAATGTCCATCATGGATGAATAGTTAAAAGATGGTGTGTGTGTGTGTGTGTGTGTGTGTGTGTGTGTGTGTGTATAATACATACATATAATGGAATATTATTCAGTTATAAAAAAGAATGAAATCTTGTCATCTGTGACATTATGGATGGAACTTGAAGGCATAATGCCAAGTGAGGTAAATCAGAAAAAGAAAAATGCTGCATGGTATCACTTATATGTGATATAAGAAACTAAAAGCAAAAACCAAGTTCATAGGTACAGAGAACAGATTGGTGGTTTCCAGAGGTTTGGGGGGGTGGGTAGGCAAGGCAAAATGGGTTAAAGGTGTCAAAAGGGACAAACTTCTAGTTGTAAAATAAGTCATGGGGATATAATGTACAGTCTGGTGACTACAATTAATAATATTGTATTGCATGTTTGAAAGTTGCTAGGAATGTGGATCTTAAAAGTCATCAAAAGAAAAAAAAATTTTGGTAACTATGTATGGTGATTGGTGTTATCTAGATTTATTGTGATCATTTCAAAATGTATACACATATTATGTTATACATTTGAAACTAGTAAATGTTATGTATCAGTTATACCTTAATTTAAAAAAAAAGTAAAAACAAAAACCAAAAAACAAAACAAAAAACACAACTTTTAAGACCAGGCTATGTGATATTCAATTACACTGTGTGCTATAGTGTAATTCTCACTAGTATACCTTAAGTATTTGGGAAATAACCTATTCTTCATTGTAACAATTAAGGTCCTGGAAAGAAAGAGATGGGTACTCAAACTTGGTAAAAGGAGTTCAAAAACATATATATTAAGAGGCATGGACAAGGTTTAGGAAAACCAAGAAGTGATAGTGCAGTTGCCTATGACTAAAGCCATAAAGAGAAGAAATAAATACCAGAGAGAACCCAGAGAGAGTAGCTCTAGTCAGCCAGTCACTTGATAGGAGTTGTGGAAGAGAAATGGAGTCAACATACAGCGAACCACCAGGAAGAGAACTGGAGAAATAAACTGCTTTACCTCACTTCACCCTCAGGCTTTGCTCTTGTTGGCTAAACAAGGTCTTCCCTCAGCTGATGTTCCATCAACTAAACCCAACCCGAAGTCAGTGGGCATAGCAGACCATGGAGCAAAACATACATTGCAGCCTCCCAGGTTGAGGGGCAAAATAGTAAGCTAGAGTGTTTTGGAGGTGCAAACAGAAAATATCCAGCACCTACAAGTTGTGTGAGCTTAAAGAAAAGGATGCACGTTCCGTGTTGGGTTCAATACATGGTAGACAGAAGAGAACAGTGTCAGAGTCAAGACAGGATATTGAGAACTTGGCTAATGCTAGAATTAGAAGTAACTAGGCACAACGTCAATCACCCATCAAGAGAGGCTCACTAAATATTCTCAATTTCGATGAGGATTTTATTCAATTTTATTGAATCTAAAAGGCAGAGTGACTCAGCTAAAATATGTTCTACATGCTTATTTGCACACATATCCTGCCTTCTCTACTTGACTATAAATCTCCCTGAAGATAAGGAACACTTATCGTCCATCTTTGTTTCATCCCACAGCCCCTGAGACAGTTTTTATATAGTATGTGTTCCATAATTATATGGTGAATTGATTAACAAATAAATGCAATTCTCATGCTCAGAAAGCTCCCATGGCATGCTGAAATTGTTTCAATGCCCCTAATAATACTGTCCCACCTACCTTTTCAGATACTCGATTGTTTACTTTTTACTTGAACATGCCTTGATTTTTTTATACCTCTCTGTCTTTGCTCATTTGGTTTCCACCTGCTGACTCCAAACAACATACATGCCTTTAGGCTCTGCACAATTTTAATTTCAGAGGTAAATCCACCACTGACCTCAGTAGCTGTTTCTGAATGCTCCTAATATTTGATACCTTTCCACTGGTCTTGTGGAATTAGAAATATTTCAAACTCTTATCTTTGATTTGTCAGTTGAAGTAATTGAAACTCAGATGGGCTAAAGTGATTCACTTACTTAAGGTCTCTAGCTGACTTACGTTAACTCTCCCTTTGCCACACTGCTTCTTAGTACTCTGTGTTTGTGCCTTGTTTTCCTGAGTCATATTCCTTAAGTACTTAGACACTTTCTTATACATCTTTGCCTAAGACACAAAAGGCCTATCTCAGGCATGTGGTATTTACACCAGTATTTTCTGACTGGCTAATCAGTTAATTAAAAGTTTTTAGAACAGACACCAATGAAAAGTGTAAGTTACCTGGGAAGTCTCTAAAAATGTTTTTTTAGGTGACAGTAGGCATCCCACTCACCTATCCCCAACCTGTTGGGATTGGTTTTGAATTGCTGATTGATCAGATGTATTATTCACTAATCCAGGTCCTCAGATAAAAAAAAAAACACAAGATAAAGGATTAACAAATATTGAGGTATGTTTGTGTGGCAAGTGGATAGAAGGTAGTGATTTTTTTTCTAGGTAACTGAATCAGGAAGACAGAGCGTAGCGAAATTCTCTTGGCAGATTTGGATAGTGTATTTCTCCCAATTTGATAATTTCCAATCATGTATAACTAGATCCCTAAGTAGTTCAAATCTTTAAGATTTCTCCCAAACTAATGAACTGCATGTGTTTACCCAAGGTAAGGCTGTATGGCCTAACTTAAATATCAAATTTCTGCTAAGTCAGTGTGGTATTAATTATGCACACATGTATCTTTGATTGACAAAATGGAGAGATACATGATTACAGAAAGCATCTAGTCTGTAGCAGTGGTTAAAAAAATAAGATGGGTGTGGTGTGTGTATTTGACTGATGGAAAGTTTGGGAAACACTTGTGATGAAGTTTGTAGGATATTTAAACCAAAGAAGACCTTAGAATAATTTGATCCAGTTCTTTGTTTTATCAAACTGAAAAGGAGACTGATTTCTTGCCTTAATTTATACAGAGGTAATGCTAGATTTAGTGTCTAAGTCTAATTTTAGGTATATCCTTTGTATTACCTATTCCACTCTAGAAGTTATTTAAAAATTTTTTTAAATATTTGTTTATTTTTGAGAGAAAGAGAGAGAGAGAAGCGGAGAGAGAGAGAGAGAGGGAGACACACAATCTGAAGCAAGCTTCAGGCTTTGAGCTGTCAGCACAGAGCCTGACACAGGGCTCAAACTCATGAACTGTGAGATCATGACCTGGGTTGAAGTTGGAGGCTCAACCGACTGAGCCACTCAGGCGCCCCTAGAAGTCATTTTTTTTAATGTTTATTCATTTACTTCAAGAGAGAGAGTATGTGTGTGCATGTGTGTGCATGAGCGGGTGTGAGACAGAGAGAGAGAGAGAGGGAGAGAAAGAATCCCAAGCAGGCTCCACACTTAGTGCAGAGCCATACTCAGGGCTTGATCTCACGACCATGAGATCACAACCTGAGCCGATATCAAGAGTCAGATGCTTAACCAACTGAGTCACCCAGGCGCCCCCACTCTAGAAGTAATTTTAATGTTAAGTGCTGGCGTCTAAAATTTCACGTCTCTGAAGAGCCATGTTGTAAGTAAGCTAGGCAGTAAGACTTGGATCTATTCCAGCTTGATCTGTGTCACATTAACACTCCATGGTTGGTAAGACCAGTATTTCTAGGTTCTTGCTACTTGGCACACAGTGTAGGTAAACTTTTATCGTGATGTACAGATGGAAGCAAATATCATTGAGCTGGCCATAGTCCCACAAACCCAGTTTAATTAACTATGCTTATCTGTTTAGAGAGACAATACCCACCTCCCCTGAGTTGTTGCTGGTTTTTAAAACTATGATAGTCCTTCTTATTCCCCAGTGTATTTCTATCTGAAACTATAATTATAATCATCACCAGCACAGCTTACATTTTTTTTTTGTTTGGATTTCCAGTACATTTTAATAATATATAGGACTGTAATTTATATCAAATAGTTTACAAAATTCTGTTCTGTCAATAGATATTTGAGCACCTAAGTTTAATATTAAATTCTTGATATCGTCCATAATTTTATATACAAGAAAAACACTGAATAAACCACAGCTAATATTTGCTAGTGAACATGGTTGGAAAATTGCTAGAAAAGGTTGGAAAAAAAAAAGAGTCCTTTATCATGTTATGTAATTCATAGTCAAAAAAAAACACCATGTTCTTCCTGAGATGAAAACCTCCTGTTAGTTTTCATCACATATACCTGATTTCAGCTCAAATGTAATACACATTGAGTAAGACCAGAGCCTATTTTTTTTCTTCATTTAGATTTATGCTTCTATTTCTACGGTTCATATTCGAAGAAGAAGAAAAAAAAAAAACAACAGGAAATAAAAGTAGTCTGAGTCCTAAACAGTCTGAAAGGAAGTGGCAAAGCCACACAATTCCATATTTCATGGTTTAGACAAAAGAAAACATTTGGTTTTTTAATAATATCTTCTTAAGAATATTTACACAGTCGATTTAACATTATATCAGTTTATGCCCTTTGTATGTTTTAGATAACATTGTTGAATTTCCTTTGACTTAACACGAGGTGAACTTACCAGTGTGGTGAGCCTGTGCAGGCAGGCACTCCCTCCTCTATCCCAACAAAAGCCATTTATTAAGCAGCTGTTATTAGTTTACAAAAGGTTTTTCAACACTGTATGCTTTGACTTCACCTCTCGGTTAGTTTTGAGGGAAACCACATTCTTTAGATTCTCCTCTCTTAACTCTCATTATGCCAACAAAGTACATTTAGAGCATGTTGTTTTGGAAACTTAGACAAAACTATAATACAAACATAATTTGCAATATTTCTGGCTACCTACAAAGCTTATTTTGATATCAGACACAGAAAATCTATAAATCTGAAAATAAAGGCACTTTGTGCAAAGCCATGTTCTTTAGGCTGCTTTCTATAAATCTCAGCAAAAGGAAAACCCCAAACAACTTTCGTGACCTGAATCTAAGTCTGCCAGTTTTCCCATTCCAAGGGGGTAAATGACCACCTTTTCAACAATCAGATATTCTTTGGGTCAGATAAACTATTGCAGAGAAGCAAGAGATCACCTGTCCCACTTGTGGACCAGTGCCAGAAGGTGTCTGTCCTTAGGGCCCAAATGGTCACAAATCAAATCCAGTTGTATCTTGCCTTTTTGGCACCCAGCACTCTCAGCACAGAATGAAAGTGTATTTTGTGAGTCAAGACAAGTTGGGGAAAACAAATGAGTGCGTACCTAATACCTGATATCCTATTATTTTCAGTCACAGATCATATGGACTTAAGTTAGTTTTATTCAAAATATTTCAAAGCTAGTTAAATTTCTTTTAATGTTTATTTTTGAGAGAGAGAGGGCATGAGTTGGGGAAGGGCAGAGAGAGAGGGGGACAGATGATCCCAAGCGGGCTCTGCGCTGACAGCAGCAGGCCCAACGGGGGGCTAGAACTCCCCAACCGTGACATCATGATCTGAGCAGAAGTCAGACCCTCAACTGACTGAGCCACTGGGGTGCCCCTATTTTTAATGTTAGTTACACTTAGATTGGAAAGTTATTCTCAAGTTTCCTCTCACAGTAAAAATACATCTTGCAGAATGTCTGTGGTGCATGTGTAGTTTTGAAGAATGTATATACAACATATAGTCATGAATTTATGAATGATTATATATTAAGCAATTATTTGGAAAGCAATTATTTCAAATAAAGATTGTGTTTCCTCATAGGAAAGAATACTTAGTTTGTCATAGCAGACTTCCAAACCGCATTGAACTCAGACTAGGACTGCATAGTGATTGAGTATGGTAAATTACCTGCACTTATTCTAGGAGAAAACAGATTCTGGGTTACAAACAACTGAGGTATAAGGACTATGCTGGCGGAAGAAATGGGACCTCCTATTTCTGTATTCCTTTCATCAGACTCCTCAAAGGTACTGAACTTATTGGGGCTCCAGGCTTAGTAGGAAAGGGACAGAAGTCTGCATCATCAGATGTCTGTGATCATGGTCAGGTGAAAAGTTTGGTGTTTTTGGGGGGTGCCTGGGTGGCTCAGTTCGTTGAGCGTCTAGCTTTGGCTCAGGTCATGATCTCACGGCTCACAAGTTCAAGTCCCGTGTCGGGCTCTGTGCTGACAGCTCAGAGCCTGGAGCCTGCTTCAGTTTCTGTGTCTCCCTCTGTCTCTGACCTCCCCTGTTCTCTCTCTCTCTCTCTCTCTCTCTCTCTCCCTCTCAAAAATAAACATTAAAAAATAAAGTTTGGTCTTTTTTAAGAGAAAATTATTTCCAGGCCAAAGTAACTACCAAACTTTGATAAAGTGGGGTTTCCTTGCCAAAATGCTTACTAGTCAATAGATAACATTAGATGTGTGTGCTCATACCCAGGAAACAGTATGAAAAAATTTAAACTATTATCACGAAGTCTCTTTTTTTTTTTAATTTTTTTTCAATGTTTTTTATTTATTTTTGGGACAGAGAGACAGAGCATGAACGGGGGAGGGGCAGAGAGAGAGGGAGACACAGAATCGGTAACAGGCTCCAGGCTCCGAGCCATCAGCCCAGAGCCTGATGCGGGGCTCGAACTCACGGACCATGAGATCGTGACCTGGCTGAAGTCGGACGCTTAACCGACTGCGCCACCCAGGCGCCCCCATGAAGTCTCTTTTTATTTAAGTCTTTTATTTTCATGCTTGTAGTATAGTACACAGAACATAAGGCATGAAGTAGTTACAGGAAAACCCAACCAAATACCGAATTAACACCACCAGGAGTTACCCCAATTAATGGGTAATGGGTAATACAAAGAGTATCATGTAGTTTCTGACTCAGTCTCTTGGGGGTTTCCTCTCTACCCAACCTGGTCCCCAATCAGGAGGTTTCTCTTCTCACTGAAGGGAATAGAATACCTATCTTTGGAACAGGGATGGTCAGCAGAATGAATGTATGGAGAACACAAAGAACACTTGAATGTTGTTTGCAGGAGACATAAGATACCTACATTAGAGAGCAGGGCTCTACCACTGAGCTAACTAAAGAGAAGTCACTTGAAGATAATGAATAATGATGTAAAAAAGCACAGACATTTTGTAAAGCATTTAAGGATGCTTGTAAATAAAGCATCCTTTGTAGTTCATATATAGAAATTTATATATAAAGTTAACTTTAAGTGAGTATATAACCAGGTAGGGGTTCCTCTCATAGTAATAAGGGTCCTGAAAGAAGAATATGTTGTTCCAGTAGATACCAACAAGGGAAAAGAATTACATAGGACACACAAAAAAAATAACCAGGCAAGGACAGCAGAAAAAAGATCTCTAAAATTTACCCAGAGAACATTCCCTTAATCACTCTGGCTAAAGGCTTTCACTGGTTCCTTACATGGGGATGACTGGAAAAGGTATGCCAGAGCTCCCCTGGGGATTGCAGTGTGTTATTTGTGTTGAAGTTAATAAATTTCAGGCCTTTTCATACGTTCTCACTAATCCTTTCTTCATAAATCCTAGAAATATGGACGCCTAATGAAATTGATATCTGAACTAGTCTGTCTCTTTGCGTCTATTATGGTTAGGATTTTGAGACACAGAGTAGGAAAAATCTGGTGTGTGGAGTTCAAATAGAATTTTGCTCTAGCGAAATTTGGTTTTGACAGTCTATATTACACAGTGCATTTGTTTGCTACCTTCAAGGCTATGTTATTGACTCTTGCTGATTTTCCTATTATTATAATAACCAGATCCACTTGTGGACTTAAAATTAACATAGCTTTTATTGTAAATCTCAAGTTGTGATTATTTTCACCCCTTTTCTACCCAGCTTTCCATAACTGCTCTTACTCACATAATTTAGCAATATCCTCAACTTACCTTATTTATCTGGCCATTGTAGGAGTGAAGCCTGTTTAGGTCTGAGTCATACAAACTTGCTGACTACACAGCTGGACGGCTCCAGATATTGTTGACTATATGAAATTAAAGAGGTATGAACTGGTAGAGATCTTAGGAAAGAGTCAGACTGACAAAGACAAATACCATATGATTTCACTGATATGTGGAATCTAAAAAACAAAACCAATGAATAAACAAACAAACAGCAGAATCAGACCTGTAAGTACAGAGAACAAACTGATGGCTGCCAGAGGGAAGGGGTGGGGCATGGACAAAATGGACGAAGGGGAGTGGGAGATACGGACTTCTGGTTATGGAATGAATAAGTCACAAGAATAAAAGGCATAGCATAGGGAATACAGTCAATGATATTTAATAGTGTGGTTTGGTGGCAGATGCTTAGCTACACTTGTAGTGAATATAGCACAACATATAGAGAAGTTAGATAGTTGTGTCGTATACCTGAAACGAATGGAACATTGGTGTGTCAACTGTACCTAAATTGAAAAAAATGTTTAAAAAGCTAGTCTCGTTTCCCATCAAATTAAGGAATCCTTCTGTAGGATTTGAACTTTTTCTCTATGATACTGATGCTCCATTGTGAGACTGCTGGCTTTATTAGGAAAGGCTCTTCATAGGTCCATCTAAGGTATTTTCTGTACATTCTCACAGTGGTCCTTATTTAGAGCCTTGGGAACTCAGAATAAACTTTTTCACAAGATAGGCCTTCAAATATTTGCAGATAACTATCTGGTTTATTCTTGTCTTCTGAGACTAAACACCAAGAACTCACAAATTTTGGGTCTACAGATATTCTTCAGTCTATTTCACCTGTTTGAAATAAAGTTCAGTTTGTCAATGTAGTTCATCAGTACTGTTCTCCACAAGTAGTCAGACTTTGGATGTTACAGTAAGGCGATCCTTCCCACCTCCAACAATACTTAGATTCAGACTCTGTATCAGTTAGTATAACCTAACAGCACATTTTGTGTTCTTGTGGTCAAATGAACATCAATTGTAGTCAACCGAACTGTTCAATATTCTTTCGGAGCGAATATTTTCAAACCTGAACTGCCATATCCTGGAATACATAATTAAAAAGTTAAAGGCATCATTTTACATTACACATGATAAATTGCATCTCTTGGGTTAATTGCAGCATTCCATTAATTGGAGATCCTACTGAATCCAGATGCAATGTGTTTGCTATCCCTTCTAGTGAGTTGTCATTTACAAGCTTGATGAGCCTGCCTCCATGCTTTTCTTCAAGTCACTGGTCAATAGCACATGGGTTTGTTTGACTTCTCTAGGTGATTAATGTATTAGTGTGCACCCATTGGTGCAAGAAATATATGTGTTATTGATATTTCTTCATTTCTTTTTTTTTTTAACGTTTATTTATTTTTGAGACAGAGAGAGACAGAGCATGAACGGGGGAGGGTCAGAGAGAGAGAGGGAGACACAGAATCTGAAACAGGCTCCAGGTTCTGAGCTGTCAGCACAGAGCCCGATGCAGGGCTTGAACTCACGAACCGTGAGATCATGACCTGAGCTGAAGTCGGACGCTTATCTGACTGAATTACCCAGGCGCCCCAATATTTCTTCATTTCAAAATGGATGAGAGTTTCTATCAAACACCTTCTTTAATTCAAATTACAGTATATCCATATTTCCCTATCCTCTAATAATCTTGTTTAAAAAGTTAATGAGGTTATTTTATCGTGACTTTTCCTTTGGATACATGCTGGCATCACAATTTTTTTTTTTTTAAGATCTAAAATTGCAAACATCTACATCAAACTTACTATAGTTTGTGGAATTCATCCCTTCTGCTCTAATAAGACCAGAAAAAGAATTTGTGGCATTCATTCCGTTCTTCAACTTTCAAAGATCCCAGACATTGGTTCTACAATCACACCTATACATTCTTTCAGTTTGCTGGGAAGGAATTCATGTGGGTCCAGAGAATGGAATGGAATGGAATGGAACGGAATGGAATGGAATGGAATTTATTTATTTAGTTAGTTAGTTAGTTAGATTTATTTATTTATTTATTTATTTATTTATTTATTTATTTATTTATTTATTTATTTTGGGGGAGAGAGAGAATGAGTTGGGGAGGGGCAGAGGGAGAGAATCCCAAGCAAGCTCTGTGTTTTAAGTGCAGAACCCAGGAACCATGAGATCACACCTGAGCTGAAATCAAGAGTCGGAGGCTTCAACCGTGACTGAGCCACCCAGGCACCCTGGAATTTATTTAAATTAGGTATTCTTTGGCTGTCATTTCCCGGCTTTAAGTTCATTGTAAAACATACCTGCTCACCACTTTCTGGATTAAAGTGTACCTGATACAGAAAGTAGTAACAAATTAGAAGAGGAGTGGAAACTTTTCTCTCATTTGTTAACCTATCTTCTTTACATAGTTCATCTGTTTCTTTCCTGATCATTATCTTGCTATACATATAAAATCACCCATATTTCTATGCTTTTTTCATGATTTAAGTTTTTCTGGGTCTTTATAACTTTTCAGAAACAGTTTGGTGGGCCTGACATACTGTTGTATTCATCGTTGCTTATAGGTCTTCCTCTATAGCTTATATTTTTATACATCTCACCAGATAATCGTCTTTCTCATTTTAAATATTGAAAATTAGGTCGATAGATTGTGCTGCATTCATGTTTAATTTTTTTGGAATTAAAACACACTTTTTTTATCATTTATTTTTTGTTCTCAGCTTTTGAGCCTATCATACATGTAAGCCTGTGCATGATATTTCGTTTGGATCTTTTCCTTGTTACTTCTCCTAGTAGTGTTCTCAATTCAAGGTAACACAGGCGCGGATGCCTAAGGAGTCTATCATTTTCTCAGACATAACTCTTTTTTTTTTTTTTTTTTTTTTGTTAGAGGTTAACTCACTTTGCTTCTCAAACATCAGCACCAGTTGGGTGGTACTGCCTGAACAGAAGTCTGGGTCTCAGCTCTGTGGTGCCTCTTTCCTTGGGTGTCTAGGGAAACACCACCAGTCAAACAGCAGCCCCTCAAGTGGTCTGTGTCCCAGCTCTTCAGACCCCCTCCTCCAGGCTTCTAATTTGTAATCATCTCTTCCTTTTGTTTCCTCATTTGGGGAGTGGTAGCTGTCTCCTGCAGTTTCTGCTTCCATAATACCTTGCCATAGTTTATATTAAATTCTCTCTGTTAAAATAACTGGAGGACTTCTATTTCTTGACTTATATCCCTGAGAAATACGGGCACCATTGACACAATCTCCAATTCACTCCCCATTTCTTTCTTCCTTGTTCTAAGTCACAACATTCAAAGGACAGTAGAAATGAACACACCTTTTATCTCCCATAGGCATTCAGCTTTGTATATAAAATATTCTGCCTTACTCTTAGATGCATTCTCAAGTATATAAATGACAGTGAAAAGCATCACTGAAGTCAATATGTTTTACAATGTTTATTAAAGTCCACTGATGCAATTTCTGCTTTTTCCCCCCTCAAGCTCAGTCTTGCTTTCACCAAACTGGCTTTTGTTCTGTGGCCTCTTTGAATTTGTTTTCTTCTGACTTCTTTTTCCTGCATTATTTCTGTATTTATGTCAAAAGAAATTTATTTTTAAGATACTTCAAGAAAAAGGTGTATTTTGTAACTTGGCTCTGAATCGCCAAGCAGGTATAGCAGTGTGCACTTTTACTGAATATGATTGAACATAAATTCAGGAGAAACCAAGTATACTACCATTGACAGGTTACTCACGTGGCATGCACATCTGCTAAGTCTCTGAGCAATCTACGTCATGATGTTTTTCTGACTACTCACTCTTATGAAACTACCTCTACATGTGTCATAGTCTATGTTTGTTCACAGAATGAGAGTAAAAATTATAATCCTAGGCTAAGACAGTGGTTCTCAAATATTTTTACTTCAAGAATACTTTATACGTCTAAAATTTTTTGACAACCTTAAAAACTTTTGTTTATGCTAATTATATCTATCAATATTTACTGAGTTAGAAATTTGTATTAAGAATTTTTAAAAGGGGTGCCTAGGTGGCTCAGTTGGTCGGGTGTCTGACTCTTGATTTTGGCTCAGGTCATGATCTCACAGTTCTTGGGATCAAGCCTCCCTGTCAGGCTCTGAGCTGACAGCATGGAGCCTGCTTGGAATTCTCTCTCTCTTTCTCTCTCTCTCTCTCTCTCTGCCCCTCCCCTGCTTAGAAATCAATCTCTCTCTCTCTCTCTCTCTCTCAAAATAAAGAAATAAACATTTAAAAAAAGAATTTCTAAAATATTGTAGTTTATTTTAAAATAATAAAATAACATCAGTGAAGCAATTTTATGAGAAATAATTATATGCTATTTATGATTTTTGCAAATCTCATTAATGTCTGGCTCAACAGGAGACAGCTGATTCTCTCATATCTGTTTTGCATTCAATCTTTTATAATATGCTGTTTTGCTTGAAGTCTTTGGCAAATGCAGACTCACATAGATATCTAGTTTGAAAAGGGAAGAATATTTTTTTCCAGTTCTTTCTTTCTTTCTTTCTTTCTTTCTTTCTTTCTTTCTTTCTTTCTTTCTTTCTTTCTTTCTTTCTGTGTTACCCCCCTTTTTTTTAAATTTAAATTTTAGTTAACATACAGTGCAATATTGGTTTCAGGAGTAGAATTCAGTGATTTATCAGTTATATACAACACCCAGTGCTCATCATGACAAGTGCATTCATTAGTACCCATCACCCATCTAACCCATCTCCCAACCACCTCCCTCTGTCAACATATCATTAGAATCTCTTATGGTTTGTTTCCCTCCCTTCTCTTTTATCCCCCCCCCCCACTTCCTATATGTTCATCTGTTTTGTTTCTTAAATTCCACACATGAGTGAAATCATATGTATTTGTCTTTCTCTTATGGACTTATTTAGCTTAGCATAATACATTCTAGCTCTATCCACAACATTGCAAATGGAAATATTTCAGTCTTTTGATGGCTGAGTAGTATTCCATTGTATATATGTACCTCATCTTCTTTATTCATTCATCAGTCTATGGACATTTGGGCTCTCTCCACACTTTGGCTATTGATGCTAATGCTGTTATAAACACTGGGGTGCATGTACCCCTTTGAATCTGTATTATTGTATCCTTTGGCTAAATGCCTAATAGTACAATTGTTGGATCATAGGGTAGTTCTATTTTTAGTTTCTTGCGGACCCTGCATACTGTTCTCCAGAGTGGCTGCACCAGTTTCCATTCCCAATGACAGTGCAAGAGGGTTCCTGAAAAGGGAAGAGTATTTTAATAACATTTTTAGATAATTGTGGGTATTCTTCTTTGACATTACACCAAAACTTGACAAGTGGTAGTTTCTTAAACTTCAGTTGCAATATGGGATCTGAAAGCATATTAACAAACTTTATGTACTCTATACATTGTAATCAATTGGTCTCTCTTGAACTTTTACCCATGATTGATTTTGTAAAATGATATAGTAGTCATTTGGAAACTCTTGATTCACTGAGTCAGTGCAGTGCTTCTAAATGTTGACACATTTCATTATATGATATAAAAATTACTTTCATTAAAATAACAATGAGCTCATTTGAAAACAAGTATTGAGAAGCATCAAACTCATGATGGCAAACAGAAGTTTTCGAAAATCTAACTCTTCTGCTCAAAAATTTACTTTTTTATTATTTACTTTTTATTAAATCAGAAAAGTCTGTTTTCCTTGAAATGATTGGCTCACTTTCTTTGATTTTGAAGAAATTATCAGCCAAATGGCTAAATTGCATAATGGTAGCTTGTCTGCCAATCATTCTTTCAAGTAAAAGTAGTGCTCCATGGAAAAAAGGTGGCTAGATCCGTTTGCAACTCAGAAAAATTGCACATGTGCTATTGACTTGGAGACAATCATTGCGCTCCATTATGTGGCAGAAGTGGTTTATGTATACTGCCTATTACATCACATAGAATACAAAACGTGTCAAGATTGAAGGAAACTAACATGGCTTTTATTGTTTCATAAAGGAAATTCTTAACTGAAACCATTTTTTTTTAATTGCAAGTATGTAGAGATGGTGTTTAGTGCAGAGGTACCCGCTGTTTTACCTGCCTTTGCTTTTGTGTCATCAGTGCAAATGTCAACACAGTGAGAGAGGCAAGTAACACTTTGTTGTAATTATAAACGTAGTTTTGACCCCATGGATTCCCGAAAAGACCCCCCAGGGGTCTGCAGAAGATACTCTAAGGACCACCATACCAAACAATATGTTGATCCCACTCACCATTCAGAAACTCTCAAAGATAAAATAGTAATTCATGTCATTGGTTTAAAACACACACACTTTTTTTTTCTATTCCCAACAGTTAGTTTAGCCAATTTGAAATTATCCATTTTTAGTAATAGTGACATTTATTTAATACTACATTTCATGGCTAAAATGGCAATAAACAACCAAAAATAGCATAGGAGAATGTAGCACACATATTTGTTGTGGTCTCATCAAAAGAAAGCCTTAGTTCTAGAAAAATCATTTTCTATATCACATATTGTATATGCATACTTTGCACTGGAAATTAGAGAGCTTTTTTCCCCTCCTTTACATACATTTATGTTTGCCTCTTTACCACTTTTATGACATTTTATTACTAAAGATTTTTTGAATCTCATTAAAATCATTAATGCATATCAGTAAATGGTAGTCCTTTTGAGTCTAAACAAAAATGTACAAATTGCACTTCATTATACTTATGGTAGGTGGGAGACTCAAGTGCAGTCAGAATCTATGATTTTCTCAAAGAAATTCTCTTCACAAAAGGTAGTAAAGACTGAGCTTCTGTTTTGAACTTGCAAATTGTCCTTTCTTGACCCAGATATAAACTGCTATCTTAAATTTCATGCTTCTAAAGGAAAGTGTGCCAACTTATTCTCTCCCTTTCTTTACTCTTACTCCTACGTATATAAATCTAATGTGTGCATGCTTTCCAGAAGTTTCTATACATTTCTCAGAATAGTAGTGACCATCCATGGACTAGACTACTGAAAAGACAGGGAATGTTAGTATAGTAGTTGTAATTCCTACAGTGCTGAGCGATAGCACCACATCGGAGAAGGGAATCTTCCCAGAATCAGTTTTATTTTAGATGAGAACAATCTTAGTAAATCTGATAAGTTAACAAAAATAAAACTCTCGTTACGTCAGATAAAGTGGAAGGAAAACAGGCTCTTTCAACTTCCTCTTATTTTAAGGAAAAGTCACAGGGGAATCATTTGGCTTTACAACTTTGATATACTTAGATGGATTTTCAGTACTTCTCATATTTTCATCTGAAAATTTTAAATCATTGTGAAGGAGTTACAGTGACCATTCACAGCATATGTGGAAAAAAACCTGCTTAGAAGTATGTAAAACACTAAGAATTGATATAATGTTTATATTTTAGAATATCTTTAGTTATTTGAGAATCTCATTAGAAACCACGTGTTGGGATATAAAGCTCTTTTGGCAGATTTCACCATGTAGAGCTGGTTACCCTTTGTTTCTTTGGCTGACCCCAGAAATATGCAGCATTGTCTAAAGCTGCCAGTGTACAACCAAGCTGTGGGCTGATGGAAAACGTCAGCCAAGAGATTCACCTAGAATCCAGCTAACAGGGCTGGGCGTCCCCTTTCACCCAAAGGCATCAGGAGACCATTAGTTCTTCTTTTTTTTTAATGTTTATTTATTTTTGAGAAAGAGGTGGGGGTGTGAAAGAACACAAGCAGGGAAGGGACAGAGAGAGAGGGAGACAGAGAGAGAGGGGTACAGAAGATCCATACTGACAACAGGGAGCCTGATGGAGGGCTAGAACTCACAAAGCCTGAGATCAAGACCTGAGCCGAAGTCTGACCCTTAACCGACTGAGCCACCCAGGCGCCCCAGGAGGCCATTAGTTCTAGGGGCAAAACTGCCAAGTCTGACAGACCATGTAGAGAATGACTGTAGCCGACAAACCATAGGCAGCCTTTATCTTTCCAAGTGATGGGAGACTCTATTCACTTTTGTCTTTTTGGAGATAATAAAAAAATAGTGTTTGAAATTGTCAAAAGCATGATAAGATACACAAGTAATACGGTGTTAACTTTTGAATAGAAGAGGTTAGATAAACAGCTTCACAAAGAAGAGTCTCTTCTCAAGAGCTACTTTCCTAAAAATTTCATCAGATGCTAGTCTCTTGCTTTTACTACCTTTACATAAATCATGTTTGCATCCTGTCTTTCCTCACATAGGAAGGCATTCCTTCCCTTTCAGAGAGGAAAATAAAGAAAAATGTTTCCTTGCAAAATTCTTTTGCTCACTTTGTTTGTGTTGAGATGGCAACCAACCCAGCTGTTAGCAGAGGCTGCTTGGTGCTTCAGTAATGTGTATCAGCAGAATACACTCCATCCTGTGTGCCGGAGTAAGAAGCCAGCTGGTTGATCACTGGTTTGGTGAGGACAGAGGAGTCTCCCTCAGCGATTCCTTTTCTATCTCTGCCCATCTACCCTTTCCTTCCTGCCTTCCTTCCTTGATCTATTCTTTCACCTTTCTAGGGTTTGTGCCACTGAACTTGGAACTAACCAGTGATTACTATATGAACTGTGATGTTCCAGTGCAACTCCTAATCTGCGAGGAAGATTTAGAACCTGCTCCTTCTTGTCCCAGGAGCAGTAGTTTTCAAACACTGGTGTGGTGTGTGGACCATCTGAGATATTGCAGATCCTGGGTGAGGCAGGGGATCTTTTTTTTTTTTTTTTTTAATTTTTTTTTAACGTTTATTTATTTTTGGGACAGAGAGAGACAGAGCATGAACAGAGGAGGGGCAGAGAGAGAGGGAGACACAGAATCGGAAACAGGCTCCAGGCTCCGAGCCATCAGCCCAGAGCCCGACGCGGGGCTCGAACTCACGGACCGCGAGATCGCGACCTGGCTGAAGTCGGACGCTTAACCGACTGCGCCACCCAGGCGCCCCAAATCTTTATGTGTATAAATATAAGGTAATTTCAACTAAAAGTGATCCTGAGACTAATTCTGAGAAAAACGTTAAAAAACTACTTCCACTCTCTTCCTGGGGCATCATCTAACCTTGGGATAGAGTAAAGAGAAGTTGGAAAAGCCATCTGAAGAATTTGATTCAGCATCCATCTTTCTTGGCAACCATATCTCTAGACCAGGAGTTCCCAATCCTGGCTCTACCATAGAATCACTTGGGCAGGTTTAAAAAAAAAAAATGCAAATAAATACTCACACTGACCTCCCAAGGTTCTAATTTACAAGGCATTGGTTTTTAAAAAACAAAAACAAAAACAAAACTCCTCAAGGGACTTTAATATCAGATCTAGAGTAAAGATTCTTGAAGTGTGGTCCCCAGAATCAGCATCACTTGAGAATATGTTGGGAAAATTCTTAGACTCCCCACAGACCTACTGGATCAGGAATTCCAGGGATTGGAGCCAGTAATCAGTTGTTAAAGGAGACCTCCAGGTGATTCTAATGCATGCTAAAGTTTGGGAACCACTGCTCTAGACTAAACTTCAAATGTGAACATGTAAATACTGTTCCAGTGATTGATAAATCAGCTATGTTGTCCTTCTCCTCCAGAGTAGTATTTTTTTTGCACACACCGCTCAGTGAAGAATCCAAAGTCATTCCTAACACGAAGGTTTATTTGCTAGAAAAACATTTAATAAATTACAGTGAGACAAAAGAACTGAAAACCCCTGAGAGATGTAGAGTCTAGTTAATTAACCCTGTTGCTCATTGGCATATCACTTAGAAGATCAATGTTTTTCTAAAATAAATGTAAGAAAGTCAAAGATGAATCAACTGCTGAAAGGCAGAAGATGAACACAGATTTACATTATTTCTCCTTTCCTCCCCCAATATGACATGGAAAGGTTTGGAAATATGGAATTCAATAGAGTAAGCAGTCTCTTAAACATAGTGGATTCCTTTTGACTTCAAGCTTTAAAGTTTAATAGATGAGGTAGTGGCATTTTGGGGGCATCTATGTAATTAGGTATCTTTTATGTAAGATTCTCAGAGCTTTACAAGTATCAAATTATTTATTCTGTGCCACAACATTGGAGGTAGGTATGACTTTAATACAAAGAAGGAAAGCAAAGTGGGAAAGATGGAATAATTTGCCCAAGATGACACAGCTATAACGTGCCCGAGCCTGTTCTTTTCACTACACCATGTAGGGGGAAAAATCACAGCTGCTGGTTTGTTTTTTAATGTCTTGAAAGTTTATTTTGTTCAAAACCACTTTTTCTTCATGACCTCAATTTTTCTTCCTCATCTCCTAGTGTCTCTGTTTTGCATTTGTTTGTAATTCTTTTGTTGTTTCTTGGGGGAAACATTTTGTATCACTTCTATTTATGCCTTGCAATGTGATTTTTCTCTTTTTAATCAGCTGGGAAAAAATAACTGAAAAAAAATCTGCTCTTTCAATCACAGGATGTTTTGAGTCCTTTGCTTTAACTAAGTTAAGACATTCGAATAAGTAAAGAGAGGTGAACATAATTCACTTTCAAATTTTCCAAGGCAACATTAGCAGCTTCCTCTGCTGCTTCTGAGAAAGATGAAGTTGGCTATTTGAAGGAAATCCCCACCAAATTTAATCCCTTTCCCAGGATTTGTTTTTCATATTATTTATCACATTGATAGGTTTCTACATATTATGGGTTTGGCAAAGACTTCTGTGGAAGGGCCAGAAAACTAATCTCTTGATACTTCTGTGTCAAAAAAAGCACAGAAATTCAAGCTGTCAGGTATCAGAAGTCTGCACCTTATAAATTCTTCACCTGGCTTTGTAAACCTAGTGGCTTTGAATAAACATTCAATTTTCTCACTTATGATTAACAGTGTGGTGGTTTCTTGCACCATAGCCTACATTTTTCAGAAAAAGGAAGATTGAGAGCAAAAGGAGAGTGAGAGAAGAGTGGTGTTTTTTAATCCTAAACTGAGTACATAATAATTATGTGAAATATTGAAAGACTAAAATGAATTGGATAAATCTATAAGTAATAGGATTTATTTATGCTTCTTTCATACAGGATTGAGGATGGAGAAATTTATTTGGAGTTCTGATTGCAGTTAGCAAGAGTTGATTGATCTAAGGACCTATATTTTCAACCTCTTTCACTCTTTATCACTCTTTATCCCTTTAGGTTTTAATTTCTTTTTACCTCCGGAAACACTTAAGTTTCTACAGGGCACTGTAGTGCTTGGGACTAAGTCAGTGGACAGACTAAGTTTGTCCACCTTTTGGACAGATCCTCAGGAATTCACTACCCTCTGTCCTGGGTTCAATCCCATGGTGTTTGTGACAAGTCATGTCTACATCTTGGTAAAGTTGAAAGAGCACACAATTCTGGAAGGTATATTGGCTTGTGTGTAAATCTTGACTGACAACAACTTTCTGTATGACTTCAGAAGATAGCTTAGTTCTTCAAACATTTTTCATTTGTGAAAATAAAATACAAATATCTATTTTATAAGGTTGTTATGACTAGTTTATGATTAATAACAACAGTGGCAGCAAAAACAAGAACAGAGCATCATAATAGCCAAATCCCGTTCTGAAATGGTGATCATGGTATTAGCTCAATGAATATGAAGAGGAAGTTTTCTTCTTTAACTTCCTGAACTGCCAGCAAAAGAATATTTAGATATTTTGAAGCCACTTAAAAGCATAAAGTTGAACAAAAATCAAAATGGCTGTGCTAATGCTGCAGTGAAGCTTGATTTTTAAGTAATCTTTTTCCTCTTTCACAAACCTCTCCTCCTCCCTTCTGAGCCTTTTGTTTTGGAACCAGCACCACCCTGAAGACTTGACTGAAGGAGGCTGGTAGCCAGACCCAATCCTGGTGGAAACCAGCTAGATCCTGTAGTTCCCTAGAAAACACCTCAGCCCTTTCACCCAGGGAGTTTTGCAGGTTTTTTTGAAGGCCCTAGCCTGCTGCAGCCTTCTTTGCCCTGCAAAGCAATAAAGCTATTGTTCCTCTTTATCCCCAACTCTGTCTTTGTGTTATATTTTGGCTCCGAGCCATAGAGTTCGGTTTTTGACAACAATTTGCCCATGCCAGAGAAAGTTTTCTAAATAATCCACTATTGAAGAACATTCTCTGAACATCTGAGCTGGGTAAGGTTAACATTTTCCTCCGAATATGTGTTTTTGCAACCTCTATTAACTTCTAACGGAGTTATGCAAATTTCTCAAAGGACCGATCTGGCCTTAAATCATGAAAATGTGGGGATCTGTACCCTTTTAAGTATGTTTTGGTTTGACATTGGCTGTGCTTTGGGCTAGATCCTTGCTTCTCAAGGCACTGTGTGACTATATGCCTAACCTCAGTGAATGCAAATTGCCAAAGGCCTGCACATTGCTAGGAATTCTAATTGAGTATTATAATATGTAAAATTTTCTTGGTACTATCAACATTTCATCAGTAGTTGAAAAATCTGGTTTTTATCAATTCAGAAACACAGCTTATCTGTAGACAGCCAGAAAGTGAGCAGAATATCTCCAGAAAAACAAAACAAAACAAAAAACATTATACTTTCAGATTAATTCTCTCTTGGAAAACAAAAATAATAGGAGTTAGTAACTTATGGCCGAGGAATGCAAACACAAGAGAATCAGACTTTGGGGGGAGAAGTAAAAGACTATTTAATTTATTTGTTCTTTACCTTATTGTAAAATGGCACTTGATAAAGTTGTGTCTGGGACAGACTTCTACAAGACATGCTTTACATTCAAAGTGATTTTTAAAAAAGGGTAAAAATGGGTTTTGTGTGTGTGTGTGTGTGTGTGTGTGTGTGTGTGTGTGTTCTTTTCAGTAGTTTTTCTCCTATTGTTTTGAAGCATTGAATGCTAGATATTACCACACATCTGCAAGTGCAGAGTATAGAAGATTAGCTTACTTAGATCAGCCAAAAAGTCGGCAATGCACCCTGATGACCCACATCTGTTCTCTTCTTTGAGCCAATTCCACATAATGTGAATGAGTCAGAGAAAAACATGCTGGTTCAGTCAACAGCAGCTCTTTTTCTTCATTTTAGCAATGACTGGGACTTAGAGCTGGAAATGGCTTAAAAATATGTATCTAGTCCTTTCCCTGCCTGAAGGCAAGCATATGGTAGAGAGTATTTTCATCATGAACCATCTCCTACAAAAGAAATTTTACAACTTCCTTGAACACTTTCAAGTGTCTAGCATCCACACATTGTGATGTATCCATTCTCTCTCTTTTTTTAAAATAATGTATTGTCAAATTGGTTTCCATACAACACCCAGTGCTCATCCCAACAGGTGCCTTCCTCAATGCCCATCACCCACTTTCCCCTCTCCCTCACCCCCCATCAACCCTCAGTTTGTTCTCAGTATTTAAGACTCTCTTACGGTTTGCCTCCTTCTCTCTCTGTGACTTCCCTCCCCCTTCTCCTCCCCCATGATATTCTGTTAAATTTCTCAGGATCCACATATGAGTGAAAACATATGGTATCTGTCTTTCTCTGCCTGACTTATTTCACTTAGCATAACACTCTCCAATTCCATCCACGTTGCTACAAATGGCCATATTTCATTCTTTCTCATTGCCAAGTAGTATTCCATTGTATATATAAACCACATCTTATTTATCCATTCATCAGTCGATAGACATTTAGGATCTTTCCATAATTTGGCTATTGTTGGAAGTGCTGCTATAAACATTGGGGTACAAGTGCCCCTATGCATCAGCACTCCTGCATCCCTTGGGTAAATTCCTAGCAGTATCCATTCTCTTTTTTGCCACTTTATAGTGCAACTGCTGAAACCTGCACTTCTTTAACTGCACCCCACTCCCAGTGGGAAGGGATGGTGACTCTTCCTTCCAAGTGCTTTAACACTGTCACTGGCTAGGGGATCTCAGAGAGCATGTCATTAAAAAAAAAATCATGGCAGTGTATTTGTGTTATAAAGGCTATGGGTCATATTAACTGTTATTTATCTCTTTATAAAAACATTTAGTGTCCTCCTTATGTGTCCTTGTACTGTTTTCTGTCCTCCTCATGTGCTCTTGTATTCCTAGGAGTGTGTGCAAAAAAGAAGTACACGCTGGAAAGTAACAGATACTGCTTTGCATTTTTCTTGCTCCTTGGAACTAATGGAGCACTTCGCTAGAGTCTGCCCTCCTTGATGTGACATAATCCCACAGTGTAGGAGTTTTGTAGCCTAGGGAGGGAATGCCTCCAACACCTTTCCTAAGGGCAGAAGTACAACCCTAAAGTCATTTGCTTGCTTTCCTGAACAAGACTCTCTTTTATTCGAAGGCTTTAAATTATTTAGTGAAAGAAAAAAAAAAAAGATGAGCAACTATGGTATAATACGAGCATATAGAGGGAGACGAGTTTCCCATGCTGCAACATAGTTTCTGAATTTTACAATAAACTCACATTAGCAAACCCACTCAACATGACAAATGTGAAAATAATGTACTTGTTGGGGGTGAGAAGGTACGGTCTCAGTCACTTTTTCTTGTGTTTTTTGTTTGTTGCGTTCAACGTGTTCCTTACCCGCCTTGAGTCAATTATGGGAAGGACTAATGGAAAGTAAAGAATGCATTGAAAATGAGGCCAGTATACCAAGAAAAGTGTTTGCTCAGATCAGATTCCATTCTCATGAGCAAATATGCTGAAGCCTTCATTTCTTTGGCATTGAGTCTAAAATCACATTATGTCATGAAAATAAAGTAACTTATATATGTTTAAAGATAGCCAGCTTCTGTTTTATTTGTTGTAACTTCTAGATAGAATTCTTAGTAAAGTTCTATAAGTGAATTAGGCTTTTGAAGTTTTCAAGGGACAGATTTAATTCAGTCTGGAGCTAAACATGAATTTATTGGCTCATATGACCAAAAATTCTAGGAGGTAGGTGTGATTTTAGGTGTGGCTGATTTGACATTTGTTTTACAACAGCGTCCTCCAGGATCTCTACCTTTTCTCTCTTGACTTTACCTTCTTCTGCATGGGCCCTATTCTAAGGAAGAATCTTTCCAGAAGTTAGAAAAAGGGAAACATCCCTCCAGTGTCACAGTGCCAAAGGAAGGAGACCTTTTGTTTGCTGACCTTCCTCTAAGTAGTCCTGTGATTGTGGCTTTATTGTCCTGCTTTGAGCCACATAACCATCCCTGAATATTTCAGTGGTTATGGAATATAGCTGAATGAGCCCAGCTCCCCTTGTCCCAATCAGCTCAAGGTGGTGATGATAGTTGGTAGCCTGTGTGGAATGAGGAATCTGCCAGGTGAGAAGATTCCTGGACTAAGAGACCTCCAAGACTTTTATCCTTTCATCTGTGAGAAGGGTTAACTTAACCACAGAGCTCAGGAACCACTTCTACTAGAATGTAAGACTAAAAAACCTCCCCAACAAACCATTACATTGATCTTATGTGTGGTTCCAGTCCCCAAACTCTTGTTGCATTCTACTTAGGCCATCTCTCTTTCTCGGTGCCTATGCCAAAGCTATCGAACTTCTTCTTATCTGTAGCTACGCTGCAGGACCTATGAATTTTCCATGTACTGTATGTAGGAGTTTTCCACATGCAAACACCTAGCTCTGGAGTACTATATGAGATCAGCATCAAACAGGTAGTTAATTACCCATAGGTCAAAATACCCATAGAGTAAAAAAAAACAAAAACAAAAACAAAACTCTAACCAGAAGAAAGGAAACTGGGAGGAAAAGGAAAGATATCTATGTCAGTACATGTTAATAATACTATTTGAAACTATTATCAAAGCCAATGTATTTTTATTATTTTTTTAAAGTGTAGTTGACAGGTAATATTATATTAGTTTCAGATGCATGACATAGTGATTCGACAATCATATATGTTGCACAATGCTCATCATGATAAATGTAGTTATCATCTTTCACCACCCAAAGTTATTACAATAGTATTGATTACATTCCTTATGCTGTACTTTTCACCCCTGTGACTTAGTTATTGTATAACTGGAAGTTTATACCTCTTAATCCCCTTCACCTATGATTCCTCCAACCACCAGTGTATATGAGTCTGTTTTTGTTTTTGTTTTTGTTTGTCTATTTTGTTTTTTAGATTCCACACAGAAGTGAAATGATATGGTATTTTTTTCTGTCTGACTTATTTCACTTAGCATGATACTCTCTGGGTCCATCCATGTTGTCAATGTCAAGATTTCATTCTTTATTATGGTTGAGTAGTATTCCATTGTAAATATACACTACATCTTTATCCATTCATCTATTCATGGACACTTGGGTTGGTTCCACATCTTGGCTATTGTAAATAATGCTGCAGTAGACATAGGAGTGCATATATCTTTTCAAATTAGTGTTTTCACTTTCCTTGGGTAAATACTCAGAAGTGGAATTACAGAATTATATGGTATTTCTATTTTTACTTTTAAAAATGTTTATTTATTTAGTTTTGAGAGAGAAGTAGAGGGAGAGAGTGCATTCATGAGCAGGGGGAGGGCAGAGACAGAGGGAGAGAGAGAAACCGGACCAGGCTCTATGCTGTCAGCCCAGTGCCCGATGTGGGGCTCGGTCTCACAGTGAGATCATGACATGAGCTGAAATCAAGAGTCAGACATTTAACCAACTGAGCCACCCAGGTGCCCCTCTATTTTTAATTTTTTGTGGAGCCTCCACACTCTTTTCCATAATAGCTGCACCAATTTACATTCCCATTAACAGTGCACAAGAGTTCCCTTTTCTCCACCTCCTTGCCAATACTTTTTATTTCTTGTCTTTTTTTTTTTAAATATTATTCAAATATAACTGACATACAATATGTTTGTTTCAGGTATACAGCATAGTGATTTGACAATTCTGTACATTACACAGTGCCCATCATGATTGACTGTAGTTACCATCTGTCATCATATAATGTTATTACAGTATTATTGACTATATTCCCTCTGATGTATTTTCATCCCCATGACTTATTTATTTTACAACTGGAAATTTGTACTTTGTAATCTCCTTCATCTATTTCACCCAACTCCCTTTTGCCTCCCTTCTGGCAACTACCAGTTTATTCTCTGTGTTTATGAGTCTATATCTGTTTTTTGTTTATTAGTTTTTCAGATTCCACATATAAGTGAAATCATACGGTATTTGTCTTTTTCTGTTGGACTTATATCACTTAGCTTAATACCTTTTAGGCCCATCCATAAAGCTGCAAATGGCAAGATCTCATTCTTTTATATACATGAGGGTTCCCTTTTCTTCATATCCTTGCCAATGCTTATTTTTTGTCTTTTTGATGTTAGTTATTCTAACTGATGTGAGGTGACATCTCATTGTGGTTTTGATTTGCATTTTCCTGGTGATTAGTGATGGTGGTGAGCATCTTTTAATATGTCTATTGGCCGTCTGTATGTCGTCTTTGGAAAAATGTCTATTTAGGTCCTCTGCCCACTTTTTAATCTTTTTTTTTTTTTTTTTTGCTTTTCTGGTGTGAGTTGTATGAAGTCTTTATATATGTTGCATGTTAACCCCTTGTCTGATATATCATTTGCAAATATCTTCTCTCATTCAGTAAGTTGACTTTTCATTTTGTTGATGGTTTCCTTTACTGTGCAAAAGCTTTTTAGTTTGATATAGTCCCAATTGTTTATTTTTGGTTTTGTTTTGCTTACTTGAGGAGATAGATCCAGAAAAATATTGCTAAGGCCAATGTCCAAGAGATTACTGGCTATGTCTTTTAGGAGTTTTATGGTTTCAGATCTTACATTTAGATGTTTAATCCATTTTGAGTTTATTTTGGTGTATGGTGTAAATAATCTGGTTTTATTCTTTTGCATGTAGTTCTCCAGTTTTCCCAATACCATTTGTTGCATATTTTTCCTATTGTATATTTCTGCTTTCTTTGTCATAGATTAATTGACCATATAAGTGTGGATTTATTTCTGGTCTCTATTCAGTTCCATTGATTTATGTTTCTGTTTTTGTGACAGTAACATATTGCTGTTCTGATTACTATAGTTTTGTAGTATAGTTTGAAATCTGGGATTGTGATATGTCTAGCTTTGTTCTTGTCTCTCAATATTACTTTGACTATGTGGAGTCTTTTGTGGTTCCATACAAATTTTAGGGTTATTTGTTCTAGTTCTGTGAAAAATACTACTAGTATTTTGATAAGTATTGCATTAAATCTGTAAATTGCTTTGGGTAGTATAGACATTTTAACAATACTAATTCTTCCAGTTCATGAGCATGTATATCTTTTTATTTCAAGTTGTGATAATTTTTTAAAATTTTATGTTAAATGGCAAAAGTGGACGTTTTCTCTATATAAAGATATTTGTGACTGGAGAATCTTTTTGTTATAATGGATATAGTTCTTTATAAAAATATTCATTTAGCTGGAGGTTAATCTTTATAGGTTTGAATCTACTTTTGCCCATTTGACCTATGTTTATTGTTTCTATTGTGTGTTAGGCAGCGTTTTCTAGAGAAACACAATGAATATATATAGAAAGAATTTTAAGGAACTGACTTATACAATTATGGAAATTGACAAGTCCATAATTTGCAGAGTGGACTAGCAGGCTAGAGACCTAGAGAAGAATTGATATTGCAACTTAAGTCCAGAGGCTGTCTGTTGCAGAATTCCTTCTTGTCCCTGGGAGAGGTCAGTCATTTGTTCTATTTAGGTCATCAGCTGATTAGATGAGGCCCACCTACTTTGCAGAGGACAATCTACTTTACTCAAAGTTCATCAATCTAAATGTTAATCTTATCCAAAAACAGCCTTATAGAAACATTGAGAATAATGTGCAATCAAAAATCTGGGAACTGTGGGCCAAATTGACACATAAAACTAGTTATCACATAATGTAAAGTATTGTGCTATAGCAAATCAGGTTTTATGAATTTTTGGTTATATTAATGATCCAGTGATTTGCATATTGTTTGGAATTTTGTGTTAGATTTTGTGACTATGAAATCTTCCTCTTCATACTTCCCTACATGAGAAGTACATGGCATGTATTTGCTGTACAGCTGAATGAATTCAAATTAGTATTGTTATAAGAATTTGTTGAAAATATTAGTAGGTGGTCTTTTGATATTTTTAAGAGAAAACCTGAGGTCTTCTAAAACTAACACTTAGAGTATGTTTTAAGAGCAAAGATTGCACAGTTTAGTAATTTTTTTCCTAAAGTCAAAAATATTAAAGACATTGAAAATGAGCAGGAAAAAATGTTTCATGTTTCTAAGGATTAGAAGACTGTAAGAAAGGGAAAAGGTAAGCTTTGTGGTTCCCATGATGGTTTGATAATGGGCAGCTAAGCCAATTCATTCATCAAGTACAGGACATAATGCCCCTTTACACACTCATTCACATCACTCCCACTTCCTGCATATTTTCAGCAGGAAAATTTGCTATCTGAATCAATAGTTGCTGTTCTCAATATATTTCCTTCCAGAATTCCGGAACCAAAACAATTTGGCCCTTCACAAATTGGAATCAGTCCCAGGTTTGTTTGTATGTATGCATATATTTATGTGTATGTATAGCTATACATGTATAAATGTGTTTATTGTTTTCTTTAAAAGTGTCTATTCAATTTGTGAACCCTCACTAAAGAGAAGTGGAATATGTAAAGCATTCAGACACACATAAGCCTGGTTGAGGTTTAGTGTTGTGAGAGGTAACACACATTTGTTCTTACCCACTGCAAGTACCAAAATTTTGACTGTGGTAATTTGCTTGTCCAGATATCTATTTACAGCAATGCTTGGAGAGGCCTTGTAATCTTTACTTTAGGGAGATAATGAAAATCTTAGCTTAAAATGACTGCACACATGCAGTGGAATGGAAATGACATTTATTTTACTGAGGTGTGAACCTAAGCATGATGATACACAACACGGAAATGGTTCAGATAGATTCTCATTCTGTCCTAATTTTAGAACAGGGTGAAATATCCTTGACCTGTGTGGCTAAGAGAAATATTTTGGTTGTCATCCACATGCAGTTTGCACCCCCACATACTCCTTGTTTTTACATTGCCCTTTCTAACTTCAAACTCATGCTGTTCTGGATTAAGATGATGGAGTCAACTTGTGCCTCTAAGCCTGCCTTCTGCTTCTCACAAACTACCACGAGAATCACTGTCAATTTCCTTACTAAGAAGGTTCATTTCTCTATTACTCTTGACAGTTTCTGTTCTTAATTGCATGTGAACCTTGGGCTGCCTCTTCTTTGACAGGCTCCATACAACATTGTCTCTCATTTCTGTGATTTATGGATGGCACTACCTTCTGATTAACTGTGATACTGTATTCTGGCTCCAATTCTCTGACACCCCAATTGAATTCTAATTCAATTCTAACACTAACTTCCTAGAGTTGGTACTGACCCCACAAGTTGAAGTTCTTCACAAGACTGCCTCCACTTCAGAGGCCAGTCACAAGTTTGGGGGTCTCCAAGCCACCCTCACTTCTGCCTGGTTGGCCAAAAACTTTAGGGCTTCCCAGAGCCTCCTCAGGTTTGATAATTTGTTAGAACAACTCACAGAACTCACTGAATGTGCTGTATTTACGATTGCGGTTTCATTAGAAAGGTTACAGGTCAGAAACAGCCAGATGAAGAGAGGCATAGAGCAAAGCTAGGTGGTGGGGTAAAATGCAGGTCTTCCATGCTCTCTTGCGTGGAAACTGGATACACCCCTCTCCCAGCACATAAATGTGTTCACCAATCAGGAGTCTCCACTGCCTAGTCTCCGTGCCTAAAGTTTTTATTGGTGTTTCATTACATAAGCATAAATAATTGAGTGAATCATTGTTCATGTGATTGGACTCAATTTCCACGTTTTCTCCCCTTCCCACAAGTTGAGTTGGCCCAAAGTTCTAACCCTTTAATCACACAGTTGGTCTTTCTGGTAATCAGTCTCCATCTTGAAGGTATGCAGAGCCTACGGGAGTTACCTCATTAGCATAACAAAAGCACTCCTTATCACTCAGGAAATTCCAAGGATTCTTAGAGCTCTGTGTCAGATAAGAGGGACAAAGACCAGATCTAGATATACATATAGATACAGATTTTATCATACAACAAATAGATTCTTCCCATTTCTGGTCTCTATTTGCGACATGATTAGGAAAAGTTAAATTGGCTCACTTTTGGTGGGAAAATCCTGCCTGGCTTCCAGGCTAAAAATGGTTCTCCCATTAGGTAGAAACATAGATGACATGAAATTTCTACTGAAATAGCTAAATACTCTTCCCTAATAAATAGGTCAGGGACTTACTGTTTAACCCTTTCACAACCTACTGTCACATGTAATATAAAAGTACTTTTTGAAATTAAGTATTTATGTGGAGCCTTGGCTGGCCTAGTCAGTAGAGCATATGATTCTAGATATCATCATCATGAGTTCAAGCCCCATGTTGGGTGTGGAGCCTACTTAAAATAAAAGATAAAAATAAATAAATAAAATTAAGTGTTTATGTTTCCCTTTGTGATTTTCATATTTCCAAAAACTAACTAAAGGTGAAACCTTAACCAATATTTATTGAACCTCTGTTATGTACCAGACACTGTGGATGCACATTAAAATGAAAAAGACCAAGTTCCTTTTCTCTCTAGAAGCTCTAAAATAGAAGTGCAAGAGCTGAATAATCATATATGTCAGTAATAACATATTCTCTTCTAGGCAGAGCTACTCTTGTTAAGAGTCATACTAAAACCCTTCATTGAAACTTGGGAGTTGGAACAGAGCACACATACACACAAATCACCAATGCAAGCTACATTATAAAGGATTTTGCAAGGTAAAACATGACTGGCTAAAATAACTATATCGATGAAGTGTTCTGAGAGTAGCGGAAGGAAAAATCATAGGAAGTCAAAGTCCCTGTGAAAGCTACATCCGGTAAGGCAATAGAGTAGGAGAATGGAAAGCCTGTGTGATGAAGAGTGAGAAAAACCAAAGTAGGGAGCAGAATCTATTATTTGAGACACTATCGCTTGTTCCCTGTTTTAGCTGGAGCATAAGGTAGCTGTAGATGAGCAATAATTTATGGAGCTGTTTTCTGTTTGGCAAAGAGGGGAATAGAAAGTTTTTAAGATGATGTCTTGTAGGATGAACTGGGACAGATGAGCCCTTCTGGCTGGAGAACAATTTCAAAAGCATTTGGAACTGTTTTGGCAGATGACAAAGATTCCAACCAGGAGTAACAGCAGGAATGGGGAAAATGGTACAGGAACATATAGTTAACTTTGGAAAGGGCATAGATACAGGACTTGGCAAGTGGAAATGGAGAAGAATTTTGGTGAAAATACCAGAAGCTGGAGGAAAATGTAAAATCACAATCGGCTGAAATCAGACAATACCGTCTTCAGGTAAAATGGAGTCTGTTAAAATGTGAGAGGCTCTTTTTTTTTTTAACAGTATTTTCAGGTTTACGCATCACTTGGAGAAAATTGCAGGGATTGGTTCGTTGTTCACCTGTGCGTGTAGGTTTGTGAGAATATATAATGGCTTGAGAATGTATTGTAACAGTAATCTCCTGCATTAATGTATTAATATAATTAATATCAAAGTACTCAGATATCAGTGTTACACACGGAAACAAAGATGTGACAGTTGCGGTGTAAAAGAAGGATGTCTTTTATGCCCAGTACTCTGTGGAGTGCTTAGAGCATTAAAACCACATCTGGACAATACTTGCCTTATAAAACCAATTAGGTATGTAAACACTGACTGTAATGGCATTTTAACAGCTGAAAAGCATATTTTAAAATAAAACAGGAAGGCCATTCTTGTTTTAAGGTCAACATTTTCAAGATGAACATTTATTTCAACATTACATTGAAACTACCCAAACTGAAATCTTTTGCACATTGCTCTAGAGCTGGCTACTGTGTCACACTCCTATACAGAGGCTGTCTACAGGAAGCCATTGGCTCAAACACTCTGGTCAAACACATTTTTCAAGGCATTAGCTAATTTTTTTCAAAAGCAAAAATGTTCTGTGGGTAGACCCATTCATTGATGCACTAAACACACCACAGTCTGTGTATTCTTTCCCTTGAAATCTGAATAAATTGAACAGTCTGGTTTATTTATGGTTAATGATTAGAGGCTTTAGATTGATTACCAGATTTTCATACCATTAATTCCCTTCACAAAGAGCTCTGCTGGTTGATTTACCACATCCACCCGTCAGTGCCACCAGTCGTCAGCCAGCCAACTAGCACAGGACTTAGGTGAGGAACAGACAACTGGCTCCTTGGACATTTCTGATTATTTTCATCCTCAGGGGCATTTTTAAAAGATGACAGAAACTAACGTTCCTTCTACCATTTCTTTCTAGAAGAGTTTGAGATTGTCACTTGCATACAGTCTGTGTTTGATGGCTAAAAAACACTTTCCTGATTTTTAGACTTTGGATTTTTTTTTTAACCGCTTATTTAGAGTTGACTGTTTATACAAACTGGTTTGATATTTCTGAGTGACTTGACAATGAGATAAGCACAAAGTCATTTTCTGAGTTCTTTCTTATTGGCTTCTGCATACACACGTCATGACCATGCTCCTCTAGAACCCCCTTCTTCATCTGTGAATCCAAAACTTCCTTTGTAAATTTCCACTAGTCTCCCTGGAAATCTTCAGTGTGTGGAATAAGAGACTGAAGTTTTGTATTTTTGTGATTTTATTTTATTTTATTTTTAGTATTTATTTATTTTTGAAAGAGAGAGAGAGAGAGAGAGAGAGAGAGAGATAGAGAGTAAGCAGTGGGGGTGGGCAGAGAGAGGAGACAGAATCCCAAGCAGTCTCCACACTGTCAGCACAGAGCCTGATGCAGGGCTTGAACCCACGAACCATGAGATCCTGACCTGGGCTGAAACCAACAGTTGGACACTTAACCAACTGAGACATCCAGGCACCCCTGTGATGGTTTGATGAGAAAGCAGAGAAGATACATTTTAGGAAGTATAAAATTTGATTCATATACATATGAATATGGTATGATATGATATAAAATGATATGATAGATATATGAGTATCTATATAGGTAGTTATAGGTATATATAAAATGCAAAATTGTTGACTACCATTCTTTGATGTATTAGGAACAATGTTGGCAGTGGTTTGGAGTCAGGAGACCCTGAGGCCTGGCTCCACATCTATGTGATTTTTAAGTGTCTAAACCTAATATTTGGTTCTTGATTCTTTTTAAATAGGTAAATTTATATCTTTGACCTAATGCTTAAGTGTTATCATTCTAAATTACATAGATTTGAAAGCAAGGTAAAGATCAAGAGTTAAACATTTTTTCTGTGGTGATCTGTTTAAAGTTATCATATATAAGGTGTCTCCTCAAACAGATGGGCTCTCCCAAACGTGGGGCCACCTGATCAGGTGAAAGCCAGGTGGCATGCGTGGTGAAAGAATTCACCCAAGGCAGAACAAAGGAGTTAGAAGTTTATTGAATACAGCACAGGAACAACAGGCAGGACAGCAAAGCAGAGACTGTCTTCCATGAGGCCATGGGTGGGGGCTGTATTTAAAGCAGGAAGGAAGGTGAGGAGGAATGGGGACTCACGGAATTTTCCCTTTTTTGGTAATTGTGCCTGGTTGAAAGTAGCCCATTGTTTAGTTAGACGTATGGATATTTTGAGGTGGGTTGCCAAATGGGCCTGTTTGTATTCAGCTGGTCCCTGTGGGCCCTTTCCACATTCCATTTCTCAAGCCTGTTACCTAAAAACAGACTCTACAATACACACTTAATAGAAGTAACCCTGGCAAACACAATTGCTAGCATGTAGTTTCTTTTATTTTCCTTGAAGCCCATTAGAAGTTGCATGGCTGAAGAGAAAGTTTGGAAACCATAGAAGTGTCACCTCTCCCCTCCACCGCCAACAGGGTTAATTTGTTTTTTTGAAGTGAAAAATAACATTGTTCACTTAAGCACAAATCTTTTTCTCATTCTAGCTCATCCTTTATTCCAGTTTGTAATCACTGTCACCTTGAGCACTGATATACCCTGAAAATTCAACAAAATGAGTAGTAATCAATAGTTAAATAAGCAAAGAAGGAATAAAGAAGATGAAACAAGAGCGAAGGGATGAATCTTATTGTCGTTGAGGCTGAGGACTGAGTTGGGTTCTGAGAGACTCCCTGTCTCCGACTGCAGTGTTAAAAGGACCTGAACAAAGTCTGCTTACATCTCTTGCTGTGAACCAGCAGAATTTTTGAATAGGTTTCTCCACATATAAAAATCTATTGTAAAAATATGGAAAATAATGGAGTGGAAATACAGACACTGAACTTTGGGCCTGAATGTCTCTTACAGATGTGTTTGGACCCTGAATAGGGAATTCTCATGGACTTTTGAGATTCATCACATTGCAGTGTGACTCCTCCCCGCCTTCTTCTCCCCCTCCCCCAATGTTGGTGATTGAAGATCTTCTCTTATGTGGCATGAGTAATTGCTTTTTGTATTCAAACCTTGAGCCAGAGGCGGTATATAAAGTAGATAAATTGGAATGGCATCTTAAACATTCTTATTGTTCAGGGGGTGGTGGTTTGAAAAGTGATGCAGACTTCGGTAGTAACTCCCTCTTTGAGGACACCTATTAACTTATTTTATTATACATATTTCTTTCTATATGTAATTCCTAAATTTTCTTGTCCCTTTTAGCTAGCATTTGAAGACTGAGGAGAAATCTCTACTTGAAGTTCTAAGAACTGATGCAACTTTGATACTTTGAGAATTTATTTTTGAAATGTTGACCTAAGTAACACTGTAGCTGTTTTAGTTCTTCGTTTATATTTTAAAAATAATTTTCTTATTACCGAATCAGTATGTTTCTAAAGAAATCAGAAACTACCAGTAAGCCAGAGGGAGATACAATCACCATAATTTTACATCCATGATAACCACTGTAAATAGGTTAGTTTATCTCTCCAGGTGGTTTTATGTATACTTATTTATGTATATATACACTTATTTTCACAAAAATGGGATCATACTGTACATTCAGCATTGTAAACTACTTAAACACATCAGAAGTATCCTTTTTTTGTTTAAGTTTATTTTATTTATTTTTAAAGAGACAAAGATAGTGTGAGTGGGGGAGGGGCAGAGAGAGAGGGAGAGAGAAAATCCCAACCAGGCTCCACACTGCCAGCACAGAGCCTGAAGTGGGGCTTGAACTCATGAAGCTGAGATCGAGAGTCAGACACTTAACCATCTGAGCCACCCAGGGGCCTCTCAAAAGTTATCTTCTTGTCAGTACAAGTTTTCTATTATCTTAAATGGTTGCATTGTATGATGTACCATCTTTTATTTAACTAGTCTTCTAGATGTAGCATATATAGGCTGTTTTCAGTTTTTCATTAATACAAAAATATTTTTGATAAGCAGTTAAATCTTTATTCACATCTTATTAAAGTCCTTCATAACATGGATTTAAATCCATATAGCTCATTTTGTAAACCATTTTGTGTGTGATTCTTCTGCCTTTATCTAGAATTTGTAACTACTTCTCTTGTATTTACACACTTATGTTTCTTTGTTTGTATAAATATGATTAAGATTGTCAGCTAATGTAAGGAAGTTGCTCCCCCCCCCACCTCTGCTCCATCCATCTGTTGAGAAAAAGAGACAACACCAGGAATTTAGCCTAAACAAAAGAAAAAAACTGGAGATGTTCTAGAGTCTATACACATTTAGCTTGATGCTGTATACCATGGGTTGACAAACTATGGCCCGTGGTACTATAAATAAAGTTTTTTATGAGCAAAATTTTATCAGAACACAGCCACACTCATTTGTTTCCATATTTATCTGGCTGTTTTCATACTATAGTGGCAAGGTTGAGTGGTTACTTTCATGTTCTACTTAGATATAGGCCATGAAGAAAAAAGCTTCTGCTCAAAAAGCTTACATATTTACTCTCTGGCATTCTACAGAGAAAAGTTTTCTGGCCCCTACCCTAAACCATGGATTCCCAAAGTCATTTCAGTATGTCATTGACCCAGTCCATCAATAGCACCATACACGTTTTTTCATTGGTGCTCTGAAGTTTTGTTTTATGGTGTTTTGTTTAATCAGCCCATTGTTTTATACAAAATTGGAATTGAAGTAACTTTAGTAGAGGAAAGTTACCAGTCCCATGCTTAAACAGTAGCTTTACCTAATTGTTACCCTTCAAGCATTATTAGAGCTTAGGAGCCTTCCTTAGTCATCTGAAATACTAATAAACTGAGGAGTGGAGGTCTAAGTAGGCACACTGTCTTTTTTGTGCCATCTATCAAAATTTCTTGTGGTAAAGGGAATATATGAGAGCCTTAAGGAATTCAGGTAACCCTGAACTAGAAAGCTGCAGTATAAATAGAGCTGCTGCTGTGTTTTTCTGCATGTAACATTCCATTCATTGTGAAACTTGAGGCAGGGAGCTCTGTCCAGAATACTTCAGAATCAAAGTTTAGAGTGGTTGCATTCAATTAGCATGTAACTGTGAATCATACAGAAAAATTTAGTCATACTTTTTTCTATTTACTATGATTATTTTTTATTATGATATTATGATCAATAAGTGATGGACAAAATGAAGAGATTTATTTGTACTTGGGATAGTAGTGAAGATGGGATGGTGCTGACAATTGTGGTGGAGACAGACAATGACTGACCACATACATGGACTTTTTAAGGTAGGTCTGTGGATTATTTAGGGCTTAGCTTATCTCTATATTTGGGAGGAAGGTAAGTGTTACATAATCACCAAAACAATTTATGAACTATAGAAATGATCCCTGAAAGTATCCTCTTAACATCAAAGGAATTTAAAAGGGTGTGATAGATTTAATGGAGAGCATTAGGAATAAAACAATAGCCTTTATTCAAATGTTACCAACTTAGACCTCTCCTGACCATCTACATAATATCTTCCCCTTATTCCCTATCTCCCTTCTCTGCTTAATTTTTTCTTCATGGCCTATATCTAAGTAGAACATGGCAAACATTTTATTTACTTTTTCTCTTTATTATTTATATTCCATTCTCCAGCTCCCACTAGACTATGCTCCACTGAGGGCAGGTACTTTGGTCTCAGTTTTTGTACACTTTGTTCACTGCCGTTTCTCCGGTGCCTGCATGTAGTGGGTACTCAATAAATATTTGTTAAATGAGTGGAAGAAAAAGAGTGAAGGGATGAAAGAGAAGATGCCTGGTTGAGGTTAATTTCAACACCTACCATGTCCTTGGAATATAAGTATTTGGTATGAATTGCTCCCCTTGCTCACAGGATCCAGTTATTGTGGCGTTACACTTTTTTTTTTTTTGGCACCAATGTAATGAAAATGGTACTGATAATAGTGACAAATCCTTCCTTATTTCAGAAAATTTTTGTGCTGGTATAAAAAAAAACTTGTTTGTATAAATCTCTTCAAAAAAATATGGCAAACTTTTTGCAAAAAGAAAAGTATGTATCTATAAAATCTCAGAGAGAACATTTCTAAAGTAAGCAGACATTAAAATGTTTGCTTAAACAAGGTCTATCAAAATGACCTACAAAGCAAAACTTAACTTTGCAAGTAGTTTGACGTAATGCGCTTCTCTCTTTCTGGTGAGGTAGAGACTTAAGCAAGCTAATACATATAGCCTGAAAGTGAACATCACCTGGGTGATGAAATTTTTTTTTCCTGAAATTTTCTTTGTCTTTTTGCTCAGAGAGAGAGGGAGAGAGAGAATATATCAAGCAGACTCCACCCTAGGAGTGCAGAGCCAGATGAGGGGCCTACATCATGAACCATAAGATCATAACCTGAGCTGAAACCAAGAGTAAGATGCTTAACTGACTGAGACACCCAGGGCATCCTTGGTTATCCTTTTTTGTGTCAAGAAATTTTACTCTACCCCAAGGTCAATGTGTTAGTTTCCTATTTGCTGCCATAAAATAAATCACCACAAACTAGTGGCTTAAAACAATAGGAATTATTACCTCAAAGATCTATAGGTCAGAAGTCTGACACAGGTCTCACTGGTCTAAAATCAAGATGTTGGTAGGGTTCCATTGCTTTCTGGAGACTAGAAGTGAAAAGCGTTTCTATGTCTTTTCCAGCTACAGGAGGCTTCCCCCATTCCTTGAGTTGTGGCCCCATTCTTCTGTCTTCAAAGACAACAATGGTAGGTTGAGTCCTTTTCACATCCCATCACTCTAATCTGCTGCCCTCTTCCACTTTTAAGGACTTCTGTTACTATAGTGAACTCACCTAGATATTCCAGAACAATAATCTCCTTATTTAAGGTCAGCTGGTTAGCAATTTGTTTACCTTTGCCAGGTAACCTATTAATAGGTTCCAGGGTTCTTCTGAAGGCCACTATTCTGCTTGTAAATGTATTTTAAAAATATTATCTTCTAACATGTCTTTCTTGCAATACCCATTTTTCATCCATCGGCATGTATTTACTGAGTATCTACCATATATATATGGGGCAAAATATCAGGTTATGGGGACAGCTGGGAATAAATAACACATTATACACTCCAATTCTAGTGGGGACAAACAGGCAAAATGGCATTTGGTTTATTGCATAATAAACACTTGATAGGTGTTTCATCCACTCTTGTTGGTCATGGAAGATTTGGTGGAGGAGAAGGATGTGTCTAATCTAATATTTGAAAGGCAAAGGGTTTTAATGAATTTAATGAGTGAAGGAAGGAAAGGGGGCTTGAAACAGAAGGAACAGCACATGTACATGCTTAGAGGTGGGAGAGAGTAGGAGATGTTGGCCTCATTATAGGCGGTTTGCTATGGCTGGAAGGAAAACTGAGGTAGGATAGTGTTGGAGATGCTTGATATGCACCTGGATAGTTAGGTAGGGGCCAGATGTTAGAGACTCTTGAAAAGGTGGTTGGCGAAATTTAAAGTACAATTCATAAAGACACCTGAGAATTTTAAAAGGAGTGTTAGCAAGAACATTTTCTGCAAAAAGGGACTCATTAAGATATGAGAAATTCAAAGATTTTGCCTTAGCAGTCAAAAGCATCTTATTGTGTTATGAGTGTTTAGGGGTGCAGTCTGAATGATAGGAACAGAGTGATGCCAGACTATTTGAGAGCTGAAAACAAGTCACTTACACTTAAGCCAAATATAGTTATTGTGCTTAATGACCAGCTAGAGCTCCAAGTTCTAGTAGTAATAAAGGAGTCATAAGTGGCCTTTTCCCATTGCTTATTTACACAGAACTAACACTTTAGAGATTCATAAAGTCCATTTTAGAAAAGAAGAAATTGTTTTCTGGCTATATTTTCCTTCAAGTTTATCAAGTCAAATTCTTTTCTGAGGGGAACTTGAATATAATAAGCAAAACCTGAGATTGATAGGATGCTTTAACAACAAAAAAAAAGCTATTAGTTGGGGGGCACCTGGGTGGCTCAGTTGGTTAAGCGTCCTACCTCAGCTCAAGTCATGATCTCGCAGTCTGTGAGTTTGAGCCCCGCATCAGGCTCTCTGCTGGCAGTTCAGAGCCTACTTTGGATCCTCTGTCTCTCTCTGTCTCTCCACCCCTACCCCACTGGCACACAAGCAGTCTCTTTCTCTCTCTCTCTCTCTCTCTCTCTCTCTCTCAAAAAAAAAAAAAAGCTATTAGCTGGGAAAACAAATAACTTATGGGTCTACTTCCATCCTACTAAATTTCATAAATTCTTGAATAACTTTCTACTTTTTCTTTAAGTTGCTCTAGTGACTTTTCATACAATGAACTGATCTGCTGTTTGGTCATGGAAGAGATTATTTTGCAGAGTATCCGGGAACTTTGTTTCTCTAGCTTCATAAATTCATTTTAGTCAACAGGTATTTATTGAGCATTTAAATTTTTATTGTTTCTGCTGATTATTTTTCATTTACATAATAAAACACGAACTATGGGCCTGGCTCTCACAGCTCAATTAAGGAATCAGGTATAAACTAGAGGAACGGATAGGGGTCAGAAGGGCATCGGGAATCATCAATACATTCACTTAAGACGCAGACAGCAAGAGAGGAACTACCACAAGCAAGCATTCATTACCAGTCATCTACCATCCATGCTTTGTGATTTACCTATTATATTCATTTATCTCCACTCTTCCTGCCTCTTATTAGGTAATAAGATAATTTCAAGTTTTGCTTTTTTGATCTTTTTTAATCTGCCAAGTTGCTTTCCATTTGTACTTGCGTACTTAGGAAAAACTTTTTTAATGTTTATTTATTTTTGACAGAGAGACAGAGAGAGACAGAGCATGAGTGGGGGAGGGGCAGAGAGAGAGGGAGACAGAATCTGAAGCAGGCTCCAGGCTCTGAGCTGTCAGCACAGAACCCTACGCGGGGCTTGAACTCACAGACCGTGAGATCATGACCTGAGCCGAAGTTAGACGCTCAACTGACTGTTGGTGCCCCTTTAAAAAAATTTTTTTTAATGCTTATTTATTTTTGACAGAGAGAGAGAGACAGAGAGGAAAAACCTTTTAAATGATTTTTAAATCAAATCGTGTTCAAAAGTTAATCTTATTGTTTTCTTTATACATGAAAAACTCCGATTCTGCATATATTTCAAGTTTCAAAATAAAGAGTTCTGTGTTAGTACATGTTATGTAACTTATATAGAATACATAAGACTAGCTCAAAGCAGTTTTTCTTATATAAAGTGAATATTTAAATTACTGTGTCGTTTTCAGACAGCTTAATTCCACTAATCACAGTCATAGACTAATTTAATCCATTTTCTCAGTTACAGAAGAATGTATGCACATGTAAAATGATGTCACAATTTGCTTTAAATTGCATCATTTATTATTCTACACAATTACATTATTTAGAAACCTGTGAGCCCTAAAACTACCATTTAAAAATATAGTTTTAAAAAGTTTCAGTGTTTAACAATGTTTTAAGGTACATTTTTTCTTTATGATATTGAACAAAGCCTTTCTAAAGTAGGATAGTCAGGAGACCTTTATGTTTACTGAATTTCTTTTCCTTGATATCTCAATACATGAAATTTATAGACCTTTCAAAACAGAAAATAATTGGAAGTATAGTTAAAATTCATGGCTTTTACTTAGCAGGATAATTAATGTTACATCCTCTGTCATGGAATTTATGTGATAACATTGGTAGCACTAAGCTATACTTGTGCAATAAGAATTTTTGTTATGTTATCAAATGACAGTTTGCTTATTGAAGAAAGAGGAAAACCAAGAAAACTGACCCCTAGTATTTGTTCCTTCCTGGGATATTGTGGTGGTCAGCTGAACCTTGAGGAAAAAAAAAAAAGAATTCTTTGCGACTGCTCTGTCCCATTTACTTCGAGTATAGAGTGTGGGAAGAGGGAGTCTGTCTAGATGTTATCTGTGTATGCAGAAAATACAAAAATGTAAAACATTTTAATCACTATATCTAATTGTAATAGAAAATAAATCACTGAAAGCAACGTGAGAAGTATTTCAAAGCCAATCTAAACTAAAGAATGGTAACAAGAAAACAGGAAACTGGCTGGAACAGGATTTAGTAATAATTCAAGATGTGATTTAGGACCCGTAGGTGCCAGCACTTTCCCTGCATGCGATTTCAGACCGTTTAGTGAGGGTTTCTGGGCTCTAGTATTATCTACAGAATGTTAATAGTATAGGCTAATTTCTCTGAGCTCAGTGGAGGCTCTGTACCTCCTCACAGCTGATTCATAAGCAGTATGTTTTAGTGGAGACAAGTTGATTCTACTTGTCATACTTACTCACCTGGCTAGGAAGCACTACAATCAGATCACATACTTCTTTGACCATATAGGAAAAATGGAACTTTTACGGTTCTAAAAGCCTCTTCATATTTTCATGCTCTGAGAGATTTTCTTTATATCCTTAAAACTTTAATTATTAATTGAATAATTCTTCATCCAGAGTGTTTCTTTCCCAAGTCATTATTCAAATAAATATGATATTTAAATTTGCTTATAATTATAAATAGCCATGCTTACTCTGATAGCAGCCATGATTGTAACTGCTATAATGTAGAAAGTCTGGATGGCTAAGAACCAACTCTCCAGAAAGATGGGAATTAGCCATGAAAAGAGCATGATTTCAAGATAAGACCCAATGTCCTTTTTCATGATGGCTTTGCAAATCAGTTCTTACTTTATTTGGTCATGTAAAAAGAAATGAAATTTAAAAATTCTAGGACAACACACAGTAAGAGTCCTTGAATAAGACCTTAGCCACATATCCACTGCGAACTGGTCCATCACATTTGCCTGGTAAAATTTATAAAGAATTGTCTGTAAGGTATGTAGATTATGAGAAGCCTGGTTGGCTCAGTCAGTTAAGTGACTGACTCTTGACTTTGGCTCAGGTCATGATCTCACACTTTCGTGAGATGGAGCCCAGCCTTGGGCTTTGTGCTGACAGGGCAGACCCTGCTTGGGATTCTCCCTCCCTCTCTCTCTGCCTCTCATGTGCTTGTGCCTGCATGTGTGCACTCCTTCCCTCTCTCTCAAAAAAGAATGAACATTAAAAAAAAAGTATGTAGATTATAACATTAGTATCCACTGGTTTTAGTTATAAAAGCATATCAGGATACTAAGATAACTTGAATCTTATGTTTTCAGCCTGTTTAATGTACCTGGCAATTAATTTAAAATCTTTTTTTTAAGAACATTTTATTATTTTTTTAATGTTTATATATATATATATATTTTTTTTTTTTTTGAGAGAGAGAGAGAGAGAGAGAGAGAGAACAAGCAGGTGGGGCAGAGAGAGAGATGGAGACAGAATCTGAAGCAGGCTCCAGGCTCCAAGCTGTCAGCACAGAGCAGGGCTTGAGCTCCTGAACCGTGAGATCATGACCTGAGCTGAATTCGGACCAGTTAACTGACTGAGTCACCCAGGCGCCCCTAATTTCAAATCTTTGTTGGGTACTTACTACAATTCTTACCATATAGCCTTGAACTGTATAAAGCATAATCTCCTTCCTTAGTAAGTTTAGAACACTTTTGGAGAGAGAAAAAATTGAATAACATTGTAAAACATTGTGAAAATAGAAAAGCATTTTGTTTAGTAGGTATCTTCTGTCTTTCCTTATTTATTAAGAATGTTCTTCAGTTTCAGGCCTTCATCCCTGAGAATGGCACAGGGGTTCCCTGGGCATATTTTTAAGTGTATGATTCTTGATGGTTGTTATTCCTTATGACAATTGATATCGTTTTGCCTTTCTTTGGAATATGAGATTTATTACCATAAAAGTCATATCAAATATTTGAGCTCAATTCTGTTTTGTATTCAACTTATGGAATAGCAAGATTTAGAAAGTATTATGTGTCAGATCTCCCTAAGAAGATTTGAAATCAAATTCATAGGCATCAGTATAATAGAACAACTAATATTATCCACATTTTAACAACAGCTTAATTTAAAAAATCATATATTATGATACTGTTTGGGGAAGCTTAATAGGCTGTCTTTCCTTAGGTTATTCATAACCAAATTGTAAATGAAAAATTTGAAACCTCTTTGATCTTCTATTTACTAACTAGAATAGATTCTTCTAGAATCTAAGTATTTTATAGATAATTATATATAACTTTTCTCATAGTGGTGTGGATTTTAAAATTGTGTCCTTGGAACAACCTCAGGGAATAATAACAAGGAAATTCACTTTCACCAACAAGTCGTTATACATTCTACATTGTAAAATCATCAATGGCATCATTTAATGACTCTCTTTGTAGCAGATTGGCCTTTTCACTTGAGTCAGAGTACTGTCAGATCGGTTTTGCTGTGGTCCTTTGAAACCAGCAAACTGGTAACCAGAACTAGTATGTTTTTCCAGGTCTGTTGGCAACTGTCAGAAGTCCTCTCAAATGTCTCTAATGGCTGCAAGTCTAAAACATTAAAAGGTTTCACTTATTCTTACATAAATATCTGAGGATATTTTTCCTCCCCAGAATATAGAGGAAGTTACAATTTGGTTTAATTTTCAAATAGAATTTCAGGTGATTTATCCATGCTTCTAATTAAAAAAAAAAAAGCAACAACAGTCTTCCCTTATTTCCAGATTTCTGTGTCAAGGTATATCATACTAGGTTGACCTCATGTGAAGGCATAATTATGTAAGCTTTTCTTTTAGTGTGAAAAAGTTCTGTTTAGGAGACCTGCCATAATATTTGTGTTGACATTATTACTTTTAGCAAGTAGAGATTAACAAAGAAATCATACAATTTCTAGGAACAGAGTTTGAGTCTGACAATTGTGAGCACTTTTTTTTTTTTTTAACTACTGTGAGTTCCAATTGCAGAGACATTCCCTAGATGGTAATGTCCCTTGCTTTCACAGTAACACTATTGAGTTCTCTGTGATAATGTGATGGTGATATAAAGTCACAAAAAAAGGAATTCCTTTAAGGTACCTCTTTTTTATGGTGAATAAAGACGGTACAATTAAAATGTTAACTGGAGTTCTGAGAAAGATTGTTGTAGAATATATAGGCTTTTGTGCTTTCCTCTTCTTAATTACATTTGACTCCCCCATATAACAAATCCAGAGGAAATACAGAGAAGACAGGGATCTGTAAGAAAAAAAAAATCTCAAAATGTAATCATGTTCTTACTTCCCAGAGCACCAACAAATGGCAACAAGACTTAAAGGGGTTGCATATTCATTGTAAATTAGAGGTTACTTTTGCATGTAGTTCAGGGGAAAAAAAATGTGTGAGAGAAAATGAGACTGTCTTCCTAGTTCCCATTAAAGTCAGAGCACTGAATCTAAACAAACCAAAGTAAAAATTTAAAAATTTTTACCCAGGAGGCACCTGGGTGACTCAGTTGGTTAAGTGTCACACTTGGTTTCAGCTCAGGTCATGATCTCACAGTTCCCTGTTCTGGCAGTGCAGAGCCTGCTTGGGATTCTCTCACCTTCTCTCACTGCCCCTCCCCCACTTGCTCTGTCGCTCTCAAAATAAAATGAAAATAAACTTAAAAAAAAAATAAAAATATGTTCAGAACCTATTTGGCTTCGGTCTTCAAAATCTTTCCCCTCTTCCTCCCTCTCTTCTTTCCTTCCTACCCCCATCCTTCTTTTCTTCCTTCCTCTCCTTTCATGAAACATTCTTCAGGGGCCCATCAAATGCCAGAGAGCAGCATACAAGGACACGAGGACCCAGTCCCTGTCCTCAAGGAGCTTATGTTGGAACTGAACTACAAATACATAAGATGACAATACACAGTGTTGAAAGCTCACATGGGATTGGAGAGACGGAAAGGTGTGGAGAGGATTAGGCAGGAGAGAGTGAGACTGTAGTCTAGACAGTAGGAATAAATTTACACTTAACTTTTAAGCAGATGAGTTTTCAGAAAGCCCTTGTCTACACTAGTTTTCTCATTTTTGAAAAGTAACTGTTTACTCCAAAGAATTTTAGGTATGCCAGAAATCACACGTAATTCTGTGTTTTCAAGATCAAACTAAACTGCCTGCTTGGTTGCAATTATTTTATGCACTTGTGTTAAAAATGTCAGGAGGCACTCATTCCCAGCTGGCATTTCACAAGACTGCAAAAGCTTCTTTTCCAGGGACAAACTATCTTGGTCAGGAAAACTTACAGCTATTGGTTCTGTTCCCTGGGTGAATTGATTAGCACCCTGTTGCTTTTATATAACTTGAAAGATGGATCCAATTTCAGCCGCGTAAAACTATAATTACATTGTCATGACTTGCATACTATATTATTTCAAATAGTGAAGGCCTGGGGAAGAAAAAACCTAGTTCCATTCAGTGTTCTATAGAAAATGCCAGCTTAATATCAGTGTGACTGCAGAATATTTAAGATTCTGGAACGGACTGGTTAAGATTAAGCAGCAATTTCTGTACTTTGATTAGACACGATGAAGGGTGACAAATTTAATAAAAATGTTAACTCTATGGACATGGGCATAGTGATGTGAAAAAAATTAAAAACAAAAGCCCAATATGTCCAGGGTCCTTAGGATTTAAAAAGTTGCTGAAACTTGTTGCATAATTATCTAATCTCCTGACTCTATCCCACCAGGTTACTCCAGTGGTGGTAGTTTTGGAGACTGGACAGTAGGCAAGGAGGTTGAGTGTAAATTCTGTCACTGAATCATCCTGTGTTACTTTCTTGTTAGTTATTTAAATTGCCTAAGTCTTCCTCTGATATCTATCTTCTTTCGTCATCTTCTATTTCCTTTCTAGAAACTAACATGTTGTTTATTGTTTATTGTAAATGCCTAAAACCCACAAATCATTCCATGGCTATTCAGACATCTGGGTAGTCTGAACAGACACTAAGCTGTGCTCCTACAACACTGAATTTCCCCTTCTGTCTCATTTATGTGATTCCGTTATAATTATTCTTTCTGCTAAGGCTAGGTGACATGTGTCTTTCCTTGCTCACTCATGCATCCCAGAGTCTAAAAGAACACTTGGCAATAATGAATTTCTGTTTAGTGAACAAATAATGAGTGAGTGATTAAATATGTTACCAATACACACACACAAAGTCTTAAGAATAAATACAACTTTTAAATGCCTGTTAACTCATTATAATGTTGTCGGAGAAATTGTTTAATATCATTTTTTTTTAAATCTAGTGGCTTGTACATAGTTTCTCTTTTATGAAATTTACATTGAATAGATTATACTTTTTCCCTCCAGGGAACATTGTGATTAAAGAGTGTGGCAGATTTGATTTTTTAAAATATCCTATCCCTGTGTTTTGCTTAACAGCATGACATTAACATTTCTCCAATGAGAGGTGAGTTCTGTATTCCCACCACTGAATATGGATTGGCTAGCCTCAGTGACTCACTTCTAAGGGATAGCAGCACTAGAAGTAACTGAGTGACTTCTGCAAGACTAGGTTATTAAAGGTGAAACCACTTCCACCTGGCTGTCTCTTCTCTATAAGATACTTGATCTTGGAACTTGGCCACCACGCTGTGAGAAAGCCCAGACTATGTGGCCAGGCCATGAGAAAGTGTTCTGGTCAAGACTTTCAGCAAAGGTCTCAGCTCACAGCCAAATAGCCACTACCAGACATGTGACCAAAGGTGTCCACAGATGATTTTAGCCCCTTGGAGCCTTCCAACTGAGATCTCAGATGTCACAGAGCAGAGAAAAGCCATCTTGCCCTAGCCTGTTTGAATTCCATGACCGTATTAAATTATTGTTTTTTACCACCATGTTTTGGGGTAATTTCTTTTCTTTTTAAGTTTATTATTTATTTATTTATTTATTTATTTATTTATTTATTTATTTATTTATTTGAGAGAGAGCAGGAGCAGGGGAGGGGTATAGAGAGAGAATCCCAAGCAGACTCCATGCTCAGCGCAGAGCCTGACCCCGACGTGAGGCTTGATCCCAAGACTGTGAGATCATGACCTGAGCCAAAATCAAGAGTCAGAAGCCTAACTGACTGAGCCACCCAAGTGCCCCTGAAGTAATTTCTTCATGCAGTTGTAGTAATGGAATGAAGACTTAGCTTTTATTTATTTTTTTACTTGTTGAGATGATTTATTGAGATATAATTCACATATTCTAAAACTCACCATCTTAAAATGTACATTTCAGTGATTTTAGTATATTCAAAAAGTTGTACAACCATCACCAATATCTAATTCCTGAACATTTCCATCACTGTAGAAGAAACTCCATACTTGTTAGCAGCAGTTTTTCCCTTTTCTCCTTCCACACTAGCCTGTGGCAACCATTCATCTACTTTTTATCTCTATGGATTTGCCTATTCTGGAAATTTCACATAAATGGAGTCATACAATATGTGACCTTTTGTGTCTTGTTTCTTTCACTTTGCATAATGTTTTCAAAGTTCATCCGTGTCATATGTATCAGCACTTCATTCCTTTGAATAATATTCTGTTATATGAATATACCACATTTGTTTATCCATTCATCAGTTAATGGACATTTGGGTTGTTTCTATTTTTTGGCTGTTGGGAATAATGCTGCCATGAATATACATGTACAGGAAGTTTTTCTTTGAAAATATGTTTTCAGTTCTCTTGGGTATATAGTAGGAATGGTAACTTTCTGTTTAAATTTTTGAGGAGCTGTCAAGTTTTTTCCACAATGGTTGTACTAATTTATGTTCCCATCAGCAATGTATACATTTCTCCACATCTTCACCAATACTTGTTATTTTCTAATACTATTATTATTATTATTATTGTTGTTGTTGTTATTCAAGTGTGTGTGACATGGTATCTCATTGTGATTTGGGTTTGCATTTCTCTAATTACTTAATGATCTTCAGCATCTTTTCTTGTACTTCTTAGTTATTTGTCCATCTTCATAGGAGAAATGTCTTTTTATTTTTTATTTGTATATTATATTATATTATATTATATTATATTATATTATATTATTTATTTATTTTTTAATGTTTTATTTATTTTTAAGACAGAGAGACAGAGCATGAGTGGGAAGGGGCAGAGAGGGAGATACAGAATCTGAAGCAGCCTCCAGGCTCTGAGCTGTCAGCACAGAGCCTGATGAGGGGCTCGAACTCATGAACTGTGAGATTATGACCTGAGCTAAAGTTGGACGCTTAACCAACTGAGCCACTCAGGTACCCCTTTTTTATTTTATTTTATTTTATTTTATTTTATTTTATTTTATTTTATTTTATTTTATTTTATTTTATTTTATTTTATTTTAGAGAGAGATAGCACATGCAAGTGGGGAAGAGGGGCAGAGAGGGAGGGAGACAGAATCTAAAGCAGGCTCCATGTTCAGCTCAGAGTCTGACATGGGGCTTGATCCCATGACCTTGGAATCATGACCTGAGCCAAAATCAAGAATCAGATGCCCAACTGACTAAGCCATGCAGATGCCCTGAGAAATGTCTTTTTAAATCCTTTGCCCATTTTTAAATTGGGTTGTCTTTTTATTGTTGAGTTGTGTAAGTATTTATATATTCTGCATATTAAATCCTTATTCAGATTTGCATTAATTTCTTATTGGATTATCTTTTCACCTTTTGATAGTGTCCTTTTATGTACAAAACTTATTAATTTTTGTAAAGTCTAATGTATCTGTTTTTCTTTGTTCTTTGGGTGTCATATCTAAGAAACCATTCTCTAATCCAGTATCATAAAGCATTTCTGCAATGCTTTTTTCTAAAAGTTTTATTTCTTACATTTACATCTTTAATCCATTTTGAGTCAATTTTTGTATATAGTGTGAGTTTAGGGTGTCAAAATTCATTCTTTTGCCTGTGGCTATCCAGTGGTCTCAACAACATATGTTGAAAATACTATACTTTCTCCCATTAAATTATCTTGGCATCCTTATTGAAAATCTATTGACTATAGATATTAAGGGTTTATTTCTGGACTCTTTCTATTTTATTGATCTATAGTCTGTCTTTATGCCAGTACCACACTGTATTGACTACTGTAGCTTTATAGTAAGTTTTGATATTGTAAAGTGTGAATTCTCCAGTTTTGTTCTTTCTTAAGATTGTTTTGACTATATTGAGACCCTTGCATTTCCTTATAAATTTTAGGATCAGCTTGGCAATTTGTGCAAAAACAGAATTTTTATAAGAATTGCCTTGAATCTGTAGGTCAATTTAGAAAGTATTTCTATCATAACAACATCATCTTCCAATCTATATGCATGGAGTATATTTCTATTTATTCAGGTCTTCTGAAATTTTTTTCAACAATATTTTATAGCTCTTAGTGTACAAATCTTGCACTTTATTGGTTAATTTATTCCTAGGTATTTTATTATTTTTGAGGCTTGCAATTGAAATGGATTTATTAATTTCATTTTTGGATAATTTCTATCAGTATATAGAAATGCAACAAATGTTTATATACTGATCTATAACCTACAAACTTGGTGAACCTGATGATTAACTCCAACATTTTCTTTTGTAAATTCCTTAGAATTTTCTATATATAAGGTGATGTCATCTGCAAATAGAACTTTTACTTCTTTCATTTTAATCTGGATGTATTTTATTTTATTTTCTTGTTTAATTGCCCTACCTAGAACTTCCAGCACAATGTTGAATAAAAATGATGAAAACAGACATCTCATCTTGTGTTGGATTTTAGGGAGGGAAGGCCTTCAGTTTTTCATCATTAAATGTAATATTAGATGTGGATTTTTCACATATGGCCTTTGTCAAATTGAGGTTCCTTTCTATTCCTAGTTTATTGAGGGCTTATATCATGAAAGAGTGTGGGATTTTGTCTAATACTTTTTCTGTGTCTATTGAGATGATGTGGGTTTTTTTTCCTTTCATTCTATTAATATGGTATATTACAGTAACTGATTTTCCTATATTGAACCAACCTTGTATTCCTGGAATAAATCCCACTGGGTCATGTGTTTTGTTGAGGCTTTTGTATTTACATTCATAACTTATATCGGTCTCTAGTTTTCTTATAATGTCTTTGTGTGGTTTTGTATTGGGATGATAATGGCCTCACAGCATGACTTGGGAACTGTTTCCTCCTATTTGGGGGAATGTTTGAGAAAGGTTAGAAAATAACATTTGACTCTAGCTGCCTTAAAGCGTTATTAGAAAAAACAAAAACAAAGTGATATATAAGCTGTGTGTATTAGTCTCTTATGGCTACCATAACAAATGGCCACCAACTGGGTGGCTTAAAACAACAAAAATGTATTGTCTCACATTTCTGGAGATGAGAAGCCTTAAATTGAGCTGTTGGTGGGGCTACACTCCCTCTGGAGGACTCTAGGGGAGAATCTATTCCTTGTCTGTTCTAGTGTCTGAGGCCTGTTGGCATTTCTGATTTGGGGCTGTATCATTCCACTTTTTACCTCTGTGGTCACTTGTGTCCTCTTCTGTTTGTCTCAAATCTCCTTCTGCCTTTCTCTTATAAGGACATTTGTCATTGGATTTTGCAATACCTGAATATTCCAGGATGATATCCTCAAGAACCTTAATTTAATTACATCTACAAAGACTCTTTTTACATAACATTAACAGGTTCCAAGAATTAGGACATGGACATATATTTTGGGAGGACCATTCAGTTCACTACACTATGTGAGGGTATTTTGTGAACTGTAAAATAGTATCTATCTATATTATACATATATATTGTTATAACATATAATGTGAAGGTTCGAATATGTGAACTTTCTGTTAAAGGAAGATTTCAAAGTAATTAGTATGGATAGTATTGTAAATGTTTCTAAAATGGTTCTATTTCGTTTTTAATTTTTGTGCCCCTTTCTACTTCCCCTCTCATGTGTTTAGTCCCTCATGATATAGCTGGGAACTCAATCTAATGTTTCACTCCTTATTTTCTTCTTATTCAAATCTATTTTTTAATATTTATTTATTTATTTTTGTAATTCAAGAGCAATACAGTCTAGGTATTAAAAAAAAAAAAGTGAAGCATTACAGAAGTGTATACAGTAAAAAGCAAAAGTACATCCTTTGACCAGAATGCACATTCCCTTACCCCACTCTGCCCATGATGCCAACTTAGATCTAATGTGTTTAGATTAGATCTTAGATCTAGTGTGTTTCTGGAGGAAACCAGTCTGGTGGATATTCTTCCAGAGCTTCACAACTTTGATGACTCTCTATGCCCTTCATTTAAAGGATTATACAGTGTTCCAGAGCATGGATAAACCTATGTTTAAACATCTTATTACAGTAGGCACTTAAATCATATACAATTTAATAAGGTCAATCATCCTCAATATAGATTTGGTCAATGTTTTTATTTTTTCTTCTGTGATTGACAGATGATTGTATGCTTTGTCCAATGTTCTACAGAGTTGTTATGTTTTTCTTATTGATGTCTAGGGATTCTTTGAATTAGGGATATAACTTTCTCTATAAAGAAATACAGTCTAAGTTTAAATTCTAATTCCGTTACTATTTCTGCATACTGCTTTCCAATTAAATTTGAAAATAAAATAAAAATGTATAAGGGCTTTCAACTTACTGTAATTATGACCCCTTTAATTAACTACATGCGACTATGTATGTATATCATTTGTCACCATGATAGATGAAATAACTGAAGAGTCAAGTATTTAAAAATATCTAGATACCTTGATAATTTACATCATCTAGAAAAAATATAGAGGTAGTTCCATGAAGTAATTAATAGCACAGTCTTTGGTAGCAGATGAACTTGAGTATTCTCCTGAGCCCTGTAGTCTTGAGCAAGTTATTGTATCCCTTTAAAATTTTTTATTTTATTGCCTATAAAATGGGTGTAATTACCTATTTCAAGAGGTGGTTATGAAGATTATATGAGATGAACCGTGAATAGAATTTTGCACAGTACACAGCACACAGAATGCATGTAATAAATGGTAGCTACCATAATATTATTATTGGTAAATGATTTAAACATAGTAAAATCTGCATACTTGGCTATAATTTTCAGTTTTCAAAGAGCACAGTTCACAGTTGTCTTTCTCTTCATCTAATCCCAGTAGAAGAGATTGACATGTCTGGAAATTAAAACTTCAAGTTCAGATCAGCTCTATCCCGTGACTGTGGCTTCCTTAAGTTGTATTTGCACCTGAACTGATGAGCTCCTGAAAGAAATACTCTTGTTACTAAGAGCACCAAATTACTAAATTGGTACCAAATCCCACCCTGGTCTTCTGGTTGTGGTGGTCAGACCAAAGCTGTGATCTAGTACCCAACTGGCTAGATAACAATCCCCTGAGCACTACCACAGACAGTCTAGAAGATTTTACTTCTGTACATCAAAGGAAGGGCTTGAGAATCCGTTTTTTTAAAAAGCTCCCTGATTCTGATAGGTAGTTGCTTTTGATAACCACTGTGGTAGAGCAGGCCAAAACTCCCTCCTCCTAGTCTATACTCTTTTCACCTTCCTATTGCAGTACCTGACTGCTAAACTTTATAAAGATTAGTGGAGGTGACCCCAGGAGAGAAAAAAATACTGCCATGGGAGAGAAAAAATAATGCCTGAAGGGAGACCAAGAGAGCACTTGTCCCTATGTGTTGCAGGATTTTTTTTTTTTTACTTCAATACCTGGGATTCATTGTCTCACCACTTCAAAGAATGAGACACAAAATGAGCAGCAGGCAAAAGTTTATTAGAATATAAGATTAGAAAGGAAGAGTAGTAGGAAGGCTCTCTTTAAAGAGAGGAGACATTCAAAAGTGAATGCCAGAGAACTATAGGCAGGGGTCCTTGTTTTATAAGGTTCTGGTCACGCCCACACCTTCCTCACTTCCCCCTTGTTCCTTCTCAGGTTCTACCCTTATGGGCTGGATAACTCTGGGTGTTGAGTTGTCCATTTCTGGTTGTTTCATTTCCATGGTATGAGGGATGGTCTATGGCCATATTTAGGTCTTTCTTCAAATTCCTGAGGGAAACCTGAGGGGGAGTAAGTGGCCTCTGTCACATTCTTAAGAGGAACCTTAAGCCTGAGGGGGTTTGCTGTGGTCAGACACTCCCAGCATTGTTCCAAAATATGTGTTTTTCTCCGCCCAGGGACCTCAGTCCTAATCCTTCCCTCTCTGCCTATTTTATCCTATCTGCCTAATTTCCTATTATATATGTACTTTTTATTCCCTTCTCATTAGGATTTGATCCCCTAACAAACTGTGTCCATTAAGTCCTTTCTCATCTCCAAAAATGAAATAACTGTTTGTTTTCTTTGGCACTGGTATGTGTTCAGAAGACGAAAGGGAGAAGTGCTTCAAACTCCTTATGGGTTTTGATGAGAAAATTAGGGACTACCAGGTTTAGCAATCTCTATAGCCTGGGATCCAATTTCAGCAAAATTAAACAAAAATTAAAGTAGATGAATAAAGTCTTCCTCATTCATCCCTCCCCGTGCACAGAGAAAAGAGCCCCCACTCTGCATAGTCCCATCTCTCTGGGCCTGTGAAATCTTAGAAGCTTATCTAAGGCTGACTGATTCTTAGGCTGCTGCCAGGGACTTAGCATTTGGAACCATGATAGGAACCACACCTATGACCACTGTGGGACAAATTGTTGGCAGGGGAATGACACTGGAATTTGTGGCTGATTAATCAGATAAAGCGTTTGAGATAATATAGAGCTTCCTCTGGAGCACGCACTGATGTAAGGACTTTACATATATTAACTCTTTTAATGCTCAGGATAGCATAGAAAGTAGATAACTGCTTGTCAGGAAATCTGTGAAAGCCATTGGAACTAAGAGAAGAGAGGTATACGAAAAGAATACACAAGTTCATTAAGATCAAATATTTTTAAAACATAATGCATATAATGAAACACATTTGAAAGTTTTCTCATTAGCTTTACAAAATGTACTTAAGTACCTGAGGAGGTTCATCAGTCAGATAAATGAAGCACTTAAAAAAAGAAGTAGAATGCAATTAATTGATAGATACAGATGTGAGGGAGGAAAAATAATTTTCCTTCTACCCTCCTAGGTTCTTGGCAGAGACCCTTTAATAAAAAGACAGATTAACAGGAGAAACACAAGGGAAAATGTTATAGTATGTATGTCTCCTGTTTACATGGGAGATACCCCAGAAAAGTAATTAACTACTTGAAATGACCCAAGCCCCAACCTTAGATATAATCTTCAGTTGAAGACCAAAGATGTTGGAAGTGGGTGGGTGGAGGAGGCCAGTTATGGGAGGTTAATCAGAAAAACACAATAAACAACCATAAGGTTGTTATGCAGATTTAAGCCTTAATGCCTTCTGCATTGGTAAGAGTTTTTGGAGAATCATTCTTCTTTTGAGGTATGAAGAGGAAGATGCCATTACAAATGGAGATTTCCCTTTTAAATGTAAATGTCTCTTATCAACACTGTGTAATGTAATGTTGTTTCCAAAAAACAACCAGCTTAAAATAATCCTTATGCCAAAAAGGCATACTTTAGGGTGCTGGATTCTGCTCCTCTTCACAGACTTGAAGATGTTTAGTTAATTATGTTTTAATGGAACATAAGCATTGTTTAAAGGCCCCTTAAAATTGTTAAAATTTGCTAAACTGCGAATCGAATGTTTTGTGTAAAAATGTAGTCAGAGCTTTAATTAATTAAGCAACTGCATTTAAAACCAAAGGGAAACCTCTGAATAAATTTGACGTCTTATAAGCTACATTCTTGAGCATCCAAAAACTCACATTTAACAAAAACAAAAGTAGAGAAAGACATAAAACTGTGACGAAGGATTAAAGCTCCTACCCTCTTTCCCTTAAGGAAATGTTGTAGGAAGAATATGTGTTATGCAATCAGTGAGGAAAAGCAAATAGATGTCACTTACTCATGTGGTGTGTTACAACAGCCCCCTTGCCTTCCACTGAGGTCCTTCCAGACCCAGCTTGAAATGACAGAGTCCCTACTGTTGCTTCTCCAGAACCTAGAGACCTTCTTACCTGGCTGTGTTTTTTGTTATTGGTCTATGGTGGGACTCAAATCCATCCATTTTTCTCTCCAGCCTAAAAATACTCCTTAGTATTTGGTACTCCAAATCTTACACCAAATGTGCTTAAAACTCACAAATGTGTAATCAAATGTTGTGGTGAAGGTGGCTTATGCAGTTTTTGAAATTTTAGTGCAAAGTTATAAAATGCTTAAGTAACAGAAGTAGGTGTGGTCACAAAGATCTCATTTCCCTTATTTAAAAAAAAATGCATGCACATAAGACTAATTTTTAAAACATAAACTGAATATTTTCATTTTTTTATTCATTTGGCCCTTGTGGAAGAAATGATGCTTGTGACTACTAACATGGAAGCTACGGTGTTTGCAAAACATCTTTCACATTTTATATAGGCCAGGTTATGTATTAAATTGCAATTTTTTGTAGGAAACATGGTTAAATATAGGCAATTTAAAATGGTTCAATCTACTAATTAAGTAACCTCATGCTTACCAGTGTCTCTAAACAGAAATGTAGTCAAAATTATTATAATTAGTTTTTAAACGGGATTGGCAGCTCCAGATTACCTTTAGGGAACATTTTGAGATGCCCAAGGTTTATTGTTACACTTGGAAGATTAAAATGGCAAGATGACATCTTTTGGAAGCTTAAATGGCCCAGGAAATTAAATTTAAAGAATTACTCTTCCATTTATTCATTGTAAACTTGTAAGTCTGTCTCTGTATTAATTAGGGCTACATTTAACTGTGAGTGTCAGAAAATCCAAATTAACAGTGGCTTAAACAAAATAGAACTTTATCTCATTCACATAAAATGAGGTACAGGGATAACAGTGTGGGGCTTGTAGAATGGCTCCACCATCATCAGGAACTATGGCTTCTTTTACATCGTTGTTCTGCCACCCTCTATAGATGGCTACCAACTCATGGGCGCAGGAGGCTCCTTGAACTCCAGTCATCAGACTTTTATTACAGACAGCAGAATGGAAGAGGAGGGAAGAAAGGCGTGCCCACTCGCTTTACAGAAGATGGCCATCGTATTTGTTTACATCCCACTGGCCAGCATTAAGTCATATGCTACACTGTGCTTTAAGCTGGGAAATGTAGTCTCATTTTGGGCAGTCATATAGTCATAGAGGTAAAATGAAAAGTTTCATTAAGGGTGAACATACTATATTGGGGGGATAACAGGCTTTTACTCTGGGTTCATGGATACATTTCATGGAAATTCTCAGTCTCCTACAGTTGGTCAAATTTTGTAGAGAAAAAGATATACAGCTTTTGCCAGATTCCTAAAGTTCTCTGTCATGCAAAAATGTTTAAGAATCGGTGTCTCATATATAAATTTAAATCTCTATTCAGTTTTAAATAAATAACATACAAGTAATGTCTATTTCTCATTATACCTAATGAATTTTGTTACTGTCAATAATATACCTAAGCTCCTATTAGGTACATAAGTATCCTATGAAAGATATAAAACAGAATTAAAAAAAAAATTAAGCCTGGGAAGTGAACAAATATATTTAAACCCCAGAAGGATATGTAAAGATAAGTGAATCACTTGTTTCTTGCTTATCGACTATTATAAGAGAGTATGTCTGCTTTTTGTCTCTTACAATTTATAACCTAAGTTGGATTTTAACTCAATGTATTTAGCAATCAAAGAAAAGCAAATTAAAAGGGCAAAGCAGTATTTATTTAAGTCAAGAAAATAAAACAATAACAACTCTAATATTTCATGGCAGAATATAATTGATGTCATTTTGGAAGACAGTTTGAGAATATGGATAACATAGACAAATACTTTGATTAAGATCCTTTGTCCCATGGAATTAAAACAACAACAACAACAACAAAAAACTAAAAATATATAGATAAATATTTATTGCATTTTTGGCAGCATTTTTAAAAGTTTTATTTATATATTTTGAGAGACAGAGAGACAGAGAGAGAGGGAGAGAGAGAGAGAATAAGTTGGGGAGGGGCAGAGAGAAGGAGAGCCTGAATCCCAAGCAGATTCTGCACCATCAATGCAGAGCCCAACGTAGGGCTCAAACTCGCAAACTTGGTGTCATGACCTGAGCTGAGATCAAAAGTCAGATGCTTACTGACTACGCCATGCCTTGCAGCATTTTTTAATTAGCAGTTTCAGATGGGAAAGTATGCAAATATCCAACTATAGGAGAATAGTTATGCAAATCATAATCTATCAGCAAAGGAAACACATGAAACTCTTCAAAGTGATAATTATGACACTTTTGTAAATAGCATTGAAAATTATCATGTTATACTAAATTAAAAAGACACAATAGAGAATTGTATACAGATACCTAAGAGTTGACCTTTGAACAACATGAGAGTTAGGGGCGCTGACACCCCGTGCAGTCAAAAATCCATGTATAGGGGCGCCTGGGTGGTGCAGTCGGTTAAGCGTCCGACTTCAGCCAGGTCACGATCTCGCGGTCTGTGAGTTCGAGCCCTGCGTCAGGCTCTGGGCTGATGGCTCAGAGCCTGGAGCCTGTTTCCGTTTCTGTGTCTCCCTCTGTCTCTGCCCCTCCCCCATGCATGCTCTGTCTCTCTCTGTCCCAAAAATAAATAAATATTAAAAAAAAAAAAAAAATCCATGTATAACTTTTGACTTTCCAAAAACTTAACTACTAAGAGCCTACTGTTGACTGGAAGCCCTACAGATAACATAAACTGTTGATTAACATATATTTTGTATATTATATGTATTATATACTATATTCTTACAGTAAAGTAAGCTAGAGAAAAGAAAGTTTTATAAAAAACCACAAGGAAGAGAAAATACATTTATAATACTGTTCTGTGAAAAATCTGCCTGGAAATAGAGCTGCAGAGTTCAAGCCCATGTTGTGCCAGGGTCAACTGTATAAACAGTAGCTGTATCATAATATACAAAAGCAAAGGTTGCATTGATTTTTTTTTCCTACATTTTAATTTACTGCAGTGGAGTATCTTTAAACCTGATTGGATTGGATACATATATACTTCCAAATCACTAATGGAGGATCACTAAAGCATGAGATATACTTTCAAGGAATCTTACATAGTTTCATGTAATATCTGTACAACTGCTAAAAAATACATAAAAGGGAGTTTTGGGGCATTCAGAAGACTAGTTGAGCCAGGTTGAAATAATGCCATTAGGCAAATGAACTTCAGCGTTCTACTCTGTTGCAGAAGTTTTAATCCTGTGATATTTTAGGCTGGTGCTGTGGAATTCATCCATGCATAGAATTCTCTGTACTCTGACCCTCTCTACCCTTCCCATAATGATATTACTCAAATCAAAAAGTTCATAATGAGTACTTTTAGTCTTATGATTTGTTTAAGGCTTTCAATTTAAATTTCTTAAACAAGAGAAAAAAAAAAACACAAGAAAAAAAATTTTTTTCCCGGATGTATAGTAACAGTAGCCCTTCCTAAGCTTGCCTATCATTCCTACACTCACTTTTCCCCCCATTTTTTTAATCATGGTAAAATACATATAAACAGACAACGTGTCATCTTAACCATTTTTAAGTGTACAGACCAGTGGTGCCAAGTACCTTCATTTGTATGTACACTTCAAAAAATTGTACTAGAAAGATTTTCTATGACCTTAATGCTTTGATAATTTACTCAGCAACTAGTTTAAACTACAGAAGGGTGTCAAAGAGTTTGGAAATATAAGTTCCCAAATATTAAAATGGTATTTGTCTCCTCTTATGTTGAAAATTCGCAAACTTTTTGGAGAGGTTTCTCTGATTCCTTATTGAAACTACTAGGCCAGTCCTCGAAAGGCAGTCATTCTGCTTTTACTGACTCTAGAAGAGCAAAGGTGGAAGTGTATCTTTTTCAGTCATGTCATTTAATAGCATGCCTACAATGTGCCAAACATTGTGTTAAGAGCTTTTGTACACATAGCAAGGGTCCTCTGATGTAGGTGGCATCGCTTACATCTTACGGATGAGGAAACCGAATCTCTGAGATTTGAAGACCCTTGGTAAGGCATGGCGGAACTAGATTACAATCCAAATCTTTGGTCTCCACGTCCACTGCTGGTCAGCCCAGTACAGCTGTCATCCCACATGCTTGCAGCATCTCTAACAAATCCACACAGGCTGACTCCCAAAATGGCACACAAAGGAGAATGTTCCAGATACAACTATTTATCTTTTCTTCATCACTTTTAACTTGTTGGCATTTGTCACTTAAAAGACATCAACTCTAAGGTTCATGGTGGTTATATCTTAATTATTATATTTTAGACATAATTCCTTTCCAGATCACACTGTTGGCTATAGTAGGTTTTTTTCCTTGTTTGATTGTGTGTCTGCTCAACCGAAGAGTAAGTATATAGTAAATAGGTATAAGTGTAGCACAGAGAGAATAGGTATCTATATCCATATTTATATATCCATACTGATACAGTCTAGATACAGATATATACAGTGAGAGTATGTAGAGTATATAGAGGTATATAGTGCTGGTACAAGGCCTGGGTGTCCACAATTAGACTGTAGTTCCTCAGGGTCTAAAAAGACCAGTCTCATAGGGCTATAAGGATTCTTTAGTATCTTACATTAGTTGAAGAAAGACTGGCCTTCTCTTTCTTTTTTTATTTTTAATGTTTATTTATTTTTGAGAGAGAGAGAGAGAGAGAGAGAGAGCGCGCACATGAGTGGGGGAAGGGCAGAGAGAGAAGGAGACACAGAATCTGAAGCAGGCTCCAGGCTCTGAGCTGTCAACACAGAGCCCAACACGGGGCTTGAACTCACGAATCGTGAGATCACGACCTGAGCCAAAGTCGGACACTTAACTGACTGAGCCACCAGACACTCTGAAAGATTGGAGTTTTCAATAGTTCTCTATATGTGTATACAAATACACACACACACACACACACACACACACACACACAGAGAGAGAGAGAGAGAGAGCGAGAGCTTTGTTATCAGGGACTCTTAGCATATAGATCATTCAGAATAAAAATCTAGTTAGCTAAAGGTTGGGTCTTTCTAAAAACAGCCTTTCTTTCCTTTCCTTTCCTTTCCTTTCCTTTCCTTTCCTTTCCTTTCCTTTCCTTTCCTTTCCTTTCCTTTCCTTTCTTTTCCTTTCCTTTCCTGTTTTTTCTTTTGTTTCTTTTCTTCCTTCCTTCCTCCCTTCCTCCCTCCTTCCCTTCCTTCCTTTCTCTCTCCTTCCTTCCCTTCCTCCCTCCTTCTTTTCTTTTCTTTTCTTTTCTTTTCTTTTCTTTTCTTTTCTTTTCTTTTCTTTTCTTTTCTTTTCTTTTCTTTTCTTTTCCTCTTCTCTTCTCTTCTCTTCTCTTCTCTTCTCTTCTCTTTTCTTTTCTTTTCTTCTGTTTTGAACAAAGTTTAAAATATGCCACATATTTCCTTGTGGTTTTTTTTTTTAATTTATTTTTGAGACAGAGACAGAGCTTGAACGGGGGAGGAGCAGAGAGAGAGGGAGACACAGAATCTGAAGCAGGCTCCAGGCTCTGGGCCATCAGCCCAGAGCCCGATGCGGGGCTCCAGCTCACGGACCGCAAGATCGTGACCTGAGTCAAAGTCGGACGCTTAACCAACTGAGCCACCCAGGAGCCCCCCTTGTGTTTTTTTAAGCTAACATTTTTCAGAGATTATTATATGTCTGCCACTGAGCTGAACACACCTCCTGCTCTCTCATTTAATTCTCACTCACAACCCATGAGGTAGGTACTATCACCATCATTTTACAAAAGAACCTGAGGCCTAAAGAAGTCAAAAAACTTGGTCAGGTTCTCATAACTAGTAGGGAGTAGTGAAGCCAGGATTGAAATCCAGGTCCTCTGACCACCTTACCCCAAACTTTTTCAATCTCCTCACTGTCCTGTCCCTCAGAATAATTTAAATTTTTGTGATGACTGCCTTCTAAAATTAAACATTGAATTCACCTGCATCATGCCAGAGTAAGACCATCTGGACCCAAGAATACAGTCCTACAATAACATAGATAACATATGCATTGTAGTATTGTAGTGTTGAGCCACTGAATAAAGTTCCAAAGGGTCACCACGTACATCTATATTCAGTGGTCCAAGACTACAGTGTTTTGGGGGTTCATGACACTTAATTTTCTTCTCTTTTCTGTCCTCTTTCACTGAGTAGGTAGCCTTTTGTGGTCAAAAGCATGTGGTTTACAGAGGTAGGTATATTGAGTTCCAGCTCTGCTCTGACAGACACTAGCAGTGTGATCTCCTTTTCATCTGTAAAATGGGTGTGGCATTGTCTACTCTGCAGAAGATAAAAGGAGACAAAGTAGCTAAGGGTCTAACACGGTGACTGGCGGGCAGTAAGTTCTCAACCAATGGCACAATATTATTACAGCATATCACTGCTGTCAGGTGGCTAACCATAATTTCTCACTGCTATCAGTGTTCCTGTTATATCTGGCTCTTTCACTAATTTGTAGGGTCTAATCTGTTTGGGCTTTGAAAGCAGTTCCTGTATTGGTAACATAGCAAAATGGACTTGTGCAAGATATTGGCACTGACATGAGGGTGCAGAGTCAAGCCAGGAACAAAGCCGGGGTGGAAATGCTGAGAAAACATGGACAACATTCCAAAGCACAGTCCACGTAGTTGAAACAGAATCAGAGACGTGACTGGGGCCAGATATTAGGGTAGCCCAAGAGATACCAATGGGAGAGCCAAAGTCCATGGCTCAGTCTGGGGTCACAAGCTGACAGGAGCTGAGCAGAAGATAAAGCACAGGGGCTCAGAGAAGACAGGCTTGGCTTGGAATGTGTTCATGCTCCTTTCGAAGGCCTGGGGCTTTTCCCCATGGATCCTTGGATCTTTTTAGAGGTGCACCTCCCCAAGACGAACATCTCTTAATTAGATTATAAGCTTTTTTGTTTTAAAGTTAAGGGGCATAGACTCTGAATAAGGATTTAGGGAATATTTCTTTAAATAACAAGCAGGAATTTCAACATGCACATTTTGTTTGACTGACTCAGATCTCTTTTATTTACCAGTAGGCTTTTGACTAAGTAATAGATTAATGAATTTTCTTGACTGCATAAGGTTGCCAGGTCAAGTATAGGATGCCCAGATACATTTTAATTTCAGATACACAATGAATAGTTTTTTAGAATAAGTATGTCCCAAATATTGCATGGAATATACTTATGCTAAAAAATTATTCACTATTCATGTAGAATTAAAATTGAATTGGGATCTTGTTTGTTTTTGCTCATTCTGGAAAACCATGGGTACAACTGACTATAGTACCATGAATGGTAATTAATAATTATTTAGAAGTTCCAGAATCAGTGATATTTTTACTGTACACTATTTGACCTCTTACAACAACTGATAAATTTGATTCAACTGTTGTTCTCCAAACTGTTGATCATCAGAGGAGAAGTGGGTGGGGGACGGGTGAAATAGGTGATGGGGATTAATGGATGCACTTGTTGTGATGAGCACCAGGGGTTGTATAGAAGTGTTGAATCACTATATTGTACACCTGAAACTAATATTGCACAGTATGTTGACTGGAATTTAAATAAAACTTAAAAAAAATCTATTGTTCTCGTATTATCAGTCTTGAAAGATTAATTTCTAACAGTTTGCAAATGGCAGAGATAGAAATCAAACTTATATCTGTATGACCTGAGCCTTAAATAACACATATACCTGTTTATTAATTTAAATCCACACACATAGTCTGAGTCTGTGGCTGAGAAGGCAAATACATGTATACTGGCTTTCCGTGATGTTTAGATATTTGGATTCTGGCTACCATCATTGTTAGTTAGCCCTATGACATATTCATAAAATGCAGCCATTTCCTCTCTGTGTTTTCTTTGATCAAAAAGGAAAACTCATTTCTGACTTTTCAAGCTCAGACACGTATGTTACGGGGCTTTCTCAGCAGGTGCTAGTTTTCCTGCACAGTTTGAGATTACGTTCAGGTGACTCAAGTCTTCTGACCACTCTGTGCTGATGGTCCTGTAATACCTTGTAACAGCAATTTCACTTTCTTAATCCTTTTTGTTACTTCTCTGGCCTTCAAAACACTGCTGGCCAAATATAAATTTAATGTGGGCAGATTGGTCACTTTCCAGGAACCAATTGTTGGCGATGCTCTGTTGCCATTAAATATTAAGTATTACAAGTAGGTAAAGCTAATAAAACAACTTAAGAAAATGGATGTCATGTTATCACACCCACTGATAGATGTCTAAAGCTATGTTGGTGCCCCAAACTTCCATGTGTTTTTGGATTTGGGGATTTTTACCTAATTACCACAAGTAACCTTATTTAAATAGTTACTTAATCACTGGAAACTGAACTGCTACAATCTTCATTGATTTTTGGAGAGTGTATTATCAAGAACCAGAATTAAAAACTATAATTTATATACCCCTGTCACTTCTCCTGTTGTTATTGACTTCTATTGGCAAAACAGTCTGGAGGCATTTGCTATTAACATGACTAAAGCAATTACATAAAAGGCTTTCAAATAATGTCCAGCAAATATACGGTTTATTGCATTTGACATTAAGGATTTATGGCAATTCCAGAGCTCATTTTCATTAAATAAGATATCATTATCCCAGGAGATATCATTGAGAAACATTAATTTTGAAATACTTTTTAAAATGTGTTGTTATCTAATTCCTCTAAAAACAAAAACAATGGAAAAACTTACTTGACTAAAAAAAGTCTATGCTTTTTGTCTGTATGATACATTTATACTCATTCAAGCCCATTCATACTGAAGTCAATCAGTATTCCAATTATCATTTTATTGCTATTTGCCTATCTTTAAATAGACCACAAAAGAAAAATCAGGGCTCTAGTGTCATATTTAAAAATATATACAACTAAAACATGTTATTTTCAACTAATTAAGTCTTATATAGAAACATTCAAATGATTCACTGCGTTATTCACTTTTTTATCTGGAGGTTTGGGTTTTATGACTGTACAGGCAAGCTTGAATTTACTGAGATAAACTTTGGCAAGATGCACCTGTCTCTCATATGACATCAAAGTGGTCAAAGGGAAATGAGTGTACTGGTTCCTTTGATGCAAACATCGGACTGGATCTGAAACAGTGATTGTGAAATCTTCAAAATGAGCCACCAAAGTATAGAATCTGGGGTTTCATGATAAAAGAAAAATAATTTCTCAAATTCTTCAACTAAACAAAAGTATCTGGAAACTTGTAGTCATGTTTATCAGGAGGTTGGAAGTACATGTAGGCTTATTATGATTACCTCAAACACTGTAGAACACTTTACAGGCTTCTCAGAGGGCATCACTTACATTCTTTTTAAGGTGCATATTTAAACTCACAAGACAATGGTGTTTGTACACTGAAGCACATAACATTTAGTTTCATCAGGTTAACTTGACACAATCCACTACAAAGCAACACTTTTTAATGATCAGTGTTTAAAGAGTTTAAAGAAAAACATTTACTAACTGGTGACAGCATCAGAAAATTGAGGGTTTCAATTTCTTCAACAAAAAGGAACACTAGTTAGAAGTCAGTGATAGAATCAGAGTCTTATTAGTGTATTCTGAGAGCTTACTACCTTTTCTAACTTCCCTGCTTTCTATTTTAAACAGTATCATTCTAAAATTTCACACTGAGGGAATGTATCTCCTGCCATGATCTTATTTTTTTTCAATGCAATATTTTTTTCAAGTTTTTATTTAAATTCCAGTTAGCATACAGTGTAACATTAGTTTCAGGGAATGCAATTTTTAAAAAAAATTTAAAAAATATTTATTTATTTTTGAGAGAGAGAGATAAAGTGCAAGCAGGGGAGGGGCAGAGAGAGAGGGAGACACAGATTCTGAAGCAGGCTCCAGGCTCTGAGCTGTCAGCACAGAGCCTGATATGGGACTGGAACTCATAAACTGTGAGATCATGACCTGAGCTGAAGTTGGAAGTCTAACCTACTGAGACACCCAGGCACCCCAGGGAATACAATTTTTGTTTTTAATGACGAGGTTTTAACATACAAAGCATGTTTTATTTCACACTTAATGAATCAACACTCAAGAACTGGGAAGAGGGTAAATACACATACTTAATCCTAAATATCTTTATTGTCTGCTTTCATACAGTTAGAGTAAATTTTCTCTAAACCAGCCATTAGAAAATCTTTAAAAAAATCTCTTATTAGGGAAAATTTTAAATATACATAAAAGGAGAGAATTGTATAATGAACCCAATATACTCTTTGTCTAGCTTGACCACGTGGCAATATGTTACTGATCATTTCTTCTGTCAACTATTCATCTTCTCTCCATGTCCATTATGTTGGATCCCTGATATTATATTGTTTCTTCTGTAAATATTTAATTTCTTTAATAATTCTATTATCACTCTATAAAAATAGTATTAATTTGCTGGGATTGTCAAATGTCTAGTTCACATTTATTTTTCCTTTTTTCCCCTAATTTATTTGAAATAGGGCCAATAAAACCTATATACTGTGGTGTGTTAATATGTCTATGTGTTAATATTAAGTTTTCTTAGTGTAATTTCTAGCATAATGATGGTCATGGATATATTTTCTTATATAGTGATCTTTGTCTTACTCTTACGGTAATTAAAGTAAAATACAATTTTTAATTGATATTTTATCCCTGTAATACCAAGTAAAACAATAAGTAGAGCAATCAGTTTTGTGATATCTGAGCCTAAGGATCATTTGCTTAAAAAATTCTGGTTTATTTATTTATTTATTTCCTTTTCATTCAAATATTTACTTATGGTGTATATGTAGGAAAAAACAGTAAACAGAAATTTAAATATTCACATATTTAGAGTTTTGACATTGGTAGATATCTTTAAAAATATAACTTACAGGTTAAAATACTCAAAACCATAATCTATTGCTGTTGATACTTTATATGCCACAATAATTACACATTTTCTCCTACTTTTATCAGGATCTTTAATTTGGTTCATAGCTTATCTTGATTATGAATTAAGATTCTTTCTCTGAACCATGGAGACTGAAAATAAAGCTGTCAGAAGATATTCATGTACATCATTTAGGCATAATTTATATAATTAATTGTAATTGGGACTGCAGTTGTTAGAATCAGTTAAAACAAAATAACCCACACTAATTGTTTTATTTACTTTTATTTAAAAAATCATCATTTATCCTTGGTTTTGTTCTAGATATGCATTTGATTTTAAAATGTCTTTTGATTGAGTAGTTTCTACTCACAAGGAATGAGTTGGAATCTTTTTTTCTCCTTGAATTACTTATACCCTGGATACAAGTATAAATTTGAAGATGGGATTTAAAAGGTGAATGATTTATACGATCTGAAGAGAAACGAGAGCATTGAAGATGGGATTTAAGAGTACCCTTTACTGTTTTTAATTAAAACAAAAATTTTTTAATGTTCTTTTATCTTTGAGAGAGAGAGAGAATCAGAATCAGAAGCAGGCTCTGAGCTGTCAGCACAGAGCCCAACCCAGGGCTCCAACTCATGAACTGTGAGATCATGACCTGAGCTAAAGTCGGAGGCTTAACTGACTGAGTCACCTAGGTGCCCCAAGAGTACCCTTTGTTAATGATGCCTTCTTATTTGCTAATGAGCATGAAAAGTGTGAATTTCAAGTAGATAATATTACTGCCATTATTGCTGAAAGGGGAACCTAATTTATTTAAACCAATAGAGATTTTGTTTGTTATATAAAGTGTTAAAGGATGCAAACCATTTTTCTCTTTTCTGAACAAACATGGTCTCTTAAATAATCCTGATTCTCCAAATAAATACATATATTTGCCTTTGTAAAGGAAATGGAATTGCAACATAATATCTTCTGTTGAATTTTCTAATATGCTTGGCAATTGAAGTTGCTTTCATAAATGTCTTTTCTGTTAAAATTCTGAATAGGAAATAATAGAGAAAATAGTGATTCATGCCATCATTATGCCTTCTTTGTCTCTAAACAAAATTCCTGTGGGCAGTGGTAGGTCTTTAGGAACTCAGCTAATACTTGTAAGGCATGTAATATGTTCTAGAAATATTTATAAGTATCTAATATACATTAATCTTATCCTTATAATGACAGGAAGTTACGATACTTATAATCTCCATCTTACCAATGAGGAAACTGAGAGATACAAAGTTTGAGTGACTTACAGAGAGTCACAAAACTAGTTTGCACCAAGGCAGTCTGGCTCCAGAGATTTACTTTTATACATGACACCATACTGGATAACAAACAGAAAGCCTATCAGTGGTTGCCTGCGATTGGGAAGAGGAATGAGTGCTATATGGAAGGAAGGAGTCAGTTATTTGTATAGTGGAAATATCGTGGACCTTAATTTGTGGTGGTAGCAACATGAGTGTATAGATCAAAACCCATCACACTAAATGGATAAATTTTACCATATGTAAATTATACCTCAATAAAGTAGTTTGTAAAAAATCATCAAGACTCACTTTATGGTCCACTATATAGTAAATATTGGCAATTTTTTGAGTGTGTTGTTTTCTATATGACCTAATTGATATGTAGAGAAAATACTCCCCTTAAAAGTTACAAGCATATACATCCCTTCGAAATGCAAGAGAATAGGTTAGCACAATTTACCATGCAGTGGATCATAAAGTGGGTCTGTCACTAAACATTAGTTTCAGGTCTTCTATATCCATACTGATTTTCTCTGCTTGTTTTATGACAACAAGGAGAGCTATACCAAACAGATCATGATTTTGTTTGCCCTTTTCATTCTGTTTCTTTTGTCCATATATTTTTGCCATTTCTCATTCAATCCATATAGATGTTTTAGCATTATTATATTTGCTACTGGAGTGATCTCTTTATCATTAATAGTCCCTCATGGTTTCTAGTCATGCTTTTTGACTTAAGTCTAAAAATTTATATGCCCACACCATCTTTTCCTAGTTGGTATTTGCATGACATATCTTTTCTGGCCTTTTGCTTCAACCTTTCAGGGTCCTATATATATATTTTTAAAGTTTTTATTTATTTTGAGAGAGAGAGAGAGAGAGAGAACATGTGCACATGAGTGGTGGAGGGGTAGAGAGAGAGGAAGAGAGAGAATCTGTGCTGACAGCACAGACCCCAATGCGGGGCTCTATCTCACAACCCTGAAATCATGAGCTGAGCTGAAATCAAGAGTCAAATGCTTAACTGACTAAGCCACCCAGGGCCCTCAGTTTCCTATTGTGTGTTCTTATCACGTCGGGGCCACCAATTGTGGGTTCGGCTTTTGGCTTTATCCAGCAAAACCGAGGACAGCAGAAAGGATAATTCAAGACTCAACAAGTCAAGAGAGGTAAGGAGGCTAAGGGAAGTCTACCCAAGGTGATCTCAAGCTCCCACATTTAGTAAGCATACATTATAGGGGAAACATTGTGCAATATGTCCCTTGGTAAATGCCAGTAAGGGCTATAGAAAGCCTTGCAAAAACAAACAAACAAACAAACAAACAAACAACAAAAAAAACCAAGGCGTTCCCAAGAATACGAAAGAGCAGATGCTGAAAGCTGGGTGGAGAACAAGATAAGATATTCCTTTCCTTTGATAACATGATCTAAGGAATTCTTGAGCACAGACCAGACCCAACCCCTATATACACATTAACTAGATACTGGTTTACTGTGTTTAGCAGGGCCAGAAAGCAGTGTAATGGGTTCCCTAATATCTTCTAACCCAGGACATAGCTATTTGATTTCCCACATCCTATATTTTGTAAGAACATGCACTTATATTTGTTTTTGCTTTTGTTTTATTTTTCATATTCTGGGAATATTCATTAATTTTTATTTAATCACTGATATATTTGAGTTTACATTTACCATCTTCCTATTATTTTTTTTTAAATTAGTTCCATCAGTCTTAAGTTCTTTTTTTCCTTTCTTTTATTTTCTTCTTTTTCATTGATCAGTTTCTTTATTATTCCATCTCTACCTCTTGTTAGTTTTATACTACATTACTATCATTTTACTGTTTACTTTGGGATTACAATATGCATACTTCAATACAGTCCATTTATAAAATATAACTTTTACCATTCCCCAGTCATGCTAGGAATTTAAACCATTTAAATTCCATTTTGCCTTTTCTATTTTTTATATATTATTGTTGTAATTTTAATTCTACATATACATTTGAAGCTAAAATAAATTACTATTTTGCTCAGTCAGTATTAATTTATATTTACTTGTTCTTTCCATTGTTCTTTATTTTTCACTCTGAGGTCATTTTGACTCCTCTGGGGTCATTTTTCTTTTGCTAAGGAAATCCCTTAAGTATTTCTAATAGTTAAGGTCTCTGGCAATACATTTTCTAACATTTTGCTTTTCTGCAAAAGTCTTTATTTTGCCTTCATTTTCGATTGATTTCCCCCCAACTGTTGATAGCATTCTAGGTGGGCAGGGTATTTACTCTGGATACTTTAAAGATGTCATACTGTTGCTTTCTGGCTTTCATCATTTCTGTTAAAAATTCACTTGTTGGTCTCATTGTTTGTCTTTTTAATGATGCACTTCCCCCATGCTTCCCCACTCCCCTACATCTCTGGGTAATTTTAAAACTTCCCTTTGTTTTGGGTTTTCAGCAATTTGATTATGATGTGTCTAGGTTTCATCCTGCTCATATTTATCATAGAAGTGAGCAAAGGGCTTCAGAGATCTGTGGCTTGATGACTTTCATCAACCATGTTCTCTTAAAATACTGTTTTTCCTTGGTTCTTTCTTCTCTTTTCTTCCAGAACTCCAATAGCATGTCTGACATGTAAACTATTTTTCTTATACACACTTGTGGACTTTTAGTGTTTTTACCCTCTGTACTTTGGTATGAAAATTTTTGTTGATCTGTATTTCAGTTGACCAATTCACTATTTTTCTCTAATCGGCCACATATCTCATTTATAATTTTAATTGTTGTATTTTACATTTCTAGAAATTTCATTTGACTTTCTTTTCAAGATTTAGACTCTGGTGAAATTTTTCGCATTTTCATCTATTTTCTTCATCTTTCTTTCTACTTTCTTGAACATGTTAGTCATGATATTGTAATGTCCTTATTTGATAATTCCAATATCTGGATAACCTGTGTATCTCTTTTTATTGATTATTTTTTTCTTGTGGTGTTAAGTTATGTAATCCTGTTTTTTGGTATGCTTGGTATTTTTAAATTTAATGTCTGACATTATATATGAAAAACTGAAGAACTTTCTTCATATCATCTTCCTCAAAGAGTAAGAGGAGTGGGGGCTCATCCCTTTAGTCCACTAAGAAATTAAATTCCAGGCTGGATTGCACCTTTTCTAAGGCTTCTTTCTAGAGTCTCTCTCACTCTTGTTCCAAGAGTGTAGTTTCCAAGGAATTCCTATTGAGGACTCAGGATGCTCACCTGTGCCCCTATCTTCTGGTCTGCCCAGAACTTGAATGCCTGTCTTCTAGTACAACTGTTAGACAGCCAAATCCTCTCTCTGCTTTTCAAAGACATTCTTCTTGGCTTCTTAGATTCTCTCCCCCCCCCCAACTGCAGAAATCAATGTCATGAGGGGAAATCCAGCAGGAGTGTGGATGTTGTTCTCTGTCCCTACTTTCTGGATGGAATCCTAGCTCCTCAAGTCTCTAATTTGTGCTTCTCCAGCTTCATGGGATGGTCAAAAGTTCTGGTGGGGTTTCTACCTCTTAGCAAGGACATCTACTTGGCCTTTTTCCTGACCCCAGCCACTTGCTGCATGCTCAGAACTGGCAAATGCACCAAGAAAAAAACAAAGCAAACAGACAGACAAAAAAACCCCACTGCATCATGTTCATTTTCCTCCAGAACTATTTCTGTCCTCTTAGCACCCTGTGCTTTCATGCCCTGGTTACCTATGGCAGCAATCTGATGCCCAGTCTTATTCTTTTGTTCAGCTTTCTATATGTCTTCAGCAGAGGCTTTGTCTCTTCCAAGATGCTCCATAATGCCCCATTATGAATCTTCATATCCCAGGTAAAACAACAGCAAAACCACAAATAACAATTCAACCCTTTTAAGGAGTGATATATGAGAATAGTAATAGTAGGAGGTTTATAACTCACTTCACACAAGAGGCAAATGGGAGAAATAAATGAGATAATGGTGAATCTAAATAACAGAATTAATTAAATAGAACTAATAGATGTACATTTGACTCTATTTAGTAATTACAGAAAATGTTACTCTCTTCAAGTCTCTATGGGTTGTTTCCCAAAATTGTCTAGAAGAGAACAAGGAGAATATCAGTAAATCTTAAAAAGGAGTAACATTATAGACAATATTCTCAGATTATATTGCAGTAAAAGTAGAAATTTATAACATTGAAATAAGAAAATCACAATCTGAAGTTCTAAATTTTTTTTTTTAACTCTAAGAGGAAATCTAGGCCTAAATTTCATAGCTAGAAAGTAAAAGTAAGACTTTAGATCCAAAAACCTATGGTATGTGAAAAGCTGTGGCTAGAAAAAAAATATGATAGCCAAAATCTTTAATTTTCTTTGAAAGAAGAAAAATTGTTAGCTATTCATATTAATATTTTAAAAAATAGCAAAAATTTAACTTAAGGAAGACGTATTTTTTTCCCCTTCCCTTCCCCCATGGTCTTCTGTTAAGTTTCTCAAATTCCACATATGAGTGAAGACATATGATATCTGTCTTTCTCTGACTGACTTATTTTGCTTAGCATAATACCCTTCAGTTCTATCCATGTTGTTGCAAATGGCAAGATTTCATTCTTTCTCATTGCTGAGTAGTGTTCCATTGTGTGTGTGTATGTGTGTATATATATCTATATCTGTATATCTATATCTATATCTGTCTATCTATCTATCTATCTATCTATCTATATACACACCACATCTTCTTTATCCATTCATCAGTTGATGGACATTTGGACTCTTTCCATAATTTGGCTATTGTTGATTGTGTGAAGATCATGGGGAAGGGAAGGAAAAAAATAATTACAGAGAGGGACACAAACCAAAAGAGACTCTTGAATACAGAGAACAAACTAAGGGTTGATGGGAGTGTGGGGGTGTGGGGAAGGGGAAAATGGGTGATGGGCCCTGAGAAAGGCACTTATTGGGATGAGCACTGGGTGTTGTTATGTAAGTGATGAATCATGGGACTCTATTTCCGAAACCAAGAGCACACTGTATACACTGTATGTTAGCTAATTGAAAATTATATTTAAAAAAATAAATAAAACATCCTCCTGCTAAATAAGTAAATAAATAAATAAATAAATAAATAAAGGGAGAAATAAGAAAGGTCAAAAATTAAATGTAATAAAAGAGAAAAACATTAGAAAGAATAAATACATTTTATAACTGATTCTTTGAGAAACAATAACAATAAAATAGAAAACCTATTAGGCTAACTCTCAAAGAGAGCTGGAGAAGGCACAAAAACACAAATTAGAAATGAAGAGGACATAAGAATAATGTAAATTATAAGAACGGCCAGTATTTTGCTGGAAAAAACTATATTCTCATATTTCTGTATTTCTCATACTATTTTCCACATACTATTTTCTGATGCATCAGTAAATCTACCTGTCCAACCTTCTAAATACAACCCAAATCTGACCACTTTTCCTCACCTTTCCCGGTACCTCTTTTCAGCCTCCACCATCTCACCTCTACCATTTTCCTACACAGTCTGCATTTAACACCTTGCTTATTAATTCTTTCTCCACAGAGAGAGAGAGAGATCTTTTTAAAATAATAGTTAAATCATGCCATTTTCACTCACAGATTTCAACTTTGGGTTCTCATGTCTCCCAGAATAAAATGCAAAACCCATAAAATGCTATATGGTCCTTCTTGCTATGGCTCTTACCTACTTACTGCCTTCAGCCCCTGGTCTCTTGAGCATATTTCTCACTCAGGTCCTTTCCATTTACTATTCCTTTTTCCCTCCTCACACCAGATATTGAAATAACTCACTCTCCTTTCATTCAGGCCAGAATTTACTGACTGCCCAATTTAAAATAACTACTTTATACCCCTATAATTTTCTATTCTCTTATCTAATTTATTTCCTCTTAGTATTTATAATCACCTAACATATTGTATATTAAATTATTATCCTGTTCTTCTTCTTAGAACATAAGTTCCAGAAAAGTAAGGTATTTGTCTGTTTTGATCACTGCTTTTTGTTTAGTGTTCTCATTAATACTTGGCACGTATTAGTGCTTGATAACTATTTATTGAATACATTGATGAATGGTCTGATTAATAACTAGAAAGCTTCCGGAAAATCCATTGAAAAGCTTTTGCAAACAGTAAGAGAATTTGGCAAGGCAAATGGTTCAAAGTTAATATAACAATAAGAAAAAAGACAAAATAGCTAAAAATAAGTTTAACTATTAATGTGTAGGATTCTACTGATGGACATAAAGAGTTAAAAGAGTAGAGAAAAATACCTTACTCTGTGATAAAAAGCATCAATATTGTGAAAAGGTTCACTTCCCTTGATACGTGGAATTAAAATACCAGTAGGTATATTTTGGGGTAAATGGACAAAGGTTTTTTTTTCTTTCTTTTCTTTCTTTCTTTTTTTTTTTTTTTTTACTGACAAGCAATCAGTTGACAATAATTAGAAACATTCTGGAAAGAAAAAGAGTAGTGAGCTAGACCATGTTTTATCAGATATTAAACTTGAAGTTCAGTTATCATAACCTAAAGGATATGAGACTGGTGAAATGGAGAATTGTGGATTAGCTTTAAGAAGCAAGGTATGGATCTAGATTCATGTAGAGATTTAGTAGATGATGATGGTAGCATTTCGGATCAGTGAGGAAAAGTCAATAAAGGAGGAAACACTTGCCTAACAATTTAAAGTTTAAAAGGACAGTAAGTTTGTGACCTGCCTCATTCTTGTATCAAATAAATTTCAGATGGGTCCAAGATTTAAATGAAATTCAGAAATCAGCAAATACACAGTCATCTCTGTGTATCATGAAATAACCAGGGAAGGAAAAGATGGAAGATACATTGACTATTTACAAATTTTAAACTTTTGTATTTCAAAAATCACCATAAACAAAGTCAAAGAAAAATGAAAAAAAATGGGAAAATTATGTGCAACACATATAGCAAACAAAAAGCTAATTTTTCTTACTTTTACACAGAAATGGAAAAAAATTAATAATCTCACATAAAATGGGCAAAGTGACTCAATGGATATTTCATCCAAAAAGAAAAGAGAGAAAAAAGTACTAACATCCAGCAAACACATGAAAAGACCCTTTTCATTCTTGATTTTAAAATGCTAATTAAGAAGATAGTGTGATGTACATTTGCATGTTACATAAAATGACCTAACTTTTTAGAGACTAGCTTAGAAAAATCACTCAAAATTAAAGACACTCAAAATTATTTGACCCAGGGAATTCCCTTCTAAGAGTTTCATAAATACTCCTATAAGTTTGCGAAGATAAATGTACCAAGATTTCGATTGCAGGGCCATATGCAAGAACAAACAAAGAGAAGCAATTTAAATATCTACCAATACAAGCCTGATTAATAAATACTAGTATATTTGACACATGCTACAACATGGCTGAAACTTGAAAACATAAAGCTAAGTGAAAGGTTGCGTATTGTATGATTCCATTTATAGGAGATATCCAGAACAGGCAAGTCTTTAGAGACAGAAAGTAGATTAGTGATTGACAAAAGCTGATGTAGGGTAGAGGAACTGAGAGATGATGGCTAAGAGTATGAGGTTTCTTTTGGGGTAGGAAAAATGTTCTAAAATTGTGATGATGGATGCCCAACTCTATAAACATACTAAAAAACCACCAAGTTTTCTACTTTAAATGAATGAATTATATGAGCTGTGAATTGTATCTTAATAAAACTTGGTAAAAATCATACCACCAAAATTTTTTTTTTAAAAAAAGTAAGTAACAGTATATTGATGCAATGGAATATCATGCCGTCAATAAAAGGCATGGGAAATGCATTGTTGAGGGAAAATGACAAAGATAGATTGTTAATAAAAAAAAAAAAAAAAGCATCTGTTAGCTTTCTTTCCAGCGGGCTGTGAGTGATGGGCATCCCTTGGGACAACTGGGCAAGACCAGGGGCAAAAGAAAGCCTTTCCACAAGGAGCAGAAGTTTGAGCTGGGACACACTCTGTTGCACTAAGATTGGCCTCTGCTGTATACACACAGTCTGACTTTGGGGAGGCAACAGTAATTACCGTGCCTGGAGGCTGGCCTGGGGAATCTCTCCTGGAGTTCCAAGTGTTCTATGTACAAAGCAAGGATCATCGATGTTGTCTGCAAATGCATCTATCAATGAACTGCTTCACCAAGATTCTGTGAAGAACTATATGATGATGACAGCACACCTCCCAACCATGGATGAATCCCACTATGTACTGTCCCTGGATCGGGAGGAGGCCCAGCTGACTCCTGAGGAGGAAGAGATTAAAAAAAAAAAAAAAGATCAAAGAAAATGAAGAAGAAATATGAGGAAAGGTCAAAGAATGCCCAAATCAGCTTCTGGAGGAGGAGTTCCAGCAGGGCAAGTTTCTTGTGTGTATCACAAGAAAAGCAGGCCAGTGTGGCAGGGCAGATGGCCTTGTGCTAGAGGACAGGGAACTGGAGTTCCGTCTATCTGAGGAAAATCAAGGCCTGGAAAGGCAAACGAATCCTCTATCCTCCCATCTTCGTTCATGTAATAAAGGTGCTTATTTTTAGAAAAAAAAAAAAAAGGGAGTGTATATAGGAGTGCATTTTTTTTCTTTTTCTTGGTAACAAGAATAAGCAAACCTAAGCTTATTCATGCATAGATAATTTCTGGAAACAAACACAAGAAGTTATTAGCAATGTTTGCTTCTGGAGACAGGACTGACATTCAATGATGGAGGAATATATTCTTTTTACTCTGTATTCCTCTGTACCTTTTGTGTTTTTTTTTTATGAACACTTTGATTAAATTTTTCAAATTATCTTAAAATTATGTGACAATGCTAACGTTCAAGTTTGCTCTAATATTAATTGATCATTTGTTTCCTTCATCATTATTCGTTCTTTAGGAAGAAATTTCACCTAATTAGGAAATTTCACCTTTTAGGAAGAAAGTGCACCTCCTGTGTGTGAAAGAAGCCTGATTTAAAGATTAAAAGTTAGATGATGTAAATGGAGAGATATATTTCAAATTGTAGACTAAAGACTTTAACATAAGACCTGAAACTGTGTGAAACTCCTAGAAGAAAACAGGAGAAAAAGCTCCGTGACATAGGTCTTGACAATGATTTATTTGGATGTGACACCTAAAGCACAAGCAACAAAATGAAAAATAAACAAGTAGGACTACATGAAATTAAAAAGCACCTGCCCTGCAAAAGAAATCATCAACAAAGTGCAAAGACAGCCTAAGGAATGGGACAAATATTTGCAAACTGTACATCTGAGAAGGGGTTAATATCCAAAATATATAAAGAACTCATACAGCTCAATGAAAAAAATCAAATAACCAATTAAAAAATGGGCAAAAGGTCTGCATAGACATTTCTCCAAAGAAAATATATGAAAGGCTAACAGGTCCCAGGACAGATGTTCAACATCACGGGTCATTAGGGAAATGCAAATCAAAACCACAATGAGATATCACCTCATGTCTGTTAGATTGGTCATTATGAAAAAGACAAGAAATAAACTCTGGCAAAGATGTGGAGAAAAGGAAAACCTTTGCACTATTGATGGGATTGTAAACTGGCACAGCCACTATGAAAAACAGAATGGAAGATCCTCAAAAAATTAAATATAGGATGATCATATGATCTGGTTATTCCGCTTTTGGGTATATATGTCCAGAGGAATGAAACACTAACTTGAAAAGATATCTGTACCTCTGTGTTTATAGCAGCATTATTTACAATAACTAAGACATGGAAACAACCTAAGTGTCCACTAATGGATGAATGGATAAAAAAGCTGTGTTATGTGTATACACCCCCCCACCCCCCCACACACAAAATTAAATATTATTCAGCCATAAAAAAATGACAAAAAATCTGCCATTTGCAGCAATATGGATAGACATTGAGAACATTATGCTAAATGAAATAGGTCAGAAAGAGAAAGGCAAATAATTGTATCATTTCATTTACCTGTGAAATCTAAAAATAAACAAATACAAAAAGCCAAACTCATAGAAAAAAGATCAGATTTGTGTTTATCAGAGGCAGGGAGTAAGGGGAAGGAGAATCGGAGGAAGGTGGTCAAAAGATGTAAACTTCTAGTTATCAGGTAAGTACTAGGGTGGAATGTATAGCATGATGACTATGGTTAACATCTATATGATATATGTATATGAAGGTTATAAAGAGTAAATTCTGAGTTATCACAAGGAAAATTTTTTGCCTTTTTTTTTTGCTTTCTCTCTTTTCTTATTTTTTTAATTTATTGTATTTTTAAGTAAACTCTATACCAATTGTGGGGCTTGAACCCAAGATACTGAGATCAAGAGTCGCATGCTCCACCAACTGAGCCAGCCAGGTGCCCCCCTTTTAATTTATATTATTTTTAAGTAAATGCTTTCTCTTTTTATAAATGCTAACTAAATTATTGTAGTAATCATTTCACAATGTGTATGAATCAAACCATCAGGCTATACACCTTAAACGTACACAGTGATGTATGTTAATTATATCTCAATACAACTGGAACAAATTAAAATTAAAACATTGTGATGGGGAGAGAATGAGATCTGTTGCTCTTGTTCAAGTTTATACACATTGCTAGATGGTTTCAAAAGACTGGGTGTTCCCTAGGGCTTGTCCATTATTGTTATGCATGAAAGCAAGTTCTGAGTGCTGAACATTAGCAAACTAAGATCTTTCATGGACTCAAGGTCCAGTAAAGAGAGCTCTTGTTTTTATTGGAGTCAATAGCTGTGAGAGAAGGTTTTTCCCTTAATCATTTGTTCTTTCATTCAACCAATATATATTGAGTGCTTGCTTTTACAATGTACTGGACTAGGCACTGGGTATATAGTGGTGACTAATAACAATCATACTTACATTTATTGAGCCATTAACCAGAGCATGGTTCTGAGCATGTTACAGAGATGATCTCATTTTCCTCACAAGAATGCTGGGATATGGATACTACTATTACACTTTTGAACAGAAGAGGAAATTAGAGTTTAGAGAGGTTGAGTAGGTTACTCAAGATTACATAGCTAATAATAAGCAATGACCTTAGGGTTTGAACCTACGGAATCTGATTACAGAACATTTACTTCTTTTTTTCTTTTTTAATGTTTTTATTTATTTATTTTGAGAGAGAGAGAGAGAGAGAGAGAGAGAGAGAGAGGGAGAGAGAGCGAGCAGAGAGCATGGAAGAGCAGGGGGAGCTGCAGAGAGAGAGGGATAGACAGAATCCCAAACAGGCTCTGTGCTGTCAGTGTGGAGCCCTACATGGGGCTGGATCTCATGACCATGAGATCGTGACCTCATTCGAAATCAAGAGTTGGACGCTTAAGTGATTGAGCCACCTAGGCACTCCAGAACATTTACTTCTAAACATTATATACTGCCTTTAAAAGCACCATTAATTTCATCGTGGGAGAAGGGAATCTTGCCATTCTATCACTCCCGCATGATAGAAAGGAATAGTTATCAATATTACTAGCAAGGAAGAACAAGACAGACATTTTTCCTGCACTCACTCAATTATTCAACAGAATTTTTTTTTTTTTTAATTAAGTACTGGGGCACCTGGGTGGCTCAGTCAGATAAGCATCAGACTTCTGCTCAGGTCATGATCTTACAGTTCAGAGGTTTGAGCCACATGTCGGGCTCTGTGCTGACAGCTCAGAGCCTGGAGCCAGCTTCAGATTCTGTGTCTGCCTCTCTCACTGCCTCTCCCCTGCTCCTACTCTGTCTCTCTTTCAAAAAGAAATAAAACATTAAAAAAAAAAATCTACCGTATGCTTAGTACTGCTCTAAGTCCTGTGGCTATAACGGTGAAAAAGACTGGTAAGATCTCTGCCCACAAGGTATTTACATTCTAGTAGATGAGAAAGTCTAAACAAGTAAAATGCAAAAAATAACCACAAATTGAGGTGAGAGAGAAATTGATTACAAGAGTAGAGTAAAATAGAAGTGAGCTATTTGCGATTAAGGGTCAGAGAGAAGCTCTCTGAGTAAGGCGACAGTGGCCAAGATGGTAACATGTACTCAAAACCATTTACTTTGCCTTCTGGGCTCAGAGCTAAACAGCATTTCCCAGGCTCTTTTACAAATTGATGGAGCCAGTGGAATCTGGGCAAAATTGGCAGACTCCTCTTTGAGGCCTGGTGCTAAACCTCTGCTGTGATGCTCCACACATTCTTCCTTTGTCTTCTTGCTGGGCACAGACAGTCCAGTGAAGGACTCTGAGGCCTTAGAAAGTGATAAAGCCACCTACTGAGGAGGGGCCCTGAATCCTCATTAGGAAGGCTGGCTGTAGGAACCTGACATGAGCTGATTAGACTGTGTCATGACTGAGGGATAAACCTTTTTTTTTTTTTTTTTAACAAGCCACTGAGATTTGGGGGTTGTTATGGCAATTAGCACATCCTGATACATTAAGCGCTATTGAAGCTAAATCTTGAGAGATGAGAATGATGTAGTATGGGAAAGAGTGTTGCAGAGAAAGGAAATAGCATGTGCAAAGGGTCTGAGGCATGTGCAAAGGGAAGGAACTGCTGTGGACAACAATCTGAAAGGTGCCAGTATGCCTGCAGCCTCAGTGAGTGAGGGTGTTGAAGTGGGGAAGCGACACCTGCACCCCAAGAAGGCAGGTCTTTGCAGACCTTGATGTGAGGGCTTGATTCTCAATGCAATGAAAAGCCAGAAATGTGTTTCAACCAAGGGGGTGGCATGATTCATGTGATAAAAATAACCTGAGTTGTTAGTGTAGAGCAAATTAGAACACGCAAGACTACATTTAGGACCAGGACAAGGTTACATAATTTGTGGGGCCCAGTGCAGAATGAAAATGTGAGGCCCCTGATAAAAAATTATTTAAAATGTCAACACTGCAACAGCAGAGCATTAAACAAAATACAGGGATGACTCCCAGGTCATCGCAGCGGGAACGGGGGGGATTGGGTGTTTTCTCCAAGTGACGGGAAACCAGAAGAAGCACGGGTTATCCCCATGAAGTGATTATGTGGAAACGGCAACGGTGGATGGTAACTACCTACACCACTTAGGAGAAAAGAACAACCTTCACCTGAAAGGGCTGCAGGGGGAGCTGAGCCTGTGATGAGATGCACATTTTAATTAAAGCAAGGTAAAGATTTGTTTACTAATCAAAGTATGGGAACTTTAGAGGGCACAGTGTGGTGGCAGAGAGTGTGGCTGACCAAAGTGGCTAATGAAGGATGATACTCAGTTCCAGTCCTTCCTTCCTTCACTATCAGTGATGTGCATGGTGATGAGAATAGCAAAGAACATGTCCTATCAGATTACTCTCAGTTCTGTTCCTAATTAGAGCCCAATAAAGTGGCTTATAATAACTAAAGCAGAGGAAGCACTTTATTTAGGGGGTCAGATTATTGCCAGAATCCTAGATGATGAGCTTACTTAAGGCAACATGGGATCTCCCATAGTGTCTGAGTCTTTCATATTATCAGCCTTTCTCAGTGTTTTGGTGGTGTCTCCTAGACCTCCGAGGAGTCTGTGGTTTATCAAAAATCTACTTTCAAATCTATTCTTAAAATGATTCCAAGCAGCCCAAGTTATTAATTTATAATCTAAAAGAAACAAAACAAAATAAACTAGATTATTATTTTGAGCTAGCATACACCTTTGCTAATAAACTAACTCACAGTAAGGAGACAAACACATACCAACCCAAAGCAAAATTAAATATACAGATAAAATGCTGGTAAAATGCTGTTTTGCATAGATTTAAATATTGTAATTTGCTGGGTTTGTGAGGCAGGCGGATTCAGTTCATTCTGAAGTAGCTTTTGGGTCTTTTCACATGATTTGGCTATTCTTAGATTTCTGAGTCATTCTGTCCTCCATGCTAGTCGTTTTCAATTCCATATTCTCTATTCATGAGGGAGATACAACATTAACCAGTCCAAATTTGGCTATGTGGCTTAATACTCTGAACAAACAGGCTATATATTCATTCCTATTCTTAGCAATACCTTGGGACAAGTTGAATGTAAATAAAATATTTGGGCAATGCACTCTCACACTGTAGAATTTCTGGTAAGAGGTGCCAGGAAACCTTGGCATGCACATTATTGCATAATTGTTTTGATTCAATTTGGTTGTCTTCTTAATGACTAAAATCCCAAAGCAGTAGGAATACTTAGGAAAGAACAGAAATGTGGATAACATGGGATGAGCCAAAAGACCCTGCCAATGTTTTATCCAACAGAAGCATCATATCCTAAACACTAATGCAGGAGATACATTGATATCTGGAAATGAAATTCTTTTGACAAATGGAAGATAGTAATAAATTCTTTATCCAAGGTGTCATCATGGGAGCTAGGAAGTGTGAGTATAAATAGACTGTAAGGGGACTGGGAATTGAAATTTGAAATTCCATCTACATGGGTTTGTGAATACAGCAGAGGAAGAGGGAGAGAATCCACCAGATAAATTAAGGATTCCCAATGTTTTACTGTATTTTTTATGCCCACCCGATGAAAGTGTCAGCTAGATTGTTGCTCCTTGAGGATAAAAACCATAGCTCTTCATCCTCATATCTCCATTGCCCCAAATAAGGCCTGGACATAATGGACACTTGATGACTATTTGTTGAACTATAAGAAACTTCAGTGGCAGGGTAAAGCAGGCCCACACTTATTCTTCCACCATATTGTTCTAGGGGAGCCACTGTGTGTTAGAACCACCTCCTTACCCTCCAACTAGCTTTTAGCCCATAGTCTCATCAACCACTCTGAAAATTTCAGTGGAAGCAAAGTATTGACTCTGTCCTACTTTTTACCTCATCCTCCATTTTCCCCCATTTTTTTCCATCAGGAAGGTTTAGGGATCCATATATGCCTCAACTGCAGTAGAATCCCAGCTCTGAATAGGTGACCTCCCAGGTGGAGAAGTATTAGCTCTGATATGACTTGTCTGGTAAGGGCTATCAATCTAACTTAGGCCCCAGACCATCTTCTTTGTCTTCAAAAATTACAACCAACTTGAGATAATTCTTGGCTCCCTCATTGAACAAGTAGATATTAAAGACCAAAAGGCAGCATGTGTATGTAGTTTTGTGTCACTTTGTACCAATATGTGGTACTCCTAAGAAGTTAGATATTATAAGTCACATGCAGATTCATATTCCATGCTTTTATGCGTGTTTGAGATCAATTTCTTTAGTACTCAATTCCACTGTTTCCTAAAAGGAAGCCAGAAGAAAGAAGTACCATACACATCATAGGAAAGAATTCCAGGAAAAAAAGGAATGGTCTACAGAGGCTTAGGCCACAAAAGTTTAAAATAAATTCAGAAGAGTATCCATTGGAGCTAGTAATTAGGTCAATGACATTCTTAGTAGAAGCAAGTTCAATATGCTGCTCAGAACAGAAGCCAGTATTCTGAGGGTTGTGAGGTAAAGAAGTAGAAGCTGAAGGAGCTTGACCAAAAGAAGGAAGGAGAGAGAAGGATTAAGTCTATAGAAGAATTTAGGATAAGTAATGAAAATGTTTTTAAATAGGGCAGACCTGAATGTGTGTAAAAGCTGTAAGAGAAGATTCAGTTTTGGCTAACTCCATATGTGGATAAATAGAGGCCAGCTAAGTCCAGGCCATGAAGTGGGTACAAGAACCAGGAAGCAGTCAGCTGGGTAAGGGATGGACAGGGCTGGCCTCTGGGCTGCAGAACAAAGGGAAAGAGTCCTCTGAGAGGAGAGATAAAATCAAAGGCAGGCCAACTTTTCAACTTTAATGAATCTAAAGGGAGACTCCTGATTTAAGGCAGTAAGATAAAAACAGAGTAAATAAAGCTGTCGTGAAAGTCATTGAAGCAAACTGTAGGAAGTAGATCCTGGAGAAATTGCCTATGCATTGGGAACATAGCCACCACTCTTGTAGAGCTCTGGTTGCCCTGCAGAGAAGGAAAAATTTAGGGTGCCAACCTGGCTGGGTAAATAAAGATGTCAAAGATACTGGGGAAAGAGTTTGTAACAGATAGAACAAGGTCCCTGAGGTCATGAAGTGTGTTGGCATCCTGACCATAGGTTGAGTAATTAACTTCATTAACATGCAAACCATACATGAGTTTCTGAGCCAAGAGGGAGAGTCAGCTTGAAGGCATTTTTTATGGGCTTAGATACCTGGGATCTAGAGCGGAAATTTCACTTGTGTTTAGACTCTGAGGGAAAAATACATATGCGTATTAAAAAGTTTGCATATTGTGTTTTTACAATCCCCAGTATTCTTAAACATTCCAAAAACTATGGCCAAAGAGACGTCATAAAATATTTGTGTTTAAATAACCTTTAGTAGTTTTTACATGGTTATTATTCTTTCCATTTGAAAGGATATTTCTTAACCTAGTTTTCTCTGTACCAGTCCTCCAAAGTACTCCTCTTAATTTCCATTTAATGAAAATCTCTACATTTATGGGTTTGTATTTTCTTTGGATTTAAGTTAATCCTTCAAGAGGAGCGTTAACTCTCTCAAGCTACTGGAACTCTGCTTTCTGGAACTGTTAACATTTACTACTGGGGAGTGACTATGGCACCAGGGAGGAGTTGGCTCAGTACATTTTTTCAACCAAATTGCTCACATAATAATTTTTGAATCAGAATATTGGAAATAAAAATCTAGATTTAGAAAATTATTCACTATTTAAAGACAAAATAACTATGTTCATGATTTATATTTTGTTATTTCCAAGTGTTTCTCTGAGAAGTCCTTGTGCTTTATTGTGTCTGTTTATAGTCCCTCATTCTATGAAATCCAGTATTATTTGACATTAAAAATCTAGGATAATGATGAAACTATCTGGTTTGTTGAAATTTAATATCTAGATTCAGAAAGAAAATAAACAGGAGAGGGAAGACAAAACTCACACTAAGGATTATTTCTTTTTCATGTCTTTCTTTTTGGATTAAAAATATTTTTAAAAAAGAAGGAACTTTTTCTTAAACAGCATCAATTGCAATGAATACCTGGTTATTAGATGCTCATGTACCTCAATTATTAATTTTTGGGAATTATTAGTTTACTAAGTGAAGCTCATAATCCAAAAGAGCTAATCAGACCTTGAAATCAGGTCTCCAAAATCATAAATGTCGAGTCTCAGTTTTTATTGGAAACTTCTAGGTGTCTTCCATATTTACCAATGCTGTTCTACCTCTTGTCTCTCTAGAATTGCATAGCAGATTTTCCCTTACTTTGTAATCTTTGACATACACATGTATATAAAATAAGTTATTTATTTATTTTATTCTTTTTCCAACAATATTTTTATTATTTTGCCTTAAATTTTCAATTAAAGGTCTGGAAGAGGTAAATAATTAATAATTTGGATTTTTTTAAAAAAAAATGCTGCTCTTTGGATAAATCTGAGCTCTTGACATCTGCTAATTACATTGATAACTTGGAAAGTGAGTGGAGAATTCTTATTTATTCATGCACATAATGAATGATATTGGATGTATGTTTCCTTCTGGCTCAACACTTCAAGGTCGTGCACTGATCCCCACATATGTTGTATCAATGTCGAGATATCACACTGTCTTATAATAATAACAATAAAAGAATAATTTATAAGGACATTTTAGAACTTATCAGCAGGCTATAAAATCTATTTGATTGAACAACATTGTAAACTATGGTTATTGTGCCACTGAATTAATCAAAGCACCAAAAAAATTATAGATCAAGAACTGCTGAGCCTGATTCTCTATTTCCAGCCAGAATGGAGCTAAGAATATGCTTTCATGGATGTGAACTATGCAAGAACTCTCCCTCTCCCTCCCATATCCTCTTTTCCATTTGTCTCCAAGCAGAAAATTATCCAGTAGGTACCAGTAAGGTGTTTAGAGAAAGATTTATGCCTAATGACTTCGAAAGGATTGGAGGTAAAACCTTGCTCTGGAGGGGAGAAAAAGCTGAACGTGTAAAGGGTACGAACTCTGTCTGGGTGGACTTATTGGCTCAGTCAAGAAATTAAAGTGACCTATTTGGTATCTACTATACATTTAACTGTGTGAAGTGTGGCAGTGTCAATATGAATCATAAGCTAATTTACTGAACATGCTGTAATTTATTTGGAGAGATGAATGTGATAGGATGATGTACAAATAATTAATATATTTCCCATTCTTCCTCCACCCTCATTTGTATACTTTGGGGCTGCGATGCAACCCCATTTTATCTAGGTAAGCATTGTCCAAAAGGAGATTCTCACTCATTAGCTGTAAATCGGAAAAAATTGGGAGAAGTGATTGGACAGAAGCAGCTGCCCACCCTAGTAGCATATGAACTATGATTGCTAAACTATGCAGGCAGGGAGGGTTGGAGGGGATGAAAGAGAGAAACAGAGGTCTTAGAAAATATTGAAAAGGGGACTATGATAGAATCTTACTATACTTAAGAATGTAAGGCTGAGAATAGAGAGGTTGAATGCCTCTGTCTAGTGGAATGCTGGAAAGTAGCAGTGTCACAGATGTGTCCTTGCCATATAAATGCCAATAATTAGTAAAGAGGGCTGTTTGGAGAATCTCAATGGCAGAACAGGCTAAGATAGCTGGGATAAGCTAGGCATTTCTGCTACTATCACCGGGGCTTAGTTTTGCAGCAGTCAGCTTATGGCTTGATGGGGGATGAGAGGGTGTCTAAGGTAGCCTCCCTCACATGTCCGGAGACCTAGTGTTGACTATTGCCCATGATCAATGATCTGTGAGATCTCTCATGTTTCAGTAGTTGCTTCCAGGCCTCCTCCAATGGCAAGGATATTTTCCAAGAGTGTGAAGAAAAAACTAAAGCCTTCTTGAAAATTAGGTTCTGGAACTCCTACAACAGCACTTTTCTTACATTTCATTAGAGCAAGTCAAAAGGTGAGAGCTTAGCTTCAAAGAGTGGAAAAATAGATTCCGCTATTTAATGGGAGGAACTGCAAAGTATTTGTGGTCATATTCAATCTACCACAGTCTGCCCTCTGGCTATGCAAAATCTGCTCATCCCTCCAAAAAAGCCTCATCTCTTGGAGTGCTGAGACCTTGTGATAAGCAATGCTTTGAGCATATGCCACACGTGGCTATTGAACAATTGAAATGTGTCTATTGCAAATTGAGATGTGCTGATATTTAAAATACACATAGGATTTCAAAGACTTAGTAGGAAGAATATAAAATATCTCTGTAATACTTTTTTATAGTGATTCTATTTTTCCCAGCTTTCAAGGGTATAATAGACATATAACATTGTGTAAGTTCAAGGTATACAACATGGTAATTCCATATAGGTATATACTGTGAAATGATTACCATACTAAGACTAATTAACATATCCATCACCTTACATAGTTACCCATTGTGTATGTGTGTGTGTGTGTGTGTGTGTGTGTTTCAGAGCTTCTAAGATCTACTCTTTCAGCAACTTTCAATTATACAATATAGTAGTGTTAACTATAGTCACCATGCTGTTCATTATATACCCAGAACATATTCATCTTGTAACTGGAAGTTTGTACCCTGTGGCCACCTTGGCCCATTTCTCTCTACCACTGCCCCCCCACCCCCCCGCAAGGCCACCCCTGCCAATCTGTTGTTTCTGAGTTTAGTGTTTTGTTTCCATAATGAAGTGAGATCATACGGTATTGTCTTTGTCTGACATTTCATTTACATTAATGACCTCAAGGTTCATTTATATTGTCAGAAATGCCAGAATTTCCTTCTTTTTTATAGTTGAGTAATATTAACCTTGGATTGCGACTAACTTGTTCTGTGAGAGTTCTACAAGATGAGCAAACATTTCTAATAAGTTTTAACTTGATAAATGAGTGATGTCTTGCAATACAAGTAGTATGTGACACTGAATGTCACATGATCACAACTGAGCCAAGGTTCCTCTCTCTCTCTGTCTCTCTCTCTCACTGAAGGATTGTGGGTGATAATCTCCCATGCTTGGCTACTTGGTCTCAGGCCATGGTGTTTGGCAGAAATCAGAAAATCTGATTTCTGAAAATCAGAAATGTTTTTCAGATTTCTGGCACTAGTGTATTTTTTGTCACATCAAAGCACCTATGGATAGTCCTCTGCTTTTTCATGCAAGAGTAAGCTTAGGAATGCTTTGATGAAATCTAGGTTAGGCTGCCTGCAGATATAGAACCTTTCCTCTGCTGCCTCATTGCCAGTTACACAGTGTATGACAAGAGGTTATTAATACTATACTGTAGTCAACGCCTGTGTGAGCGTATATAATGGTCTCCATGCAGAAAAAATTGAAAAGGAGGTAAGAAGGTGATGATTACAGTGGAGGTTAAGAAGGAGATCATTGGAAATATGAATGAAGTATGCAAGTGGCTGAAATTGCAAGATTTTATAAGAAGTCTATGTTTGCATCTTGTCTGCAGAGGAGGAAGAGAAAAAGGTGAAGGAATCCCTCACTTCAAATGAGATTAGGGAGATGTATTAAATGTGGGAAACTGCAAAAGCACCATCCAAATAAGGCTGTAGCAGAGTGAGCAATGAATCTGTTTAACGACGATGCAATGTCACATTTCTGCAAAATCCTCAAAAGGAGGCGTGTCATTGGATAGTTTTCTTGCTAAAGTTACATGAAATAAAAAGAATCCATTGAGCCAATGGATAGCAGTGATTCCGTTAGTGATAGTGAAAGTTGTCCTACACAATAACCCTCTTCCCTTGTCTCCCTCACACCAGCCACAAAGGTTTTCAAAGGTAATTGCAGGTTAATTTGTTTATTTTTCTTTATATTTTGTATTTTCTTTATTATTTTGTATTATAGTACTGTAATCATTTTTATATGAATATTTTTGGGTCGTGGAACGAATCATCTGAGTTTCCATTATTTCTTATGGGGAAATTTGCTTTGATATACAAATGTTTTGGATTAAAAGCATGTTTGTGGAATGAATTATGCTCTCAAACCAAGGTTTTACTGTACACACACACACCACACACACACACACACACACACACACACACACACACACATTTTCTTTATTCATCTGTTGATGGACACTTAGGTCATTTCTATGTCTTGGCTATTATAAAAATTCTTTAATGAACATGGGGTACAGATATCTTTTCAAAATAGCATTTTCATTTCCTTCAGATATATACCCAGAAGTGGGATTGCTATATCATATAGTAATTCTGTTTTTAGTTTTTTGAGGAACCTCCATTCTGTTTTCCATAGTGACTGTACCAATTTATATTTCCACCAATGGCACACTTTTCTCCACATCCTTGCCAGCACTTGTTACGTCTTATCTTTTGATACTAGCCATTCTAACAGGTGTGAGGTGATATCTCGTGGTTTTGATTTGCATTTCTGTGATGATTAATGTTAAGCATATTTTCATGTGCCTGTTGGCCATTTGAATATCTTCTTTGGAAAAATGTCTTTTCAAGCCCTTTGCCCACTTTAATTTATATTTATATTTATATTATTTATATTTATATTAATATGTATTTATTTTTTATTGGTTTCAGGAGTAGAATTTAGTGATTCATCACTTACATATAACATCCAGTGCCCTCCTTAATGCCCATCAGCCATTTAGCCCATCCTGCCACCCACCTCCCCTCCAGCAGCCCTCAGTTTGTTCTCTGTATTTAAGAGTCTCTTATGGTTTGCCTCCCTCTCTGTTTTTATCTTATTTTTCCTTCCCATCCCTTAAGTACATCTGTTTTGTTTCTTAAATTCCACATACAAGTGAAATCATGATATTTGTCTTTCTCTGACTGACTTATTTCACTTAGCATAATACACTCTAGCTCCAGCCACATCATTGCAAATCCTTTGCCTGCTTTGAGATCAGTTATTTGTTTCTATATTTTTGCAATTGAGTTGAATTCTTTATATATTTTGGATATTAACTCCTTATCAGATATATGGTTTATGAATATTTTCTCCCATATTTTAGGTTGCCTTTTCCATTTTGTTGATGATTTCTTTTGCCTTGTAGAAGCTTTTTAGTTTAGTTTAGTTAAGTCTCACTTGTTTATTTTTGCTTTTGTGGCTTGTGCTTTTGGTGTCATGTCCTAAACATTATTGCCAAGGACAATGCCAAGGAACTTTCCTCTATGTTTTCTCCTAGGAGTTTTATGATTTCAGGTCTTATATTTAAGTTTTTATTCCATTTCAAGTTAATTTTTATGAGCAGTGTAAGATAGGAGTTCAGTTTCATTCTTTTGCATGTGAATATCTAGTTTACTGAGTATCTTTTCTCCATTGGGTATTCTTGGCTCTCTTGTCAAATATTAGTTAACTGTATATGCATGCAGTTTTCTGGGCTTTTGATTCTACAGTGGTCTATGTGTCTATTTTTATGCTGATAACATACTTTTTTGATTTACTATAGCTTTGTAATATAGTTTGAAATTGGGAAATGTAATGTTTCCAGCATCATTCCTCTTTCTCGGGATTGCTTTGTCTATTCTGAGTTGCATGTGGTTCCATATGAATTTTAGGATTGTGTTTTCTTCCTCTGCAAAAAAAAAAAAAAAAGGTCCATTGGAACCTTAATAGGGATTGCATTGAATCTATAAATAGCTTTGGTTAGCATGGACATTTTAATAGTATCAATTCTTCCACTCTATGAACATGACTTATATTTTCTAGTTATTTGTATCTTCTTTAATTCCTTTCATCAAAGTTTTATAGTTTTCAGTGTAGACTTTTCACCTCCCTACTTATATTTACTCCTAAATATTTTACTGTTTTGATGTTATTGTAAATGGATTTTTTTCTTTATATCTTTTTCAGTAATTCATTGTTACTGTATAGAAACACAACTGATTTGGGGCCCAGTTGTGCATGGGTGGCCCAGTTGGTTAAGTGTCTGACTCTTGATCTCAGCTCAGGTCTTGATCTTAGGGTTGTGAGTTCAAGCCCTGCATTGCGTTCTGTGCTGGGCATGAAGCCAAGAAAGAAAGAAAGAAAGAAAGAAAGAAAGAAAGAAAGAAAGGAAGGAAGGAAGGAAGGAAGGAAGGAAGGAAGGAAGGAAGAAAGAAAGAAAGAAAGAAAGAAAGAAAGAAAGAAAGAAAGAAAGAAAGAAAGAAAGAGGGAGGGAGGGAGGGAGAGAGGAAGGAAGGAAGGAAGGAAGGAAGGAAGGAAGGAAGGAAGGAAGGAAGGAAGACACGACTGATTTTTGAGTCCTCCAGTATTACTGGGTTTACTAGTTCCTACAGTTTTTTTTGGTGTAGTCTTTATAATTCTATATGTAGAATTATATATATATGGAGAGAGAGAGAAGATAATGTCATCTGCAATAAAAATACTTTACTTTTTTCTTTCAATTTTGGTACCACTTATTTCTTTGTTTTGCCTAATTGCTCTGGTTAGGTCTTCCAGTATTATGGTGAATACAAGTATTGAGAGTAGGCACCTTTGTCTTATTCTTGAAAGTTTCAACCTTTCATCATTGAGTATGATGTTAGCTGTGGGCTTATCATATAAGAACTTTTGTTAAGGTACATTCCTTCTACACCCAATCTGTTAAGGTATTTGTTATGAAAAGATGTTGAATTTTGCCAAATTCATTTCCCACATTTATTAAGATAATTATATTATTTTTATTGTTCATTCTGTTAGTGTGATGTATCACATTTATTGATTTGCACGTGTTAAATCATCCTTCCATCCCAGGTATGAATCCCACTTGATCATGGCATATGATCTTTTTAATGTGCTATTGAATGTGGTTTGATAGTTTGAGGTTTTTTTTTTGAGAATTTTTGCATTAGTATTCACTAGGGATATTGGTTTATAGTTTTCTTATAGTGTTCTTATCTGGCTTTGGTATCAGCGTAGTGCTGACTTCATAAAATTAATTTGGGAGTGCTCCCTCTTCAACTGTTTGGAAGAATTTGAGAAGAATTAGCATTGATTCTTTAAATGTTTAGCAAAATTCACCAGTGAAACCATCTGATCCTTTGACTTTTTTTATTACTGGGTGGGGAGGATGCTTACTTTTCCAATTGTTTTATACATTATTGATCTGTTTAGATTTTCAGTTTCTCTCTGATTCATCAATAGGTTGTATGTTTCTAGAAATTTGTCCATTGCTTCTAGTTTGTGCCATTTTTTGTTGTGTGCAGTTGTTCATAGTAGCCTCCTATGAGTCATTGTATTTCTGTGCTTTCAGTTTTGACATCTCCCCTTACATTTATAACTTTATAAATTATTAATAAAATATAATTTCATGTGAGTTCTCTCTCCCTTTTTCTTGACTCTCGTTTTCTTTTTCTCTCCTCTTTCTAGCTAAAGTGTTGTCTATTTGATTTCTCTTTTCAAAGACCCAACTCTTAGTTTTGTTAGCCTCTTTTATTGTGTTCCTGTCCTCTATTTCATTCATTTCTGTTCTAATTTTATTATTTTCTGCCTTCTGCTAATTTTGGGCTTAGTTTGTTTTTCTTTCTCTAGTGTCCTGTGGTGTAAAGTTAGGTTGTTTATTTGAGATCTTTTCTTTTTTTCTTGATGTGTGCATGTGTTAATTGGTATAAAGTCTTTCACTTTGACAATTTAATCATAATGTGTCTTGGTATAGCCCTTTTGGGGTTCAACTTATTTGGGATCCTTTGGGCCTCATGAATCTGGACGTTCCTCTCTCTCCCCAAGTTTGGAAAGTTTTCCACCATTATTGCTTTAAATACACTTTCTGTCCCTTTCTCTTTCTTTTCTCCTTCTGGAATTCCCATAATGGATATATTGCTTTTAAAGTGGTATCCCAAAAGAGTATCAGAGACTTTCTTCACACTTTTATTCTTTTTGCTTCTCTCTGGATAATTTAAAATGACCTATTTCCTGGTTAATTATTTGTTTGTTCTTCTGTTTGGTTGATTCTGCTGTTGAAGCTGTCTATTGAATTCTTTCATGCAGCATTTATATTCTTCAGCCCTAAGATTTCTGTTTTTTGTTTGATTTGTGGCTCCTGTTTCTTTGTTGAACTTCTCATATTATTTGTGCATTTTCCTTCTTAATTTTATTTAGTTGTCTGTGTTTTCACTGAACTTCTTTTAGAGGACTGTTCTGAAGTCTTAGACATTTTATAGATCTTTGTTTTTTTAGGGTCTATTATTGGAGCTTTATTACTTTTCTTTGGTGATATCATGTTTACCTGATGCTCTGTGATCCTTAATTTCTTGCCTTGGTATCTGCTTATTTGAGTAACTTGTCTCTGCTTCTAGACTTTACTGGTTCACTTTGGTGGGGAAAGGCCTTCACCAGTGAGCTCAGCTTGGAGTATTGAATAGGTCAGCTGGTACTATCCTTGGGCAGGCAGGGCTTGCTATTAGGGTCTTTATTTGGATAAGGCTAGTGGCCATGTTCTGAGGTTGGGGTGGGAGTGCAACAGGCTGGACTCTATGTTTAAGCAATGCCACTGAGTGGGATCCCTCACTGGGCAGGGCTGCTGGCTATACTCTGTAGTCAGGTGGGGCTGCCAGCAGGATTCCTCAATCACTTCTGATCATGTGAGGTCACAGCCTGTGTTCCCTAACATACTAGTGTCCCTGGTTGGACTCCACAATTGGCCAGGTCTATGGGGTGGGCTTAACAATTGCTCCTGGTCATGTGGGTTTTCATGCTATGTTCCCCAACCAGCTGGTGCTATTGGCTAGACTCCGTGTTCAGGCAGGGCCTCAGGCAGAGCTTCACAATTGGATGAAGCCTCGGGTTGTGCCCTGTGATCAGGCAGGGCTCTAAGTTGTGTCCTGAAGTTGGGCAGGGGCACAAATTGAACTTTTCTCCCAGGTAAGCCACTAGCAAGTCTCCACTGTATGGCAAGGTTCTTAGGTTCTTAGGTCAAGTGGGGGCTCCAGATGTGTCCCACAGTTGGATGGGGATAGAGACTGTGCTCTGTGGTTAGGTAGAGTTGTTTTCCATGTTCCTTATCAGTGGGGCTGCAGGCTATACTATGCAATTGGGCAAGGTCACCAGCTGAGCTCCCTGCATTGGTGAGCCTACTGGCTATGTTCAGCAATCAGTCAGGGCCACACATTGGGTTCTGCAGCTTGCTAGGGTCATTGTTTAGGCTCCTTGGTTATGCAAGGCCAGAGACTATACTTAGCAGTTGGATAGGGCTGCTGCCTTGGGTCCCCACCCAAGCATGGCTGAATATGGCTCCATGGTTGCCTGGGTTCTTTGGTTGAGTTTCCTGGTCAGGCAGGACTGAAGGCAGTGGGGTATGCCTTCTAATTTGCTTCCTTGCCCAGGCTGGGTCATAGAATGGGCTCTACTGCCCATAGAGCTCATTGGCTGAGGACTCAAATTAGGCAGAACAGCCAACTGAGCTCCCTGACAGCATGGGGCAAAGCCCCTAGCTAGGATCAGCTCAAGCTCCACTGTAAGCAAAAATGTGTTCCACCATGATCTGAGTGTTGGTTGCTATAAGCTCTGGCCAGCTTTTCTGTGTCTGTCTGATCCCCAGTGGTCAAGCCCCACAAACTCTCCCAGTGATCCCCTTGAGGCAAGATTCAAGTGGGCCTCACAGGATGTGTCCGAGAATGCTGTGGGGATTTGATGTCCACCTTGCACTCTTTTTACTCACTAGATAAATTGAAGGCCAGGGCATCCTCTCAGTAAGGCACTGTGCTGGCCTTGGGGAGGGGTGATGTGGTCCATGGTGAGTACTTTATTTTTTATTTTTTATGTTTTCTCAGGGTGGGTACTTTGTCTCACCTCCCAATTCTGGGATTTTCACAGTGGTATCTTGTTTATGGATGGTTGCTAGTTGTTCTTGTGAAGGGGACTGAAGTCGGGAACAACCTATGTTGCTATCTTATTGATATCACTCCCTGATTCTATGTTGAAATGATATTTTGAAAAATTGGTTAAATAAAATATTTTATTAAGATTAACTTCACTTGGTTTTACTTGTTTTAAAGTCTTTTTTTTTCCTTTTTATTTTTTAAATGTGGCCACTAGAGAAATTTAAATAACATATGTGTTGAACATTTTATTTTTATTGGACAGCACAAATTTAGAGCAGTAGTTGGCAAACCTTTTCTGTAAAAGGGCCAGATGAATGTTTTAGGCTTTGTGGGCTTTAGGATCTCTGTTGCAACTACTCAACTCTCTCTGCAGTGTAAAGCAGGCAGAAATAAGATAAAAATAAAAGAGCACGGCTTTGTTCCAAAACAACCTTGTTTATAAAAACTAGTGTCAGGCTGGATTTGGCCTGCAGGCTAAATTTTGTGATACTCTGTTTAGATCATTAACATTTAATGTAATTATTAGTATGGTTGGATTTCAGTGTACCTTTTATTTTGGTATGTGTTTGTTCTTTCAGGGTTTTGTTCCTTTTCTCCTTTTTTTTGCCTTTTCTTGGATTATTTGAATTTTTTGTTTAATATTCCATTTTATTTTATATCTTGGGTTTTTGGTTCTAATTTTATGTTATTTTTTAGTGGTTGTTATAAAGATTACAATACACATATTTAAACTTTCAAACACAGCTAGAGTTAAAAAAACTTATCTTAGATCATTTGATGCTATCCCATAAGTACTTGAGGTTCTGTTATTTTTTTTTAATCTTTTTTTTCCCCTCTCTGTTCTTCGTTTGGATAATTTTTATTGGTATGTTTGCAAGTTCACTGACTTCTTTGTAAACTTCATTCTGCTCTTGAAGCCATCCATCGGAATTTTTATTTCAAGTATTTTATTTTTAAGTTCCTAAATTTTCACTTTTTCCCTTTTTTATAGGGTGTATTTCTTTGTTGTGATTTTCTATCTTTTCCTGCGTTTTGTATTTTCCTATACTACATTGGACATAGTTATTAGAGCTGCTTTTCCTTGCTAATGGGTCTTTGTATGTCAAGTAATTTGGATATTATCTGGAACATTGTGAATATGATATGTGCATATTCTAGGTGCTGTCATACTCCTCTGGAGAATGTTGCTTTTCTTTTAGCGGGCAATCTTCCCAAGTAGTTGCACACTGTCAGCTTTGGCTCATCTTTTGTGACAAGCGTTTTCTACTCTGTTCAGTTTTCGAAGGCTTCGCTTGGGTCTATGTGCAGATGTGGTTCAAAATGTAGGGTAAGATTTGTGCGGATTTATACACAGTATTAGGAGAAACCCTTCTGTGGCTCTGTCTCTTCTATTCTCCTGACTGCTGGGGCTTCTTTTTAGGAGCTCCTTTTTGCAAAAAGAGATGTTGGGGTTTCTCTTCAAAAAAATTTTTGTTTTAATGTTTATTTTTGAGAGAGAGAGAGAAGGGGGGGGGAGAGAGAGAGAGAGAGAGAGAGAGAGGGAGAGAGAGTCAGAGCGTGAGCGGGGGAGGGGCAGAGGGAGATGGAGACACAGAATCTGAAGCAGGCTCCAGGCTCCAGGTTCTGAGCTGTCTGCCCAGAGCTTGATGCAGGGCTCGAACTCATGAATGGCAAGATCATGACTGGAGCTGAAGTCAGACACTTAACCAACTGAGCCACACAAGTACCCCAAGATGTTGGGGTTTCTGAGTTTTAGATGTCTGCACTGTGCTACTCTCCAACAGGGGCCCAACCTTAGAGAAAAAAAATAAGACAAAAATTAAGTGAAATTTACCCCAGTGTGGATTGCCTCTCCAAGTGTTGACTCCCCTGCCTTTATGTTTGAGAGTCCTTAAATAGTTTATTTTTTTCCAGAGTTTTTAGTCGTAATCAGTAAAAGGGATGGGCTGTAAGACACTTGCACTGCCATCATAGAACCTACATCACCTTTCTTACGATTGTTTGGTTTTCTTCCCTTTTGTTTTATCAATCTTTATGTATTTCCATGTCATAGATGTCCTTTTGCGAAAAACAAACTGTTGTTTAGATTTACTTGGAAAGTTTTGTCACTTAGCTATAGAACTAAGTCTGTTTACCTTTAATGTAATTATGTGTTTGAATTTACATCTACCATTTTACTTTCTACTTTTTACTCTTCTAAACTGTTCTTGATTCTTTACTTTCTCTCTTCTTTTAGATTGATTGATTTTTATATTTCCATTTCCCTCCTAATTCAGAAATTATTTATTCAGTTTCTATTCATTTAACATTACACATGAAGTTATAAGAGTATGTTTAAATATTAAATCTACCATTAACTGGTACTTTTACTATCCTTTTGGACAATACAAATAATTTTAAGTCCCCATTTTTATTGGTTTATGAAATTCATATACCTTTATTTTATTTATACCTTTTCTTTTTCTCTGTAATCTTTTATGCATCCTGATTTTTCATCAGAAATAATTTTTATTGTGAATGAAGAACATTGATTGGGATTTTCTATGGGTGGCAAACTCCATTTTTTCTTGTCTTATAACTTCCCTTATTTCTTTTTTTTTTTTTAATTTTTAATGTTTATTATTTTTGAGAGAGACAGAGTGCACATGGGGGAGGTCAGAGAAGAAAAGAAACACAGTCCAAAGCAGGCTCCAGGTTCTGTGCTATCAGCACAGAGCCCAACATAGGGCTTAAACCTATGAATCGTGAGTTCATGACCTGATCCAAAGTTAAACCCTCAACCAACTGAGCCACCCAGGCGCCCTGTCCCTTCTTTTTTATCTTTAAAGTATCCTTTTCCTAAGTATACAATTCAAGGTTGGAAATTATTTTCTTCATCTCATTAACAATGTCATTGTAGCTTCCTCTGTTGCCATTGAGAAGTCAGCTGTGAGTCTTTCTGTGGCCTTTTTGAAAGCAGTCTATCTTTATTTCTTCTGACTCCATTTAATATCTTCTTCTTATTTTGGTTTTTAAATTCCACATGAAGGTATGTAAATATAGACTTATCTTTAATTATTGTTTGGCATTCACTGAGTTTTTTGAATGTGTGGATTTATATCTTTAATATTTCATGTGTAATTTGATTTACTATTTAATGAAATAAATAGTATTTCATAGCTAATTGCTATTTCCAATCCACAAAATTTCATGTTATGTTTTTCAGTTAATGAATTCTTATTCAGTTTTTTTCTCATATCTGCCATGTCACAGTTTATACTTTCTATTCCCCTACAAAAAACTGTTAATTTTTGTTGACTTTTGCAGGCATTTTAAATACAATTATTTTATCATTTGAGGTTGATGATTCCAATAAGTCATATTTTTTGTTTTGCTTCTTTTTTGGGTGGTGTCTAATTGTTTATTTTGTCTGTTGGCTTTCATTCATGGTCTTATCTTTCCTTGTGTTCCTGATTTTATTTGACTTTGTGATATTATATTAAAATTGTTTTACTAATCATAAGGAAATGCAGTTCAAAACCACAAGGAGGCCTCCCCTCATACTTGTTAGAATCGTCACTATCAAGAAGATAAGCAATAGCAAGTGTTGGTGAAGATGTGGATAAAAAGGGAACATTTGTGCGCCATTGGTTGGAATGTAAATTGTTTCAACCGCTATGGAAAACTGGAGCCTGCTCAACAATTTAAAACTAAAAATACCATATGAACCAGCAATCTTACTACTGGATATTTATCTGAAGAAAATGAAAACACTAATTTAAAAAGATATATGCACCCCCATGTTTATTGTGGCATTATTTACAAAAGCCAAAACACAGAAATAACAAATGTACATTGATGGGTGAATGGATAAAGAAGCTGGTATTTTCATAGCAATGGAACATTATTCAGCTATAAAATAATGAAATCTGGCCATTTGCAACAACATGGATAGAACTTGAGGACTTTATGCCAAATGAAATAAATCAGATAGAATAAGATAAATACTGTATGATCTCATATATGGAGTCTAAAAAAAAAAAAAGAAAGAAAAAAATGAACTGATAGATACAGAGGGCAGATTTGTGGTAGCCTGAGGTGGGGTGTGAGGGAATGAGTAAAGGGGGTCAAAATATACAAATTTCCAATTATAAAATGGGTAAATCATGGGATGTATAGTGATGTACAGTATAGTGATGACACTTAATACTCCACTGCATATTTGAAAGTAGCTAGGTGAGTGGATTTTGAAAGTTCTTATCACAAGAAAAAAATTATAAAAAAACATTATTTGGAAAATATTTCTTATGTCTTTTATATATCATCTTTCATAGAGGATTTTCTGTTGCTTTTTCTAGGCATATGGGGTCCTGCCAGTCCAGAACCACTTTAAATGAAGTTTGAAATTTCAGCATCCCTACAGATGGTGCAATGTTGAGCCACATGTTCAAAAGAGGGCTTGCTAGCCTCCAGCTTATCTTCTAGGTATAGCTCTTTGTAGTAGGTTAATTATTTAAAAAAATTATTAATGTTTATTGTGAGAGAGACAGACAGACAGAAAGACAGACAGAGCATGAACAGGGGGAGGTGCTGAGAGAAAGGGAGACACAGAATCAGAAGCAGACTCCAGGCTCTGAGCTGTCAGTGCAGAGCCCGACACCAGGCTTGAACCCATGAACCGTGAGATCATGACCTGAGCCAAAGTCAGAAGCTTAACCAACTGAGCCACCCAGGTGCCCCTGCAGTGGGTAAATTATTAATGTTTCTTCTCCTAAAAAGTTCCTGATTTTGAGTTCTATTTCTCCAGTCCCACAAGACCACCAAAAGCACTGCTAAGCCTTTCAACTACTCCTGCAGGAATGGTCTATAATACTCTTAGGGTAAGTATGCTTTGAGTACCTTAGCTTATATGTCTGACTACTTGTTTTCTACCGTATCTTGTTCCAACAAATTCTGGAGTATCTTGTGAGCAATTTAATATCTTTGAGAAGAATCTTGTCTGTAGTCTTATGTTTATCATCCATACTCAGGTTTACGTATCACTTCATTTGGCCACATTTTTTCTTCATCTTCAAGTTAAGAATTACATTAATAACTCTAAAACATGTGACAAAACTGAGAGTGTTAAGGAAATATGGTGATAGTGGTATCAGTATCCAAGTTCACAAGACTTTTTTAATGACAAAGCTTCACAAACATCTTAATCATGCGCATCTGTTTCCCATAAGAATCATGAGATTTCCTCCTAGGAATTATTGAACATGTCAATCATAATTTAGAATTTATGCAAAAAAAAACCCAAAAAACAAAAAAAAACAACACTGAGATACCGAAATGTGAAGTTGCTTAAGGAAAGCAGTGAGTAAATATTTGCGCTACACGATCACATATAGTTATCAGTATCTACATTTGGGATTTTAGGCATTCTTGTGAGCTCTTCGTGAAAGTTTTTAGATCGTTGCACGGTATAGTTTTAGACATTTGAATGAGTTCTCATTTTGTTTTGTTTTTAAATGTTTATTTATGTTGAGAAAGAGGTAGAGAGCAAATAGGGGAGAGGCAGAGAGAGAGAGGAGCAGGCTCCACGCTGTCAGCACAGAGCCTGATGCAGGGCTTGAACTCGCAAACTGTGAGATCATGACTTGAGCTGAAACCAAGAATCAGACACTTAATTGACTGAGCCACCCAGAGCTCCTGAGTTCTCTTTTTGAATTAAATGTATTCTTCCATTCAAAAAGAGCTCAAATGTAAGATTTTATCCTATATTTTAAAGAAATTTAAATTTTTGTCATAGTAGCTACAGATGAAGTAAATGGAATTTTGAGAGAAATGTCTACTATCTACTTCTACTGGGCAAAATACTGTGGTGCTACCTGGACAAAGAAAACCAGGAGGCTGCTTACCATAATAACAAGTCAGGATCAAGGTAAGAGATTAAACCTACCACTGTTTTTGAATATCACATATGATAAAGTCCAAAGGTGCTGTCTCTTTTAGCAATGCCTTAGCACAAGATTGTCTCACATGGAAGTATATTGTAAATGTTACATGATTCCCAATATAGCACCAGGCTGCAGTCCTGGAAAAGCTTCTATTTATATCTCTTAGAAACAGCTTTTATCAGGAAGTGTTTTGCCCTCCTGACCAGCCCTCTCATAACCTTCCCGAGAGCGCCTTCTCTAAAGTGACACAGGGACCTAGGGTTTACTTTGTTAAAATAAAATGCATGATAGAATGATTAAAAAATATATAGAGAGGACATAAGGATAAGGTGGTATGATTGTCAGCCATCATAGAATCCTAAACTGAGAAATCTGAACCAAGATACCACATTCATTTAAAATAAATCTTCTGCAGGGATGCCTAGGTGGCTCAGTTGGTTGAGTGTCTGACTTGGGCTCGGGTCATGATCTTGCAGTTTGTGAGTTCAAGCCCTGTGTTGGGCTCTGTGCTGACAGCTTAGACCCTGGGGCCTGTTTCTGATTCTGTGTCTCCCCCCTGGGCCCCCCTCCCCATTCACGCTCTGTCTCTCTCTCTCTCTCTCTCAAAAATAAACATTAATTTTCTTTTTTTTAATAAATCTTACACTGCAGTGGGCTCTTGAGAGTATTGAGTCTTGAGTTTTTCTTGCTTGGTGTTGGTCAGCTCCTTTAAATTTTGCCTATTGATTCTCTTAAATGAAACTAAGTCTGCTGCTTATAAGGATACTTTAGTTCCAAATAAGGCATGTCTTGACTTAACCCCAGTAAGAAAAGGAAAAAACAAAACAAAACACACCACACTGCACTTTTATGGCATTTAGTTGGCCCTATTGGGCTTAAATAGAATAAGAGCTATCAGTCAAAACCTGCTGGTTCCTGATAACCATAATTTTACAAGGGGCGTAAGCAGAACTTATTTAAGAGATGCAGTCGCACCAATATTTGTTCCTGACTTTTTTTCTTTGTACTGGTCTGTATTTTCCTTTCTTTGAGAATGAATGGTTTAAGAATCACGAGTCTCTTTGATTTGGGGATGACTTAAATGGGGTGTGATGGAGTATCTAAAATCTTGGAATTTTTGTTTCATCAAAAATGTTTGAGATGAAGCATTTAAAATATGTTAAAAGGCAAACATGAAACACAGAATAGAAATATCCCTGCAGGTTTTTATTAACTCAGCATGATTAAACACTAAGCAAGGAAAAAGATACCAAGGGAATGAAGAGTTAAATTCTGAGTCTAGTTGGAATTGAATGTGCACGTGCTAGAGATTTCCAGGGAAGCATGTGTGCCTTATGCATGAAAAACAGTTGGGAAGAGGGGCTCAATAAGAGAAACCAGTTGGGAAGAAAGGTTACATGATGTATGAGCTAGTGAAATTTCAGCATGGAGAAAGTGCATAGCCATTCTTAATAATCAAGTAAAATTATCCTCAGGCCAAAGTAAACTCTCTAAGGTCTAGAGAGAGTGGATCAGTGTGACACCTTTATTTTTTACTCCCTGTTCATCATTTTGCCTTAGTTATCTAATTTGACTATAACCTTAGTATTTAACATTGAATTAAGGACTTCCCATGTTTCTGGCATGCTTTAATGTATCAACTCTTTAAATCTTCTTAACAAACCTATGAAGCAGAAAACTATTTTACAGATGAGGAAACTAAAACATATGAGAGGTGAGGTTCTTTGAGCAAGATCAAACGGCTGTAAGTGGTAACCTAGCTACAGTGTCTGTTCCTTCACCACTTACATCAGACTCCTGGCTACATACCTTACTTAGCCCAGTGACTGTGAGACCATGTAGGGTCACTTGTAACATTTGTATAATTGCTCAGAATCTCTAGGACAGAGACCGTTTTGGCCTTAGTGAGCTGAATCTCACGTGCCTTTATGTTTTCTGACGTAAAAAATAACAAAGACTCCCTTCATGTTCCATTTTAAGGGGAAAAAAACATTTTGTAGACAACTATAAAACATTTCATATACTTCTATGTTCCTGGTACTATTTGAAACATTTGACATTTACTCCTTGGAGGTATTTGATGTTAGTAATATTATTTCTATGTTAATGAAATTCAGTGCAGACCTGGTATTTAAACCTAGTTTGTTTTTTATTTCAAAGCAAGCATTCTCTTGCAAATTGTTACAAAGAAAATTTAAGGTTATTTTGGTTATAAATGACAGGATGTTTTTAATTTTGAATACCTCTAGGAGAAGCTATCCAAATAAATCTATATCTGGAGGTGGAATCTGACTACTGGCCAGTCTGAGGAAATTCCCAGCTGATAGGCTGATGAGCCACTTATGTAAAGATGGAAGAACTATCATGAGATTCTTATAGGAATGCTATTCCCATATCTTCCTCTATCCTAAGAAAAAACCCAAGAGGGTAGACCATTCTGCATTTAAACTCAAAAGGTAAGGAACTTCTGCCTTTTGGTATTGGTGGCATTTCTGATAATATTATTCTCTCGGTGAAAGGAATCTCATAGGAGACCATAGTGGCAATCTTAATTTTGCTCAGAAATGTACAATAATACACACAGAAGCACTAAGATAGCAAGAAAAGAATACCTCAGGTGGTTTTCAGAGAATAACTCAGGTGGTTTTCAGAAGAAGATTATTTGAAAACAGAAGTCAATGCACTTGACCTCTAAGCATGCTGTTCTCTGGAAATTGGTTGGACAGAAATGAGGAACAACTCTGTGATGAAAGAGAGTGGTATGAATTGTATCGGGTTGATTTAGTGGCAGCCGCTCAACTCTTACACAAATGGAGCAAAAATGGAAGTAAAAATAGAGTTGCTAGAGCCCTGAAGGCAAAACTGATTATGAGGCAAAACTGTTGGCTTCTTCATATCCTATTTGTTGCCAAGCTCATAGTTAGAGACTTTCTGGATGGGCGACTGGCCCTATCTATCAACAGATTCCTAGCATTATGTTGGGATCACAGGCCAAGTTGTGATAGAGCCACTGTGTTCTTGCCTTCTCAGCAGATAAAGAGGTGCAAAGGCAGTAGGGAAATCTTAGAACTAATTGTATTTTGTCTCTTCAATATAAGTGGCATCATCAGAAGACAAGGACAGTAGCAGTTACTATACAGTACCGTCTACCTCATGAAGTTCCCCAAGGTCCCTAGGTGTGCCATGTGGTAGGCATTTTAGTGTGTGTGAAAATGTTGATTGTTGAAACGTTTCATAATGGTGTGACTAGTTGTAAACAAATTGATGTTTTTCTACACTTCCTGTTAACTGTAATCAATAAAATCCAAACCAACAAGGTCCATTTTTATCCTATTCTCTGCCAGCTTGGTTAGGACAGAGCCAGGGGCCTAGAAGAAACTTTAATGTATATGTTAAAAGGCTATAAATCAGTAACGACATGACCTTCTGCAGACTGCTACATTGGAATGATTGTTTATATTCCAAGTTACCTTTCATTGAACAGGCATATTGATTAGGTACCATGAAGCAGTAATTGTGCTGGGATTATTAATAAATGATTAAGACTCACAATCTTTCAGGAAGCTGTGTTCTAGTGGAACAGATAAAAACAAGTAACTTGGACACAAGTTCTAAGGCAGCACAGAGTTGGTGAACTCAGTCCAGGCTGGATATCAGGGAAGGAAAAGACATCTGAACATGTCTTGAAGAATGCTAGGCTGACAGTGAAGGGGAAAATGGTATTCAAGGTACAAGGAAGAGGTGAGAAAATGTACAAAGTTTGAAAGAGCCTGATGTATACAGGGAATCTTAAGCAGTTTGGTATTTCTTTATTACAAAATACAAAAGCAGAAACAGGTGAAAATATTGTAGTCAGAGAGAGATGTGAAGAATATGCATTGGACGACAGTTTTGCCATACTAAAAAGTTTAAATTTCAGTTTTTTGAAGTCATAAGAAACCATTAAAGGGTTTTAAATACTGTGGCCAACATTTCAAGGTTTGTGATTTCAATTTGTGGGCCTCTCTAGTTGCCTTGGAGAATGTATTTGAGAGGACAAGACTCTGACTAAGCAAGAAATAGAAAAACAAAGCAGCTCAGAACTCTAAATGGTATATTGGCTAATATGACACAGAACTCCCCATACCAAGTGGCTCATCTTAAGATGATAGCTAGCATTCCATCTTTCATGTGGTTGAGGTTTGAGCATTGCCCAAAGATTCCTGTCAGCTTCCTGAATTACTCATGAATCCTATCTGCTTTTCATTAGTTGGCACATATAAATGGCCAGCGATAAGGTGCTAAAACTTAGCCAGTCTGCTGACAGAAATGGTGGCCACACCAAACTCTTATTTGGTCCCCATTCATGTGAGTATCTATGTCTCTGCTCACATTGCTTTCTCTACCTGAGTGTTCTTTTTCCATTGTCTGCTTACTAAACTACACTAACATTCCACATCTAAACCTTTTGTGACATTCCTTCCCTTAAGCTTTCATCTTCCTCCCTCAACAATTCTCTTCCTTGTGCCACGTGTCTACCTGTAAGTATTAATTTAAGTTGTAATGTTACCTCTTAATGATTCCTCGTTAAGGGTCAGGCGCAATGCAAAATACTTTTCACAGACATCTGATCTTATAATAACCCTACAATTTACCCCAGATAACAGATGGAAGGATTGAGAATTTCACAGACATAATGTAACTTGCTCAAGATCTGGTTAGAAAGTGGTTAGAAAGTGAAGAACAAGGTTTGAATCTTGGTACGTCGACCTTTGACATTTATATGGTTTCATTAATGTCAAACTGTTCTATTTCTCTCTCATCTTCTATAATGCAAGAAATTTCATCTGCCCCCATGATGCCTGGCAAGTAAATAGTGGGTGTTCAAAAACTAATGTTTAAATGAATGAATATTTAGAACAATACCACAGTGCCAGATAAGTTCTTCAGTACCTAGAATTCCCATAAATGAAATGGGGCAACACAGTGTCAAATCAGCTCTTTTAAGAATATACTGAAGCGTAATGTCTTCTAAGTCCATTAGTGTTGTTACAAATGGCAAGATTTCTTTCTTTTGTAAGGCTAACTAATACATTATTGTATGTATGTTATCACATTTTCTTTATCCATTTATCTGTCAGTGGACATTTGGGTTGTTTTCATATCTTGGCTATTGTGAATAATGCTACAGTCAATATGGAAGTGCAGATATCTCTTTGAGATCACAATTTAAATTCTTTTGAATATTTGCTCAGAAGTAGAATTGCTGTATCAGAAGGTATTTCAATTTTTACGTTTTTTTTTTAAATTAATGTTTATTTATTTTTAAGAGAGAGAAAGACAGAGCGCATATAGGAGAGGGGCAGAGAGAGAAGGAGACACAGAATCCGAGGCAGGCTCCAGGCTCTGAGCTGTTAGCACAGAGCCTAACGTGGGGCTTGAACTCGTGAATCACAAGATCATGACTTGAGCTGAAGTTGGATGCTTAACCAACTGAACCACCCAGGCACCCCTCTATTTTTAACTGAGGATTCTCCATACTGTTTTCTGCAGTGGCTGCAACATTTTGCATTTCAACCAATAGTATACAGGGTTATAATTTAACATGCTAAGAGAAATAAGTCAGTCAGAGCAGGACAAACAATACATGATTGCATAACATGAGATGTTTAAAATAGTCAAACTTATAGAACCAAAATGTTAAACGGTGGTTGCCAGGATATGGGGGGGAGAGGAAAGTGGGCAGTTCTTACTCAAAGAGTATAAAGTTATAGTTATGCAAGATAAGTAAGTTCTAGAGGTCAGCTGTTCAATATAGTGCCCAAAGTTAATGATACAGTATTTTGCACTTAAAAATTTGTTAACAGTACCCTCATGTTCAGATATCATGTTGAATGTTGTTACTACACAAAAACAAAACAAAACAAAACAAAACAATAAAGCAAAACAAAAACAAAGGGACACAAGGTGATAGACATGTTTATTACCTTGATTGTAGTGATGGGTATATGGTTATGTCTACACTCATAAAATTGCCTATATTAAATATGTAAATATGTATGGAGTTTTAAAAATATATCAATTATACCTCAATAAAGCTGTAAAAAATACACTAAAGCAAATATTATTTAAATTTGATTTAAAACTTTGGTTAAAAATTGATTTAAAAAATTTGACTTAGGTATATAATTTCATGAAAGCAGTAAACAGTATAATGACATATGATAGAGATCTTTTTAAGGACAGGGCTATCTGAAAGATGATAAGTTTATCACAAGCACTCAAGAACATGAAAATGTTGGATAAAGTGCAATATTAAAACACCAACTATGGTGTTAGTGTAGCGAAAATTAATTATGCTGAAGAATGTCTAAAAATTAACTCATATCTTTGCATGAATTAATATATAAATACTGCTTTTCAGATATCAATTTACTATGTGCTCATTCAAGGGCCTACTATATAACAATTGCAAGTATGATTGAGTCTTCTACATGGTAGTCTATTATATGACAAATATAAATATAATTCTGCTTAGTAAATGACAGAGCCTCCCATATAAACAATTGAACATATGATTGTGCCTAAGAATTGCAAATGACCACTTACAAAGCTGAATGTGATAGATTTCTTGCCATTAAAGAAATCAAAACTTTGTAAAAGATGTCAATCTTGTAAACAGGGGAACTAAATTTGGCATTAGTGTCATACCCCATCCTGAGGCCACATAAAACAGGGGAATGAGATTATCTTTATTTAAGCCAATAATTCGGGGTGAGATTCATGGTAGGAGGTCAATAATGTCCCCATAGGAGAGACTCAGAAAAGGCTTCACAGAGGAAGCAGTATTTGACCTGAAGAGATTGAAGGGAGCAAAGCACATTCAGATAATTGGGGAAGTTGAACACAGTTGCAGAAACATAAAAACCTTTAATGTATTGAGGGAAGAATGAATGGTTTAACATGACTGCAGAGTAAAGTATAGGGTGTGGTATGTCAGGAAGGGCTAGAGGGAGATAGGCAGGGATTGGATCACAGAGAACAACATAGGACATACTAATGGATTTGAACTTGATTTGGTTAGATGTCACTCAAAAATTTTATGATGGTAGTAATGGTGGTGGTGTGTGCAAAGTTAGTTTTCCCTTATAGAAAATGTGTCTGTGACATGGAGATTTGATAGTGGAGGGTAGGGGAGAGAAGGAAGAAAACTTTAACTTGAAAAAGATAAGGAATTTATCTAAGACAGGAGAAATAGAAATGGAAATGCAAGTTCAGGTACCAGGAATGTTAAAAAAAGTAAACCCTACTGATCTTAAGGACTAATTATAAAAGGTGTCTGAGGAAGAGGAAGCAGTCTTAGATGGCTTCTGGATTTCTGACGTGGGGGCCTTGGTAGATTCGGTTGCTATTCACTCATGAATTAAACACAGGAAAAGAAGCAGGTTGTGGGTGGAGGTTAGGAACAAGGCATTGATATAATTCTGCCTAGTGTGAAAAGTACAAGCTCTTTAGTTATATGAGCCTACTTCTAAATTGTTGTTTGCTGTGGGACCTTGGGCAAATTGTTGAAGAAATCAAGTCAAATTGAGACAGATATCAATTGAGCTTCTTCAGGAATAGATCTTGTAACAAATGGTGTATGTATGTGGTACCCAAATTCATAGAGAAAGGGAGTAAAGTGGTGGTTGCCAGGTGTTAGGAAGAGGAGGGAATGGGCAATAGGTGTTTCATGGGTACAGAGTTTCAGTTCAGAAAGATGAAAAGTTTTAGAGATGCATAGCAGTGATGGTTGTACAATGGGAATATACTTAATGCCACTGAACTGTGCACCTACAAATGGCTAAACAGGTACAATTTGCATTATTTCTATTTTATTACAATAAAAAAAGCAGAGGGGGAAAAAGGAATAGATCTTGTAATCAAGTTACCTAATAAAACACTGAATAACTGAAGAAGAATTAAGGCTAATAAGATTCTTTCAGTGAGCCTTAAACACTAGTTAGTATATGTCCACAATCTAATTGCACAAGCTATCTCTGCAGACTAATATTTAGAGAAATCCAATTCTACCATGTCAATCTTATGAAACCCTAATGAATTAGCTGTTTGGCACATTATAAAATCACTACTATCTATGTTAATATTATTAGATTGGTGTAATATAACATGTCTAAATAAACGTATGTAATCTCCAAGAGAGTAGTAAACAAATGAAGTGTGATTTGAAAAGATATTTCAATTGTAGTGCAGTGTAAAACTGTAAATATCACCCCTTGCCCTGAAGTGAAATTTGGGCAGACCACCACCACCACCACCACCACCAAAAACCCAGATACCTGCAGGGAACAACAACCACACACACACACACACACACACACACACACACACACACACACACACACACACAAAACCCTAGAAAAAATTACATTCTTAAAATTATTGCCCCCTCTTCTAGTAGATCATAGTAGAATAATTGAAAAGAAATAAGACTATCGTTTAAAGTATTTATACAAAAATCATTACAAAGTCAACATTTAAAATAGCAAAATGTAGGAATTTGTCCTGAAAGCATAGTTGATTAGGAGAGAGCAGGTAGTGGAGTTCTCATTAAGTACATTGTGGCTAGAAAAATAGAGCTTTACGGGAGACTAGATTCATTTTAATTGGAACAGGCCCCTGTGGAAAACGAAGTACGTCACTAGAGTTGTTCTCTACATTATCCGTGGCTTTGAGGCTAGACTACTCAATGAAGCAATTGTTTACTTATTTCATTAATTCTTCTGAAAAATAAGCTTACTCTGTATTCTCTGGAAACAGAAACTGTAAAAATTGTGTTTTCAAGGGGAAGTGAATGCATATGCTCTGAATTAATTTGTCTGGAAGTCTGGAAAACATTACTGAATGTGGTGAACATTTATCAATTTCAACAACAACAACGAAAAAGAGCACAAGATTTGCAGTGAATGAGACAAAGTCTCTTAGAGAGGGACTATATTTCAGCACCTCTTTGTCACCATTAGATTGCCACAAACAGAATAATCCATTCGGCACATAGTAGGACTTCACATATTCATTGAATGATGCAATATTTTGGAAAACAAGTAAAATATTACATTAAAATAAGCTAAACAGGTGGTATTTAACTATTTTTTTTTACTCCATGGGAGTCTTTTCTTTGGCTGTCTTCCCATTTCTTCAGTCATGATTTTTATGTAGCCATTAGTCATTATTTGATCTCATATTTCAGAACTTACAGCATACCTGATATAATATATTAGAAAGATACCTTGCATTTATAATCATGAATTTTTGTCAGAAATGTATGATTAACTTATGAAATACCAAAAGTGACATGTCCTTTTCCTGTTGTTTCAATGTCAAGCTTTTTTCCTTGCTCCAAATTCTATGAACTATAAATTTGGTGTGGTGTATGTGTATATGAATGGAATGTGTGTGTGTGTGTGTGTGTGTGTGTGTGTGTGTGTGTTTTCTATGTTAAACAAGTTCATGTAATTCTCTATATTGAAAGATTCCTCTGGGCTCTTAAAGAAGGAACATTCTAAGTAATCATTTTCCAAGAGGCAAAAAATAAGGTTTTTGTCTCTCCTATACATAGTTGATAAATTATGTTTCATTGAATAATTTTAACTACAATGACTGTACTGCTGGAGTTAGAACTTTAAAATATTTTATCATCCCCACACTGAATGTTCTCAGTATTAAAAATGAAACTTAATGAGATCATGTACAAGTTTCTAGCATGGTAACTATATAGCAGGCATTCTCATTGTTTCTGATAGAACAGCCTTATTCCCCATGACTCGTGTATTCCTACTTCACTCATTCATTCCGGTTTATATTCCTTTCAGGCTACATTATTCTTTCCTGTCAAAAGCCTAGGCAAAATAAAAGCAAACGGTGACCTAATTTCATCTGAGCATGATTCTTATATCAGAAAGCATGAGAGACATTTAAATGAGGAAGGGAAAAAATTCAACCTTGATCTGACCGTTGTTTGATGAAATAGGAAAGTGAATTTAAAAGTTCAGGGGGCCTTGAAATAGTAGTCATGTATTATTGTTCCCAGCTTCTCAAAATTTTATTTCTCAGAACCAGGAGTTAATGATAAACTTATCAAAGCAGGTGGTCCTTGTTCTGTAGTCTGTTGATTTTACAAAATAAGTAGATGAAACTTAAACCCCAGAATGCCCCCAGTATTTCAGTTCTGCAAACATTAAGATGCTCTCCAACCCTGAGATTCTATGACTTCGTGGTGGAAATGTGAAATTGATCTGGGAGAAGAGATATAGTTATGTCTTATATATGATATATCAAGGTAACAGTAACTTGTTGTTTGACAAGGGGACATATTTGACCACGATTATGTCTACAGGTTAGACATAACCTGTGACAACCAAGGTTATCCTGGGATTCCAGTATATCTGTTTTGGAATTAAAAAGTAATGTGACTGGTAGATGTATACATTTTCAGTTCTTATAGATATACATCATAGACCCTCTTCAGTACTACTTGAGGAGGAAAAGTAACTTAACTAACCTGAATAGTTTGGGAAATTATTTGTGAATAATTTGATTATTTTAATAATTATTGTGAATAATTTGTGGAGTGAAAGAGGCAAGATGAAACTGCAATATTCCCTTACCCCACCCTCATGATACTGCAGTATAATGAGAAATGCATATGTGGTCTTTTCCTCTGGTTCCTGGTACAGAGCTCCTAAAACCCTAGGAATTCTCAGAGTCAAAATTATGGAGTGTCTTTGTTATTCATAACAAACCCCTTTTAACCACACCTAAGTATCCTAGTGAGGTGACCCTGGGTGGGCTTCTAGATAGTTTCAGGATGAGGGAAAGTTGGCGGAGGAAGTGACCATGTGATTGGTGGCTTGGAACATTCAATTCCTCCTCACCCAACCTCCAGGAGAGGAGAGGGCCTGGAGATTGAGCTAATCACCAATGGCTAATGGTGATGATTAATTAGTCATGATTAAACCATTAAACCATAAACTGGTTTAATCAGTCCAGTTTATAGTGGTGGAATTTCCATAAACATCCTAAACAGTGGGGTTCAGAGAGCTCTGGTCTGGTGAAGACATCGTGGTGCTGAGAAGGTGGAGTGTTCAGAAAAGGCCGGAAGCTCTGTGTTCTTTCCTCCAAGCTTGCCTGGGCATCTCTTCTGTTTGGCTGTTCCTGAGTTGTATCCTTTCTAATAATCTGGTAATAGTAAGTAAACTGTTTTCCTGAGTTCTGTGAGCTGTCATAGCAAGTTATCTAACACAGGGAGGGGATTGTGGGAACCCCTGATTTATCGCTGGCCAGTCAGAAGGTTTAGAGGCCTGGTCTTGTGACTGGTGTCTGAAGTGGGAGTTAGTCTTGGGATTGAATCCCGTGGTTCCTGCTCTAACTCTGGGTTGTAAGTGTCAGAATTCAATTATATGACACCTGGTTCAGAGAGCTGGAGACTTGGTTGGTGTGGGATCCCCTCCCCCCACATATTTCATGTCAGAAGTGTTGTGTGTAGTTCCCTTCCACCACTGCACACACTTCACTAATAACCAAGTTCTGCCAATACTTCCTAGACATTTCACAAACCTGGCTTTTCTTTCTCTTTTCCATCCCCACAGTCACTGTCCTGGTTCAGTTCGTTACCACCTCTGCACAGTCAATATAAATTCACACATCTCGTAAGTTATCTCTTTTTCCTAGAACACTTCTTTCCTCCAAATTAACCTTATCCTGTGTCTGGTTAATCCTTTGAATCCTATACATCTCAGTTCAGGGGATTCCTGTGAGTCTTAGTGTCATTTTTTTTTTTCTGGAAAGACTGCCTATGTCCCTGGGAAGGTCAGAAGCCCTTCTGTTCTCAACATTATGAGTACAGCTCCCCTCACTGTACTGACAACGTTGCTTTTTTGAGAAGTGGAAAGCTTATCTTCGTTGTCTCTACATCCTCAGAACATAACAGAGTACCTGCTCTATAACAGTTGCTCCATAAAATATTTCTTGAGGGCCTGAAGCTTGCTCTAAATGCCCCCTCGATAGCATCGGTAGAGTCAGCTGTGTTTCCAGATATACTTCTTACCTTTGCTCGAGACATGAGCTACTCAAGAAAATGTCTTCCCTTCAGGTTTCATTCTCATTCAGTTCTACACATCTTTCTAAAATATGTATCTTACCATATCATTTCTCTCCTTTCTTTATCTTCCTATAATTCCCAAGGAAAGTTCAGGGTGAACCAAATATTCTGGTTTACCCTTTAATGTCTTTGGATTTGCGCTTTGTTTTGCTCAACCCTCTTCACTTTTCTATGTATATCTTTGGCACAGATTTATAGAACAACTGGTATTCTTCATAATTGTCATGCGTTTCAAGTTTTTATGACTGCACACACACTTTCTCTTTTGCCTTAAACACCTTCCTCCTAATGCCTTCTCCTTTCTTCTAAATCCTGTCCCTCTGTTAAAGTGTCAGCTCTCTTGGGAAAGACTTCTCTGAGCCACCTCCGTCCACGTCATGTGCCCACATCTGAGTCACTGTTCTCATTACACTGCATGTTTCCTCCATGATGTACCCATCACAATTCACTATCACTGTCAATTTATGCCTCTCTTTCCTCTAGGTGAGTACAAACTCCTTGAGGGAAGGACCTCTGTCTTCTTGCACCTGCATTTTCAGCATTGAGTGCAGTATTTGACACATAGTATGAGATCAATTGCAAAGGAAAGAAGGAGAAGGGAGAAAAATAAATAGAAGCAAAGAGAAGAAAGGGCAGTGGGCATATACTAATTTCCAGATATTTAAAACCATTCCAAATAGTAACTTCGTTAAACATAAGGGTCCTGGTAGCTGAACGATTGCTGTCCTCTCTGTTTCTACAGTACCTTAGAAAACAAACCTTAGTTTTACAATCATAATGTATTTGATCATTGCAAATGAATAGATTTTGGTAATCTTGCCATTTTTAAAGCTGGAGAAAAAGAACCTCAAGAAATTCATGAAACTAGGAAGTAAGAAAATCAGGATGTGAATCAGTCTGATCAACACAAATCTGGATATTCTGATACCATACCCAGGAATGGCTACACAATTTGTGGAAAATAAAAGTGCAAAATAAAAATGTGGGGCATCTTGCTCAGAATTACTGAGAATTTAAGGCAATGAAAGTAGAGCATTAAACCAAGCTCAGACCTCTTCTAAGGTGGGGTGTGTGCAACTATACAGGTTGTACGGCTGTGAAGCTGGCCTTTACTGTACATTCCCATAATTCTATGGGGCTCTCATTTGAGTGCTAGGAATGGGATTGGCAGCACATTGATCAAAGGCAAACTCTGTCTTGTCAAACTAAGGATAGCGAGAATTAGCATTAAGCACCAAGCACTGGGGGTAAGTGTTTTGGGTGTTATCTCATTAATCCTCACAATAGCCTTGTATCTTCTAAGATGACTTTCTCCCCACATCTTCATCAGCCAGCTCAGTCCTATGCCTTTTGAAGCATCAACTCTTCTGGGAAAGACTTCTTTAACCCCATTCCTCTACATGGTACGAAGCATTGCCTTCCTACATGGTCTAAGTATACCCTTTACTGGTTCCAGTGTGTCACCTGTGTTGATTTTATTTTCTTACCTGATACAAAAACAAACTGAGACTGAGTCATAGCTAGGAAATAAATGTTGTTGAGAAGATTTAGGTTTACAGCTCCTTTCATTGCTAGCTCAGCATTCCGTTATGCTGTTTTCACCTCTTTGAGGCCACTTAACCACCTAAAGTGTTCAGCATTGGCCACCTTTGTCATCACTTTGCTTTTATGCCCACAAAAGTAGTATTCTGAGGGTTGAGGAAGGAGGTGATACCTGGTTTTCTTGGTGAAAGATAACATACCGGAACATATATAGGTCTTACCTAGGCTTTGTGACTTGTTGAAGGTATGACTCAGTGTATATGAGGGTAAGTATGCACCTTTGTCTCTCCAAAGCTGGGATTAAAAAAATAAGCCAAGAAGAATCATTTCTCTAAGAATAATACCTAACAAGCTATCACTTGCATCTGAAAAAGAGAGGCTAAATCCCTTTGCATTCCAGGAAGCTTGAAGACAATATTAGCATTTCTTACAGGATTTGGTTTCCTAAAATGCTAAATGATCTTAGTGTCATGTTGGAACTGCTCCATTGGCAAAATAAACATTTTACCGTGATGTAATATAAAATTTTTAAGAGCTTGACTTTGCAATTTAAATTTTAAAATATATTTTAAAATGTAATGTATATGCCTCTACCTTTAAATATGAGAATTAACATATAGAACCACAAAGTAGAGCTTAATGTTCTGCATATAACAGAAGACACATGGAAGCCAAAAATCAGCTTCTTGAAGTACAGTAACTGCTGAGATATGACCAAGATGAACATTTTTCTATGGTACACTTGGCTTAATTAATTGACGATGAGGTCATTGATTTTTAGAAGGTGTTTAAAAAGTGCGGTTAGAGATTGACATTTTCTAAGGCGAATTCATGAATCTTTGATAATCCTCAAACAGAATAAGGAAGTACTGGTACAAAGGAGTCTTCTGTCCATCATATAAGCCCATGTGAAGTTAAATCAGTGAGGTTGTTGTTTTGTAACTGGATGTTAATTCTCCACAAATAGTAGTAAAGCTCATAGTAATACAGAACCTAATGTGGAATTAATTTAAAAATTTTTTTAGAAAGTAACTTATTTGTAGACATTCTTCCAGGATTTTGGGAGGAAACTGTAAAGAAGTGCAGGAGATCCTCTTGGGCACATCCCAGAAAATCTCACTAATTGTTAAATAGCCTCTCTATTGATTTCTGAGCACTTCCCCCCACTGTGGCTGGGGGAGGAATAGATGTACCCAAACTATTAAGTAAAGTGTGCAGCTGGGACTGACAGATCTAAAATGGACAGATTCATTGTGTCTGCCAACCTCAGCTTAGCAAGGGCTTTAGTCCAGATAACATCATTTTTTAACATTGTTTGATGGGCTTCCTTTCAGATATGTAGAAGTATTGCCTATCCCTTTAGCTCACTCAGCTTTTCGTTTAAAAAAATTTACGTTTATTTGTTTTTGAAAGAGAGAGAGTAAATGGGGCAGGGGCACAGAGAGAGGGAAACACAGAATCTGAAACAGGATCCAGGCTCTGAGTTGTCAGCACAGAGCTTGATGTGGGACTCAAACCCACCAATCTTGAAATCATGACCCGAGCAGAAGTCAGACGCTTAAGGACTGAGCCACTCAGGAGCCCTCCCCGCCCCCCCGCCTTTTTTTTTTTTTTTTAACTGTTGGGAAGGAGGTGATACAATGAAAGTTCAAATATGCTTTCTTTTCTAGCTTTTCAAGTATATGACATTTATTCTAGTTGGCCCAAAAATTCATCAAACCTGGAGAAGATTAAGACATGTTATTGCAAGAAGGATGATGTAATAGCTTCTGACATGGAAAATAAGATTTTTCAAATTCCTTAAGTTTCCTTTCAGTGTATCAAGAACACTGGTGGATGAAGAAAAGGAAGAAGTTAAAATTCAGCCAGAAATGTGTGTTCTTTTTTTTTTTTTTTTTTTTTTTTTTTTTTTTTTTTTTTTTATCGTGGGCTGCTGCTCAAAGACAAAACGAGTAAATAAAAGAGAGCAAATGAGACCAGTATTGGACTTTTGTGCCCACTTCTCATTTGAGACTCTGAGCCCTATAAGCTACCCCTTTAAGCTACTTATCTTATGAAGTAAATATTATTCTTCTCATTTTAAAAATTGACGGGGCGCCTGGGTGGCTCAGTTGGCTGAGCGTCCGACTTCAGCTCAGGTCACGATCTCGCAGTTCGTGGGTTTGAGCCCCGCATCAGGCTCTGTGCTGACAGCTCAGAGCCTGGAGCCTGTTTCGGATTCTGTGTCTCCCTCTCTCTCTGACCCTCCCCCGTTCATGCTCTATCTCTCTCTGTCTCAAAAATAAATAAACGTTAAAAAAAAATTAAAAAAAAATGAGGCAAGTGGAGAGGAACAAGTTGCTCAAGGTTATTCAGATGGCATAGAACCTGGATTTGAATCAGGACAGTCTGACTAACCACTCTTAACCATAATACCCTATATACTGCCTTTCTGTACTGCATTGTGAACAGAGCTATGGGGGGAAAAAGTTAATTAAAGTGGTGAAGACTGAAATAAAGTCAGCAAAATTTTAATATTTTGCAGTTATAGAATAAATGAGTTTCTAATTATATTGTTATTGGATATATGTCACTTGCCATGCTAGTGTCGTAGTCTTTTAAAATTTCCTAAGATTTTGAGTAGAAATGGAAATTTAATATGTAGCTTGAACTTCTATGTTGGCTTGTTTAAAAAAAGTACAGCCTATTTAAATTGTGTTTTTGTTCAGTTGCATCCAAACTAAAAGTATATCTTTTTATTTGAATGTCTTCAGTGATTTTGTTATTATTGATAATTATGAAAAATAATATAATTTCTGTTCTTGACTTATGAAGGATCATAAACTTCTATAATAGATTTGTAATTTCCTCAGAGTTTCAGAAAATAAATTAAACGCAACAATAAAGATGCTCTTTGAAGCTCTTTTTAATAGGGTGCTTTGTTAATATTCCAGTCATTCCCTTAGAGATGGTGGAAATATTTAATAATTGTTTTGGGAACCAGACTTTTGTATAAAATAATATTTTGGGTCTTCATGTTATTTAATCCCATCATCCAACAGAATATAAACTACCTCCTGTCTAGATGTTATTTCCACTTTTAGGTTGTTGGCTCTTTATTCACATGTTTTAAAGGATTATTTCATAGCAGTTTATTTGAACTAAATGAGACATTTCTGACATCAACTTTTAAAACATGATGGTTTTGTCCTCTTTATTTAGTGTTTTGTAGATTTGCTGTCTCTAGCGCAAGGCTTGCTTTTGCTTGTAAACCTATAGTGTTACCAATTAGGTGATGTGCAATTCCAGTAATGTTAACTATCCTGAATTAAAATGCTCTCGGACAGTAAAGCAGCAGTTGAAAATCATTGGAATTTGAAAAAAATGTGTCATATAATCAACATATGACACATGCTGCATGATTTTTAATGTATAAGGTCTTAGCTGGAAAATGAAGGTGAGCCTGCTACATAATTTCATGCATGACATAGCATCAAGTGGAAGGGAAGAAGAAGACTGGAGCAAATGGGAATCCTGGCTTCCCAGAATAGTGAGGGAACCAAACGCGACTGAGAAAAGTGATAAGTAAATGGTCTAAAAATCGTTGGAGTTATCAACCAGCCAACTGGTTGATTAGATTATATTAGATTAGAATGAGAGACAAGGAAATATTTCAATGTATGATTTATAAGTAGTTTTCTACAAAAGGGAAAACCTTCAATGCTAAGTGAAAAAAAGTAAGAATATCATCAAACATAGTAAATGAGATCAGTTTCTTCTCAGCTTACTCAATAACACATTATGAGAAAACTGTGCAGGGAAAATGTAGGTGGGACCCAATGAAAATGTCAAAATCTATCCTGATCGAAAAGAAACTCCTACATCTCATCAAAGTAGGAAAGATAACTGGGAACAACTTATGTAAGTGTGTCAAAACTTTTCTGCAACAAGTTGCAATAAAATGTGTGGCCTAGCCTGCAACAAAATCAAAATTGTGGGAATTTTAATGAAGTACCTGTGGAATTGAAAGAAGAAAACATAATGCATTTATCATCATGCCTGTTTGAATTTACAAGTGATATTGTTTGGTGAATATGTAAAAAAGTTGTGAAAAGTTCTCAATTCTATCATGTCTTCGTATGATACCACTCACGAACGTGCAGAAAGGTGAACACTTCTTAAAAATGGGTCACCAGAACAAAGATATTATACATGAGCTATGAAAGTTGCAAAACAGAGCTTGACGTATATTTCATCTTACATATTGGTGTAATAAAGATGCATCTGGAGATGAATGAATCCTCAGATAAGAAGATGACTGGTGAATCGAGTGTTTGGCTGACAGATTCCAAATTTAAAATTATAATTTCCTTAAAACATTTTTTTTTAAATATCCTGTGCTGTTCTTAGAATTCTTTCTCATGAGCAATAAATTAAATTATATTACAGACCCTTTTTCTTTGCTTTCAAAAAATTAGCATTATTCCTTTTTGTTCTTTTTTTTTTTGTCAGAGAGAGATAATAAATATTTTAAATCCATTTGGGAAGAAGTGAAAACATATATCACAAACTAACCTCTGAAGCTTTCAAAGTACCCACGCCCTCTCTTCAAAGGAGGCACAATGTCAACTCATAATGAATTTTTCTTATTTCATGGAATGAACTCTCATATAAAGCAACATGAGGATGTTCACTGAGAGCAAAATTTTGTCTGTTTTGTTCACTCTACTCCCTGCACCTGGAACAGGACCTAGCACATGGTAGATGCCCAATAAATATTTTATGTAGAACTGATTGAATAAATGAATAAATAAGTGAATGAATAATTATAGGCATATATAACCCTAGAATTCTAATTCGCTGAAATTCTGCAAATCCTAACTTCATCCATGAGTGTATCAACATAATCAGTATGGGCATTTGATGTATTTAATGTGGTATTCATAATGATGCTCACTCAAACCTGGCAATGTTTTGAGTTGGCCAATTGCTACAGCAAGGCACGTGATTTATTTCCATTCCATTTCATCCTTAAAATTACCGTGAAAATAGAAAAATAATACTAGTTGCTGGCATTGATGGATATCAGGAAATAATTGATAATCAAATTGATGGAGTCAGAAGGGCTTAGTGGCCCTGGGAAAAGATTTGCCACATCAACAGAGAGAAAGTGATGCTTCACTAATGACACCCCTAAGAGCCTATTACTGCAATTTTATATGTTCTCATTATTCACATTTTGGATTTTAGCCTCTCACTTCTAACAAACACTGCTTTGGTTATAGTTCAATGTGATGTCTGTTTAATTGCTAACAATAGCATTAGGGAAGTTAACATTATTTTATTAAAAGCTTCTACTTTTGGGGCACCTGGGTGGCTCAGTCTGTTGAGTGCCCGACTCTTGATTTTGGCTCAGGTCATGATCCCAAGGTCATGGGACCAAGCCCTTTTCTGGGCTCTGTGCTGAACATGGAGCCTGCTTACAATAGTGTCTCTCTCTCTCCCTATGCCCCTGTCCCCCACTTGCACACTCCCTCTGTCTCTAAAATAAAAAAAAAATCTCCTATTATTAAAATTAATGACCCAGTTGAAAGATTGCTCTCAAATTTCCCATTTAGCATTCATTTTGTTTTATTTAAAGTCCTTACCTAGAGTACCCAGCACTACCAATTCCTGGGAATCACATCCATTTCATAGACCTATTTGAATTATAAGTATTAGCATTCAGCCCATTAGGTATCTTGAGAGTAGGAATATAGTCCATGTTTTTAACTGATTAGGGAGTTAAAGTTATATAATAGGACTGAACGGCCAGTTTCTAAAAAGCAGCTCTCCAGTTGACCTCCAAGGAAACCCAAGAGGATGAAATTGTTTTCCCTAGGTTTACCAGTGGATGCTTTGCCAATTGTCCTCACTTCCAATAGTTTATAATGTCTCTGTTCATTTTATAGTATTGCACTTCCATTCTTGTATTTTGTGTTCTTCCTTCAAGCCCTTTAGTCTGGCTGCTTTATTTTTATCCCTCGGTTTTGGAACTTCTATGTTTTAAGTGGTATTTGTTGACATTCAGTTCCGGCTCCCTGTATGTCATTTTGGGGTTTGGAGTATTCGTTTCCTTACTTGGTTTCATCTCCCATGTGTGCATATGACTCTACATACATGTGTCTAGGATTCATGAGCCCCTTCTGCTCCTAGTGTGGCAAGCGTCACACCCTGGACAGGAGGGGTTAACATGTCACACCCCCTCTGGTCACAGCTCTAAAATGCACATCTTCTCATGTCATGCTCTTTCTTACAATCCTTTAATACCTCCCTGGGATGATGCTGACATTCCTTAACAGTTCCTGTGAGACTTTCCATGATACGGTCCAGGCTCACCTCTCCAAGGCCACATTTCATCATTTAATCTCTGGCAATATTGAAATGTTCTCAGTTCTCCAAATCTGTTCTCTCTCCTTTCACATGCTTCTTCCTGTGCTAACAACACATACCTCCCTAATGCCATTTACCCTCAGGACTCAGGTTATGTACCCTGTCCCTTGGAAGACCTTCACTACCACCTTGCAGGTTATACATAGTCAAGCCACCTGCTCCCTGGCCCCTTGTACTATCAGAGAACAACTGATCCCCTAGATTTTGATTACCTATTTACTTTATTCCCTACTGACTTTAAAGTTCTTGAAGACAAGACCTGTGACTTGTTCACTATTTTATGTGTAGAAAAATACTGAGGGCAAATTAACCAGGCAATATTCTTTCATAAACAGAAAGGTAGGTGTTTTGTCTTATTCAGCATTGTATTCTAAAGACTCAAAATCATGAATGTTTTCTTCCTGATTCCTCTAGATTTCTATGAATTTTTCCAAATATTTGAATTTAAGCTTATGTAATAAAAAACAATTCATTTTTTGCTGTTTTAAATTATGATTTTAAAATTTTAAATTACCTTTGAGCATTGCCTTGGCTAGTTCCTGTAAATTTTGGCTATAATTTAGTCATCGTCATTAATTCCTGAATAGTTTATAATTATAGATTTATAGTTTTGGTCTAATATTTAAAAGACTTCTTGTATAATTTTTTTAATGTTTATTTTTGAGAGAGAGAGAGAGAGAGAGAGCGAGCAAGTGGGGGAGGGCAGAGAGAAAAGGGAAACAGAGAATCTGAAGCAGGCTCCAGGCTCTGAGCTGTTAGTACAGAGCCCGACGTGGGACTTGAACCCATGAACTGTGAGATCATGACCTGAGCTGAAGTCGGATGCTTAACTGATTGAGCCACCCAGCTGCCCCTTTAAAAGACTTTTTGAATTGTTAAATGATTGGGATCCTTCTTTAATATTTCTTCTATAAATATCTAGTTTCACTCTTTTGCAAAGTAAATATAGATAGCAATTTTTGGACACTTGGAATTTATGTAGGTTTTTTTGGCAAAGTATATCTTTGCTATATATAGATATGTTTTAAGGGTCATGTATACTAGTTAACTGTTTAAAGCCTTACAAAATCTGAAATATATACAATTCTGAATTTATTAGTCTTCATTATATATATTTTATATAATTGATTAAGGGCTAAGAAATGTGTATTTAGTTGTGCCTATGCCTTATTATCATTAAATGCCAAGAAATTTTCTTTATGTATTTTGACACATTTTACAAGTTTTATTTTTTATTATTTTAAAGATCCTCTTTCATCCATGTTAAAAAAATCTACCTTCTGTTCTACTTTGTTCAAACTAATAAGGTTATTTGTCTCATTTTTCTTAATAATGCCTAACTCACTGCCACCCACTGTTTTATGTGTTACCTTTCCTTGCTGGTTTGCTTAAGTTCTGTCTTTTTAAGTAAAGCTCATTTGATTTTGGAGTGCTGTGAAATGTCCCTTCTGTCTCCCCTCAAGCCAAATGAGAGGGGATTCAAGGAAGCCCCTTAAAGAGGTTGCCTTGTGTGCTGGGGTTTGGGGCACAGTTTGTTGCCCCAAGAGCTACAAGACTCACTGCCTTAGGAAAAACTTGCATTGCCAGAGGTCTGTGGAAAGAAGAATTCATGAATGCTTTCTGGCAACTCCTGAGGGCCACATAGAAGAGAGAGACATAACTGCAGCCCCCTTTCAGGGGTGATAAGCTCTTGAGAAAATGTAACGGGCCTCAGAAAATCAGGCTGAAGTCCTGAATGTCCAGGCAAAGGAGACCTCACTTGTGTTATGAATGCAATAATGGGAGACCCTGTGCCCAGTGACAGTTCCATAGAAATCACAAAGATGCTCCATGAAAAAGAATCAGCCTTAAATCCCTGCCAAGCCCAGAGGAAAACAATGCCAGATTACACTGGTGCCTGTCAAATAAGAACTTTCTTGGAGTTTACGGCTCTCTAACACCTCTGTGAAATCTAGAAGATCAGGATCCAGGCTGTCGACAAAGAGGAGAAAGTGAAATAAAGGAGGTAACTGGAGCCCTCCACACACTGCAGGCTTACAACCCATTCCTTAACCTGAACAGGGAGGGAAGAAGTTGTTGTTGTTGTTGTTGTTGTTTTCAACGTTTATTTATTTTTGGGACAGAGAGAGACAGAGCATGAACGGGGGAGGGGCAGAGAGAGAGGGAGACACAGAATCGGAAACAGGCTCCAGGCTCTGAGCCATCAGCCCAGAGCCTGAGCGGGGCTCGAACTCACAGACAGCGAGATCACGACCTGGCTGAAGTCGGACGCTTAACCGACTGCGCCACCCAGGCGCCCCTGTTGTTGCTGTTTTTAATAACAATTATTGTGGGTCTTGTTTGGCAGCCATATATATTACTGACATATAGTTGACACACAATATTACATTAGTTTCAGGTGTACAACATGGTAATTGGACAAGATTATGCCTTATGCTATGTTCACCACAGATGTAGCTACCATCTGTCTCCATACAAGGACCGCTATTACAATACCATTGACTATATTCCCTATGTTGTACCTTTCATGGCCGTGACTTACTCATTCCACAATTGGAAGCTTTTATCTCTCACTCCCCTTCACCCATTTTCCCCATCTCTTCGCCCCTCCTCTCTGGCAACCATCAGTTAGTTCTTTGTATTTATGGGTCTATTTCTGCTTTTTGTTTGTCTATTCATTTGTTTTTTAGATTCCACATGTAAATGAAATGATATAATATTTGTCTTTCTCTGTCTGATTTATTTCACTTAGCAGAATACCCTCTAGGTCCATCTATGTTGTTACAAATGGCAAGATCTCATTCTTTTTTACGGATGATTAATATTCCTCTGCGTGTGTGTGTGTGTGTGTGTGTGTGTGTGTGTGTGGTACATATCCAGTGTATACCACATTTTCTCTATTCATCTATCTATGGGCACTTGGGTTTCTTCCATATCTTGGCTATTGTAAATACTGCTGCAATAGTCATAGAGCTGCATATACCTTTTTGAATTAGTATTTTCGGGTTTTGTTGTTGTTGTTGTTAAATATCCAGCAGTGGAATCACTGAGTCATATGGTATTTCTATTTTTAATTTTTAAGGAACTTTCATACTGTTTTCCACAGTGGCTGCACCAATTTACATTCCTACCAACAGTGCACAAGTTTCTTTTTTCTCTATATCCTTGCAAAAACTTGGGGAATGGAGGAAGTTTTAAATGCAGCTGGGAGTCTTGACCATTACTTCGGAATGATCATTTAAAGACTAAAATTAAATGTTTTATGACTAAAAGTGACCAGAGGACTTTTTGTTTTCTGAGAATGATCAGAAAAGCCTTGGGATCTGCTTAGACTTCATTGAAGGGGCACAGGATTAGTCTCACAGAAGAGATTTGAATGAGCAGTGAGGGAAGAGAACAGAATTTTCTGTTTAATTCTAGGGAAACTGTTTCAGTGACAGTATACTTTTCCCTCTGTGTGTTTTCCTGGATCAGTGGTTCTTACATGTTGATGCAAATCAGGACACCTGGAGAACTCAGAAAGAACACTGAAGAGTAGGCTCATTGAAGAGAATAAGCCTGAGCTTCTGGAGTTATACCAACTTCCCAGGTGATTCTGATTCCACCTAAGGTTTGAGAACCACTGTCTTGTCGGTGGAAAAATGGATGAGGCTGTGTCATGAGCTGCTTGCTAAATGCAAATTAAATCAGAATCCCTTCTGGAAGTTATCTGTAACTGGACTCAGTCCTGTTTTTCAAATTGCGTATTCTTCCTGTCTGTGTTTCAACCTTATTCCTTTGTCTCATTTATTTATATCCTAAAGAACTAATGTCCTCACCACTCCATAACCATTCTACCTTATCTTGTGTCTAATTACCATAATTAGGGTGCTTCATATTCTATTTTAATTTTATGCATCATCAGGCTGTGTGCTGAAGGCCCAGGAAAGGACTTTGGCCTTGATACAGTGAGGTCTTAATTAAGGAAGATTCTTCCCCCATTTCTCTAGATTTATTATTTTGGCCTAACATCCTTTTATGTTAACATAATTTAGTTTAAAAATCTACACATTGGACAATTAAGCTTTTTATTTTAATTTTCCCCTTCAGTTAATCATCAGTATTTGAAAACAATCCATTTGCTGTATTGATGAATGTATCAATGACTTGTATATTAGTTTCCTCTGGTTGCTGTAACAAATTACCACACATTTCAGTGGCATAAAATATATTTTCTCACAATTCTGGAAGCCAGAAGTCCAAAATCAGTTTCACTAGGCAAATCCGGTGCTGGCATGGCTGCACTGAGCCCTCCAGAGGCTCTCGGGGAAAAATCTGTTCCTTGCTTCCTTCAGCTTCTATGGCTGCTAGCATTCCTTCATTTGTGGCCGCATCACCAGCATCTTCAGATCTCTCTGTCTGCTGCATCTTCACACTGTTTTCTCTCTTCTACGTGTGTCCGTCTCATAATTCCTTCTGTTTCTCTTGTATAAGGAGACATGTGATTCCATTTAGGGCCAACCAGGTTAACAAGGATAAGCTCTTCATCTCAAGGGCCTTAACTTGACCACCTATTTTGCCATATAAGGTAATAATCACAGGTTCTGGGGATAAGGAAGTGAGTATTTTGGGGGGGGACCCAGTTTTTCAGCCTACCACAAATTATATTGCTGTGACATTATGACCTCTGTGTAATATTTCACTGTGTAAATACACCAGTTTATTTATATCAATGGGTCCCTGGGTAGTTTTCAACTCTCTGCTATTTTAACTGGTGCTGTTAGAAGATTCTTGCCCATGTCTCCTGTTGTACAGATGCATGAGCTTTTGTAGCATGTATGCCTAGGACTAAAAATTATGGTCATGGAGTGTGTGAATGTTCAAGTTTTGGAGGCAAGGTCAAACTGTTTTCCACAATGGTTTCACTACCTTTACAATGGTAATATACAAGAAATCTTGGGAGTCTACAACCTCCCTGATACTTGGCATTTTTGCATTTCTAAAGTTGTGCAAATTTAATGGCTGTAAAATGGTATCTCATTATGGTCTTAATTTCCTGGCACTAATCATTAATAATATTTAATATATTTATTTTTTAAGTTTATTTATTTTGAGAGAGAGAGAAAGAGAGAGAAGAAGGGAGGAGGGCGGGATAAAGAGAGAGAAGGAGAAAGAGAATCCCAAGCAGGCTCCTCACCAGCAGCACAGAGCCCAATGTGGGGTTCCAACTCACAAACTGCGAGATCATGACCTGAGCCAAAACCAAGAGTCAGATGCTTAACCGACTGAGCCACCCAAGTGCCCCTATTATCATATATTTATTGTCAATATGCATTTTACCTACAGTTAAATGTGTCTTTTTATCCATATACTTTCTGCTTTTCTTATTGATTTTTAAGGAGTTTTAAAAGATATATTCTTTATAGCAGTCTTCTGTTGTTGCAAATGTGCAAATGTTTTCCTTCATCATAACCCTTCCCCATCCCCACCTGTTTCCTTAAGGTGTTTTGTATGAACAAAATTTCTTACTTTTGATACAGTACTGTTTATTTTTTGTTTTTGTTTTTGGTTTTTGTAAATTAAGAAATCTTTACGTAGTAAAGATTTACCTTACTTAAAGGTAAGGTATGTAGTAAAGATTTACCTTACTTAAAGGTAAGACCTTACCATTAAGGTCTTAAAAATATTCATCTATATTTTCTTCTAGATGTTTTATATTTCCATTTTTGCATTTAAAATCCCTATTTCACTTAGAATTGTTTTATTATTAAATATTATTATTATTATAAGCAGTAGGGATCAAATTTGACCTTTTTCTGTAATAGATAACTTTTTTCCCAACTCCAGTTATTAAACAGTTCCTTTTTCCCACCTCTGCATATATCAAATTTCCACCCTGAAGTAGCCCTATTTTGGGAGTTCTTTATCTACTCTGCTGGTCACTTGGTCTCTATTACTATGGCAGCCATTGTCTTAATTATCCTGGTGTCATCATAAGCTCCAATTGTTTAAATTTCCTTAAGTAATATCTTATGTTAAAAAATGATCTCTATGGATGAAACATATTTTGCATGTGGTATTATCCATTGTAAACATTTTTTTTGAAAATATACATTTTTGAAAGGAGTGGAATTAGTTAATTCTGAAACCAGACATTTATTAAATATTCTAGTATGGAAGAAATAAAAATGTCTTCTTAGTATTGGTATATTTGGGATTTTATTTGTAGAGTCAGCATATTATAAACTAAAGAACCGCAAGTTTTAAGTTCAAGGTTAGTGTTCACCAAAGATACTTATGGGTTGCTACTTGTTTTTCCAAGTATAAAATGGGCCTGATGCAGCTTACACCTCAAAGTGAATTTTTTGGTGATAAAAATGACAGATTTCACATTTTCTAATTAAGTGAGGCTTAGTCTTTGCATGTGCTTGAGATTTTAGTCTATTTTAGACAATCAAGTTTCAGCACATTGGAAACATGCGCTTTAACTTAGGGGGTACATTCAAAGTAGTTTCTGATAAGTTGATTGGCTTGGAGAAGATTGAGGGGGCAAGTCACTGTAACTTGCTGACTGCACTTTCATAGATCTGGTGTCACCTGAGGGGAGGCTAACTGGCTTGAGGATGCACACTGAAGTATGACTCCAGGTCCTCTAGTCTGCCCTATATTCTAGAGCAGCTTAAAAAACATACACAGATTTTTTTATACTTAATGGGCACCAACTCTGAGCTAAAACTAATTGCTGGGAACCGGCCCCACTGAGTCCACTGTTGAGTGAGAATTTTTGAGAGGTCAGTTGCTAAGCATAATCCTGATATGAAACATCATATCCTAAGTCCCTTCTCTGGATTTTCTCAGTTCTTCCATATAAAGTTGAAGTAGATATCATTAACAACCAACTGGATCGTCATAGTAACATCTTGATCAATACAGTCAGCGCCGGGCGCCTGGGTGGCTCGGTCGGTTAAGCGTCTGACTTTGGCTCAGGTCATGATCTCACGGTTTGTGAGTTCGAGCCCCGTGTCAGGCTCTGTGCTGACAGCTCAGAGCCTGGAGCCTGCTTCAGTTTCTGTGTCTCCCTCTGTCTCTGACCCTCTCCATTCAGGCTCTGTCTCTGTCTCAAAAATAAATAAACATTAAAAAAAATTTTTTTTTTAATGCAGTAAGCACCATTTGGTAGGAATCACCAAATAGCAGCACCACTGCAACTCCCACTGACAGAATGAGTTCCATCCTCTTTGCCTATTTTACTCAATACAAGTTCAGAGTCTAACATGGAAGCGTCTGTTTGGAGATGCCAATACCCTAAGTGCTGGGAGTGGGAGACAAATACAGGAGTGGGTTTTGCTCTTTTCAGCTTCTATGGTGGGAGATAGTTCAACAAAGACATATGATGGGGAATTCTCCAGATATACAAAGGTATTTCAGATTCTAGGCAGCCAAAGAAACACAAGTGTAATTTGCCCAAAGTCACTGAGCTAAGTGAAAGAGTCCAACTGCAAATCTTTCTACTCTTAAGACTCATGGTAGATGCTGTGTATGATTAGGTAAACAGTGATAATATTTTGGATTTATAGCATTTCTCAGCAAGTAAACAAACCCTGAACCACTTTAACACTTGTTTGCACTTAAAAAATTTAGCAGTTTGAATAATTTATTACTTTATGTAACAGATGACCAACCTGAGAGAAAGAGACACTAAATGGCTTCCCCATGCAAATAGTCGATAGTAGATTTACCATTATTTGTTTTTCCTGACTCTGTTTCAACCTACTACTGTCCATTACCTGCCCTTGGAAAAGAAAAGGATATGGCTACAAATGAAACACTTTGAAGCTGAGTGATGTGTTTTCCTCCCCCAGGCTTTTTGTATGATGCAGGAGGTTAGTAACAGGAAAACTGAAATTTAGGAGATACAGAAAATAATGGATTTGGTCCGACTGGACTATGAGAGGATTAGAGCTGAGTTAAATTATCATAGCTTTAAATAATGCAAAGTCCAGCTTAAATGGAAAGGTACTCTCAAAACTTCTTGGCATATTTCCACTTTAATAATCCAACACCATCTGTGAAAACAAAATGAGTATTATAGGTCTCCACTAAATGGATTATATGTTTCTTAGCAGACACCTGTTCAGAGCACTTAGGTATTAGGTGACTCAGGGATCTAAAACACATCCATATCTATTGATTGAGCCTAGATATCGAATCTAAGTGTCGGGAAATACAGTGGCAGTTTTAGAGAAAAAATATCATGGAAAAATATTATATATCCAGTTTAAGCTCTTTGAATTTGAGATTATCAAAGGCATAGTCTTATTCATTTGCACAGAATGGCTAATTTATGAAATGTGTTCACAGTGCAGACACACTGTCAAACATTGGCTACTACTAGGGCAGTGCAGGTGTGTGGTCGTATATTATGGGCTATAAGTTGGGGAGTTAGGGAGGCCTGTCCATCCACTGGACTGAAAACCTAGGGTTTCTCTATAATGTTAGGTGCGTCTGGCCAATGTGGCTGAATGTGGTGGCCCTGGATTTGTCACTAAAATTTGGGTCGGCTTAGTCCAGATTTTCTTTCTTTTATCTTGTGTTCTTCAGGACCTGGTAAAAAAGCTATAATAAAGATAAGTATAGACTTGAATTTTGTTACAATTTAATTTGTGCTGTAGAAATACACTGAACTTTGAAAAGCAAGCACAGTGATTCAAGAAAAAGCAAAAATTAAATAGGAGGGGATACACATTGCAAGTAAATGTAGCCCACACTCCAATAATACTTTAGAATTAAAAGAAATCAGAATCACCCAGGACTCTGATATATAGGAGAATGAATGCTTTTCAAACTTGAGTTTTTGTGCATGTATGCACAAGGACCTAGGAACAGTTCGATATCTTTTGAAAAATAATATGTTTCGTGATAAAACTCAGTCTGAAATAAGAAATAACATAACTCATTATGTTTCTTGAATGTAGGGGCTAAAGTATGCATATTCCAGTGGATGTTGCTGTGGAGAAATGCATGAAGATAAATAAAAGCAGGCTTAGACAGATATGGCTATTATTCTGTTCTTCAGGACTGGAGGAAAGGAAACGGGTAAGGTAGGATGGCCCAAAAGAAAAAAAAAGATAGATAGAAGTTTGTCCTAGAAGTTTCTTTTCCACCTACTTTACTGGGAGTCCTGCTACCCAATACATAGACTTATAAAAAATGGGAAAAATGACTTTAAGCTAACTGATGATGCTGTATAGTAAATGCATCCTCCATTTAGGTAATACATTTGTGACTTGGAGTGCTGTTGTGGAACATATTTGGGGATAGACACATCAGCACACTTAGGCTTAATTAAAAAAAAAAAGTAGGAGAAAGTAGAAATTGCTCTTGGTCCTGGAAGATAATTGTTTTTCTTATTAATCAAATCTCATTCATAGGTTAGCAAAGAGAAGAGATAATAGAAGTAAGTCTTTAAAACAGAAGGATGTTTGAAAATGGCTATTTTAAGATTTTTTACTCTAGGACAGTGTGTCCTGACCTTTAGTGCTTATAAGCATCACCAGAAGTAGCAAAAAAAAGTAAAAAAGGTAGATTCATATGCTCCATCAGCAGAAATTCTGATTGGTGGGTCTAGGGGAGCTCAGGTATTTTAATTCTTAAAAAACTTCTAGGAGATTCTGAAGCAGATGGTCTTGAGAGAATGTGATGATCCCAGGTCCACAATGAACAGTATTCCTGTTCAGTTCATCAGGAGCAAGGCTCTTACCTGTGTGTAATACAGCTCCAGAGTCTAAATTTAAGATAGGGAATTGTAAGTGAAGAACTGGAAAGGAATTGCAAGGAGCTGAAGAAAAATATTTGTTTGTATTGTGAGAGCTGATAGGAGGACTTTTTTTTGAATTGAAAAAAATGAAGTACAACAAGGTAAAGGTTATGTTCTTTATTTCTAGCAGATTGGTTTTAAGGGATTGTTTATATTTTGTCTCCCTTAATCATATCATTAGCAGTAACAGTTGGTTAAGGGATTTTAGAGGTTTTTTTTTTTTTTTTTTTTTTTGTCAATTACAAGTGTTAGAATACACAGAAATAGATAAAACTCTGAGTAATGTAAACAAACATCCACCCAAACAGGCAGTATTTGAATATGTCATTGTAATAGAATATATAAATGTGAAGATATTTCTGTATCTGCATTTACAAGACATATCTATTTCTGCTATAGATTCTCTGAGGAAAATGTTTGATATATATATATATATATATATATATATATATATATATATATATTTACTATTTGCTTATAGTTCATAAAACAAAAGTGTTGCTTCTTAGGAGGTTGAAAACAGTAACTAAATATAAAGTTACCACATAGCTTTCTGGATACTAATCATCAAAGAAGAGTTCTGGAGCTAGTACTCGTCTATGGACTGGAATTTATTGACTTAATTATAACATTGCTAAGTATGAAAAAAAATCAATGCACCAAAAAAAAAAAATACATAGAAAACACTTATACTGGGACTTTTTCATTATGGATAAGAAAACAGGACAAGAGTTTTGAAGAATGTTATTATATATACCACTAAAATTGCTTCCAATGGAAATTCAAAGGAATAGAATGGTGTGATCATGAAATAAAAAAATGTTAAAGAATAAAGCAGAACATGGCCTAACATAATATGCTGCAGGGAGGGATGTAATGTGTGTCGAAAGACAAACAAAATAAATATAAGAAATTAGGCCAATTAAAGACAAAAAACTTAAGACAATAACCTTCTGAGTTTCCCCAGAGAGGTTAAGAATGCTCTCTGAAGATGGGAACCCATGAGGCAAATGGACCCAGATGATTCTAAGGAAGAAGAAAAAGGGAAGCAATGATCATGAAATTACAGATCTGGGAGGGATTTGAGAGATTAGTCAAATGCCGTCTGCAGCAGTCCTTCAAGTTGATGGCCCTACTGCCACAAACATCACATAGAATGGCCTCTCTAGTCTCCATTCATGATTCATAGAATACATATTTAATAGTCTCCCTTGACTCATTTTTTATATCTAGTAACCTGTCCTACCCTCTGTCCTGCTCTTAAACTTCTTTTTTTACTAACCTATTTTTACCTCTGTCTTATACTCTGAACTTGACAGTTATATTAAGGCTTTGGCTGTGACCAACTCTGCTCTCCACATCCAACCAGTCATTGTTGGTACTCTCATATCCTGACACATCCTCAGATCTTCACCGCCACCCCTCCGCCCACCCCAGTTTGCTCTTTTTTGCCCTGCGACCAAGACTTACTTAAATCCAACCTCTTAATTGGAAAGCTAAATAAATGAAGTTCTACAGAAGTTATGTAGCTTACGAAAGACATTCGGATAATCAGTAGACATAATCCTGGTCTGTTTACAACCATCCCAGTTTTATTTCTACCTAGAGTTCTCTTTTTAGTACGAGTATCAATGGGTAGATACATACATTTTAACTCAGGTCCTCCTCCTAGTAATTTTTTTCTTTAGCTCACTCAGCAGCAGGTTGTCCAGAAAGGGATGCTGACACAAGTTCCTGTGCTCCACTCATCGTTGTTGTAGCGTGATTCCTTAGACACCCGGCACACCTTGACTCTCAAGGTGTTGCGTGACTTGCTGTACACAGCACGGTCCACAGTCCAGCAGCAGCAACACTGCCTGGAGTTTGTGAGAAATGCAGAATCCCAGACCTGCTCCACCCACTAGCATCAGAATCCACATGTAATCTTTATACTGATGAGAAGAAGGGAGACTGAAGCTACAGAAGCAAAACTCCTTGTTTTGAATTTTGTTAGCAATTATGTTGGGACAGTCATTTACCCTCTACTCTTTTTACTTTAAAAAATATTTCATTACTATTTTTAATGACTAGTTTTTTTTAAGAGCAGTTTTAGATTCACAGCAAAATCAAGAGGACAGTACAGAGCTTCTCCACATCACCCTCTGTCCCCACACATGCACAGCTTTCTCTTTTGTCAACAACATCCCTCATCAGAGGGGTGCGTTTGCTGCAATTGACGAACCTCCACTGATACATCATGATCACCCAAAGTCCATTGTTTTATACTAGGATTCACTCTTGCTGCTGTACATTCCGTGGGTTTGGACAAATGTATAATGACATGTACCCATCATTATAGGATCATTCCGAGCATTTTCGCTTCCCTAAAAATCTTCTGTGCTCTGCATATTCATCCTTCCCTTTTTCCCCATCCCTGACAATCACTAATCTTTTTAATTTCTCCATTTTCAGTATGGCATATAGTTGGAGTCATGCATAGGTAGCTTTTTCATATTGACTTCTTTCACTTAATCACATATGCTTAAGGTTCCTCCATGTCTTTTCATAGCTTTATTGCTCATTTATTTTTAGTGCTGAATAATATTCCATTGTCTGATGTACCATAGATGTTAACCTACTGAAGAATAAGTTGGTTACTTCCAAGTTTTGGCAATTATGAATAAAGCTGATACAAACATCTATGAGCAGGTGTTTGTGTGGATATGAATTTTCAACACCTTTGGGTAAATATCAAGGAGCATGATTGCTGGATTATATAGTAAGAATATGTTCCCTTTGGAAGAAATCACCAAACTGTCTTCCAAAGTAGCTATACTATTTTGCATTCTCACCAGCAATCAATGAGAGTTCCTGTTATTCCACATAATCACCAGCATTTCTTGATGTTGGTGTTCCAAATCCTGGCCATTTTAATAGGTAAATAGTGGTATCTCATTATTGTTTTATTTTCATTTTCTTGATGACATATGGAATATCTTTTCATGTGTTTATTTGCTGTCTGTATATCTTTAGTATCTTCTTTGGTAAGATGTTTGTCAAGATCTTTGGCCTATATTTTAATCAGATTGTTTCTTTTCTTAGTGTTGAGTTTGAGTTCTTTGTATATTTTGCACAATAGTCCCTTATCAGCTGTGTTTTTAGTAAATATTTTCTTCTAGTGTGTGGTTTGTTTTCTCATTCTCTCTCTGTTGTCTTTCATAGAACAGAAGCTTTTAATTTTAATGAAGACCAATTTATTATTCTTTCCTTCATGGATTGTGCCTTTGATATTGTATCTAACAAGTCATTGCCATGCCCAAGTTCATCTAGATTTTCTCCTATGTTATCTTCTAGGCGTTTCATAATTTTGCATTTTACATTTACTATCAACATTTTTTAAAGATTTCTTTTATCGCTTGCAATACCTAAAAACATGTTGGCCTTTCTTGCTTGTGATAACAAGGGCTGCTTGAGTGAAATTTATGTTCATTCCTTCTCTTATTTAGGAACTTCTTGCTGTGATTCATACCACAGCAGGATCTAAAGGCATTCTGACTCATTTAAGAGAGAAGTTTAGAATGTGTCAAATAGGTTGCGTTTTTTAAAGCCCCATGATGCTATAGTGTGTAAACATGCTTTGTATAAACTGTCCACAAAGCCTGGTATTCCTGCTTTGTTCAGCAGTAGCTAGGCTTTTAAAACTGTGGGATACACAATCCTAGAGCCTGAAACTTAAGAAGAAGTTGGTAACTTGGAAGAATTTGCAAGGAACTGAATAAACATGGCACCTCCATTATGTGGGCTGACAGAAATTGTCCATTTCAGTGATCTTCTACACCATATCTCACATTTTATAAGGACGATATGGGTTCACATTTAGCCATCATCTTATAAAGTGGAGTTGTCTTACAAATGAGCTGTGTCTATTTGGGCATTTGAGAAAACATGAAGAGCTGAGAAAGTGTGACGATTCCTGACTCAGGCCATGTTACCTTGATATGCATGTTTTGGATAGAAAGTCATGGCTTCTAATGTCTGCTTGAGGGAACTTGGGTGTCTGGGGTAATAGAAACAAAGTGGAAAGCATGGATGGAGTACCTTTGATATTTACATGCAAGGTTTTGAAATTCTGGGCAAACTATCAAAATGCAATTCTATACATAATCCCAAAGAAAGCATAAACAGAGTATTTCCTTTTTATTACCGTTTCCCTTTGTTTTCCCCAAACTATAAATGCTAATATTTTTCTAGCTTCAAAGTTTATAAAATTAAATGTCCTAGATACTCGCAGTATAACTAACCTCTAATGGAATCCTAGAAGCCTAATTTAAATCCTCAGGAATCTATTTTAGGTTCTAGTAATATAAAATATAAAGTTCCCAATAAACTTCAGAGATTGACATTTTGTGTACCGGAGGTATAAGAATCTTTGCCTTTTATGCACAGGTTCAGTTTTCACTTGCTTTAGCTCATCTCTGGAATTTTGGAAAGAATGACTGGTTTCACAAAAAATGCTTCTTGACTTAGAAGGTTTGACTAATGGAGGGGAAACTGCCATGGGCAGGATGAATGGGGGGAAAACTTCCTGAAAACTAGAGAAATGAGAGAAGCCAAGGGAGAAATCATCCTGTATTCTTTGGCCATCACTGCTATATTTGTTCTACTTTTGCAGTTTATAACTGTAGAAATGTCATGAGCATAAATATGAGAAAGTGTCACTCGAAGTGACAACTTCAGCCACATGTGCTTAAGTTATTTCAGCAGGACCATGCACTCAAAATCAACCTTGAGTGAACAAATTAACCAAAAATTTGAACATAAAGGTTTGCCCCTAAAGAGTTTTTGGCCAGCTGCGAATAGGTGATGTGGACCCAAGATCACAGGCATGTCATGAGGGATAACTATAAAGCATGTTTTATCAAGGCGGTGACTACCTGATTCATCCAGAAATAGACATTTCTAAGCCCACACCTTGATTTTTCACTGCACGTTTATTATTTTCCAAACCCAATTCTTTACTGACACTAAATTCCAATTCTGAAAATATTATGTTACAGTGGCAGTCCTGAAGGTAAGTTCCAGATAAACATAATGCCACACTACTTCTCTGCATTTCTTTTTTTCTTTTCTGTGCTTCATCATCTTAACCTGTTGATAGTGTCCAAACTGAGGTCTCAGTTGTACAGCTGGGAGTGTTAGCAGTAGGAAAAAGGGGAAGAGACATTGTCAAGATTTAGAGAAGTACCAAGGATCAATAATAGAATGACAAGATTTTAAGGACAGCAGACGGTAGCAAACTGTCAGCATTTGGTCAATATTTCCACATTCAGGTGTGATAGGGTGATAAAGAGTCCAGAGAGGGACGAACAACCAGGAAATCAACAGGCATGATCGTGATGATGATGATAATACTATGGCACATTTATCTGATGCTGCGAATTTACTGGCTACTTTCACACAGAGGGAATTAACAATGTCTCACAGTTTATCTGCACCTAGGGAAGTGTATTTATGGGGTAGAGTGTCTGGTCTTAATTGTACTAAACTTTTTTCAAATTGACAAATGGTTCTAATGGATTTCTGCAAAAAAAGACAAACAGACAAACAAAAAATCCATAGACTGAAAAATTTGTAATGCAAGAGCAAGCAGAGAAGACAATGGAAGAACTGCCATTTCTACCCCTAGTCACATTATAAAGTAAAATAAGGATCACTAATCACAGCAATATATTTATCATATTGCTCTCACTGAAGTTTTTGTACATAAAAAATGAAATAATATGAATTTATGTCATTTTATTTCCTCTTTACGTTTAGAATTAATTCCTTAGAGGGAAGCCTGACAGGGGATGAGATAAAACATCTCACATTGGGATGGTCCCATGGGATGTGGCAGTCTTGGAGGCAGATTTCAGGAATCAATGTCCTTGGTCCAGCAAGTGGGGTAAGTGGCGGAAGTGGCCAGTGAAGAGCAAGAAGGCAGGACACATGGCATTTCTCATATGGGGTGAGCCGAGGTGTTAGGCAACGGTCCTCGGCTGTGCATGTTGTGGGTCAGTGCTTCATAGAGGGTCAGCAGTGGATTGTATGAGAAGTTTGGGTTTCTATTTGTTGGGTGAGATGAATTGCTTACTTTGTTTTCCCCTTCCCTAGTCTTTGGAAGGTGGAAGGAAGGTATACTAGATTGACTCGTGTTAACCCTTTCAACCAAAAGGTATGTGCAAATCATAACCCCTAGTACCTGCAAATGTGACATGATTTAGAAATAGGGTCTTTGCAGATGTAATTGAGTTAAGATGAGGTCATACTGGATTAGGGTGAGCCCTAATCAAATGAGTGGTGCCCTTAAAGAACAGGAAAATTTAGGCTTTGTTTTTCAGCTTTACTGTGATATAATTGACATATAACATTTTGTAACTTTAAGGTGTACAAGTGTTGATTTGATACACATATATTTCAAAACTATTTCCACCACAGTGTTAGCTCACACCTCCATCATGTAACATAATTCTCTTTTTTGTGGAGGAGTGGTAAGGACATTTAAGATCTACTTTCTTGGCAACTTTCAAGGACGTAATAAAGCATTATTAGCTATAATCACCATGCTGTCATTAAATCCTTAAAACTTATTCATCTTACACCTGGAAGTATGTATCCTATAACCAACATCTCCCCATTTCCCACACCCCCCAGCTCCTAGTAACTGCCATGCTATTCTCACGTTCTGGGAGTTCAGATTTTTTAGAGTCCACACATAAGTGATATCATACAGATTTGGTTTCTGTGTGACTTATTTTGCTTAGCATAATGTCATTAAGGTCCACCTATGTTGTCCCAAATGGCAAGATTTCAAGAGGAAAATTTGGAAACAAAAATAGGTGAGGGAGAGAGCCACAGAATGTGGAGACAGAGATTGGAGTGATACATCTATGACCCAAGGAAGGTCAAGGGTTGCCAGAAGAGTACTCCCCAGAAGCTGGGAGAGAGGGGTATAACATTCTCTCTCAGGGCATCCAGAAGTAGCCAGCCCTGCTCACAAACCTAGATTTCAGGTTCTAGCCTCCACAACCATGAGAGAATGAATTTCTGTTGTTTTAGGCCACTTACTTTGCACTAATTTGTTATGGCAGCCCTAGGAAATTAGTGCAGAACAGTAGAGATTAGCTCTCTATTTTGGGAGGGAGTTAATTGATTTGCCCATTACACATCATTATTAAAAGGCAGAATCAAGGCTAGCTATATGAATGTGGGCACATTACTGGGCTTCAATTTCATCTGGAAAAATAATGTGAGAACCTAGAGGCAATTTAAAGTTTCTTTAAACTTTTTAAAGTCAAAAAAATATATGTGCTTACATGTGCTCCTCTCCACCTTTCTTCCCTCCTTAATAATGAAGCGATTATTATACACTACTGTGTTTGGTGCAGGAGTTAAAACAACGTCATTAAATTCATACATTCTACAGCAGTGGTTCTCAATTCCTAGTGCACATCAGAATCAGCTGGAGGACTTAAGAAAGCCAGAATGCCGGGTCCTAATCACAGGAGTTTCTATTTCAGTAGGTCTGGGAATTTGCATTTGTAGCAAGTTCCGAGGTGATGCTGATGTTGCTGGTCTGCTAACCACACTTTGAAAAATGCTGCTGTAGTGCATGTTTCCTAAGCATCTTCCCAACTGTGATTTTGACTTAGGACACAGTGATGTTGTTGTATGGTAATATAGTTTTACCTGGTAGCAAGACAGGGCTTTAACTGTTGCAGCTGCAGAATGTTGGTAAATTGGATGGGAGAAGCTGAGGCTGTTAGCTTCTGATGGCTTCTATTATCCTAGTAAAATAGGGGGCCATCAGCTGAGAGTGAGGTGGGCAGGGGGAGGTGTGGGATATTTGAAAGTAGAGCAATAGCTGTGAAACTGTTATCAGGGAGAGGGGGACCCTCAACTAATGAGAAAATGTGGTAAGTTTTCTGGGCTTTTGTGAAGGCTCGTGGTTAGTGGTTTAAAGTGAGATGGGTTAGTAATCTGGCTGGTTTGTAGTCAACCATATGAGCCTCTCATGTGTAAACATGAAGTATACAGGGATTGAGCCTCACTATATTCGGGGTTTTGTCCAGTAATGCAATGGATGATGGATGTCAACGAGTTGACATTATACACAAGGACACGAAGATAGTGACAATGAGATGCAAGGTCTGAGTAGACAGTGAAAAGGTTTCCAAGATAATGGATTTTATTCAAGGTTGGGATGAACAATTCTTGGAATTGGGATCTGGGAAATATAGGAGTTGGTGGTTACTTAGATTGAGATTTTGTAGATGGCTGAGTAGTATCAATAAATGAATCATTTAGTACCATTAATAATCTCAGACTGCTTACATGAGTGTTTGATTTTTTCACTTATCAAGAAGTCCCAGGTAGACAATCCAAGGCTGGTGCAATTATGCATTGTTGCCTTTAGGACTCAGCTTTTGTATGTGCGTGTCTCTCTCTCTCATATAGTAATAGATGCAGTTTGGTTACATATTTATTTTATTTATTTTTAAGATCTTGGGGTCTGTGTTCATGAGAGTGGTTGAACAACACCTATCCCATTTCTTTTAATATCCTTCTAAGGTTTTGATTTAATATTTAATAATATGTTGACCTCATCAAATAAATTGAAAAGTTTTTTTTTTTTTATTTTTGTTTTGTTTTGTTTTTTCTTTCCTATTGTCTGGAAGGCTTTATGGGAGATTGGTATAATTTTTTCCTTAAGTGGATGGGAGAATTCACTGGTGAAGCCATTGGAGTCTGAAGTTTGCTTTGTGTAAACTTTCTTAATTAAAGATTCAAAATTTTAAATAGATAAGAAACCATTCAGATTTTGTATCTGTATCTGTTCTTGTGCTAATTTCAGTAAACTTTTTCTAAAAACATATTTATTATAAAATTAATTGTCATGAATGTTCATAGAGTATCTTAGTAGAAGTTGTAGTTCCTGGACCAGCAGCGTTTGTATCACCTGGAACATTGTTAGAAATGCCTATTGTCTCCCCCTCCCGTGCTTACTGAATCAGAAGTTCTAGAGTGGGGACCCAGCAGCCTGTGGTTTAAGAAGTCCACCAGGTGATTCGGATGCATGCTGATGTTTGAGAGCCACTGCTTTAAGTTAAGCTCTAGCAGCATCCTACAACTTTGGGATGTTATTTTCTGTTAACAGTATTTTCTAAGTTTCTTCTTTTAATTTTAATCTTTCACTGGGATTTCTTCTCTGACATAAGTGTTATTTTGGTGAGTTTTGCTTAATTTTTAAATATTTGGGTTTTGTTTTGCCTAGGTTTCTAATTTAATTTCACTATGGTCAGAAGATGTGTCCTTTATGACGTTAGCCTTTTGAAATTTGTCTTAACTTGGCCTAGTATACATCTGGTTTGGTAACATTTTCACATAAACTAGAAAAGAATGTATATTCTATCATTGTGTATAGTGTTCTATATATGTTAATTAGGTCATTTGTTAAGCATGTCCAAATCCTTTTTTTTTTTTTTTTTAAGAGAGAGCAAGCATGAGAGGGGGTGGGGGGTGGGAGGGTAGGGGTAGAGGGAGAGAGAGAATCTCAAGCAAACTCCATGCTGAGCATGGAGCCTGAAGTGGGGCTCCACCCCACAACTCAGGGATCATGACCTGAGCCAAAATCAAGAGTTGGACTTCCAACTGACTGAGCCATCTGGCTCCATGCATGTTCAAATCTTATATGTGCTTACCATCTACTTGTTTTATCTTTCTCTGAGGTAGTTATGTTAAAATCTCCCATTATGATTATGGGTATGTCTTTCTGATTTTAATTCTGTTAAATTTTACTTACTTTTAAACTATACTATTCAATGCATAAAAATTTAGAATTGTTTTATCTTCCTGGTTGGCTGACAAATTTTATCATTGAAATGGCCCTCTTTATCTTGAAGCATTCATTTGCCTTACTTTCTACTTCACCTGATGTTAATGTAGCAAAGGCAGTTTCATTGTACAGTGTTTGAGTGGTTTATCTTTTATAAATTCGGTTTCTTTTACATTCAATGTGTCATTATAATTAAAGTGTGTCTCTTGAAAGCAGAATGTAATTAGGTTTTGGTTTTTTTCAGGTTTGAAAATTGTGTCTCTTAATTGAAGCATTTATTTCATGTTCATAAATCTATGATTTTATATTTGTTTCCTGTTAACTCCACCTGCCCTATGTAACTTTCTTTCCCCCCTTTTGTCTATTATGGATTGCTTGTTTTTTTTTTCTAATTCTATTCCTTCTGTTCTATGAGCTTATTAGTTTGCATTTTTTAAAACTCTACTTTTAGTGGTTAACCTATTGTAGCATGAATTCTTGACTTACTAGAATCTTCCTCATATTGACACTCAAGCAATTTAAGAAAATGCAAGGACTTTAAGTACTATAATTCCACTTACCCATTCAAAAATATTTTCATTATTCTTGTAATTTAATTCTACCCACATTTTATGCTCTATAAAGCATTCATATTTTATATAGTATTTATTTAGATATGCTGTATATTTTTTTAAATTTTTAAAAATCTTTTTTTATTTTTGAGAGAGAGAATATGAGCAGGGGAGTAGCAGAGAGAGAGGGAGACACAGAATCTGAAGCAGGTTCCAGGCTCTGAGCTGTCAGCACAGAGCCCAACCTGGGGCTTGAACTCACAAACTGCAAGATCATTACCTGAGTCAAAGTCGCATACTCAACTGACTGAGCCACCTGGGCACCCCTAGATATACTGTATATTAACTCTTTCTATTAATATCTAGCTTTCTATCTATCTATCTATCTATCTATGCCTTTCATAAGCATCCCCCTTAGTGTTTTCCACAGAGCAGTTCTACGGGGGACAAATTCTACAATTTTTCTTTATATACAAATTTTAAAGATTTAAAAGATCAGTTTTTTTAGAGATAGTTTTGCTGGATATAAGTTTCTTGGTTGGCAATTAATATCTTCAATCATTTGAGATACGTTATACATTTCTCTTTTGGTTTCCATTGTTTCTTTCTTTTTTTGAGATCTAATTGACACATGATGCTATATTAGTTTCAAGCGTGCAACATAATGATTTGGTTTTGTATATATTGCAAAATGACCACCACAATAAGTCTACTTAACATATATTGCCACATAGAGTTATACATGTTTTCTTTCTTGGGATGAGAACTTTTAAGATCTACTCTGTTAGCAACTTTCAAATATACAATACAGTATTATTAACTATAGTCACTATGCTGTACATTACATCATAGGATTTATTTATTTTATCGTTAGAAGTTTGTACTTTCTAACCACCTTCACTCATTTCATCCCTCGTCCCATCCCTTCCTTTGGTAACCACCAATCTGTTCTCTGTATCTATGTTTGCTTTTGTTTTTGCTTTTAGTTTCCACATATAATTGAGATCATGTGGTATTTGTCTTTCTCTGACTTATTTCACTTAGCATTATGCCCTCAAGGTCCATCCATGTTTTTGCAGTTGGCGAGATTTCATTTTTTATGCCTGAACAATATCCCATTGTGTGTGTGTGTGTGTGTACATATACATTCATATACACATACACCACAATTCCTTTATGCATTCATTGATCAATGGACATTTACATTGTTTCCATATCTTGGTTATTGTAAATAATGCTGTAGTGTATGTGGTTGTGCATATATATTGTTCTGAGTTCTTGTTTTTGTTTCCTTTGGATAAATACCAGAAGTGGAATTGCTAGATCATATGGCAGTTTAATTTTTAACTTTCTGAGGAACCTCCATTCTGTTTTTTTTAAGGTTATTTATTTATTTTGAGAGAGAGCACAAGCAAGGGAGAAGCAGAGAGAGGGAGAGAGAGAGAATCCCAAGCAGGCTCCACACTGTCAGTGTAGAGCCCAAGCTGGGGCTCAATCTCATTAACCATGAGATCATTACCTGACCCAAAATCCAGAGTCAGATGCTTAACCGACTGAGCCAGGCGCTCCCTTCCATACTGTTTTTTATAGTGGTTTCACCAACTTAACATTCCTACCAACAGTACACAAGGGTTCCCTTTTTTCCACATTTTCATGAACACTTATTTTTTTGGTCTTTTTGATAATAGCCATTTTAACAGTTGTGAGATGATATTTCATTGTGGTTTTGATTTGCATCTCCCTGATGATTAGTGATGTTGAGCACCTTTTCACATACCTGTTAGCCATTTGTTTGTCTTCCTTGGGAAAATGTCTCCCTATCTTTTAATCAGATTGTGTTTTTCTCTTGTTTCTTTAGAGAAATTAGCTTTCATTCTTTTTGTTTCTTCTTTGAAGGTGGTATGTTTAATTTCACTGATTTTAAGATTTTTCTTTTTGCACTTGGTTTTGGGTAATTTTTTTATGATGTGTCTCAATGTGGTTTTCTTTCTATTTATCATACTTGAGAATATAGTATTTCTTACATTGGTGGCTTCTATTTTTCCAGAGATATTGACTCCTCAATTTTTTTCTTTCAGTCTTTTTTCCTGAAAGACTTAGTCATTTTCTTATCCTGAAAGACTTAGTCATTTTCTATGCTTCACTACATCACTCTCAGTATATTGGCTTTGAGCCTTAGATCCTTATACTTCCCAACTTATGGCTTCTAGTTGGTGGCTGTACCTCTAGGCCACATGTCTGTTCTAAGAAAGAAGAAAGCTCAAGTGAAAGCAGCAGTACATTTATTTATATTTCATGTGACTACCATGTAGGATCCTGAAGAAAAGTGTTTAGCTTTTGCCTTCTATACTGTAGATTCAGGCTAGAGAGGGTTGGAAATAATCCTGGTTAGCTAACCATCAGTGTCTGCTACAGCAGTTATTGGTGATAACAATATCTAGGTTTTGATGATGAAAGTGGCTGACAGAGGTGAGATAGCAGATAAGGTCACTGAAGGTAAGAAAGTCAAGGAACTAAAAGGCTAGGGTCTAAATTGGACATTGTAGATGGATATTGAAATCATTAAGAATCAGTAGTAGGGGAAAAAAAACAACAACACAGTGATTTGGAGTCAATTCCTTCAATACTTATGATGGTAGATGACCTGAAAAAGAAGAGTAAGGGATGACATTAGAGAAATAAGGCACCTACCATATATTTCTACTTGAAGACACTGCTTCTCATGCAGCTCTCCTCAGTGGAGACCCCCTCACCCCCCAATCCAAATGGTGTTGAAACAGTATAGATTCACTTTTTCTTTTTAACTGCATCTTGTGTCTCCTTCTTACCCTAGAAGTCATTACCTTTAAATCCATCAACTAAACCACATTCTATCTCACCCTGTTGGAGACACCTGGAGAACTCCTAAGTCACCCTTCCTCATTTTATCAAGGCCTAAATTTCAGGCACAAGGGCACTGTCTCCAACATTGCTTTCTCATCTTTCATAATGATATCAATATCTATATAGATAATCCTTCAAATATACTGGCTGAATTCCTCAATTCCAAAATCTTCTTTCCCCTAATGATCTTATCCCACAGTTTGCCTCCATCCTCTGCTATACTCTTTATGACTAGAACAGAGATATCATCATCACCAACAATGTAAACCTCCATAATCTCAATTCCTAGTGTTCTGTTTTCTGGCCACAACATTCTATCATTCTAATTTACTTCCACAATTACTTAAACTGTAAAAATTACTCTGCTCCAACTCAATCTGCCACCATCTTACTGTCCCTTACTTTCCTCAAGTTCTCATTTTTCTCATCCAGTATGAATTCAGTTGTCATTCTCTATAATAAATAATTCCCTTATTTTTCTGTGCCTTTGTGGTGCTTACCAGGCATCATCCTCTGCTCTCTGCTTGGTCAGCATGTATCCAGGTGAATGCAGCTGGGAAAAATACAAAACCATGTTGACTGCTCTCACTTTAAATTCATGACTTCTGAGCCCCATGTATATTTAGAGCTGCCCACCATCTTAAAACATTTCTCTAAACCATTCATTGCTTACTATGCTAGATTTCTATTTCCTATCTTTCTCTCCTCAAATTTGTAGGTAGTACTTCCTCTCCCACCTCACTTTTAGCTGATGACCTTGCGTTCTATTTCACTGAGAAAATAGAAGCCATTAGAAGAGAGCCTCTACTCGTAGAACCACATTTACCAATATGGGCCTGTGCACATTACTCCTTTTCTCCTGTTAACTATGAAAGGATTGTCAGTGCACCTATCAGAGGCTGACATTTCTACCTGAGCACTAGACCTCCCCCCGCCTTGCTCAAGGACTTTATTACAAGTTTTCCCTCTTTATTTATGAGCATTACATTCAGCATAAAATATGCCAAACTTAAAAAAAAATTAAAAAAAAAAAGAAAATTTCTTGACATCACATCCCTTCTGTCAGTGAACTTTTACTGCACAACAAATTACCGAAGACATAGTGACTTAAAACCACATTCTCCATTGAACTTCCCCCACTCCAGATTTGCCTACCACTCCGTATGCATCTTTTGCTACAATCATCAATGACCTCCATGCAAGTAAATCTCATGATAGATTTTGAGTCCTTTTCTTATTTAACCCTTCACAGTTGATTACACTTTCTTTTTTTTTTTTTAATTTTTTTTTTCAACATTTATTTATTTTTGGGACAGAGAGAGACAGAGCATGAACGGGGGAGGGGCAGAGAGAGAGGGAGACACAGAATCGGAAACAAGCTCCAGGCTCTGAGCCATCAGCCCAGAGCCTGACGCGGGGCTCGAACTCACGGACCGCGAGATCGTGACCTGGCTGAAGTCGGACGCTTAACCGACTGCGCCACCCAGGCGCCCCTACACTTTCATTTTTGAACTGTCTTCATTTAATAGACAGGAGATCACATTCTACAGATTTTCTTCCTATCACTGAACACTCCTAAATTTTCTTTTGATGGGGACTCTTCCTCAATTTCCAGTTATGGCAGTGACCAAGGATTCAGCTCTTGGACATTTTTCCTATGCACACTATTTTTATGATATTGTTCAGTTCGATTGCTTAATCTATATTCTGTAGACTCCCACGTTTATATTTCTGGACTGGGTTTTTGCCCAAATTCTAGAATCTTTTTCAAAGTGTTTACTTTCATATGTCTGATAGGCACTAGAAATGTAACATGTATAAAACAAAATTTCTGATTTTCTTCCAAACCTACTCCTCCAGAGTAGTCCCCTTCTGTTAGCTAATCCTATTGGACCTCCTTTCACAAATACTCAGAATCCAACCTTTTATTAACAACTAAATTCATGCCGCCATCATCTGTTTCCCAGATTATTACAGTATTCTCCCACTGGGTTTCTGCACTTACCCTCTTTTGGTTTATTCCCAACAAATCAGAGTCGTGCTTTTAAAAACTAAGTTATATCTCACTAACAATCTAGTCAAAACCCAACAAATATTTGTGAAGTGAATGAATGAATAGCAGGAAGGTTGAGTGGATTTCTAAATTTATTGGACATTTGGATTGGCACTTGTTAGAATTGCAAAGCCATATCCATCCCTAATTACAAAAAAATTTTTGCAAAAGTTTTTTGGTGTTATTAACTCTTTTTTGAAAAAATTTTAAATGTTTATTTATTTTTGAGAGAAAAGGAGACAGAGCATGAGCTGGGGAGGGGCAGAAAGAGGGAGACACAGAATCCGAAGCAGGCTCCAGGCTCTGAGCTCTCAGCACAGAGCCCAATGAGGTGCTTGAACTCACAGACCATGAGATCATGACCTGAGCTGAAGTCGGATGCTCAGCCAACTGAGCCACCCAGATGCCCCTAGTCTTATTAACTCTTTATCTTTAACAAACATTACAAGTATATTTCCCAAACTATGGTTTGTCTATTGACTTTTTAATGATTTTTTAAAAAATGCATAGTGTTAAAAATATATTAATCAAATATGTCTATCTTTTTTTTTTCCTTCAGAGTTTCTAATCTTGATTTTAAAGTGCCATCCAACTCCTAGATTATGAATACAAATTTTCTCCTATTTTAGGTTTTGTGTTTTTTTTATTTCATTTGGAATTTTTCTTATATATGGTGTAAGGTAAGGAAAAGTGTAAAGATAGCCAACTGTGGGACACCTGGGTGTCTCAGTTGGTTAAGCATCCATCTTTGGCTCAGGTCATGATTTCACTGTTCATGAGTTTGAGCCCAGCATTGGGCTTCACTGGAAGTGTAACCTGTTTGGAATTCTCTCTCCCCTGTCTCTCTGCCCCTCCCCAACTTGCATGCGCTCGCTCGCTCTCTCTCTCTCTCTCTCTCTTTCTCAAAATAAATAAATAAACTTAAAAAAATAAAGATAGCCAACTGTGCCATCACCATTTATTATATAATTTTTTTTTTCACATCTAAGTTTTCATGTTCATTTCTGATTGTATTGGCTTTGTTTTTAACTGGTATGGCAAGTTACTCTTCAGTAGTCTTAGAGTTGATTTTTTTGTTTGTTTCTTTTAAAATTTATTCTTTATAGGGGTGCCAGGGTGGCTCAGTTGGTTAAGTGTCCAACTTCAGCTCAGGTCATGATCTTGAGGTTCACGAGTTCAAGTCCCATGTCAGTCTCTGTTCTGATGGCTCAGAGCCTGGAGCCTGCTTCAGATTCTGTGTCTCCCTCTTCTCTGCCCCTCCCCTGCTCATGCTCTGTCTCTCTCTCAAAAATAAGCAAACATTAAAAATAAAATAAAATTTATTCCTTATAGAAACCTTAAGATAATTTTATCTAACTTTTTTCCCATCCCCCTCCCAAAATAAGTCAGTTGGGATTGAAATTAGAAGGACATTACAGTTTTATATTAATTTGGGGACAATTGATATTTTCTTTCCAAGAACATCTTTTCTTTCATTCTGGTCACATTTCATGACCTACAATGAAAGTTATATTTTTATTATGGCACTATTATATTGGAATACTTTTTACTATTTGTGTTATTTTATATAGCTATTGCTAATATGAAAAAAAAAAACTGTTGTATATACCTTGTATCCAAACACTTTACCAAACTCTTTCATTCAAAATACACGATTTATTAGATTTTTAAATATGCAATCATATCAGCAAAATAGATCATTGTATCTCATTAGTCTAATATTTATATTAATTACATTATGCTGATTATCACATTTATAGAACCTCCCTAAAGGTTTAGATAATGATGATAATAGCAAGCATATCTGTTTTTTTTTTCTTTCCTGCATCTGATGAATATGGTATGTTAGTGTATCTTTTTTTAGACTGATGGTTGCTTTATTTTTCACTTGGTTTTTCTCCTAATTAATTCCTTCTATTTATATTTAGTTTATAATATTTTAGTAAGAACTGCTGCTTATCTTAAGTTTTAGCAGTAGTAGTCCCAGGTAGGACTACTTTAATTTTAATGTGATTATATTGATAACCTTCTTGATATTAAACTATTCTTTAATCCTCAAAATCACATCATTTTATAATAGGATATTTTTTCCCACAATGCAGAATTCTATCATCTAATATTTTGCTTAGGATTTCTGCTTCTATTTTTATTAATGATCTTGGTTTATAGTGTTCTTTTTCCCTCTTCCTTTTTTTTTTTTAATGTTTATTTACTTTTTGAGAGAGAAAGAGAAACAGAACGTGAGCAGGGGAGGGGCAGAGAGAGAGACACACACACAGAATCCAAAGCAGGCTCCAGGCTCTGCACTATCAGCACAGAGCCTGATGCGGGGCTCCAACCCACGAACCGTGAGATCATGACCTGAGCTGAAGCCAGATGCTTAACCGACTGAGCCACCCAGGTGCCCTCATTTTCCTTTATTTCTTCTTTTTCTTCTTCTTCTTCTTTTTTTTTTGGTTATCTACTTATAAAAAGAATTGAAGATTTTTACCTCTTTTTCTATGGTCTGAATATTTTGTTGTAATATATGCTTAAGTAATGACTACATTTGTCCCCTTAAACTATGTCAATTTATTGAGTGGTTTAGTTCTTCACTGGTGGACCTCCTATTGTTTAACGAACAGCTTCAGAAGGACAACAGAGAAAACTGATAAAGAACAGAGACTTTACCTGAGTCAGGTGGCCTCAGAATCTCAGCTCTCTGTCATTTCTTTCAAGCCAACATGAGCAACAGATTTCAACCTCCCTGGCCTAATTCTTAAAAATATGTTGTATCCTTTGGCCTTGCTGTCAATTGCCCATTTCCTATGCTTATGTAAAAACACTTTTGCAACTTTTGCAGAACTTTTGCAGAATTTACAATATTGCTCCATTCTCCCCTTTTCAGAATAATTTAATATTAAATGGGGTTTAGGCAATTAAATTCTCTTTCAATGTTAACTTTAATTTTAAAAATACTATTAATCGTACTTACATAAGGGTCACGGAGGCTTTTAAGAAATAAAATTCTCATTTTCCACTGAAAGTGTACTCAGAATTCTCATAAAGTTAAAAATGGAACTACTCTGTGACCTAGCAATTGCACTATTAGGTATTTACCCAAAGGATACAAAAATACTGATTCAAAGGGGCACATGCACCTCAATTTTATAGCAATGCTATCAACAATACCAAATTATGGAAAGAGCCCAAATTTTTATCTACTGTTGAATGGATAAAGATGTGGTGTGTGTGTATGTATGTATGTGTGTGCACACAATGAATATTACTCAGTCATCAAAAAGAATGAAATCTTGCCGTTTGCAATGACATGGATGGAACTATAATACATTATGCGAAGTGAAATAAGTCATCAAAACTCTTATCAGAAAGTTTCTGGTTACTAATTCAAAAGGATATTCTTATCCTACTTGAAATGTCTTCACTGTTAGACACTCTGAACCACTCTCTCCTCCAGAATGCTTTCCTTTTTGTCTGCGTTTCCTGTCCCTCTTATTTCTCTGTGCTGTGGAGTGCCAGATATTCAGCCTTTCCATGGCGCTTAACTGTTTGTGTTCTTTACTTTTACTCTAAGTAATCTTCTCTCCAAATGTTCTTCATATTAAGTTATCCACATTCATATCTCCATTCATTAGCTCTATGCTTCTGCTAAGTCCCAATGGGTATCTCTGGCTTAGAGAAGCAAACCTATGTGTCAACCTGCATATTGAACATTAGGACTTAGTTTACAGGAACCACAAACTCAATATGTACAAAACAGAATTCATCTTATTTTTCAACTACCTCAGTGGATTACACAACCATCTAGCTATTTGCTGAAGCCAGAAACATAAATGTCAACCGTGTTACTACCTTTTCTGTCAATTACACTGGACTGTCAAATCATTCACTTGTTTCCCACTACCACTGCAATTACCTTACTTCATGCCAGCATGATCTTTCACCTGACAGAAGGCAATACACTCCTACCTATTCTCCATGCCTCCAATCAATTTTCCTCCTGAACAGAGAGACCCTTCTAAAATTTAAAACTGGTCCTGCAACTTCCCTGCTAATGTTGTCCCCCCAACCTTTGGATAAAGTCCAGAGTCCTTAATGTGACTTAATTACCCTTCCTGGCCAGCTCCTTCCTAACTATGCAGTCCCATTTCTCATCATTCCTCCCAACTTCACCACCACTCAAAATATTGTCTTTGCTTCAATCACACCTACTTTTTTTACTTTGTCTTAGCTGTGCTTCCCTGGTTTCTATCTCTTTTGCCTGTCAATTCCTTTACCCCTGTTCCTCTTACTCTTTTCATCTGTAACTGTCTTCGGTATTCCAAAATCACTCGATTTAATTAACAACTCTATATAATCAATACAAACTATTATAATTAATTAGAATCAATAGGGTCATTACCAGTCCTTACTCCCAAACTCAACTTCCAGCTCATTTTGTATGTTCCAGATGAGCAAAATGGCCAGCTGATGAAAAAGCCTTCTCTTGGTGATCATAAGTCCCTTTGAAAAGCAGATATAGTTTAGTGTTTTTTTCTTGGTTAACTTAAATTGTCTAGCAGTGTGCCTTATACATGGTAGGTACACAGTAAATAGTCATTTCTCTCTTCCTTTTTTTTTTTTTTTTTTTAAGGACAAACACCTCTAGGTTCTCCTAACTATTCTTTCTCCAGCATGACTTGAAGCTGATATATTGGGCTGTTTTGTGCATTTGTTCCAATTACTCATTGTCTCTCTTAAAATGTCATGTCTAGGACTAAACTCAGAGCTCCAGATGTGATGTGACCAGTAAGATTACTGTCGCCTCTATATAAATACTAAAAAGCTCTTAAGGAAGCCTAAGATTATCTCATTTTGTGTCTTTAGCGATCACATTTTACTACTGCCATATATTAATGAATCTACCCTGTTCTTTTTCACCTGAAGTGCTATTGTGGTGACTTTTCTACACAGTGGTTAAAAGTAGTATCTATGGGGTCAGTTTTTATGAGTTCAAATTTGGGCTTCTCCAATTCTAAGATGTTTGATTTTCAAAAAGTTATTTAATAGCTGTAGTTGTATCATTTGAAAAATGGGAATACTTGTAGTACCAACAGTCTAGAGACATGAACAGTAGTCTTATAGATATAGATGGAGATCTAGAAGAACACATGAAAAACCTTAGCATAGTTCTGGAATGTATTAAGCTTTAAATAAATATTAACAACAGCAGCATTATTATTATTACCATCATCATGTTTTCAACTCATTGCTTGTGCAATTTTTTTTTCTTAAAACCACAATCTTGCATGTGCACATTCTTAATTTCATTGTCTAGTAGCTATCAAGACATTTCTGAAAATGTGGCCAACTTTTTGCTTAAGGTCATGTTAAAGTTCTAACGTCAACAGTTTTTCATAGTAAGAGAGGAAACTATTTTCTCTTTTACAGTTACTATTATCAGTGAAATGTTTCAGATCTTTCTAAAATATTGGTGTAGGTATGAGAATTAAGCTGATAATCAATACTAACAATTATTCCAGTGCTCACATTTTATCAAGCATTTGAAATTAAGGTTTGTCCATTTATTTTATATTGGTGATAGTTCTGCTAAGTATCAGCCAGAGTAGACTTGCTGTGTTAAGATAAATACTTATCTTTACACCTGGAATGTAAGCTCTCCATTATGCTACTAGTCAGAAAATGTAACTTATTTAAGTAATTGGATGCTTAAAATGATTTAGCATCAGCCTGTTTTCTTCCCTATGTAACACTTAATTATATAGTCTGTATAAGAAAGGAATCCCTTCAAGGTGGAAAAAGAAAATGATATAAATTTTAGAGTTTATGTTTTTGTTAATATATTCATGTCCCAACCAAAGAAGGAAAAGTGAAGCAGGAGGATTCTACTTGATGATTTGTTTAAAAAGGGAAGGAAAGAAGTGCCCAGGATGAGACTGGCATGTCAAACAATTTCTAAGAGCAATGCTTTTGTTTGCCCAATAGTGTGTATGTAGACGAGGATATTTTTAAATGCATACTTTGAACAATAACAATCCTCAGGAAATATCTTCAAACTCATTCCCAACATAACTTTTCTGTCTTTGTTAATATACTATTTGCTTAAAATTACTCCTTTTCTTTTCTGGCTACCATCTACTTCCCAGCTTCACCTTGATTTCTTCAATGCCTTGGGAAAGTACTAATACAATTTAAATCCTTATTCTTCATGACTCTAATCATAAGACCAGTTTATTCCCTCTTTCTTACAGATGAAATCATACATTTTGCTGATGTTTTGACCTATTCTTATAAACTCTGCTGTCGTAGAGTAGGAACCCTCCTGGCAAATTATCTCTTTAGGAGTCGAAGTATATTTTATTGAATCAATTATGCTGACAAATCACATAATTGAACTTTTCAGTTTTTATGGATAAACATTTTTACTTGGAATCACTCTGTTGCTCACAATGTTCATGACTGAAGCAAGACTTGATCTCATCATTAATATTATATGGAGAGAAGAACATACTTCAGGAATTTTAAAAATGATATTTCAATACAGGTTCTTTGACTCATTATTTAATATTATACACACATTCAAAGTAAAAATTGACAAAAGAAAATTGGTTGGAAAGGTTTAAAGTAAACACAAAAAGTGAGGGATTGCCTGTGAGAAATATGGATAGGAATATATCTTAACTAAAGTCTAGGAATAATCTTTATGTCCCAACTGCTTTTTAAGCTTACTGGTAACATCTTCTATTATTAAGAATTACTTATTTTACAATGGTATTAGAAAACTCCAAATGTGGATTGAGATGCCAAAGAATGCTGCCAGCATAAAACAGAGATGTGAACTGATAAAACAATATCACCAAAGAAAGAAGGAAAATTAAATTAGGCATGTTAGACAATTAAATTAGACAATTAAATTTTACATTTTTTGCAACGTAAACTAGACAAATACAAAGTCAACTAGCTAAGAGGGCGATGATCAGTTTTTTGTTGCTATTGTTTCATTTTTATGGCTGTTTTAGAACAGTCACAATTGTGGGTCCTTGATATCCACCTCTAGTACAATTTTATGTGATAGAAATCTATAACAAAAGAGGCCGTATCAAAACCAAGGGGGTGACTCTTTAAAAAGAAGGTAAACATTTCAAAGAATCAAGTAATTTAGAGAAAATACTCAAAGTGGGTCTGTGATTTTTTTTTTTTAACTTTCCACTCAAATTTTATCTGGAGAGTTAGGCATTATCTGTATTTTTTAACCTCTTCAACAGGACCTGCCATAGACCACATAATTGAATCTGGAAAGAGACTTAAAAGAGGATATAATTCAAGTCATTTTTTAAGTGAGAAGAGAGAACTAGAGAGATAAACGACTTACCCAAAATCACACAGCAGTTATTTGCAGATAAGTTTTGTTTTGTTTTGTTTTATTTTATTTTATTTTATTTTATTTTATTTTATTTTATTTTATTTTATTTATTATTTTGAGAGAGAGCAAGAGAGAGAAAGAGATCACAAGCAGCAGAGGGGCAAAGAGAAGGAGAGAGAGAGAATCCCAAGCAGGCTCCATGATGTCAGCTCAGAGACCTATGTGGGGCTTGATCCCACAAACCATGAGATCATGACCTGAGCCAAAATCAGGAGTCAGATGCTTAACTGACTCCTGAGCCACCCAGGTGTCTGAATATCCAGTGCAATGCTCTCTCTGCATTCCCTGGTAGGAATTGCATGTTACTAGGTTTTGTTTTGTATTATCTAGATTGTATTCAACAAAATTCTGGAACTTAGCAGCCATCCAATAAATTCTTATTGGATGTATAAATGAAAAATGGGCCCGAGGTAGCATAGGCCAATACTCCATTTTGTTGTCATAGCTTTCATTAAACAAATCCTGTGATTATTCCTGGTATCCGTTACACACTATAAATAAAACGTGTATAGCAAATATAATGTTTTTTAACCTTTCCCATCCAAATTGATATTGAACGCTCCTGTGCTTGTTCAACAATTCTGGCGCAGGCTTTAAAAAAAAATTCTAAGTTAGGGGCACCTGGGTGGCTCAGTTGGGTAAGTGTCTGACTCCAGCTCAGGAGCTTGTGAGCTCCAGCCCCATGTTGGCCTCTGTGCTGACAGCTTGGAGCCTGGAGGCTGCTTTGGATTCTATGTCTCCCTCTCTCTCTGCCCCTCCCTGCCCCTCACTTTCTCTCTCTCTCTCTCTCTCTCTCTCTTTCTCTCTCTCTCTCTCAAGAATAAATAAAAATTTTTTAAAAATTAAAAAAAAATTTTTAAGTTATATTTTGGAGTTAGAGGCTTCAGCCAAGGACAGAAAATTGAAATAATAGTAATGTATACAGTTCAAGGATATGTAATTCTGGGAGTTTAGAGGTAAATCATAGCTCCTGTTCTCAGGAGCTCTGCAAACAAAGATACCAAAGAAATGGCAGATTGCCTCTCAATCCAGGGAGGAACAAGTAACAATGACCCATTGATTGCTTATTTATGAAAATTATTTCCTTCCTGGTATGTAGTTGGAAGATCAACTCAGCCATATGACTGGCACATGAGATTGAAATCAAGGTGGGGTGCTACGTCACGGTAGAGCAAGGGTTTTAAAAAGCAAAGTAGAATCAAAGCAATATGTAGGCAAGTTGTTGGTGTTGTAGAAGAATATGAGCTCTAAAATGTAAGGAGGTCTAAACACGAAATACCTCTTTGCTTACCAACTTGGATAATTCATCCTGAGGAGCCTCATAGGCTTCCTGTATAACCCGAAGTGAAGACAGTTGCCCTGTAGGGTTACTGTGAGGAACAAGTAGGATATTGGGGAGGCACTGGCCTTTATACACATTCTCTGTGTCTGGGCTGTTTGTCTCAGAAACATTTTTAATGTTTTCAATGTTAGTATGTATGTGTGTGTGTGTGTGTCCATTACGACATTGGACAATTTGACCCCAAGTTGCTGACAAATGACATTCTAGAGGTACTGCAAAAATACCGAGAAAGCTTAACCTTCTAGATGTTAAAATAAAACTTTTGCAGTGGTTCTATTTACCTTCAGTGGAAATTGTTGAAGAAGAAAAAATCATCAGGGAGTTAGAAAAAATTAAACTACTGCACTTTGAAATGATGAAGTAAAGAAGGCAGCTTGGAAAAATTCATGTCCAGAGACAGGTCAGTACTTGAAGAGAAAAAAAAACACATTTGCCGTGTAGCATACTGGACAGACTAGTGGACTGTGTCCAAAGTAGTAGAGCACACCGAGGCATCCAGTATAGTTATCTCCCTCCTTCTCTCTCTTTCTCCCTCCCTTCTCCCCCATTCTCCCCCTCCCCTTTGTCTCCCCCCTCTCCTCCCCCTCTTTTCTCTCACCTTCATTTCTTCTTCCTCCAGTTTCCCTGCCACCCCCCCTTACTCACTCACCTACAGATGTGATAAAGTCTCTGCCTCATTTAACAAAGGATACGACTATTGAGCTAAACCAGTGGCCTCAGAGAGCAGACACAAAGGCAGCATGCCTTGATAGAGCTTCTTGAGGCCTGCCTGGATCTTTAATGTGGGAATGCAGTGGACAGGAAGATTCTTTGAGTAAGGCATGGTTGCATTAATCTGGGAAGATTAATTTACAGCTGTGCCATGGTTCTTTTTCACTTGAGGCTTAGGGTATTCATCAAGACAGCATGTAGACTTAATATTTTTTTAAAGGACATGTTTGTAGGCAAAGAGAGCCTACAGGTTCTCAAGTGAACCCCAGCATCCATGTTTTTATCCTATAAACAGCAAAATTAGTGTTTAGTCATCCCTAGTTGGTTTCTCTCATTATGTCCAGATACATTCTACATGATCCATTCCCCACAGTGATAATCTAACTCTGATATTTGGAGTATCTTTTTATGGAATGGATAAGTTCCATAATGGATTAGGTCTCAGGACCACAATTTTTAATCCACTTCAGACTTTTAGAGTCAATAACCATTTACACAAGTGCTTTTAAAAAGGTTTCCCTGCCTATGAGAACAAAGTCACCTTGGGCTTATCACTTGCTGGAATAAAATAAAATAATTGAGTATACAAATAACCTAATTTGTATTGGTCAACATACAATGTGTTAATATATATATATATTCTTTTAGCAAACTTTGCACTGCATTCTCCTTTTTTATTTATTTATTTATTTATTTATTTATTTATTTATTTATTTATTTATTTATTTATTTTATATATGAAATATATTGTCAAATTGGTTTCCATACACACCCAGTGCTCATCCCAAAAGGTGCCCTCCTCAATACCCATTACCCACCCTATCCTCCCTCCCACCCCCTATCAACCCTCAGTTTGTTCTCAGTTTTTAACAGTCTCTTATGCTTTGGCTCTCTCCCACTCTAACCTCTTTTTTTTTTTTCCTTCCCCTCCCCCATGGGTTCCTGTTAAATTTCTCAGGATCCACATAAGAGTGAAACCATATGGTATCTGTCTTTCTCTGTATGGCTTATTTCACTTAGCATCACACTCTCCAGTTCCATCCACATTGCTACAAAAGGCCATATTTCATTTTTTCTCATTGCCACGTAGTATTCCATTGTGTATATAAACCACAATTTCTTTATCCATTCATCAGTTGATGGACATTTAGGCTCTTTCCATAATTTGGCTATTGTTGAGAGTGCTACTATAAACATTGGGGTACAAGTGCCCCTATGCATCAGTACTCCTGTATCCCTTGGATAAATTCCTAGCAGTGCTATTGCTGGGTCATAGGGTAGGTCTATTTTTAATTTTCTGAGGAACCTCCACCCTGCTTTCCAGAGCGGCTGCACCAATTTGCATTCCCACCAACAGTGCAAGAGGGTTCCCGTTTCTCCACATCCTCGCCAGCATCTCTAGTCTCCTGGTTTGTTCATTTTGGCCACTCTGACTGGCGTGAGGTGATATCTGAGTGTGGTTTTGATTTGTATTTCCCTGATAAGGAGCGACGCTGAACATCTTTTCATGTGCCTGTTGGCCATCCGGATGTCTTCTTTAGAGAAGTGTCTATTCATGTTTTCTGCCCATTTCTTCACTGGGTTATTTGTTTTTCGGGTGTGGAGTTTGGTGAGCTCTTTATAGATTTTGGATACTAGCCCTTTGTCCGATATGTCATTTGCGAATATCTTTTCCCATTCCGTTGGTTGCCTTTTAGTTTTGTTGGTTGTTTCCTTTGCTGTGCAGAAGCTTTTTATCTTCATAAGGTCCCAGTAATTCACTTTTGCTTTTGATTCCCTTGCCTTTGGGGATGTGTCGAGTAAGAGATTGCTACAGCTGAGGTCAGAGAGGTCTTTTCCTGCTTTCTCCTCTAAGGTTTTGATGGTTTCCTGTCTCACATTCAGGTCCTTTATCCATTTTGAGTTTATTTTTGTGAATGGTGTGAGAAAGTGGTCTAGTTTCAACCTTCTGCATGTTGCTACCCAGTTCTCCCAGCACCATTTGTTAAAGAGGCTGTCTTTTTTCCATTGGATGTTCTTTCCTGCTTTGTCAAAGATGAGTTGGCCATACGTTTGTGGGTCTAGTTCTGGGGCTTCTATTCTATTCCATTGGTCTATGTGTCTGTTTTTGTGCCAATACCATGCTGTCTTGATGATTACAGCTTTGTAGTAGAGGCTAAAGTCTGGGATTGTGATGCCTCCTGCTTTGGTCTTCTTCTTCAAAATTCCTTTGGCTATTCGGGGCCTTTTGTGGTTCCATATGAATTTTAGGATTGCTTGTTCTAGTTTCGAGAAGAATGCTGGTGCAATTTTGATTGGGATTGCATTGAATGTGTAGATAGCTTTGGGTAGTATTGACATTTTGACAATATTTATTCTTCCAATCCATGAGCAGGGAATGTCTTTCCATTTCTTTAAATCTTCTTCAATTACCTTCATAAGCTTTCTATAGTTTTCAGCATACAGATCCTTTACATCTTTGGTTAGATTTATTCCTAGGTATTTTATGCTTCTTGGTGCAATTGTGAATGGGATCAGTTTCTTTATTTGTCTTTCTGTTGCTTCATTGTTAGTGTATAAGAATGCAACTGATTTCTGTACATTGATTTTGTATCCTGCAACTTTGCTGAATTCCTGTATCAGTTCTAGCAGACTTTTGGTGGAGTCTATCGGATTTTCCATGTATAATATCATGTCATCTGCAAAAAGCGAAAGCTTGACTTCATCTTTGCCAATTTTGATGCCTTTGATTTCCTTTTGTTGTCTGATTGCTGATGCTAGAACTTCCAGCACTATGTTAAACAGCAGCGGTGAGAGTGGGCATCCTTGTCGTGTTCCTGATCTCAGGGAAAAAGCTCTCAGTTTTTCCCCGTTGAGGATGATGTTAGCTGTGGGCTTTTCATAAATGGCTTTTATGATCTTTAAGTATGTTCCTTCTATCCCGACTTTCTCAAGGGTTTTTATTAAGAAACATTGCTGAATTTTGTCAAAGGCCTTTTCTGCATCGATTGACAGGATCATATGGTTCTTCTCTTTTTTTTTGTTAATGTGATGTATCACGTTGATTTTGTGAATGTTGAACCAGCCCTGCATCCCAGGAATGAATCCCACTTGATCATGGTGAATACTTCTTTTTATATGCTGTTGAATTTGATTTGCTAGTATCTTATTGAGAATTTTTGCATCCATATTCATCAGGGATATTGGCCTGTAGTTCTCTTTTTTTACTGGGTCTCTGTCTGGTTTAGGAATCAAAGTAATACTGGCTTCATAGAATGAGTCTGGAAGTTTTCCTTCCCTTTCTATTTCTTGGAATAGCTTGAGAAGGATAGGTATTATCTCTGCTTTAAACGTCTGGTAGAACTCCCCTGGGAAGCCATCTGGTCCTGGACTCTTATTTGTTGGGAGATTTTTGATAACCGATTCAATTTCTTCGCTGGTTATGGGTCTGTTCAAGCTTTCTATTTCCTCCTGATTGAGTTTTGGAAGAGTGTGGGTGTTCAGGAATTTGTCCATTTCTTCCAGGTTGTCCAATTTGTTGGCATATAATTTTTCATAGTATTCCCTGATAATTGTTTGTATCTCTGAGGGATTGGTTGTAATAATTCCATTTTCATTCATGATTTTATCAATTTGGGTCATCTCCCTTTTCTTTTTGAGAAGCCTGGCTAGAGGTTTGTCAATTTTGTTTATTTTTTCAAAAAACCAACTCTTGGTTTCGTTGATCTGCTCTACAGTTTTTTTAGATTCTATATCGTTTATTTCTGCTCTGATCTTTATTATTTCTCTTCTTCTTCTTCTAAACAGCTGGGTTTAGGCTGCCTTTGCTGTTCTGCTTCTAGTTCCTTTAGGTGTGCTGTTAGATTTTGTATTTAGGATTTTTCTTGTTTCTTGAGATAGGCCTGGATTGCAATGTATTTTCCTCTCAGGACTGCCTTCGCTGCGTCCCAAAGCGTTTGGATTGTTGTATTTTCATTTTCGTTTGTTTCCATATATTTTTCAATTTCTTCTCTAATTGCCTGGTTGACCCACTCATTCTTTAGGAGGGTGTTCTTTAACCTCCATGCTTGTGGAGGTTTTCCAGACTTTTTTCTGTGGTTGATTTCAAGCTTCATAGCATTGTGGTCTGAAAGTATGCATGGTGTAATTTCAACTCTTGTAAACTTATGAAGGGCTGTTTTGTGACCCAGTATATGATCTATCTTGGAGAATGTTCCATGTGCACTCGAGAAGAAAGTATTTTCTGTTGCTTTGGGATGCAGAGTTCTAAATATATCTGTCAAGTCCATCTGATCCAATGCCTCATTCAGGGCCCTTGTTTCTTTATTGACCGTGTGTCTAGATGATCTATCCATTTCTGTAAGTGGGGTGTTAAAGTCCCCTGCAATTACCACATTCTTATCAATAAGGTTGCTTATGTTTATGAGTAATTGTTTTATATATTTGGGGGCTCCGGTATTCGGCGCATAGACATTTATAATTGTTAGCTCTTCCTGATGGATAGACCCTGTAACTATATTATATAATGTCCTTCTTTATCTCTTGTTACAGTCTTTAATTTAAAGTCTAGTTTGTCTGATATAAGTATGGCTATTCCAGCTTTCTTTTGGCTTCCAGTAGCATGATAAATAGTTCTCCATCCCCTCACTCTCAATCTAAAGGTGTCCTCAGGTCTAAAATGAGTCTCTTGTAGACAGCAAATAGATGGGTCTTGTTTTTTTATCCATTCTGATACCCTATGTCTTTTGGTTGGCACATTTAATCCATTTACATTCAGTGTTATTATAGAAAGATATGGGTTTAGAGTCATTGTGATGTCTGTATGTTTTATGCTTGTAGTGATGTCTCTGGGACTTTGTCTCACAGGGTCCCCCTTAGGATCTCTTGTAGGGCTGGTTTAGTGGTGACAAATTCCTTCAGTTTTTGTTTGTTTGGGAAGACCTTTATCTCTCCTTCTATTCTAAATGACAGACTTGCTGGATAAAGGATTCTCGGCTGCATATTTTTTCTGTCTAGCACCCTGAAAATCTCGTGCCAATTCTTTCTGGCCTGCCAAGTTTCAAAAGAGAGATCAGTCACGAGTCTTATAGGTCTCCCTTTATATGTGAGGGCACGTTTACCCCTTGCTGCTTTCAGAATTTTCTCTTTATCCTTGTATTTTGCCAGTTTCACTATGATATGTCGTGCAGAAGATCGATTCAAGTTACGTCTGAAGGGAGTTCTCTGTGCCTCTTGGATTTCAATGCCTTTTTCCTTCCCCAGTTCAGGGAAGTTCTCAGCTATAATTTCTTCAAGTACCCCTTCCACACCTTTCCCTCTCTCTTCCTCCTCTGGGATACCAATTATGCGTATATTATTTCTTTTTAGTGTATCACTTAGTTCTCTAATTTTCCCCTCATACTCCTGGATTTTTTTTATCTCTCTTTTTCTCAGCTTCCCCTTTTTCCATAACTTTATCTTCTAGTTCACCTATTCTCTCCTCTGCCTCTTCAATCCGAGCCGTGGTGGATTCCATTTTGTTATGCATTTCGTTTAAAGCGTTTTTCAGCTCCTCGTGACTGCTCCTTAGTCCCTTGATCTCTGTAGCAAGAGATTCTCTGCTGTCTTGTATACTGTTTTCAAGCCCAGCGATTAATTTTATGACTATTATTCTAAATTCACTTTCTGTTATATTATTTAAATCCTTTTTGATCAGCTCATTAGCTGTTGTTATTTCCTGGAGATTCTTCTGAGGGGAATTCTTCCGCTTGGTCATTTTGGATAGTCCCTGGCGTGGTGAGGACCTGCAGGGCACTTCCCCTGTGCTGTGGTGTATAACTGGAGTTGGTGGGCGGGGCCGCAGTAAGACCTGATGTCTGCTCCCAGCCCACCGCTGGGGCCACAGTCAGACTGTTGTGTGCCTTCTCTTCCCCTCTCCTAGGGGTGGGATTCACTGTGGGGTGGCGTGGCCGTCTGGGCTACTTGCACACTGCCAGGCTTGTGATGCCGGGGATCTGGCGTATTAGCTGGGGTGGGTAGGCAAGGTGCACGGGGGCAGGAGGGGCAGGCTTAGCTCGCTTCTCCTTAGGTGATCCACTTCAGGAGGGCCCCTGTGGCAGCAGGAGGGAGTCAGATCCGCTGCGGAGGTTTGGCTCCACAGAAGCGCAGAGTTGGGTGTTTGCGCGGAGGGAGCAAGTTCCCTGGCAGGAACTGGTTCTCTTTGGGGTTTTGGCTGGGGGATGGGTGGGGGAGATGGCGCTGGCTAGCGCCTTTGTTCCCCACCAAACTGAGCTCTGTTGTCCGGGGGCTCATCAGCTCTCCCTCCCTTTGTCCTCCAGCCTTCCCACTTTCAGAGCAGAGCTGCTAACTTATGACCTCCCAGACGCTAAGTCGCGCTTGCTGTCGGAACACAGTCTGTCAGGCCCCTCAGCTTTTGCCAGCCAGACTCGGGGGCTCTGCTTGGCCGGCGAGCCGGCCCTCCGCCCGGGCTCCCTCCCGCCAGTCCGTGGAGCGTGCACCGCCTCGCCGCCCTTCCTACCCTCTTCCGTGGGCCTCTCTTCTGCGCTTGGCTCCAGAGACTCCGTTCTGCTAATCCTCTGGCGGTTTTCTGGGTTATTTAGGCAGGTGTAGGTGGAATCTAAGTGATCAGCAGGACGCGCGGTGAGCCCAGCGTCCTCTTACGCCGCCATCTTCCCTCCTCCTGCATTCTCCTTTTTAATATCATCCTTTGTTTTCCTTTATGATTATTAAATAATCACTAATTGGATTCCACCAGCCTTCTCTTCATGCTGGCTTTTTTTTTTTTTTGGTCCTTTTGTTTTTTCCCATAAGTCTCTTAAATTTTCTTTCCTCCCTCTCTCCCTTTTCCCTTTCCTTCTCCTCTTTCTTCCTTACTTAACATGCTTCAAAAATAAAAAAAATATAAAAGTTATTTAATGAAAATTTGCCTTCCTATGAATCCTTTATTTGCTCAGTAAATATTTTACCTCTCCCATGCCTAAGGTAATCACTATTACTAATTTCTGTTTATCCTTTCAAAGAATTTGTAAGTATAAGCCAATAAAATTGTAGATTTTGTCCCCTCTTTTAAAAATACAAGTGGTAGCACACTTTCATTTAACAACAGATTATTTTCAATCTTATGCTATTAAAAAAGTTGCAAAGAATAACCACATAAATGCATCATTTTCCACACATGCAATTATACCTTAGGATAAATTCCTAGAAGTAATTTTGATATTATGAAAATGCTTTCCAAAGGGCTCTACCAGTTTATATTCCCATCAACAACAGATGAAGGTCTCTATTTCCCCAAATTCTTACCAATCACATGTATCCTGAACTTTTGGGTTTTCACTAGTCTGAAAGGAGTGGGGAGCACAATGTTTCCCAGTGCTGTTTATATTTGTATTTCTCTAATATGAATAAGGTTTTATTTTAAATGTTATTGAAATTTTTTAAATTTATTTATATTTTTAAAATACTTAAAAACCGTTTGTACTTGCTTTCTTGTGAGTGTTTCTTTTCATATTATTTACCTATTTTTTTTCTAATGGGTTATTGCTGATTTTCTTACCCATTGATAGCTCTTTATATGCCAAAGACATTAACTCTTTGTGACACAAATTTGGACTATATACTTTTTAGAATGTCATTTGATTTCTTGACTATGCTTATGATATTTGTTTTATTTTTTTGCCATGCAATAGATTTAATTTTTATGTAGTCCAATGTATCCATTTTCTCTTACAGTTCCTAAATATTGTATTATAATTAGGAGGATTTTTTTCCCAGTCTTATAAAAATAATTCCATGTTTTCTTTTATAGTTTTGTATCTCATATTAAGATATTTAATCAATTTAGATTTTTTTTTTCTGGTATATAGTATACATTATGTGGAATTTATCCAACTTTATTTTTCTATTTGGCTCCCCAGGTAAACCTATTCCTTGGTATTACTACAAAGCCCATATTTTGGAGACTTCCACTCTTGGGAAGAAGAGATAGATGTATTTTTTTCCATTCCTCTCCCTAAGGACAGCTGGAAACTCTGGGCGTTGTATGTAAAACACATATGAGAAGACTCTGAAAACTGAAAAGAAAACCACTAAGGATCTTGAGACCCAAAGAGCAACTCAGTGGTGAGTTCCTTGGGTTTTATTTTGAGCTTATATAACCCAGACTTGGAACTGAAAAATCAGGAAACTGAAAAATATCAATAGGCACAGACAAAAAAAATAACCCCGACAAAATCCAACTGTTTATAGCCAAATGACCAGGAAAGGGCAGCCTAGCAAGACACAAAATGTTTAGACAATAATCTCTCTACTCTAGCCAAAAACCACAGAAAAAATGTGGCCTTACCTTCACCTATACCACCAAAGTCTGAGGCTCCCCCACCTACCCCTTCCCCATGACCCATGGTATCAGGGAAGGCTCAATAGAGAATCAGGAATCTCATTCCCACCCAGCATTGAAGAATCTACCAGTCATCTGTGGTGTGGCATTACTACAAAAGTAGTAATGAGGCACTTCTACCCCTCCCATCTAGAGTGGTATCAGCAGAACTTACTGCAACCCAAGACTTTCACTAACACCTCCGATAACAATGATCCCCAACCTCGCCCTTCTGGTGTCAGCAAGACTGAATGAGAACCTGGTTTTGACCTGTACCTGCTGAGGTGACTCCTCCTTTTCCCCTGCCAGAGTTCTGTCAGAGGAAGCTAACTAAAAATGGAAGGTTTAAATAAGATCTAGAGTCTCATAAGTCTCCTAAACGTCCAGGTTTCAATAGAAAGTTACTTGCCATATGAAAAACTAAGAAAATCTCAACTCAGATGAAAAAGACCATCAGTAGATGCCAACATTGAGATGACAGAGATGTTAGAATTACCTGACAAATATTTTAGAGTAGCCATCATAAAAATGTTTCAACAAGTAATTATGAACATGCTTAAAACAAATTAAAAAATAGAAAATCTCAGCTAAGAAATAGAACATTACAACAAAGAAATAGGAGCTATAAAGAAAAGCTAAATGGAAATTTTAGAATTGAAAAAATGTAAAGGTAAGAACTCAGTGGATAGGCTCAATAGCAAAAAGGAGTGGGGAAGAAAGAATATGCAAAGTTGAATATAGAACAACAGAAATTACTCTGAACAATAGAAAGATAATAGATGGGGTAAAAATTAACAGAGCCTCTGGAGACCTCTGAGGCTATTGTAAAAAGAGATCTAACATTTATGTTATCAGAGTCCTGGAATGAGTGGGGGGTAAAAGGGAAGGCTGAAAAATACTTTAGAAATAATAGCTGAAAACGTCCAAAATTTGTCAAAAGACGTAAGCCTACAGAATCAGAAAGCTATGTGAAATCCAAATAGGATAAACACAAAGAAGTCCACAGCAAGATGCATAAATCAAACTTGTGAAAACTAAAGGTATAGAAAAAAAGTCTTGAAAATAGCAAAATAATACTTCACCTATAGGGGGGAAATAATTTCAGTGAGGGTAAATTTCTTATCAGAAACCATGAAAGCTGGAGGGGGTGGCACAATGTTTTCCCCAGAATTCCATATCCAGCAAATATATAATGCAAAGTATTTAATATATTTAAGAAAAATTTTATCAGGGCACCTGGATGGCTCAGTCAGTTAAGCTTCTGAATTCAGCTTGGCTCATGATCTCACAGTTTGTGAGTTCAAGCCCTACCCCGGGCTCTCTGCTGACAGCACAGATATGCTTCAGATCCTTTGGCCCCCTCTCTCTCTGCCTCTCCCTCTTACTCTCTGTCTCTCTTTCAAAAGTAAATAAACATTTATTAAAAAAACATTTTATCATATTAAGGTGAGTCCATTTAATCTTGCATTTTAAAGGATTGTTTCCAAGATAAACTTTTAATTATCAAAGTCTATAATACACTTTAATGCAGTGGTTCTCAACTTTTTCTTAGGAACTGTTTACAGTTTTAAAATTCATTAAGAACCCCAAAAGGTATGTTTATGTGAGCTCTACCTATCAATATTTCCTATATGAGAAATTAGAGCTGAGATATTTTAAAAATATTTATTGTATTTCAGAATAATGGTAATAACCCCATTACATGTTAACATAAATATCATATATTTAAAAGTATAATTATCTTCAAAACAAAATTTGCTTATGAGAAGGTTGGCATTGTTTTGCAAATCATTTCAATATCTGGCTTAATAGAACACAGCTGGAGTCTCACATGCTTCTGCATTCAATCTGTTAGGGTATATTGTTTTGGTTGAAGTGCATGTGGAAAATCTGGTTTCACACAGATATATAGTTGGAGAGCACTGAGTATTTTAATAGATTTTTGAGAAAATTGTCAATATCCTTTGACATTTTATCAAAGTTCAGCAAATACATCCTAGTTTTTAAAATAGTAGCCACAATGTGGATTCTTAAACCATATCAATGGAGTCTTGGTATTCTGTTGCATTAAAATCTATTTTGCTCTTCAAATGGGTCTTTCATCTGTATCACTTTTGTAAAATCATGCATTGGTCATTTGGAAAATACTGGTTCAGGGACTTATACAGGCCTTCCAAATATTGACCCATTTTATCAAATATATAAGAGACACTTTTCTCAGCAGCATTGCAGTTCTCATCCCCAAAACTCTTTTAAGTATTAGAAAGCTGTCAAGCTCAGAGTAGCAGATATAATTTTTCCAGGATTCTAATTTTTTGCTTTTCGGTGGTTTTTCCTTGAACTAATATGCTTACTTTGTTCATTTTCAAAAACATGTCTGCTAAATACCAAAATCAGATTAGACGTAGATTATCAATTATTCTTTCATGTGAAAATGGTTTCATGAAAAAAAAAAAGCAGATGGTTCCACTCACAGCTGAAACAATTTCACAAGCGCTTTCACTGAAACAATCATCACTCTTTGGTGTAGAACAGGAGTGTTCTCTGACCTTCTATTTTGTCATGTTTTTGTCAGTTTTTTTAAACATATCATCTGGGGCTGAGGTATAATAAATTAAAATTTTTTTTTTTTACCACTTCAACAAGGACATACTTAAGTAAAGCCGGAAATTTGTCTGTTTTTGCAAGTGTCTGACACAAGAAAGCAATGGCTGCTATTACAGTTAGGTGTCACTGCACTGATTTCTAAAATGGAAACAATTTTGCCCATTATTATTTGGCAGCACCAATGTAAATGTCTACGCAGTGAAATGAGCATATAATATTTTAGTAGTATTATGAAAGTGTATTTGATCACCTGAACCTTCTCAAAGTGTTACCAGGACCCTTAGATGTCCACAGATGACACTCTGAGAACAACTGGTTCAATGTTTAGCCAGTTTCTATTAGTTGTCTCCTGTAAGCAAGGGTACATTTAACATATTTTAACTTTTCTCTCTCTTTCTCCATCAACTGACATTGGTCAATAGTGCTATCTTTCTTCATATTTACTTTTGTACTGTTAAGTATGCTTAAACCTCTATTAATTGATCTGCCAGCATTAAATGATATCCTTTGACTCCAGAGATTACAGATGAGGTAATGAGCAAACCTACTTTACCTTCAACCTCCCCTCTCTTTCCTGGCAAATTTTTATTGGTTCCAACATTTCTGCATTTTCAGAGTACAGTTAGCTTTTGTTTTGTCACTGCAGTCCCTACACCTGTCTTAGCCTTTGTGATCATTGCCAATTTCTCAGCCACAGTTTCTCTATTTGTCTGACTGCCTGAAGTATTTCTCAAGAAGTGCTTACAGAAATGTTTCCCAAGTTTTTGTAGGCATCTTTTGAAAGATAATTTGGCTATATATTAAAACCTTTGTGTAAGCCTTCTTTTCTTGAGTGTGTGCATCTTGTACTCAAGAAAGTTGTTACCCTGTAGCCTTCTGCTGTTAAATACTATGCAGGAGAAACGTTAGGCCAGCCTGCTTTTCCCTTTACAAGTGACATAGTGTCCTTGTCTGGCTTCCATAAGGATCCTTTGTTCATTTTTGAAGTCTAGTATCTTTGAAAGAATATCTTTGTGTTGATCATTCTGTTCAACTTTTCCTGGTACTCAGGGTGTTCTTCCATTACCTACGTTAACATCTTTACTTAATGAAGTTTTTATTATAAATTAAATTTTTTTCCTGGTCCATTACTTTGTATGTCCTTGAATCTCAGTTGTATACAGATCTTCCTCCACCTAGGAGGGGTTATATCCTGAAAACCCCATTGTAGGTTGAAAATATCGGGGTGTTGAAAATGAATTTAATACACTTAACCAACTTAAATGTGCTCACAACCTTTGTATTAATGAGCCGATAGTTGGGCAAAATCATCCAACACAAAGCCTATTGAGTAATAGTGTGTTAAATATCTCATACAATATATTGAATACAGTGCTGACCGTGAAAAGGGAAATGATTATCAGGTACCGAAAGGCTGTTAAGTGTTGGGATTCTTTACCCTTGCGATCATGTGGCGGCCAGGAGCTGTGGCTCGATGCTACTGCCCAAAATCACAAGAGAGGAGGGTGCCACAGGCTAACCTGGGAGACGATCCAAATTCAAGGTTCAAAGTTTAGTTTCTATTGAATGAGCATTGCTTTCACACCATTGTAAAGTGAAAAAATCTTAAATGGAACCATCATAAGTCAGGGAATGTCTATATTGGAACTCCTTTACTTTTATCTTCTTATTCTATCATTTTTCTCCGAAACTTTTACAGTTTTTTATTTCTTCTTTTTAAACTTGCAATCTCTATTTGCTATGTCCCATGCTGTGTTTTTCATGAAGAACTTAAAGGAAACTATGCACTTTTTTTTCAGGTAAAGTGTGTGTTGTTATACAGATCTTTCTTTTCTTAAGTCAAGCTCAACAAAAGCATAAAACTACATATGCTTCTTGGAACAAGCAGTCAGTGCTCAGTAGTGTCGAATATCCCAGAAAAGTTAGTTCCTACCTGATGTTGAAAGATCTCATCTCCAGGAATGTAGAGCAAATCTGGAAGTTTATCTTTCTCTGCCCCCAATATTGATAGTAACAGTGTTAGTGATGGTGGGGATACGTTTGAAGCCACGATTCTGGTAGGTCTCTCAGCTTTGCAAATGTAACTCTCATTTGTGTATGAAATTCAAAGATCTAGTTCTATTACCATAGATCCAAACTCTGGTCTCCAATCCAGCTTTCCTATGATAAAACTAGTGTTTGGATCTGTTGGACTCACATTTCTCAGTTGTTTCTGACTTTATGTGGATTTGAGGGGCAAGGTAAGATTGATATGTTTGGCCTTCAAAACTTCTACCCCCTCTAATTTCTTCCACTTAAGCCTCTGTTCTGTCAGGTGTAAAGGGGATTTAAAATACACCTATATATATCTCCCATCCCAATACCTAGCACATGATATTTGCTTAACAAATGACAACAGCTCCCTCTTCCTCCACCCGAATATATACTATACTTTCTCTAAAAGAAGAGATAGGTCCTTTAGATCAGCTGTGGTTTCAGAAGTTGACTTGTAGAACTTTTTACACAGATATTTGCTGAATATTATATTCAGACACTATGCTTGATTTTTAGAATTCAGAAAGAGAAGATATTGTCCTTTCCCTCAAAAAGCTCAAGGTGAGGGTATGTGAGTAAAACATGACTAAGAAATTACTATGCAGTGTAATAAGTGTTTTCACTAAAGTATATCCAGAAGGCTAGGAAATCTAACAGCCTGGAAGAAGTGAAGAAGGTTTCTCAGAAAAGGTAACATTTCAGATACAGAAGGAAAATATTATAGAATGATATCAGGGTGTCAAACCACTCAAATAACTGTAAGTAATTCAATATGACAGGAGAGGAGGTTGGGCATAAAGAGAGATGATGCTGGAAACGTAGGCAAAAGTAGTTACCACGGGGTCTACTATGATGTGATTAAGCCATTTGGACTCCATGCTGAAGGCACAGGGGAGTCAGTAAGGATTTTAAACAGTTAAAAAAAATGTTTGCAACATGACACAGTGGACTGAAGTGGGGGAAAAAACAGAAGCTGGGACATTATAAGTCTATTAAGGAGTTTGATGAAAAATATTGGACTAAAGCAGTGGGAATGAAGAAGTAGAAATGAGTTTATTAATTATTAAGGAAGAATAATTGACTAAATTTAGTGATTATTTAAATGAGCAGGATGAAGGAAGGAGAGAGATTCAAAAATACATCTAGGTTTCTGACATAGATGGCTCACTTGATGATGAGGGAAAGGTTTTTGGTGAAAGATAAGATTTTAGTGTTGGTCGTGATGCGTTTTACATTGTTAATAAGCTTTTTATTTAAAATAGACTTAATTTTACAGGTTATATATATACACACATATATATAGTGTATTATAGGTTTAAATTTATGAAAAAATTATAAAGATAGTACAGAGAGTTCCAATATACACATCTAGTTTTATTAATATCATTCAGTAATCTGGTACATTTGTCACAAATAATAAACTAATAATAAACTATTATTAAGTACATATGTTTTTAGATTTCCTTAGTTTTTACTTACTGTCCTTTTCCTGTTTAGGAATTCTATCTAGGATACCACATTACATTTCGTCATTATTTCTTTTTAGGCAACTCCCGGCTGTGACAGTTTCTCAGACTTTTCTTGTTTTTGATGACCTTGAGAGTTTTGAAAAGTGCTGGTCAGGTATTTTGTAGAACATCTCTCTCCTAGGGTTTGTCTAATATCCTTTTTCTCATGATTTTATTTTTTTTCCTCATGATTCTCTCATGTGATTTTTTTCTATGCACATATTGCACATTCCAGTCTTTTCTACTTTATTCAAGTCCCTACTCATGACCCATTTATTCAAGCTGATATCTTCCTAATTTTCTAGAAATAACTACTATAATGCCTTGCATGGCTCTGTGTTTATTCACATTGTTACCTTCTTCCATCTTTTTCCAGAATGAATCACTTCTACTTCCTCTGATTTCCATCCCTTCAAATATGTCTCAGTAATTTTAATTTTCTCTTTTTTCTCTTGATTCTTCTCATTGACCTATAAACATGTTGTGGAAGTGTTTCATCTGAAAAGAATACTTCTTTCCATAATCTTTCTTTCCTCTGTTAACACCATGTTTTCTCTTCGTCTTGAAAAGATGATCTGAATTTCCTAATGCCCCTAAAAGAGAGAGAATTCTGACAACAATGCGCAGATGGGATGAGTTATTGACAATAGTTGCCCTGGTTTTCTGTCACGCATTATTAAGTCTCCGGCAATCTGGCTTTCATTCCTGTAACATTGTTGAAACTGGACTCTTGATTGTTTTCATTAATCTCCTAATTTGCAAATATAATGATGAGAAGATAATCTTGTTTTGCTATTGTATGCTTATTTTTCATATCCTTATAGGTTCATGTCTGGACATAGAGTGTAATCACATATGGCAATGATAGAATACTGTGTGCCTAGCAGGGTAGAGAATTAAATACTGCTGCACTTGAGTTTTTTGTGATAGTCACTTTAACATGCCTTCTTCTCAGAACAGGAGACCATGGGCCTAAGGGCACATATTAGGGTTCTCCAGAGAAATAGAACCAGTATGAGCTATATGATATATACTATATAATATTTATATTTACATATATATATATATATATATATATATATATATATGATTTATTATGAGCAAATTGATCACATGATTTTGGAGGCTGACAAGTTCTGTGATCTGCCTTCTACAAGCTAGAAACCCAGGACAGCTGATGGTGTAAGTTCCAGTTCAAGTGCAGAAAACCAATATCCTAGCTCAAAAACAGTCAGAACAAATTACTTTTTACTGTTTTATTCTACAAACAAATTGGATGAAGCCCACCCACATTCAGAAGGGCAATCTGACTGAGTCTACCAAATAAAATGTTAATCTCATCCAAGAACACTAGCACAGTCACAGACACACCCAGAATAATGTTTAACCAGATTATCTGGCCATCCCATTCCCTAGTCAAATTGACGCTTCAAATTGACCATCACAGGGTAAGACAGACCTAAGCTTTGTCACTCACTACTCTTGACTTCAGCAAGCTTTCCTTAGCTTCAGTTTTCTCATCTGTAAAATGTTCATAGCGTGCTTTCCCAGAGTGGCTGTGGATATTAAATAAGTGCGTAGAAACTCTTTTTTCACAGAGTGGCCACTGAGCAGAACTTGCCTCCCTTTTTATCTCTTGTTCTTACCTCTCCCTTTAAAAAGGATTTGTTTCCCATGATGTGTCTTATCATATTTTGTCCACTGTACTTTTTAAGTAAACAGTGAGTGACCAGTGAAGGGGATTCTACCATTTCCCCTGAGATAATGTTTCACAGATTAAGAGATCTCACTGCCATGGAATGTTTCCTGATCTTTGCCCGAAAGTAAATAGCCTCACCAGTACCATATATAGAAAATTATGATGAGCATGGTTTGTGACTTGATACTTCTCCGTCAACCCTGCAAAAAGAAAAGTTAGGTTTCATTTTAAATTAGTGTCTTGGATCATAACAGTCCAATTTTTTTTTTTTACTAGTTATTTTATTTTCTTAATTAGCATCATGAGAATCAGCTTGTGTTTTCCTAGGTGAATTTTAACTTCACATGTGAATTTTTAATCATTCTAAGTAAAGTTTTAAAATGCCTCTTTCTTCTGATCTTTGTAGTACCCTCTAGAGTATGTCATATATTATTAACCCTTTATTTATGATCTTCAGTAAAGCTCTACATTATGAGCATGATTCTAAGGACTAACAGAAGCCATTTCATAATTTTATGGTGTAAAGTTAGTAAGGTTTTGGTAAGAAATGTTATATTTTGACTACCATTTCTTGTTCAGTATGCACTGAATATGTATTAGGTCGCTTATCCCCATTAATCTAACTTTCACTTTAAACTATCTGACTTTATGGAAGTGTTCTTTCATATATATATATATATATATATATATATTTTTTTTTTTTTTTTTTTTTTTTGAGACAGAGAAAGAGAGAACGAGTGGAGCAGAGGGGGGGAGGATGGGAGAGAGAATTTTAAGCATGCTTCATGTCCCACACGGAGCCCAATATGGGTTCAACGCTGGTCTCGATCCCACAACCCTGGGATCATGACCTGAGCTGAAATCAAGAATCAGAAGGTCAACCAACTGAGCCACCCAGACACCCCTGTCCTTTCACTTGAAATAAGGGAAGCTCAGCAGACAGCTCTCTGCTATGTCAGTTTTTATGTAGTTTCACCATATTTCCTTTTCTTTATGTCGTAAGATAAAATCTGTCATGAACTTACAAGTAATCAGGCAAAGTGAAATGAGGTAATTATTTTGTGACTTTGATCAATGGAAATAAACACCCTGGATAACTCAAGCCCCATTTCCCACTTTTTCTTTAATAACATTTACTGAAAAGTCACAGCAGATTTTTAGGTAATTGTCTCAATCTTCTTCCCTGGGCCTGAGTAAACACAGCTAATGGGTCTGTTTTACATAATGAAATGTTATGGAAAATTCAAAACATAAGCCTGGCAGGGACTTTCAGAGGTCATCTGGAGCATCTCACTTCCTCTAGGCAGGCTTCTTGTAAATCTCTCTTTAAAAGAAAATGTCTGTGTCTAGGTTAAGATTTGCAGATGACACAAGACTCAGTGATCTAGTAAATATGATTATGATTTAAAACAATATCCAAAAAATGGGGATGCTTTGAAATTAACAAAAAGAAATTCTTATTTACCTAAAATTTCAATTGCATAGGTAGAAGTTGTAGAACAGGAGCGGGGAGAAATAACAAGATATAGTCAAGAAAGTTGGTGACTGGATCAAATGTTATACAGTGGCCATGTTCAGCATATTAACAGATGTGCTGGGTTCTACTTGACCTGAGGCAGTGCTTGTGCTCCCAATCTGGCAGAGAAATGGATGATCATCTACTGCTTTAGAGACCGACAGTTCACTGGGGAGAACAAAGCTGCCATCTCATATACTTAGCTGATATGTTGAAATGACATTAACAGGCAAGCAGGTCTTTTCTTTTACATTCTCTCTTCACACATAAAAGATTCTCTCAGCTGCAGAGAAGCAGAAGAGTTCAGGGAGAAAAAAATAAGTTAGGACTAGAAGCATTATGCAGACCTAGGAGTGAGAGGTTCCCTGTGAAGTCCAGAGGATAGATAAAATATTGGTGCTTTGATTATCCCATTGGAAGCTGAGTATAGTTGAGATGGTATTATATTGTTCTTCGTGCTATCTTAACTGTAAGTCAAGCATCATCCTCCCCACACCCCCATGTAACATTTGGGAAGGAATTGGGAGATTGTCTAAATCTATCCTTAATTGCTATTCTGAATTATGTGTTCTATTCACCTCACTCCCACTCTTGTGGGATCAGACCACTATTGATTTTATTCCTAAAGTAATGGGGCCCCTAGTTACAGCTATTTCTATGTTGCTACCTTCATGAGGTCATCTACACAACAGGAGTGATCATGGGGTAGTCTTCTCTTTTTAAAAAAAAAATAATATTTATTTATTTTTGAGAGAGAGAGACAGAACATGAGTAGGGGAGGGGCAGAGCGAGAGGGAGACAGAATCAGAAGCAGGTTTCAGGCTCCGAACTGTCAGCACAGAGCCCCATGCGGGGCTCAAACTCACAAACCATGAGATCATGATCTGAGCTGAAGTCAGACACTTAACTGACTGAACCACCCAGGTGCCTCTTCTTCTCTTAATGGTCCTGCCATCTACTTCTTTTTATAACACCATTAAGCAAAGTTGTATGGTTATATCAGACTTGGCTGAATGGATGAGTTAAACAAAAGAGGATGTTTTAGATTTCATTTTTGCATTTCCACAGATTTGCTTTGACATATTGTCCCCAGGTTCTAGTCACTTGCTCTGTAGAGAGCTCCAACTACTTTCCTATTTGCCTCATCTACTAATGGTGCCATCTGTGTCATCCTCTCTGGGTGAAGTTTGAATTCCGGTACAGTTGCCATCATGCTTATCAAGGTAGGAGAGCCATAGTGGCTTTCGCACCTGAGTCTAACCTAATTGGACCCAAAGAGACCCTGCCTCTTCACACCACTTTCCAATTCAGATAAAGCACATCAATGCTGGGAATGGGATCTGATTTCCCAGATTGGCCAGGTACACAGGTGGGAGTCAAGATCTGCTTGAGTTTTGACTTCTGTAAGGTTTTCAATTTCAAGCTCTGGAACAATCAAAATACTGTCTAATACTAGAGAAATATATGGAAAATACTGTGCCAGGGTTGGTAGAATAATGACTCCGAGGCATGATTAGAGCCTGTTGTTAAAATGGATTAGGGATGTTATATCCTCAGCCAAAGATGCCTCTTGGTTATTACCCATGGGGACAGTTCTACAAAGTGTGTTTTATCTGCCATCAGGGCTCCTCACTGTCAGCCAGGTGATGAACAATCGGCTCCCAAGTCCCATTTCATCGATTGCTTGTTGGACCATTGCTAATACTAATGATTACAGGTTGGGTTTCTGGAAGCAGAACTGAGTGGAGTTCAAAAGGCAAGTCGTTTATTAGGAATTAACACCTGTGAAGGGAAGGGGGAGGAAGTCAAGTCTGGCAAAGGAAAGAAGTTAAATTGCAAGGGAGAGTTCACACAATCTTACCAACTCTGCAGGGAAAACTTAGTGAGTACAGTCCACCAGAGTATACCATATTTGGGCTAAAATGGCTGGCCTTTTAGTCTTACCTCGCTCAGTTAGCAGCCTGTCTCCAAGAAAAGTGTGACTTTAGACAAGGGGATGCTCTTCAGTTTTGGCCAGCCAGGAAGGAGCTGACAGCTATAGATGGTGGGTCACCACACTGCCTTCAGCTGATCAGTAAGCTCTTTTTTGAGGGGGATCCAGTGATGCATGCATGTTTCTGTCACAGTTGCTGGGCAGAGAAACGTTTCTGTTGAGAAAAGGAAGAGAAGGTAATGTTTGGTGAAGATAGGATTTTTTTTTTTCATGAATTTAATTGAAGAGGATAAAATTAAGAATCTAGGAAAAGTAATGGAGTGGACATTTGGGTCAGGAAAAAGGAAGTCCAGAAGGCGATGGGTATTAGAACATAGGAGAAGATAGATAGAGATTTACAGTTTGGAAAGTAATGAGGAAAATAGGAATAAGAAATATTGTCAACCCCCCACCCCGTCTCTAAGCCATCTGGTCTTACTGATTTTAGTTGCGGTGTTAAAGAGTGGTTTGTAGTTGTCTGTGGAGTAGTACCTTCTAGTTCCTCCTGACGGCAGGGCAGGGCGGGGGGTTGTGGAGGGAGGTAAAAAGTACATGGTAGCAGTAAGCAGCTGTGAATGAGCCAATGATTCCTGGTCTTGCATGATATTTAAACTCAGGGCTGGGTGCTAATGTTTCTGTGTCCATATTTTAATCCTCTTAGCTGACTTGGAAAGATTTGAGTCTGAGACTTCACAGAGCCTGTCAGAGCTGATGGGATAATGTAGAAAAAGGTTTGCTATTCTCACGTACAAGATAGGCCAGTTCTCTAGAGTCTTAATTTTAACACAGAGCTTAACATCTTTTAGGTCAGCAACTAATTCATCAGAATTAAGAGGAATAAACAGGTGCAATCTTCTTTGTAGTTAAATTAATAAAACTGTTACCATGCACTGTAAGCAGAAAACTGAGACCACTGGGATATTTGCCATGAAGCTTATAGCTTGAAAAGGGGTTTTCCTTGCTGCGTTCGATTCTTAGGGTACCGAATATCATACATACATATGTATATACTTTCTTTTCTTTTCTTTTCTTTTCTTTTCTTTTCTTTTCTTTTCTTTTCTTTTCTTTTCTTTTCTTTTCTTTTTTTCTTTTTTTATGAAAGAGAGACAGAATGCGAGTGAGGGAGGGGCAGAGAGAGAGGGGGACACAGAATCTGAAGCTGGCTCCAGGCTATGAGCTGTCAGCACAGAGCCCCACATGGGGCTTAAACTCACGAACCATGAGATAATGACCTGAGCTGAAACCAAGAGTTGGACACTTAACCAACTGAGCCACCCAAGTGCCCCTATGCTTCTCAGAAAATAGTATAGTGTTTTATAAATTTCCATTTTTAGTTAATATATATTTTATATATTCTTGTATTAATAAATATGTCTTAATTATCACTAATTTTTATTAACATTTTTTATTTATTTTCGAGAGAGAGAGAGAGAGAGAGCGAGTGAGCATGAGTGGGGGAGGAGCAGAGAGAGAGGGGGACAAAGAATCTGAAGCAGGCTCCAGGCTCTGAGCTGTCAGCACAGAGCCTGAACCCAGGAACCGTTATATCATGACCTGAGCCGAAGTCCAATGCTTTACTGACTGAGCTACCCAGGCTCTCCTAAATTATCACTTTTAATGACTACTTGTATTCTACTTACTATATGTTTTTGTTATAATTTAACAGATCCTCTGCTTTGGGGCACTTATTATATATTTTTATTCTATATTTTTTTTTTTTTAAGAAAAAGTGTTTTAGTGAAGCTTCTGGTCCTTTTATGCCTATAGACTTACTCAATTATATCTTTATATTAAATTCCTAGAAGTAGACTAGTGAGTCAGAGAGTCTATATTTTAAGTTTTAAGTTACTAAATTGTTCTCCAGGAAAGCAATGTAAATTTATATCTAAGTTAAAAACACATAAGGATATTCTATACCCTCACCATTATTGTATTTAGTCATTTATTTATCTCTGTTAATCTCACAGTTGAAAATTATATTCCCTTTTAAAATGAAGTTGACTATTTTGCTATGTTTATTACAGATTTGTTTTCTTTTCCCTTCCTCCCTTCTTCCCTCCCACCCCACCCTCTTTATCTTCTTTCTTTCCTTCTTTCTTTCTCTCTTTCTTTCTTTCTTTCTTTCTTTCTTTCTTTCTTTCTTTCTTTCTTTTTCTTTCTTCCTTTATTTCTTCTCTGTTTTTGTAAAATTGCCCTCTCATGTTCTTACCCATTTCTGTATATGCATTTTGGTCCTTTTTAAGAAATATATTTTTATATATCAATATCTAGTCTTTGTCCTAGTTGATGTGTGTTACCTTTCTTTTTTGCAATTTTTTTTCATGTACAAAAATACAAATGTTTAAAATTTTTTTTAATTTGAATTTTTCAAATTCAAGTTTATTTTCCTTTCTTAGTTCCACCTGTAGCCTCATGGCTTGCCACATGCTCACATGAGTAACCAGATAAATTTCTTTCTAGTACTTTTATATTCACTTTTCATAGGTACAACTTTTAATACATTTGAAATTTATTATAGTGCCTGATGTCAAGATACCTGAACATACTTATTTCCAATTAGAGGAGCGTTTGACCCAGTAACATTTTTTAAAGAATTTATCCTTTCTCATTGATACATAGTTGGTATGATTCTGGCTTTGAATACTCTTACATTAATCTGGGTCTATATTACATCCTTAGAATCCTACTACTTTAATTATTGTAACTATATGATAATTCATACCTTAGAGGAAGAATGGTTATTAATATACTTTTGTCTTTCATATTGTTTTTTATTAATTTTGCAGAAGTTTTTCAATTTTTAAGAATTTTAACTCAAACTAGCTTAAGCAAAAGGCTTAAACTCTTAGAATCCAAGAAAGTTTTTGCAGCTTTGCTTTAAGAAAAATAAGGGAGCAAGGCTCCCTTCTAAAAAGGGAAACTAGAGAGAAATGCCTTTCCTTCCCACTATGGCTCTGCCTCCCTTGACACATCAGGATTCTGTCGCCATTGTTATTCTCATGGTGAGAAGTACAGCTGCTGGCAGCCCAGGACTTTTGTGTTAGGGCCTCAGCCACCAGATTGAAACTAATCTCAATTTTTGGCTTTCGGTTAGTGGAATTTTCTGACAAGAGACACATTAGCTCAGCTTGGGTTAGGCAGCCACCATTTTACATGGTTCATTCTGGAAAGTGCCTTGAAGACTATTATACTCTTGGCAGGAAATTTTGTAATAATTTCTGTAATGCAGTAGTAGGTTTGCGAATTATAAATAAATTGTTTTGAAGGTATCGTCAGAATTGTTTTTGGTGAACTATTTTGACACAGGAAATGCAAAATGAGAATGGTTTTGTCTTCTCATGTTTCAATGGTATAGGGAACATTGTTATTGAGTTTGCTGTTTGAAAAGTGGATCTGCATGAATGGTTTAAATGTTTGAAATGCATGCTTAGTATTCATTATAAAAGAATGTTTCTGAACTGTGTAGATTTGGTTTAAAACCCAGCAGCTTTTTATGACTGTGGGCAGCCATGGCTTGGCCACATCAGTCAGGCATCCAGATTCTACCTGTAGTAGACAAAACACTCCTTACACATAAAACTGAAAGATAGAAGGAGGAAATAAAGAAGTGGTCCTTTTAGTAACTTCATTTATTATTATTACCGTGTGATATAATCAAGAAAATCCAGTTTTGTTTAAATTAAGCCAAAGGTGTGCTTTCATCAGGATTCCATTTTTACTATCCATTCCATGATTCCTTTACCTTCAGCAAATCCTTTTATGTAGCCATCATAGCCTTAACTTATGGTCTATTTTATTTTATCTTTTTTTCTTAAATTGTTGATCACACTGCCTAACCTGTCAGCTTCATTAGAGCATGGACTTTCTTATTTCTCTTTAAGTACCTAGAAGCTAAGTACTGTGTTTAAATATAAGTTGGTACTCCATAAGTATGTTTTATAAATATGAAATAAAGAGAGAGTAGAAATACCAGAAATTAGGGTGGAATAGAAACTAGGTAACTTATTTTTATATGCCCAAATATTTTACATAATTAAATTTCATGTAACTTTACTTAGGCCTTAACTGTTTTCTTTACTATAGTTCTACCCATTACTCATATTCTAGGCATCTTGTAGATAGTATAACTCATATTTTCTTTTTCTATTCAACTAAGCCATTTGATTCTCCTTGAGGTAGTTTTAGTGAATTGGAACACTAAACATTGCTCATGAATTAATAGATGTTATATACAGGAAATTATTTCATAGTGTAAGAAGAGTTCACTAAGACAAAATATATAATATTGCTAACTTGACTACAAATCGGATGAGTAAACAAACTTAGGCATCTAAAAGCCTTTAGCTGTCTTATATACTCTGCAAAAACAAATGTCCTCAAGATCAACACTCTATGAATTTGAAATTTAGGTCCAGCTCCTAGAGTGAAAATAGATCATCAAAAACATACCTGTATTTATTTATCTCTTTAATAGTTTGATTGAAGTATCATTGATATACAACGAACTGCATATGGGTACGATTTGGTAAGTTTTGACATGTGTATACATCTGTGAAACCATCTGTCACCTCTAAAGTTTCCTCACGCCCCTTTATAATCCTTCCTTTCTGTCCTTCCCATGCCCTTTTCACAGGCAGCCACTTACTTGCTTTCTGTCACCGTTGGTTAGTTTTCATTTTACACATTTTTATATAAACAGTATCTTGCAGCATGCATACTCTTTTATTTGGTCTGGCCTCTTTCACTCAGAATTATTATTTTGAGATTCACCATTGCTTTCCATGTATCATTTGTCCCTTTTTTCTTATATCTGGGTTTTATTTCATTGTATGGGTATGCCATCATTTGTTTATCCATTTACTTCTTTATGGCCATTTGGGTCACTGCCAGTTTTTACCTATTACAAATTAAGTTGCTATAAACATTCACATGCAAGTCATTGTATGAAGGTTTACTTTCTTTTCTCTTGACTGAATACCTAGGTTTGGAATGACTGGATCATATGGTGCATGTTTATGAACTTTTTAAGAAACTGCTAAACTATTTTCCAAAGTGGTGGTGCCATTTCACATCCCCACCACTGGTGTGTAAGCTCTAGTTCCTTCACATTCTCACCAACACTTGTTATGGTTGGTTTATTAATTATTTTCCTCATGATTAATGATGTTTGGCATCTTTTCAGGTGCCCATCTATATTAGTCCCATCTATATTATGCCATCTATATTAGTTTCCTATTGCTGCTGTAATATATTATCATGAACTTGTTGGCTTGAAACAGAAGGTTATTCTCTCACAGTTATGGAGGCTAGATGTCTGAAATCAGTTTTACTTAGACAAAACCAAGGTATTAGCCAAAATCCTGTTCCTTGCCCTTTGCAGCATCTAGATCTGTACTCCTTGAATTCTTTGGCTCATGGCCCCTTCCTCTCTTCCATCTTCAAAGCCAGTGGTGTAACATCTTCTCTCTCTGACTCTGCTTCCCTCTGCTTTCATCACATGGCCTTCCTCTCTTCTATGGTCAAAACTTCCTCTGCCTTCCTCTTATAAATACAATGTGATTGCATTTAGGGTCCACCCAGGGAGTCCAGGACAATCTCATCTCAAAATCCTTAGTTTCCTTAATTTACTTACATCTACAAAGTCTTTTTTTCTTTTTTTTAACTAGAGATTAGCACATGGATAAATTTTGGGAAGCCATGATTCACCTGCCATATCATTCATTATTTCTTTTTTGGTGAAGTATATGTTCAATCTTTGGCCTCTTTTTTTTTTTTTTTTCTCTCTTTTAATTCAGGTGTTGTTGTTGTTTTAGAGAAGGAGAGACAGAGTGTGAGCAAGGGAGGAACAGAGAAAGAGAGGGAGACACAGAATCCAAAGCAGGCTCCAGTTTCTGAGCTGTCAGCACAGAGTCCCATGCGGGGCTCAAAGCCATTAACTGCAAGGTCATGACCTGAGCTGAAGTCACACACTTAACTGACTGAGCCACCCAGGCACCTCTAATTCAGCTTTGAGAGTCTTTTATATAGGTCCTTTATGAATGCTTTGCAAATATTTTCCTCCAATGTGGCTTATCTGTTTGTTATCCTAACAGTATCTTTTGAAAAACGGAAGTTCCTAATTTTGAGTCCAGTGTGTCATTTTTTTCTTCTATGGATCATGCTTTTGGTGTTCTAAGAAATCTTTGACAACCCAAGGTCACAAAGGTCTTCTCTTACGTTTTATCCTAGAACCTTTACAGTTTTAGATTTTACGTTCAAGTCTATGATCCATTTTGAGTAATTTTCTTACATGGTACTCCATATGAATGTAACTTCATTTTCTTGCATGCGGATTTCCAAACGTCTGAGCACCTTTTGTTGAAAAGCCTATTCTTTCTGCATTGAATTGCCTTTGCACCTTTGTCAAAAACCATTTGTTTATGTGCGTGTGGGCCTATTTTTGGACAGTTTATTCTGCTCCATTGATATATTTATCTATTTTGATGCCAATGCCACACTGTCTTACATTACCATAGCTTTATAACATGTTTTGAAATCAGGTCGTATAAGCCCTCCAATTTTGTTGTTTTTGAAGCTTTTTGACTATTTATGTTCTTTGTATATCCACGTGAATTTTAAATGTCAAGTCCTAGCCAAAAATAAAAACAAAAGGAAAATCCTGTTGTGATTTTGATAGGATTTTGTGGAATGCTAGATCAATTTGAGCAAAAGTGACAGGCTTCCTGTCAAGGCTTCATGTCAAGCTTCCTGATCCATGAACTAGGCATATCTTTCTAATTATTTAAGGCTTCTTTGCTTTCCCTCAGCATTTTTTAAAAAATTTTCATAATTCAGGCATTTATTCCTCTATATTCTTTTAAAAACTTTAATTTTTTTTTTTTTTTTTTACTTTTGAGACAGAGACAGTGTGTGAATGGGGGAGGGGCAGAGAGAGAGAGAGGGAGACACAGAATCTGAAGCAGACTCCAGGCTGCTGTCAGCACAGAGTCTGATGCGTGGCTCCAACTTATGAACTGCAAGATCATGACCTGAGCTGAAGTCAGGTGCCTAACCGGCTGAGCCACCGAGGCACCCTTATTCCTCTGTATTCTTTATCTGTACCATACACCATTAAAGAAAATAAGGTCGTGACACCAATATCAAAACCTTAAACTTTCTTCCATATTTCTCTGAAAATATATTTTATTTGCTTAATATGTAAACTCCATCTTTTTGGAGATATTTCTATTGTTTCAAAAGTAGTTTTGTCAGTATGTCCTTGTCCAAATAGAGTAAATATTTTCTTATCCTTGATTTCCACAGCATTTTACAGTTTCTTATGAGAATCTCAACACACTTAATCTATATTTATAATTTATCTTTACATCACATAATTAAGTGATGAAATTCAAGAATCCGGCAGTTCAAGAATCTGGTAGTTACAGGATTTACCAACTTCAGGTTCATAGCTAGTTGTCAACAAAGACATGTAGAAGTCAGATAACTATCTTTGAATTATAGGATCCCTGATTATATTCTGGTAAAAAAGCTTTGATTTTTTTTTTCTTTGTTTTAAGGACTGTGAAATAGGGCTTTAAACAATTTTCTATGTACAAATCGTGATTATTTTAGAAGATATAACAAAATGTCCAGATATTGTATCAATATTTAAAGCATAATTTTTCAAAAGGCACAGAGGCTAAACATCCGTGCCTTTGTTGTCCAAACCCCGGAGCACTTAAACCAGGGGGCTCTATTTGCATTCCATCACTATAACAAGTGGAGTGCATTTCTGTATCTGTTCTGCAGTTCTAGCAGCAGAAAGTAAAACTCCGTCTTCTCATGGATTCTCAGAAGTTATCACACAAAAAGCATGTAAGAAGTACCATGTTGCTTATCAAAGGGCAAAGCCCATGGTTACAGCCCTGTTGACTGGTAGGTGGTGTGGAAGAGATCGATGTGAGCTGTGTAATCATCCCTCCAGCTTTATTACAACGTCGGTTTTTTCCAAAGACATAAGATACATGGGTACTAATGGCTAATTAGTTTAAATTAGTTCAATAGTATGCATTTTGACTGATTTCAACAAATATTTGTAACATATAGCTCTTTCAGAGGGACACTTTTAACAATCAAGCACAGTTGAATATTTCAACATGCCTCCAGTTTCTAACATGATGTCAGGAGGCATTTGAAAAGATTAACTCCTTTTCACCAGAAATGCCTTCTATTTGATAAATTTCAAGGTAAATACCATCTTAGCTTGCCACGTCTTCCGATCTTTACAATGATGTTGATTTCATTTTTAATGCAGAAAATGACTATCACTGTGAGTTGACTCAGCTTTTTGTGGTTGAAGGTTATTACTATTTTTACACCACTCCATGTGCCAGTAAAATGTTTCTCACTTCATTATCATGCCCAGGCCTTTATGGTATCGCTTAATACAGGATGAAAATATTTGTCCATTTTGTGTTTGGATGTTAGTGAGCATGGATGATTGCGGGGATTCAAATGGAGTCGTGAAAAGGGTTTTTACTGATGAATAACAAAAATCTTTCAGAGCTATGGGTACATGTATTTTTAATAGGTGCATTTATTTGATTACCAGCAGCCACTTGTAGTGAGTTCCAGTTGCTCCCCATTAACGGACATAAAAAAATAGTTATTAAGCTGAGATTTCTCAGATTTTCTGAGCAAGACTGACTTCTATTTAAGTATGAATTCAAATTTATAAAGTATTTTAAAAATGCTGAATGATATTTTCAGCATTCGGCTTATTTTGGAGTTCAGGAGTGACTACCTCGGGTGACTTGTTATGCTGCTTTTTACCGACTTAGAAATACACGGGTGTTTTAAATACACGTCAGAAGACTGACCTCAGGGGAACCTAGATGGCCTATTATTAAAGAGACTTAGTTTTTGATAATTAGACACTGCATTTGTTTACATGTATACTCAGAGTGCCTCTGAGAAACTAAATTCCCACATTTTTAGCTCCCTACAAACAGTGATAGACTTGTTCTAACCAGCTTTACCTGAGTTTATTTCTAAGTGGCTTTTAGGGCAAATGACTTGAATCACCGTGTTGTTCAGGTTGATATTATATGATGATTTAACCCTCAGAACTCTTGTGCTGTGTACTTTGGCTTTACTCCAAGTCACCATGAGATACGCATAGGGCACGCTTTGTCTTCGCTGAAATCACGAAAATACTGCAATTTCAGAATATGTGGTACCTGTTCCAAGATCATAAAGTGGCCTATCTATTGCCTTCACTCCTGAGCCCATAAAGTACTCCCCATGGTTCCTTTAAAACTAAATTGGGAAGGTGTCCTGTTGCTGGATGTTCATTTCTGTGAGTATTTCACATTAATGTGTGGATTCATGTGCTGTCATTACGTTTGTTTTAGAGGTGGATTTTGACAGGAAACTAGCAAGGTTTCAATGTGAAATTTAGCTACAATTTCACATAGATAATTCTTCCTGTCTCCACTTTTTCTTTGAGCATGTAAAATTGAACACACGATTACTTATTTGTACTCAAAGTTACTAAGTAGAGTTTCAAGCCAGGAGCTTCCAGTGGAAGGCAGTCTCTTTTGTTAGTGTTTGATGCAAAATGCATGAAAAGTAAATTTAAGATTAACTGTGTTTGGGGGGCACCTGGGTGGCTCAGTCGGTTGAGTGTCCGACTTTGGCTCAGGTCATGATCTCACAGCTCATGGGTTCCAGTCCCAAGTCAGGCTCTGTGCTGACAGCTTGGAGCCTGGAGCCTGCTTCAGACTCTCTGTCTCCCTCTCTCTGCCCCTCCCCCGCTCATGCTCTGTCTCTCTTTCTCTCCCAAAAATAAATAAACATTAAAAAAATTAAAAAAAAAAAGATTAACTGTGTTTGGAAGCACTTTTAAAAGAAAACTCACAGCTATGTTGTACAACTATTGGTGTTCAGTCAAAGGACTGGTTCTGGTGGAGGAGATAGATCTGAGAGACAAGAACATGTAAAGTCTCAGTGGTAAATCAGTTTGGCATGAATAAGGCTTCAAAGTGTTTAAATCCACTTCCACTTTCAGTCTACAGAATACCAAATAGTCTGTTCAATGAATTATTTCATGATATTCCTCCAATGTTTGGTGAGAAAACTAGTGAATGAGAAACATTACTTTTGAAATTAAGAAAATTGAGTTGAGTATATATTAGCAATTTGAACCAAAAAAAGCTAAATATTTCTCTTTTTTTTTTTTTAAGTTTTAAGAGTTTAAGAAAACATTGATTTGAATGGGGCAGTGACAAACTGGAAGTGATTAGAACTGCTCCCAAGATAAGTATTTCTAATTTTCTATGTTGAATCATTTATGCATAATCAATATTTTAAGTTATAATTTCTGATGTATTGTGGATGCTATATTTTAAAACTATCCTAAAATCATTTGGGCATATATAGCTATTTGTGTGCATGTATACACACATATATATAGTATATAACATATATATATTTTGGTCATTTTGAAAATTGATTCAGAAAACTTAAGTTTTAACTATGTGTTTTGATGAATACTATAGGTCCATAAATAATAATTTAGGTATTTATATATGTGTTTAAGTATATGTAATATATATGCTTTGTCTCAGAGGGTTTCCTTTTAAAAATTTTTTTTTTCAACGTTTATTTATTTTTGGGACAGAGAGAGACAGAGCATGAACGGGGGAGGGGCAGAGAGAGAGGGAGACACAGAATCGGAAACAGGCTCCAGGCTCTGAGCCATTAGCCCAGAGCCTGACGCGGGGCTCTAACTCCCGGACCACGAGATCGTGACCTGGCTGAAGTCTGACGCTTAACCGACTGCGCCACCCAGGTGCCCCAGAGGGTTTCCTTTTAAAGGTATATAGAAATATATAAAACTAACATAAATTTGCTTCTAAGGAGCATCATGTTTTTAAAATTTAAATAATGTTAAAAATAATATAACAAACTATCATTCGATTTATTGAATATGTATTAGGTTCACTTTCAAGTGAGACAACAGTGAACTTATATGACTTCCTCATGATCTCTCATCCAAAGAAAAAAGAATAAAAGAGGGAATAAGCATTTTGCGCAGTGCTCTGGTTTTCATTCCCCAAATATCTGGGTGACCTTCTGGTGTTGTAGGGTTCAGTATCTGAGTAGGGGGCTCTACTTCCTTGTGAAACCATCCAAAAGAATTGGCCTTATCCTTCATCTCTCTGGTCTCTGAGATTCTGAGCCTTGCATCAATGGTCGAATTAAATTCTTCAGTCCAGAAGAATAGACTCAATCTTCCCAGGCATCCCTCAACAATCTTGGGCAGTCATCAACCAAGAAAGTAGCATCACACATGCTAAAAGAAAAAAAGATTTTCTAGAAAAAAATAAAGAAAGAATTCAGTAGTGTCTACTAGATGCAGGAACAAAATATACATTGAAGAAATAGTAAAGCAATTAGTATCGACTTTAAGACAGGAAGTATTTTTTATGTTTCCATTTGTTTCTCATTAAGAACAACCTCAACTTATTGGTGCATATGTAACAATAACTCACTTATTCTTATTTATTTATTTATTTATTTATTTATTTATTTATTTATGCACACAGAGTAAAAACGCAGACTTTTGGGATTTTATTCCCCAGCCATTATCAATGGGTTTTTAAGCTAGGTAAAGAAAGGCAATTCCTGGGAGAATTAAAATCTTGTAAGTGAAGACTCAAGACCAAATTAATCCATGGGTATATATACTTTACTATATTGCAACAAACACTCTTGCTGGCAAACGCAATTTTGATATAGACCAGTCTTCTCTCCTTTATTCGATTAGAAATTTTTCTCTGTAGGGATTTGAATCTCAAAGGCCTGAAACAAAAGTGAAAGTCAACTTAATTCTTTGTGTTTCTGTCTTTTCTTTCTTCCTTCTTTTCATCCCAACCACCAAAGATTTATGTTCTGTGCACTGGGCTAGGTACCAGGGAATAAGAGATAAATAAGACACAGTCCCTGCTGATAAGGGCTTTATCATCTAGCAGGAAAGATAAAAATAAATAAATACAAGAAATAAAGTATTGTAGGCTTTTTGATAAAAGGATGTACCTCTAGGGAAAGGGAAAGAAGCAGTTAGTTACATGTAGGGGGATCTGACAAGGCTTCGTGGATAAAATGATGGTTGTGATGATGATTATGACCTTGTAGTCACCAGTGGACAAAGTGAGAAGAGTATTTCAGATAAAAGCAGCACACAAGAAAAGTAAAGAGACTTGAAGTGGTAGGTACGTGCAGAATGGTTTGAATAGTTTTGGTATGGCTGGAATAGAAGATGTGCATGTGAGAATAAGAAAAAGAAAGGCACCATAAAGGTGAACTAAGAGTGTTGAATAGCTCTGTCATTTTAGAAGTCTGGAGTTTGTACAACAGAAAAGAGAGACCTGTAGGAGAACTTGTTGTTTTGTTTTGCTTTAGTAATATCATTGTTGCAGCCATGTGGAAGGTGGTTTGCACAGAGGCCCATGCAGACGGAAGTGGGGAAGGAGAGAGACTATTTTCACAATCCAGGCTGATGCAGATCTAGAGAGCAGAGCAGTTACAACAGCAATAAAGATAGAGCAAAGCACACAAAAGGAAGGTAATTCAAGGGGCTGCCAAGGATTGTTTTTCCTATCTCCACCAAGATTAGAAGGCAAGTGGCCAAAGCGCTCTATGTCCTTATAATAATTGGTTGTGTAGCATTGATCACTTAATTATGTAAAAGATAAGAAAAGAGTTTCTCTGTAGTTCCTGTGTATGGCAGAATGTCTTTAGGCAGCATTTCTTTTCTTTTCTTCTCTTTCCTTCCTTCCCTTCTCTTCTCTGTCTCTGTCTCTCTCTGTCTCTCTGTCTCTCTTTCTGTCACTTGGTCTTGTTGCTGTTTGTATCTAACAAAGTTTATGTTGGGAAAGGGAGTTTGGGCCACTTTGGGAAAAAGAAATTGATTTCTTTGTACATTTATTCACTCAACAAACACTTAGAGAGTACTGCACTGTGTCCCTGGGGATATGAAAAGAAAATGGCGCGATCCATGGCCTGGACTTGGAGATTTCACAGCACAATGGGGAGAGTATATAGTAACCACTACACTATCCTAGTCTCCACAGTGGAGGCATGTATGAACTGCAGAAGAACACAGAAGAAAGTAAATGCTTGAGGTCACACTTGGAAAATGAAGAATTTGCCATGGGGAAAGGGAGTCAGACAGAATGAATATTTTATATTCAAAATTTCACACAAATAAGGGGAACCTGGTATGTTGTAGAATAAATGGTTCAGAACAACCCCAGGAAAAATGGTGACAGATAAAACCATTTAAAGTAGGCAGGAACCGGGATATAGAGGGACGTTCAAGATAAAATATTCAAGAATTATGACATGGTCCAAATTGCATGGGCAGAGAAAAGAGAAGGGACTAACATTAGTTAAGCAGGTACTTAACTCTGTGATGAATGCTTCAGGGGTAGTATTTCAGCATGATGCAGTGGGAAGAGCACAGTTTTGAAACTGAACAAATTGGAGTTTAGATCCTAGATCTTTTTTATTAATTTTTAGAGTTGGGTCGATTAATTTATTCAAACATCTATCATCTTCATAATGTTTTATGCCTAACTTGCATGGTTGTTATAAAGAACCGATGTTAGCTGCAAAGTGTATGACACGATAAGTGTAGTCATATCCTTAGTACGAATAAACACTATTAGAGCTGAAATTCAAAGCTCTGCATAATTCCAAAGAATGCACATGACACAGCCCTTAACCAGTCAGAATCTTGCAGAGCCTTGGACTGCTTCACTTAACAGTTGGTATGTGACTCATTCTGAGTCCGCCGAAGTTAACCCTAAAAATTACATGGAGATCCGGTCAAACAAGCCTTCTTTTTCTGCAGATTTAGAGCACTGAGAAGGTGAATCTAGAGATCATTGTCACTGTTTGCCACCATGAAGCATGGCCTAACTGGCCAAGAAATCATGCTAAAATAGAAGGAGGCAGAGTCAGGAAAGTGACAGTAAGTCCTAGTTCAGCTGTACCTAAAGTTAGCTCTCCCTATGTACTTTTTTGGTAAAGGAGCTAAATAGCAATTATAACCACAATAATAAAAGTAACTTCCCTTTTGGTTTAGCCTGAATCGAAATAAGTTTTCAGTCACTTTTATCCAATACTGACTAATAAGTTTGGAATTAGTAATATAGATGCACACTTCGGCACGGCAATAATGTAGGGATAGAGCGTTTGTAATCAATAAAGGAAAGAACTAAATATTATGAGGGAGAGACAGTTGGTGTAGACTGCTTGTTCTAGAAGCTGAACTAAAAAAAAAAATCTTAAAGGAGAAAGCACAGTAGCTAGAGTGGAGACAGTTAAGGAAGTATTTATTCCCAAGATGGGAGAGACTTGAGCATGTTTCTAGCCTGCAGGAATGAGGCCAGTGAAAAGGAAAAGGTTGACAGTACTGAGAAGAGAGGGGATAATTAATGGAGGAAAGTCCAGACAGAGGCAGGAAGTGATGAATATTTCTGTTGCCATGAAATCTCTAATAAGGTCTAGTGTCTGCTCAGATGGTTGATCAATTTGACTAAAAGTTCTAATTTTTTTTTTAAAGAATTGTTTTAACTTCTACATGTCTAGTTATATTTTTTACGTTTCCTCCAATCCCTCCTATTTTCCCCAATCCATATGAAGTCGTATAATACCCCAGTTTCCCATCAACCCAAACCAAACAAAACAAAAAACGCACAAGCAAAACTAAATTAAAACCCCCCATTCAAACTAGTGGAGATTTCCACAGCCAAAGAATATCCAGGATAACTGAAGGCATCTCAACAGAGTCATTTTGCAAGTTTTTAGGTTTCCTCCACTTTTTTTGTCTGTAATTTTCACAATCTGATGCACAAAAACAATGGGAAAGAAGATTACGTCAAATGTATGAAAGAAGTGGCAGAAATCCAATGGGAAAGACATGCCCTCCACATTTGGCAGGAGATGTGCAGAGAGGCAGTGGCTTTGTAAAGTGATGAGTCACACTTGAACAGAGGCTCTGGAAGGAATTAGTTCAAGAGAAGGCTGGAGAGCTCCCTGAAATGTATGAGTGCCTCGGGCCATTAGCAATATGTGTGTGATCATAGCGAGACAAAGGAAACCCTGAGGTCTTCAGCCCGTTTTTTTCTGGAACAAGCAGAGGAAAATATCCCTAGCTTTTCCTGTCTCTGTGCTGTGTAGAAACTCACAGCCCTTTTCTATTCTAGTGAGAAAACAGTTCATAAGCACTTTTTAGAAAACTTTATCTTGACCCAAAGTATGTAATACAGATTTTAAATATGGTAACTAGATGACTCTGAAGGGAAGATTGATCTGCTCAAAGGTCACTGGGCCACACAATTAATGAGCTTAAGACAGACTGGGCAAGAGATGGATGAGAGAGAAGAAAACTGTTTGTTTAACTCTGAATCAATCAACAAAAAGCAAGCAAGCATCAGGCTGGCAGCAAATGACTAGCATATGGACAAAGCCTCAAACAACCAGGCAAAGAACAAAGCCGAATTTACATAAAGACGTACCTATTGAACAATATGGTAAATATCAACGGCCACGTATCAGGGATCAAAAGTTCCTGATTCGAGTGCTAGCAAACTGCTCAGTATTTAATGTCTTAAGCAGGGATGGATTACCTTTCTGCAATAATTTTGAAAATAACTATAAATATTTATAGACATAAATGACAGCTATTTTCCTAATCCTGTTTGTTGTACCACGTCGTAGTAATCCTAGAACTTTGAAGGGCAGAAGTAAAATTTCAGTTTTATAACAATCACATTTTGAGCTTGTGACATGGAATAATACGACTCATTGTTATACTTCTGTATGTTCAAATATGACCAGAGAATAAAAAGAAGTTAGGCTTTCATAGGCTGAATTATCCGAGTGAGACCTAAATCCCCACAAATTGGTTTTTAAGTGAAGTGCCATGAAACCAATAAAATGTTCCAGTAGATTAATGCAACTGATTGATCAATTGGTTCATAAAGTGGAGCATTTTGTTTCTAAAGCATTAAACGATAGATCACGGAACAGAGTGTTGGTTCCAGGCCTTCTAAAATGGATACAGAACTGCTGGTGTAGAGGCAATTGGCAATATTGTCAGAAGACAGCATTAGAGTGTGCTAAAACATCAGCTAATTTCTAGCTGTTATACTATAAAGTTTTATTTATTTATTTATTTATTTATTTATTTTTTGCTTTTTGTTTACTTATTTTTTTTCATTTCAAAAGACCAAAAGTACTTGACATGAGTGGGGAGAGGGAACCCTCCCAGTTCTGGGAACTTAGAGTGAAGGCACAAAGTCTGTACAGCCCAATTGTGATAAAATGACTTAAACATTTCATTATTTCAGTTTCATTTACTTGGGAGAGTATCCTTGACCCTAGATTAATGTAGACTTGAATTGAAATTTCCACAAACTGTAAACCTCTCACCATGTAACTAGAATGATGTCAGTAGAGCAGGTGATCTGAGGCCTTCGGTGACCTCTGAGGGGATGTCCTCTAACAGCAGTGGTGAGGGGGCTTGTTTGGCTTTGACTTTTAAAAATTGCCAGAGAAGACTATTCTTTGTCTCTTGCCATTTGAAAAGAACTGGAAGCTGTAGGTATGTGAGAGCTGATTGTCTCCAGTCCCCCTCTGCATGAAAATTCTTGGCGCTCTGCCTGGTTTACTTTACAGTTAGTATTACCTCATTATTCTTATTTTCTCCTGGTGTCCTGCCTTGAAGAGCTTTTCCCAAGAGATTTTTCTGTCTCTCCCTTCAGAGTTGACCATGCAAAAATCAAATAAAGACAGTCAAAGCACTGCCCTCAAGGGTGTGATTATAGTGACTTTTGCCTAGGCAACACAGTCCATTATTAATGTAATTCTTCTGAGGAGGCCTTGTGAAAGAGTCCAGTCTGATATAGTTTCCCCATTCTATGATTGAGAAGCTGAGGTATATTTTAAAAATGGAGGAAGGTAGCAATTACAGTGGTCAGGAAACAAAATATTGCAGCAAATAAAAAGTTGAGAACAGCATCTATGCTGTGCCCGATTCTGTGCTAGGTGCTAAAGTATGTCCGTTCAAATCCTCAAATTAACTTTCTAAATTAAATGGCATTTTGTTTCTATTTGCTGCTAAGTCCCAGGGCTAGAATTTGACCCCAACGTCATCTCCTTCCAAAGCTCAGTCTTTGTCACATCACACAGTACTCTTTCCCAATTGAAATAGTACTTTTATAACATATTTCAGTGATGATTTACACTGAGTAGTACATTTTACTAACTATCCTCACAAAAATCTTTTGTACTTAATAGGGATAACTAACTTTTTCTTACTGATGAAGAAACTGAGGCAAATTCAGAAGAAACTGAGGCCAGGGGAGACCCTCCTTCTTCCTACAAAACTTAATCACATTATAGGAAATAGGATTAAGGTCCTCTGTGTTGCAATGCTATGGCAGCTACATTAGATCACATCATCTATTTGGGGGTATTTATTTTGGGATAGACCCAAAGCAGTTAAGGATAATGATATATGTATCAGGATTTCCACAAATAACCACAAAATTTTACATGATTTTACTCAAGCTGTAGGTAAGAGGTGCTATCATCACACAGTGTGGAGAAAAATGCAATGATAAGTTCCCTGACAGCAAGAACAGTATATCCCCAACAATCAGCACAGTTCCTGGCAAATAGTGCATATTCAATAAATAGTTGCTGAGTGAATGGAGAATAACTTAATAACATTGACAAATAGAGAGCTTGTTTGGGTGCCTGGGTAGTTCAGCCGGTTAAGCATCTGACTCTTGATTTCGGCTCAGGTCATGATCTCATGGTTGTGAGATTGTGCCCTTCATCGGGCTCTTTGCTGAGCATGGGACATGTTTGGGATTCTTTCTCTCCCTCTCTCTATCTCTCCCTCTCCCCCCCACCCAACTTGTGCCCAAGCGCTCTCTCTGTCAAAATAAATAAACATTTGAAAAAGAGAAAGAGGGAGCACTTGCTAGTGAGAAAAACATTAAAAAATGAATGGACAGCATTGGTGTGTAGGTGGAACTATAAAGCTGCAACTTTTCAGCTTGTCAGCAGGGCCCACTGACAAAAAAAAAAAAAAAGAAAGAAAGAAAAAAAAAAGTATACCTCTTCTCAAAAGGCTTCACTGGGAAAATGTGGTCTGAGGAATGTTGATTAATTTGACTATGTATATATCACACCAAATTCATCTATACATGGAAAATGCCACTAAACTTACCAATGGGGTATCTCTTTTTGGATGCACTCAAAATGGCTTTATACTCCTAAGAATTTGTTAGTTCTTTTGATCAATAACTAAAAAAAAGTTGAGTGCCTACTGTGTCATGATCCTCAATAGTGAGGATAGCAGTACACAAAATGGAGAAAAATTCTTCCTCATAGATCTTATATTCTAGTGTAGGAAGAGACAATAAACAAAAAGTTTAAATATATACTCTGTCAAATGAGGATAACAGCAATGAATAGAAATAAAACAGGATATGGAGTGCTAGTTGTGTGTGTGTGTGTGGGTGGGTGGGTGGAGAGAGAGAGAGAGAGAGATAGAGAGACAGCCTGTGCAATTTAAAATACAGTGATATAGGAGACCTCACACATAAGATGATATCTAATGAAAGATATGAAGGAGTGAAAGAGATATAGATACTTAGAAGGGTGAGAAAGACATTATTGAAAATGGGCTACTAAGTACAAAATCCCAAAGGCTGGAGTGTGCCTGTATTGTTAGAAGGAAGAAGGCTGGTCTCAGGACAGGGAACAGGTACACAGTAAAGTCGGAGAGGAAAATGGCTATTACATAGTGCCTTAGAGATGATTGTGAAGGCTCAAAATCTTCTCTACAGAGGAAACCATTAGTGGGCTTTGAGCACAACAACATGATTTAATATATACTGTACAAGGATTACTCTGACCACTTACTGTACTATGAATTGACCAGGGGCAAGGATGGAAGCTATTGAAGTGATCCAGGGGAGAGATGATGATGATTTGCTGAGATATTAACAGCAAAGTGGTAAGAAGTGGCCATAATCTGAATATGGATTTGAAGGCAGAATTGCTAAGGTTTGTCAAGGAACTGGGTATGGGGTAGAAGAGAAAGACATCTGTCCAAGATAACACAGAGGTTTTTGTCCTTAACACCAGGAAGGTGTTGCCATTTACTAAGACAGGAAAGACTGTAGGGTGAGGAAGTTCCAGAGATGGGGAATTCAGTTTGCAGTTGGGTGTGTGAGGCTGGAGTTCAGAGGAGATGTCCAGGCATGATACAGAGATTAAAGAATCATCAACTTATAGATGGTATTTAAATACCTGAGACTGAATGAGCTCATCTGAGGATATACTATTGATCGATAAGAAAAGGAGTCCAAAGACTAAGTCATTTCATGATTGAGCACAAATAAAAGACTGAGCCTCCACTCCCATGTGTATTGCAACTTTATTGACAACAGCCAAGATATGGAAGCAATCTAAGTCTCCATCAGTGGATGAATGGATAAAGAAGATATGATCGTATGTATCATATATATCACGTTATATATATATCACATCATACACATGATAGAATATTATTCAGCCACAAGAAGGAGGTCCTGCCATTTACAACATGGATAGGTTCTCAGAGAAAGACAATACTGCAAACTATCATTTATGTAGAATCTTAAAATGAAAACAAACAAAAACCCCCAAAGTCATAAAAACAGAGTAGAAAAGCAGGGAGTGGGGGCTAAGGGAAATAGAAGAGGGGGATAAGGACGTGGAAAGAGCACCCAGTGATGTAGGAGAAAAAGCAGGAGAATTTGATATCTGAGAGCCATGTAACAAAAGTGTTCTAAGGAGGATCGATCAATGGTGCCAAATTTTGCTTGAAAACCACGGAAGACGAGAATAGAGAACTCATCAAGAGTTTTAACAATGGGAGAGTATTCATGACCTCAGCAAGAGCTGTTTCAATGGAGAGATGAGTCCCAAAAGACTGGATTGGATTGGACTGGATTAAATAGATAATGAAGGAGAGGAATTGAGGCAAAGATAAATATACAGTTTTACATTTCAGTACATGCAGAGAATTGTGAAGGACAGAGATGACTGGAATAAGAGGGGATTGGGTTGCATACTCTGATGGCATGAAAATCTACTCTCAGTGAGTTTAGGAAAGAGAGAGGGAGGAAAGATAGGAAATGTCAACATGAAGAGCACTCAGCAGCCTTCATACCTAGAGATAGTAGGATGTGGGAGAGAAACTATCCATCATACTTGGGGGCTGAGTGGGAACCTGTGCCATAAGGAAAGAAGCATTTTTCAGTTGGAGTAAAAAAAAAAAAGGTAAAGCAAACCTTCAGGGACATATTTGAAGACATGGGGTATTGAATGGCCCTTGAGTCCAGAGGGCTTAGTGTAATGGTTTTACAAATTGGAGAATGGCAGGAGGAGATGAGGTTAGGTTAGGAGATATGGGTTTGGAGTCTTAGAGATGGAAACAAGGGCTTATTGTGACTGATAAAAATAATGATAATAGATATAAATTTAGTAAAATTAAATTTGATAGTCTTAAAGCAAATTGTAGAGATATAGTTGTGAGTATTGTAGATGAGGGAAAAGGAGATGGGAGTATTGTCCAAAGTGTGAGGAACACAGGGTGCTTTGTTACATGATATCTGTAAAGGCCAAATATTTCCTTGTCTTTCTGGGTAGTGTATTTTTAGACTTTTCCCGGACTCTGAGCTTATACTATGTTGTAATAGTCACTAAACAAATATCTGTTGAAAAAAAGAGTATAAGAATGAATACATGTTTCCATAAGATGATAAAATGCTGAATGAGACTTCATTTTACATGGGATGGAGTAACTTGTGTGGGACCAGGACTGCTATTTAGAACAACTAGAAAAGCCAGGTAAAATGACGATCTGTTTGACAACATCACAGGCTGTCGAGGAAATAGACACAAGGAGCACTGATTTGGGAGGCTGAGATTTGGAGTGCACCCATCATGTGGCTGATTTTCTCCTTAGGACAATTCCTAGATTCTGGGGCTGTGTGGGTTAAAGACAGCAAAACTGACTGGTGTTCGATGTCTAGTAGTTTTTAAAATGTCTGGTGATACATACAGTCACCTGAGTGAATAACCATAGGTCGCTTTGGGAAAGCACTAAAGACTAAGTATATACCACAGTATATACTTCCATGGTGTTACAGGGTCCTTCCTCCTAGGGCTCCCTAGGTTCCAAACAGGAAAATTAGCTCAGTCCTGATAACCAAGCAAAGAACTGTGATATTTTCTTGGGGCAGTTTCCCTCATCTTCTTACCCCTCTATTCTTGCTCTTTTGTTGCTGCTGTTATTTATTATTGATTTTGAGCAGAATCTTGGCAGGCCCCCACCTCTCTTTCTCATGGGAACCCCAGATTCCATTAATCATTTACACTGTTCCCTGTGGGTCAAGCCTACTGAGCTCCTCCTCGGCTCACTCTCTGACCTTTCTGGTATTACAATCATTGCAGGCTCATCTTAATCCCTTTTCTGTTCTCTAGGACCTGGGTCCCTTCAGTCTGGGCTGATTTGGTTGCTCTCTGATGCTACCATTTGGCTTTTGTTTGTATTTTATTAAGCTTTTTGAGTTATTCTAGATGGCAAACTTAGTCTGATAGCAGCAATTTAGTCACAGATGAGTTACAGAATATTTAAACACTACAAATTAATAAATACCCTTTGCCCCTGGGAGACCCACTACTCTACCTCTTAGCACTCAAGTCCACCCACACAGAAACAAATTAACATTTTATTCCTAAAGAGAAAATGCATTCCCTACAATATTTTTCTCACCATTGTCTCATGTCCCTGCTATACTGCACTTTTTTTTTTTATCCTATAATAAGATATCCTTTGACAGTTTTGAAATATGGTCATTCAGATTTCTGTGTTTGAGGCAAGGCATCAAGTGTAGTATTTTAAAACATTAATAAAACTAAATGTATGTTTGTATGTTGGGAAGGAAGCTGGCAGGAGGATTCTGGAGACCAATGGTTCCTTAGCTACGGTCTTTCTAGGAAAACCTGGGGTAAGCTAACATTTTAATTGAAATTATGATTTTCATTACATCAAATGTATTGTTTGTCTTACTCCTTTTCTTGAATGAAAAATGGCATGCATTATATTAGCAAATATATCACAAAAGAAAAGCATCAAAGAGAGGGTATACTTGAAATCTTTTTGACCGCATGATTTATAAAGCAAGCTATTCTATTTATACAGTTAACATCACATTGCACTTCTGAAAATCTGAACTTAGTTTTCAGAGTTAAAAATTATTTGCTGTGAATATGTGTTTTAGATACTTAAATAGTTGTTTGAGTTCTGTATTACATACATATGCTTTTTAAAGCTTATCTTTTTGGCAATTTATCAATTTTTATTGTTATTGATTGATATTTTATTGCTATATAATTGCTATCCTTTCTATTTCCTATAGGAAAGTATATATTAAGCATTATAATTTTCAGGATAACAGTGAGAAATTACTTAACATATGTCAAATTTCTCTTAAAACTATGAATTCCTAATAGCAATAGCTATCACTTATAATGAGCTTTTAATCCTCACAGCAATTCTGTCCTACAGATCTTGTTCTCATTTCGCAGATGTAGAAATTAAAAGTCAGAGTTTAATTCCAGTTTAAGTTTGCATGAATATCAGTGGAAGAGTCAGGAGTTAAAACCATTTCGTAATGTACACACACAGCAGCTCCTGGTTATTGAATCAAGCACTAATCTAGATCCTTCTAGAATCTAGAATTCTGTGAAGGAATTTTGCAGATGTGATTAAAACTGCTAATCAGTTAAGTTGATCCCATGGGAGATTATCTTGTATAGACTTGAATCAATCCATTGGAAATCCTTTCAGACATGCTCAAGTCTCTCTGAGTGGAGAGCTTCCTACCTGTAGTCATCATAAGCTTTTGCTCCTGCCCCTGGGGTTCCAGCTGGCTCACAACATTCTTTTCCTGATGGCTTTCCCAACAGGCCTCCCACTTGCGTAGCCAGTACCCACAATTACATAAACAAAAAGGCATATATTTGCTTATAGATATAATCTCCCATGGGTTTGCATCTCTGGATGAACCTTGACTAATACTCTTGCCTTCACTGCAAATCTCATGCTTGAGTCTGAACTTTGTGCAAATTCAGAATGGAAGAGTGGGGAGGGAACAGTGAATTTAAGAACAGGGTGGAGAGAGTGAAGAGCTTTATTTTTGTATCTTTACATCACGATGTTGAAACAGTTTTTACAAAGAATTCTTTTCCTGTCATTTGAGTGACTCATGTTCAACAACTTTTGACATCATTTCTAAAATTATATGGTATTAAGTAAATATAACTAGTGGCTATTAGTATCTGATTAGTAACACTAGGAGTTATGATGTATCAACATTTTTCAGTGTAAACCTTGAATTTGAATCCAAAAGTTCTGGATTATAGGGAAAAAGTTTTGCTGCCATTACATGTGTACATGAGAATTCTCCACAGATTTGTGTAAACAGTACTTTTCTGCAGAGCATTCCCTTATAACCTGCTCAATAGTCTCCAAACAAAACAGATTTCTCTTTTAATGAAGGAATACTAGAATACAAAATACCTTAAAAAAAAACTTTTATGGAATGAATGTTTGTGTCTGCCCCAAATTTATACATTGAAGCACTAACCCCCTAGTGTTTGTATAAGGAGATGGAGCCTTTAAAGGAAGTAATTAGGTCTTCATTCTTTTTTTTTTTTTCAGTTTATTTATTTTGAGAGACAGACAGACAGACAGACAGACAGAAGGAGCTCACACGCATGTATGCAAGTGGTGACCTGAGCTAAAATCAAGAGCCCAGAGGCTTAACTGACTAAACCACCCAGGTGCCCCAGGGCTTCACTCTTATGATCTCATGTAATCTTAGTCCAGTGGGATTGGTTTTCTTATAAGAGAGAGTGCTCTCTCTTTCTCCACCAGTGGACAAGGAAGAGGTCATGTGAGCCCGCAGTGAGATGATGGCCACCTGTAAGCCAAGAGGAAGGGCTTCAGAATAAAACCTACCTTGCTGGCACCTTGATCTTGGACTTTCCAGCCTCCACAACTGTGAGAAATAAATGTCTGTTGTTTAAGCTACCCAGTTTGTGGTATCTTGATGGCACCACAGGCAGATTAAGAAAAATACTAAACCTAAAAGATAACATTTTAGGGGCACCTGGATGGCTCAGACTGACTTCAGCTCAGATCATGATCTCACAGTTCATGAGTTCGAGCCCCGTGTTGGGCTCTGTACCAACAACTCAGAGCCTGGAGCCTGCTTTGGATTCTGGTCCTCCCTCTCTCTGCCCCTCTCCCTCTTGTTCTCTGTCTCTGTCTCTGTCTCTGTCTCTCTCTCTCTCTCTTTCTTTCAAAAATAAATTTAAACATTAAAAAGAAATATTTTAAAAAGGTAACATTTTACTAAAAATTAGTTAAGTATATACAATTTATTAACTATCTCAAAAAGCATATACTACAAAAAGTTTCTTAAAATTTTTATTATCTTAGACCCATAATTTTAAGCTAAATTAAATAGAAGACAATGTAGTAAGCATAATAAATTCTAGAGGAAAAAAAAATAGGTTTTGGGGCACCTGCATGGCTCAGTCTGTTAAGCGTCCAGCTCTTTATCTTGTCCCAGGTCATGATCTCTCAGTTCGTGGGATCAAGCCCTGCATCCAAAATACAATTAAAAAAAATTTTTTTTAAATGTTTATTTATTTTTGGAAGAGAGAGACAGAGCATGAGTGGGGGAGGGGCACAGAGAGAGAGACACACAGAATCAGAAGGAGGTTCCAGGCTGCAAGCTGTCAGCACAGAGCCCAACACGAGGCTCGAACTCACAGACTGCGAGATCATGACCTGAGCCGAAGTCGGACCCTTAACCGACTGAGCCACCCAGGTGCCCCCCAAAATACAATTTTAAAACAGTTACAAAATTTTTCAAAGTGATTAAACATCATAGCTATAAAGGTATAAGATAAAAGTCTTACTAACTTTAGGTATATGAAATTAGAATGTAATCAAATAACAGTTGAACCATTTAAATGCCAATTTAAAATTTAAAAAATAGGGGTGCCTGGGTGGCTTAGTTGGTTAAACATCTGACTTGATTTCAGCTCAGGTGATGATCTCACATTTCCTGGGATCTGGTCCTGGGTTGGGCTCTGCATGGACAACGCACAGGCTGCTTGGGATTCTGTCTCTCCTTCTCTCTTCTCTTTGCCCCTTCCCCACTTACTCTGTCTCTCTCTCATAAATAAATAAACATTTAAAAAAAAAACTTTAAAAAATAATTTTAAGTATCTAAAGTGATCTTCATAAATTATATTTGTTAAAAACTAATAATGGTTACAACAGGGATTATAATGATGATATCCACATATTATATTCAATTAACTGTATAAGATCTATGACTATTAATTCTTCTAATTATCTTTAGAGCATCAAAAATACAGCAATCTTTGAAAGAGTTTGGGGTAAAATCTCATTTTTTAGTGAACTACATAAGTTGAGGGAATTATATATCTAGAAAACATTTGAATCTCAGCATTACAAAATAAATCATGTTTATAACCATTAAATGTGAAGCCAGGCCAATTACCAAACTAACATCCTAGAGACAAAGTGAAATAATTTCCTTTACTTATAGTTTGTGAATAGGTTAAAATTTAATATATTAGAATACTCCATGAGAATTCACATAGGCTTGTATATAGATTATTTGTTTATTAAATAACCTATATATATATATATTTAACATAAAACATATTATATATATTTTTTCTTAATCATCATCCCCTATTTAACCCATCCCCCCAACCCCTTCCCTCAGGTAACCATCAGTTTGTTCTCTATAATTAAGCGTCTGTTTCTTAATTTGTTGCTCTCTCTCTTATTTTTCCCCTTTGCTTGTTTGTTTCTTAAATTCCACGTGAGTGAAATCATATGATATTTGTCTTTCTCTGATTTACTTCACTAAGTATTATACTCTCTAGCTCCATCCATGTCATTGCAAATGGCAAGATTTCATTCTTTGTGGGTGAATAATATACCATTTATACACACACACACACACACACACATATATATATATATATATTCTTCTTTGTCCATTCATCAGTTGATTGACATTACGTGTTGTTCTATTCTGTGAGAGAAAAGAAAAAAAATTATCTTCATTAGGTTACAACTTCAGTACCTCTGTATGTGTATGGATTCTATTTCCTCAGTGTTCACAAAATCTGCTAAAGTGTTCTGACCAGTGATGAATTAATTAATTGATCTATTACACTGCCTATGAGGCTGTGGTCTTGAACTCCACAGAAGGTATAAGACCTATGTCCTGGAGGCAATGGACTTTGATTTCAGACCCAAATTATAACCTTTGTTCCGTAGTGGGCTTTTAGTTCCAATTACATTGGATTTATTCTCCAGTAAGCCAGCACAAGTGGTATCTGCAATGATATCCTAATTAAAAATATATATATTCCTATGAACCTATGAAAATAATTATGTTGCCGTTAAAATGAAAGATTTAATCAAATATATGTTTCTGAAGTATGAGAACCAGTCTTAATGGAAATTTCATTTCAGTCTGTAAAAGCATAGTCTAAAAAACCTAAGCATTAGAGCTAGAAGAAGGCAAAGAGGATTTTTCATATACCCATCAAAAATATCAATATTCCAGGTCCACCTGAGTGGCTCAGTCAGTTAAACATCTCACTCTTGGTCTCAGCTCAGGTCATGATCTCATGGTTCATGAGTTTGAGCCCTACAGCGCAGAGCCTGCTTGGGATTCTGTCTCTCTTTAACCCTCCCCTGCTCACATGCTTTGTCTCTCTCTCTCAAAATAAAGAAATAAACTTAAAAAAAATCAATATTCCAAACAGAACACATATAACCACACAAATAGATTCCTTCAGCCATTCTTTCAGTTCTACGTGTGTAATTAATTATTAAAGAAGGGTAATATTCTCTATTGAGATACATGCACAACTATATCATGAGGATTTGATCAGTTTTTCCCCTGAGGGTTGAGTAGGTGTAAGGTGATCGAACTTTCTTTCTTTTTTTTTATTTTATTTTTTAATGTTTATTTATTTTTGTGACAGAGAGAGACAGAGCATGAATAGGGGAGGAGCAGAGAGAGAGGGAGACACAGAATCTGAAACAGGCTCCAGGCTCTGAGCTGTCACCACAGAGCCCGACGCAGGGCTCGAACTCACGGACTGTGAGATCATGACCTGAGCCGAAGTCAGACGCTTAACCGACCAAGCCACCCAGGCGCCCCTCGAATTTTCTTTTTTAATAGAGAGAGAGAGAGAGACACCTGCCTCTCCACCTCCCCTCCTCAGGGTGTCTCCTTGAAACATTATTGACTTGATAAAAAGCTGAACCTTTTGATCTGGCAATGCAAAGTCTTAGTCCTTCTGATTACTGGAACTGCAAAGACCTTCAGAATTAGCTCAGGATTGTCTGTTAGATTATCAGGAGGTGATCTCACAGGTGTATTCTTTTATCTCCCAAGAAGATTTGAGAAGTTTTAATTGTTCTTTTTCCACTTAAGTGTATAAATATTTGTGAAATTGTATCCAACCTTGTAGACACTTTGAGGCTACCTTTACATGCATGTAAATTTGAAATAGTTACTGACTAGGAAATTTTGTTTTCTCCCTTTCTCTTCAATACTGGTATGGAGGGGATTTATTGGTTTCCTGACAGTTTTCAGGAACTGTGACATCACTTATGAGGTATAAGATGTTACTTGCTAACAAGTTAGCCTACCATAGTTTCATGGATGCCAGCAGAACCCCCAACACTAGGGTCAGAGACAAGGGACTGTTTGTTACTCACAGTGAAGCAAGCAGAATGATCATCATGTTCACATCAGTTGACCTTGCCTACCACTTTGTAGAGGCACCAGGTAGATGCTGTGCTCACACCTGAAGAACAGGGAATTTAGGAAACCCAAATCTCTTTTAATAGGCTCCAAGGAAATGAAATGAAATTTACCTGAGGGCAGCCCTACCTTTATTATACTGGCTTCTAAACAAACAGCTGTGGAGAAAAACACTATCTTCCAAGCCTGTTTGCTATTAAGATATCCTTAGAAAGATAACCCAGGACAAGGGTAGCCAGGGTTTATGCTTGTAAGACATACAGAAATGAAAGAGATCCTTGGTGACTTGTCTTTTAAAAATGTGAGAAAATATTCTTCACAGTGAGGGCATTGTGAATTTCTAGAACCTTCCTTCAGGGTGAACATTCTCTAAAATATATTTGTATTAAAGCAAGTTATTCACACAAAAATAAATTTGGTAACCAATATTTCAGTATCCTAACTTAGAAATTATCTTGGAATGGATCGCATAAGTAGACCTCTGAGTAAAAAAAATGTTAAAAGACTTTGGAGGAACTAATCTAGCTTTTCTAATTAGTAAACCACTGTACAATGCTTAGGAGGCTCAGATTAACTAGTCCCTTCAAGAGAAAACAAATCCAAATATTCTAAAAGTAGTTTTTATAGTTTTACTGTATACTGATAGAGTCAGGGAGTTTATGGATTTTTTTTTTTAATCTAGAGTTGCTACGTTGGTCTGGTTTGTTCAAGATTCACCTTATTTCCATTAATTTAATTACTGATAGAAAAAAATGCCTCAAAGCTAACAGTTTTGGTGAGAAAGTTTCTTTCCCCCCTCTCAAAAAGCATATTTAAAAAATCAGAAGTTTTGTGTCTTTAGATTCTGGGAATATTAGAATTATGTCCATGATGACTAGTTTTCTACATGAGAACAGCCCTTATTTATTTTTAGAGACTTTCTAACATATTAATACCTGCTGGAGTATAAAAAATATGTCACTCACACAATGAGAAGTAAAGGCTTTTCTCAGTTATAGATTCAGATACACAGACTTCACAGCTTTCCTTCACAACTCAGGTCAAAATACAACACAACACACACAGATCACTGGTTCAGATGCCAAATACTGCTCTTTTTTTCAATGAGCATGAGATATTTTCTTAATTGATTTGAACTCACAAATTAACAAAAAAGACCAGTAACTGAGATAATCTGTTATCAAAGAACAAATCTGTGTCTCTACCCATTACAGATCATTAAATGGTGAGATCATGAAAACAGATTTTCATTTTTTGCTGTCCTATGCAAACCAGAAGCAAAACCTTCGTTAAGAAATAGAAAATAAAACCATATAACAAGAAATTAAAATCATAAAGAAATGAGTCAGTAAAGTTAATTGCTGCTTGATAGTCTTTCTAAGAGGCAAGAAAATATGTACTTTGCTTCAAATACGAGGTGCATTTCTTTGGAAACTCAGTCTAATTGGTTTGGGAAGATAGGTCCATTTGGACATCTTGGTGAAACCTGTAAAACTCTCATGGTTTTTTAGAAGTTCAAAGTATGACTCATATAAAAGGAACGCATCAAAGACTTATTAATAGTGCCCAAACTTGAGAATAACTTGGGTTAACATATATATATTTGTATACATATATTATATACACATGGTAAAATAGCCTGTATATATTATATATATATGTGTGTGTGTGTGTGTGTGTGTGTGTGTGTGTGTGTATACACACACACACACACACACATATATATATATATATATATATATATATATATATATATATATAAAATCAATCACACATATAGGAGTAATGATGACTAAATGAAAGAATGATGGGATAAAGTATTGAAATTACATGCAAAACTGGTGTAATGGTTAATTTTATCAACTTGACTGGGCCAAGAGATACCCAGATATTTGGTTAAATGTTGCTCCTGCATGCATCTGTGAGGGTATGTGTAGGTGTCTGCTGCCACCTCAGCAGAGGAAGATTTTAATAATCAAGTGCATAGAAGGACTTGTTCTGTGGATACCAGTTGGCCTCTTTCCTCAGCTACCCTGCCATTGTCCAATGGGCTCATAAACAAAGTGGCCATAGTGGCAGGAATGGAGGTTCTCATGGGGTCCACACCATGGATCTCTACCATCACATATTGTGGAAGGGGCAGTGTCTTATTCTTGCTAGAAGAGATGCTTACCCTGAATATGGGTCTGACTGGCCTGCGTGCCGTGCTTCTGCCGAAACTACCATCCATGTACTTACAGTATGTGTTATGTACAGTTGGATGTTCTACAAAATATCGCTTCTGATCAAGAAATTCACTTCACAGCCCAGGAAGCATGGCAATGGGCTCATGCTCATGGACGTCCTTGGTCTTAGCATATTCCCTAGTATCCTGAAGCCACTGGCTTGGTAGAACAGTGGACTGGCCTGTTGAAGACTCCACTGCAGTGCCAGATAGGTGGCAATACCTTGCAGGGCTGAGATGAGGTTCTCTGGGAAGTATATATACTCCAAATCAGTGCCCAGTATATGGTGCTGTTTCTCCCATTGACAAGAATCAAGGGGTTGAAATGAGAGTGGCACCATTATTAACCCTAGTGATCCACTAATAAAACATTTGCTTCCTGTTCTTGCAACCTTATGATCTGCTGGCCTAGAAGTCTTGACTCCAAAGGTAGAAATACTTCTACCAAGAGACATAACAATGATTCCATTGAACTGGAAATTAAGACTACCACACAGCCACCTTAGACTCCTTATACCTCTGAATCAACAAGCAAAGAAGAGAGGTACTGTGACAGCTGGAATGATTGATCCTGAGTACCAAAGGTAAATTGGATTACTATTCCACAGTGAATGTAAGGAAGAATGTCTGGAATACAGGAGCTCTATTAGGGCATCTCTGAGTATTGCCATGCCTTGTAATTAAGGTCAATGGAAAACTACAGTAACGTAATCCAGGCAGCATTGCTGGTGGCCCAGACCCTACAGAAATGAAAGTTATAAATACCAGCTATGACAATGTGACCAATTAAAGAAATTAGGAATGTTATTGTCATGAATATTCCTCCTGGTTTTGTTATAAATATATTTTTATGTGTGTATACATGTATATGCATGCATATGTACAGAGATATTTTCCATATATATTTTCTATTTTCCCTGCTTTTATTTTCTTATCCTATAATGTAAGATGTATTAACTTTATATCATAGTATTTATTCTTAATTTTATATCATAATATGTAAGTTGTGGGATAATGAGGACAAGAGTAAACATTACTCAAAGACTTAACCTTCTCCTTTGGGGAAGAGATGAATGCATTTCTGGTTGTATACAGTGTAGTTGTATGATCTTAGATGGAATCTGGCCTTCTTGTCTTTATTTGAAGATTAAATGTGATTCAGGGACATGAGTATGGAGGCCAAGATGGTTGATTTTAAGCATCAACTTGACTGGGCCCCCGGGGGGCCCAGATATCTGGTTAAACATTATTTTTGAGTGTGTCTTTAAGGGTGTTTCTGGATGAGACTAACATTTGAATCAATTGACTGAGTAAAGGTGATTGTTCCTCCCCAGTGTGAGTGGGCCTCACACAATCAGTTGAAGACCTGGATAGCACAAAAGGCTAAGTAAGGAACAATTCTGTCTCTCTGCCTATGTCTGTGAGTTGGGACGTTGGTCTTCTCCTGCCTCTGAACTTAGGCTTAGACTAGCACTTACACCAACAGCCCTGTTAGGTCTCAGGCTCTTTGACTGACTAAAACTGTACCATTGTCTCTCCTGGGTCTCCAGCTTGCTGACTGCAGATCTTATATTTTTCAGCCTCTGTGTGTGTGTGTGTGTGTGTGTGTGTGTGTGTGTGTGTGTGTATCTCCATTCTCTTGGTTCTTTCTCTGAAGAACCCAAATACAACTGATTAATGGCACGCAAGTGAAAAATAAAAAAGCTAAAACTTTTGAGTTGTAATATTCACTATGGAGAGGAATAATGGTTCTCAACATGAGAAATTCATTTTCAAATTCATTGCTAATTTTTATTAGCCAAGAATTATTTGCATTGTTATCAGATTTCTGCAAGTTAGTTTACAATCTTTACAGAGTTGTAAAATAGCGTAATTAAGAGCAAATGGCAAAGCAAAACAAGATAGCTACTTCTAGATAATTAGATAAACTTTTAATATGAAAACTAATTTATTATTCAGTTTGACCCAAACTGTCCATGAAGGGGGAAAATGCCTACTATAAGACAATTCCTTTTATTATTATTATTATTTTAATGCTTTATTTATTTTTGAGACAGAGAAAGAGCATGAGTAGGGAAGGGGCAGAGAGAGAAGGAGACACAGAATCCGAAGCAGGCTCCAGGCTCTGAGCTGTCAGCACAGAGCCTGATGCAGGGCTCGAACTCAGAAACCCTGGGATCATGACCTGAGCCGAAGTAGGACGCTCAACCAACTGAGCCACCCAGCCGGCCCCATAAGACAATTCCTTTTTAATATTCAAGTGTTATTATCAATGTACACTTTAGGTTGGGTATTTCTGAAAGGTTCATGAGATTGTTATGCATGTCAACAGTGAACAGCTTCTCTACATTATAGCTTGGATTCTGAAAAATTATGTGAAAATATCTCAAAGGTGTACAATCAGATTTTCCTATGTCATCTCTCCCCAACTCCCTACTGTACCAAAATCTTGGGTGCTTTAAATTTTACAATGGTATTCATTTATATTGTAAGATGCTCCCTGTCTGTAAGAGTTGGAAATTCAACATTTAAATCCACACTGAAGGGTCTCCAGTTCAATGAATACCACTATTTACATTCATAAAAATGTAGATAATTTTTTGTTAAACTTTTTGGCCAAGATATTCAATTCCACTAGACCAAGAGTGGGACATATTATTTTGTTTTTAAATGAATTTTTTTAAATGTAAAGTTTTAGAAGGATTTTTTTTCTGAAAATAAGATGAATTATAGATTTAGACATGAATTTCAAAAAATCATAGTAAATAGTCTAATTTTCTAAGAAGAGCAACACAAATACATTTTTGCTCAAATTCTGGGGAAAAAAAGCGTGTCTTCCTGATCAAATGCGGAGAGGACTTTTGTTGCCCTTACTTGTGAGTTACTGACACCATTCAGAGGGACTCCTTTCAGCCCACAGTCTATAATCCTGCTCCCCACTGCCCGCCTTCCTCCCACTGGATTCTTACAGTGCAATATCTCAGTCTCTGCTGCAGGTAGAATCACCTAGAGAGCCTTGATTGACTGATGCTTATTATACACCCCACACAAATCAGAATCACTGAGGATAGGGCCCTCATTATTTATCAAGACTTCTCCTGATGATTCAAATATACAGCCAATGTATGGCCATACTGATACAATGGATGGATATTCTGGCTGCTAGCTTGTTTGTTCCTGACATTTCCTCCCAAAGTTTTCAAATACTTAAAAAAAAGTTACTGTGACTTCTTTTAAAATAGGAAGCTCATATACCCATAAAATTCTTATTGTACAATTTTCTTAAGAATAGACATGTTCTGGGGTGCCTGCGTGGTTCAGTTGGTTGAGCGTCCAACTCTTGATTTTGTCTTAGGTCATGATCTCAGGATTCGTGAGTTTGAGCCCCACATCAGTCTCTGTGCTGACAGTGTTGAGCCTGCTTGGGCTTTTCTCTCCCTTTCTCTTTGCCAACCCCCACCCCCCACTCTCTCTCAAAATAAATAAGTAAACTTAAAAAAAAACCTACTTGGGGCCCCTGGGTGGCTCACTCAATGAAGCATCTGACTTCAGCTCAGGTCATGATCTTATGGTTCATGAGTTTGAACCCCGTGTCGGACTCTGTGCTGACAGCATAGACCCTGGAGCCTGCTTTGGATTCTGTGTCTCCCTGTCTCTCTACCCCTCCCTCACTTATGGTCTGTCTCTCTCTATTTCTCAAAAATAAATAAACATTAAAAAATAATAAAAAGAACCCAGCTTTAAAAAAAGAATAGACATGTTCTTCTGATAACATTTGAAAATATATACCCAAAATATATCTTCATAGAATGTGAATTTGTCCCATGTGATCAGAAAGTATATTGTTGATCCAGATATACAACATACCAGATTCCTATATGCTCATATCAGTGACTTTAATGTATGTGTGGGTGTGAGTGTGTGCAAATTGGTCAATATTATTTCAAAGCTGAAAGTAGTTTCTCTCACACATGAATGATGCATTTTCTTTTCAGGAGGAAGATAGTTTTGTTGCTATTAACTGGGCTTTAATGAAAAGGTAAAACCAATATCCTGTTCTGGAATCCGGGTGGAGTGAAGACAATAAAGTCCTATACTTCCAAAAATAAATATTATAAATGATTATTTTTATTCTGGGAAGAGTTGCTCAAAATCCCTTTTTGGGAACATCTGAGAATGGTTGTCTGGATTGCATGGTAGGAAGATACAGGGAGGGAAATGTGGTGGTCCTTGTAATGATAGTTGAGCAGAAGCTCGCTGAGTTGAGAACTAAGAGTAACCTTGGCATAGCCTGGCCTAAGAACTCTGAGAGATTCTTTATGTTTAATTCAATTTCATGTGTGCATGTATGTGTGTGCGTGTGTGTGTGTTTCACGGCATTCCTCTTTTTTTTCTACCCAAACCTTTAGTAGAATCTTGTTAAATTATGTTGGCTGATCATTTCTGTGGGGTGTTGGGGACTGTTCTGGGCTCAGAATGAAGTACCAAAGCAGACAACAGCAACTGCCTAAGGGGAAAGTTTCCAGACTGGGAGAGGAGATCCAGAGCAGAAAGGAGACAGTCTGCCACAATGAACAGAGTGCTGGGTAGCAGTGATAACTGGAATAATTCTGAAACCTGCAAACATTCCTCAGTGATTCTAGAAATAAAAATACCTGGGAGTGGGGAGGGAGAAAATATTCCAAGATCAGATACCCAGTTATTAAGGATGATGCTATTTATGGTAAAAGCATTTACTTATGCTTTTACATATGTATATTATGCTTTATATTATGCATATATTACATATATTGCATATATTATGGAAAAAATATATATTTATATATATATATATGCATTTATATTATGCTTTACAACCTGGGTTGTAATAGCGGGGAAAAAGTCAACTGCCCATAAATTACTTTAACCACCTTGGAAATAGCTTTATAAATATATAATAAATAAATGATGTGCATAATGCATGAGCCAGCAATACAACTCCAAGCCTTATACCTTAGACCTGTGGTTCTTAAATGTTAGTGTGCAACAGAATTGTGTGTAGGGCGCCTTCTAACAGACTGCTAGGCTCTATCCCTAGAATTTCTAGTTCTCTTACAGTAGCACCCAAGAATTTGCATTCCGCAGAAGTAACTGGGTGAAGCTGGTGTTGTTGCTCTAGGAACATGCTTTAAGTATCACTGCCCTAAAACCCCTGTCACAGTGCAGAAGGAAGTGTGTAAGAGAATGTCTCAACATTGTGGTTAAGAATTGGAAACATCTTAAAGTTTATTTACTAAAGAATGGCCAAATACATTGTTTTATTCCTATAGGGGCATTTTCTATAGCTGTTAAAATGAATTAGACATGCCTAGCAAATGGATAAATCTCATGAAACACACTGGTGGGAACCAAAATCAATAGGGCCCATTGTTTGGTGATGGTGAGAAAGTGGATACAACAATGGCACGTTACAACACAAACACAGGAGAAAAGACATAGGGCATTCAGGAAAAACAGTGAGTTTTAAAAGAAATGTTATCATATGATACTGTATTAAATATTAAAATTGAAATATTAAAACATTAATAAATAATACTATATCATTTATGAATGCATATCAAAAGTATGAGAACATGGTCTGAGAATTATAAACACGAAGTTCAGGATAGTACTTAGGGCAGGAGCAGTATGTGGCATAATTCAGTATAATTAAGGAAACCAATACTGAGTGAAATTGTGGTAACAAAGGGTAGATACATTTTAATTCTCATAAATATTGACAAATGGTCCCCACGGAGGTTGTACTAGTTTACTCAAGTTTTATATCTTATACTGGGTGATAAGTATGATCATGCATTGTATTGTTTCTTCTAATTTCATTGAATGTCTGAGATAGTTCATATATAAAAATTAATAAGGAATATGTGACTGTAACTAACTGCCCCTTGTTGATGCTTGACTCCTTAAAATGTCCTAAAGGAGATAAGAGGAAGATGAAGAAAAGTCACATGGCCTGTACCCTTATGTTAAATGCTGATTTCATCGTAACTTTGTTGCAAATTGTGAAATTATGGAACTGTTCTGAAAATTCCTCTTTCTCTCTAAATTTAGGCCACAGATTACAGATTTTTAACCCAAAGTATAAATGGCTCCAATATGGGTTCTATACTGTACCCAATTTTATTTAAAAGACTGCATAAAGAAAGGTCGCATAAAAATCTGGTTCTCTAGTTTTTCTAAAAATATCAGAAGGTCTGGCAACACAGGGCTAACATTCCCACGTGGTAACAACTGCCTGGAGCGAGCACCAGCTGCCCCTCTTCACGCTCTCCATGGAGCTCACCTGGTCCACATGACTCATTGAAGTTACCACTCTAACCCCTACAAGCATTTGAGCTAACAGTCCCTGCTCTATCGAACATTGTCTGGGGGAAGTAAGATTTGTGTTTTGGAGCTCCACATGTGTGTGGTTATGACTCAATCATAATCAGGGAGGGGAGGTGGGTAAAATTCTGTGATCCACACAGGTGAGGTACACCCATAAGACGATGAACCATTGAGTGCCCGTTCCTTCAACTTAACTGTGACATGAAAAACATCTAGACCAGACTTCTCTGCTGGAATTAGAACTTTAAAATCGCCACAACTCTCCCACTAAGGCCTTTGTTTCTCTCCCTACAACTTATCCCTAATCCCAACTCCCACAAGTGCCCTCTCCAGTATTAAAGACCAATGGTGTCCAATAGAATTATATATAGCATTATATGAAGACACATTTATATTGTTAATAACCACATTAAAAGAAGTAAAAAGAAACAGGTAAAATTAATTTTAATGATATCACGTATTCCAATGTATCCAAAATACAGTAAAACCTTGGATTGTGAGTAACTTGTTCTGTGAGTGTCCTGCAAGATAAGCAAATATTTCTAATCATTTTTAACTTGATAAGTGAGTGATGTCTTACAATATGAGTAGTACATGATGCTAAACATCACATGATCTGAGCCAATGGTTCTCTCTGTCTCTCTGTGGGATTGTGGGTGATCATCTCCCATGTTTGGATGCTTGGTCTCAGGCCACAGTGTTTGGCAGAAAACACTGATTTTTCAGACCTTTGGAAGGTGCCCCACAACTGGCACTAATGTACTTTTTGTCACTTCAAAGTGCCTATGGACAGTCCTTTGCTTTTCCATACAGGAGTAAGCTTAGGGATGCTTCGCTTCATTCTAGGTCAGGCTGCCTGCAGATAGAGACCCTTTCCTCTGCTGCCTTATTGCCAATTACATTAAACACAGTATACGACAAGAGTTCATTAATACTGTACTGTAGTCAACATCTGTGTGAACATATACAATGGCCCCCATGCAGAAAAAGGTTGAAAAGAAAGGAGGTAAGAAGGAGATGATTATGGCAGAAGTTAAGAAGGAAATCATTGAGAAGTATGAATGAGGTATGTGAGTGGCCGAAATTGCGATTTTATAAGAAGTCCATGTCTGCATCTTGTCTGCAGAGGAGGAGAAGAAAAGGGTGAAGGAATCCCTCACTTCAAATGAGATTAGGGAGATGTGTCAAATGTGGGAAATGGCAAAATTCTGTAGAAAAGCACCACCAGAATAAGGCGGTAGCAGTGTGAGCAATGAATCTGTTTAACGACAATGCGATGTCACATTTCTGCCAAATCCTCAAAAGGAGGCGTGTCATTGGACACTTTCCTCATTAAAGTTACATGAAATGAAAAAGAATTCATTGAGCCAATAGATAGCAGTGATTCCATTAGTGATACTGAAAGTCGTCCTACACAATAACCCTCCTCTCTCTCGTCTCTCTCATACCAGCCACGAAGGTTTTCAAAGGGAAGTGCAGGCTAGTGTCCTTATTTTTCTTTATATTTTGTATTTTAGTATTTTGTATTATATTACAGTATTGTAATCATTTTTACATGAATATTTTTGGGTTGTGGAACGAATCATCTGAGTTTCCATTATTTCTTTTGGGGAAATTTGCTTTGATATACAAGTGCTTTGGGTTACAAGTATGTTTCTGGAATGAATTATGCTCACAAAACCAAGGTTTTACTGTTTTATCGTTTCAGTATGCTATCAATGTATAAATGATTATTTAGTATGTGTGTGTGTGTGCGCTGCATCTTTGATGTTTGGTAGATATTTTTCACTTAATGCACTTCTCAGCTGAGATTAGCAAAATTTAAAGTGCTCAATACCCACACAGGCTAGTGGGTGTAGTATCAGTGTAGTTCTACATGCAGTTGTTTGCACTTGGTGACATAATCTGTCGTTAGGAGATTTGAATCAAGAGGTTGTTTTACAAATCCTACGAAGTAGGATGTATTCATCAAGACGTTTCCTGTGAAGTCGGTGATACCTCAATCTTTTGCATTGAAATATTCATAAAGCATACATCTTTAGGTTTATTTGTCACAATTGTAATGAAATTATCTCACCTTTTGAGAAGTTCCATATACATAGATAGCTTTATGTTGTGCTGTGGTAGAGGGTAGAGAGAAACAGCACAGGAAATTATGGCCAAGCCCTTGCTCATACTTCAGCTACAGTTTGTAGGAATGAAGCAACATTGCCTTCTGAAGGTTGCACTGGACCGTGAATGACTGGGAGGAACTCACACTTTTGGAGCAGCTTCCAGGTCAAGCCTGGGAACTCAAGAGGGATTACACATAAACTGGCTTTTTTCTCTGTATGTACTAGAAGACGTTGAACCTTGGACTGGTAAAAGGACTGTAAACAATAGAAATCTTTCTAGAAGGCAAGATAGAGCAAGCAATAAAGAAAAGGATTTGAGAAAAGTCCCTAAGAAAGATGTGACTATCTCCACTTTGGGCTTTGCTTTGTTTTTGTGTTTGTTTTGTTTGGCCTTTAGTTTAGGGCTGGAGGAACAAATTTCATAACACCTAGTAAAATAGCTTTGGGGAGCAAGTTTTTCCCTCTGACCATGTTTAATAGCCAAAAGGAGCACTTTTCCGACTCAGAAGGTAACTTCTCTAATTTGCACTGGGAGTTTTGAGAAGTTGTTGGTTAAGGTTGAACAGAAGCATGACTTCAGCTGGACCATAAAAATGGTTGGGACTTGAACAGACAGAGGAGGAGACAGGGCATTCCTGGAGCAGGATGGCATACGCAGCAGAATAGGCAGGTGGAAGAAATGAAACCCTCCAAATTAAAGTTTGCCACAGTGACAAAGAAGGCAAGGTAATAGAATTATTCAGGGAGGTCAACAAGACACACAGGGAAGACGTTTATCTGCCCTTAGTCTGCCCTCAGGACATTACAAAAGGTCTGAATGAGGCATAGGGACTTCTAGAATAAAGCGACTTGAGTTTTATTTGGAACCATTATAATTTCGCCTCACTTCTTTCTCTTCTACTGACAGCATCCTATACTTCCTATGCTCATTCCACCAGAGTCTTCGCTACCTTCAATTTTGATTCTTACGAAAATTTTTGCAGGTTTTCTTTTTTTCCTTTTCTTTCTTTCTTTCTTTCTTTCTTTCTTTCTTTCTTTCTTTCTTTCTTTCTTTCTTTCTTTCTTTCTTTCTTTCTTTCTTTCTTTCTTTCTTTCTTTCTTTCTTTCTTTCTTTCTTTCTTTCTTTCTTTTTCTTTGTTTCTTCAGCTTGCTGATAAATGTCAGGAGAAGGGAATTATGTGGGGCCAGAACCACAACCATTCATTTCCCAGCACACTTGAGTGTTCATATGGCTGAATGCTAGGATTGCTCTCCTAGCAAACTGACACGTGGTCAGTTTACAGCTCCATGTTTTCGCTTGAGCTTTTCCACTACCCTAAAATACCTTCTTTTCTGTTCTGACCCTAACAAAATTCCACTCAATTTCAAGGCCTAATTCAAGTCTAAATCATTTAACTTGGGATAGTCAATATACACCAGTTATCAACACATGGATTACTACTCATTTTTCCCACACTTATTAGATGCTCTGTCTAATTTCGTATTATGTGTTCTCATTCTATAAACTGTCTGCTTCCTATAATTATATAATACATTTCTTATAATCAGAGACCATTCTTTATTTTTCTCTTCAAATATTCAATACATCCTAGTTGGACAGATTGATTCTTTGAATCAGTACTTAAGTTGTAGTTATTGAGCACCGATTATGTTCATTATGTTATAGCATAGTGAATAAGATCTTTTACAACTTAGTCCTCAGTCTATTTTTCAGCTCTCCTGATTGGCAACTGTGTATCTAGCTTTCCTGATTTTCAACTTTGTATCTAGCTTTAAACCCTAGACTTGCTGAACTTTTCATCCAGTGTCTATCTATTTTAGGTTATTATTGCCATGTTTCTGCATTTACTATTCCCCAATCCCATGCTCTATCCGCACATGTATATTAAGCCAGCATCTGTTCCCAAATAGTGCTTTATGCCTCTTCTCATAGCACATTGGCAAGGTGGTCTTGCATTCCACCAGATTGTATCCATACCTGTATACGCAAAGAACAGCAATCTGGTAGCTAGGGGAGGGTATTGTATCCATCCAGGTATTATCAACAGAATAGTCAGAGTACTAGAATTGGAGTGGGTGAGTGGGGAGTCCCATATGTTTGAAATCTGGAGATAGAGAAGCTTTTGAGAAAAATGGGGTGGTCAATAGGGATAAGAGCTCAAAAAGTGTCGAGAGAGAGAGAGAGAGAGAGAGAGAGAGAGAGAGAGAGAGAATGGAGGAAAGACCTTTGAGTCTGACACAGAAGAGACTATTGAAGTAATTCTCTGGACGGAGTCTTAAAGAAACAGAGGTAGGTACATGGGAAATAGTAAAGTTTTGGTGCTGAAGAATTGAATATAGCTCAGATATTAGAAAATTTTGACAGTGAAAGAAAGGGAAACATATAATGGTAAGCAAATATGTCAGCATGGGCAAGGGGAAAAATATTTCCAAGATGGGGAGACTAATTTGTTGATTTTGACACCTACATAAACTTTCATTAACAGTCCTAAGGTGATTATTTTTTCCAAGCTTTTTAAAAAAGGAAAAATATGATTATACTGGAATAAGTTATATAAGAAAGATAACACTTAAATATTGTCATTTCCTGCTACGCCACCCTTTTCTCCTGATATAGCACAACACAGTACAGTCTAAATGACTACCATTCCACACACAATTCTGTTAATGCAGTGTTACCTGAGAAAATATTTCTTGTTTGCTTCAATGGTTTTCATTAAATTTAGTTCGTCATTCAATACTTACATCTCACTACCTCTATGAAATCATAACGACAGTTAGAATTCTTGGAGAATTCACCAACATTGTCATACCATTTGTTTATGTTTCTTAGAGGACAAATAACGTTGTCATTTTTATCATTGTTTTTAATGGGCTTTATTTATTTAAAATTTTTTTTAATGTTTATTTATTTTTGAGAGACAGAGAGAGACAGCATGAGTGGGAGAGGGCAGAGAGAGAGGGAGACCCAGAATATGAAGTAGGCTCCAGGCTCCAAGCTGTCAGCAAAGAGCCCAACAAGGGGCTCGAACCCACGGGCTGTGAGATCATGACCTGAGCTGAAGTTGGACTCACAACTGACTGAGCCACCCAGGCGCCCCTAATAGGCTTTATTTTTTACAGCATTTTTAGATTTATAGAAAAATTCAGGAGAAAATGCAAAGGTTTCTAAATGCTTTACCTCTGCTGCTCTCAGGAAGAAAGTATTTCCCCTATTGTTAACCTCTTGTACTGGTGTACTAATATTGATACTTTATTGCTACTAATGTCTATAGTTTACATTAGGGTTCACTTTTGTGTTGGACAGTTCTATGGGTATTGCCAGATGCATAATATCATGTATTTACTGTTACAGTATCATAGAGTTCGACTTCCCTGAAGAGTCCCGGTGCCACCCATTCATCCATTCCTCTCCCCTATCTTCCTGGTAACTTTCTTTCCTGCTAACTAACTCTTGCCTTTTTCAAAATGTCATATAGCTGGAATCATACATCATATAGCTTTTTGAGATTGACTTCTTTCACTTAGCAAAATGTATTTAAGATTCCCTTTTTTGTGTCTTAACAGCTCATTTCTTCTTATCCCTAAATAATATCCTATTGTATGGCTGCACCAATATTCATTCAGCTATTGAAGGACATCTTGGTTGCTTCCAAGTTTGGGAAATTATTAATAAAGTTACTGTAAATACTTATGTGCAGATTGTTAGGTAGACAGAAGCTTTCCACTCATGTGGGTAAATACCTAGGAGTGTGATTGCTGGATTATGTAGTGAGAGAATGTTTGGTTTACTAAGAAGCTGCCAACATGTTTTCCAGAATGGCTGTATCATTTTGCATGCCCACCAGCAGTGAATAAGAGTTCCTGTTACTCCACATCCTTGCCAGCATTTGGTGTTGTCAGTGTTCTGGATTTTAGCCATTCTAATATGCGTGCGATGGTCCCACATCATTTTAATTTGCAATTCCCTAATGGCATATAATATTGAGCATCTTTCATACGTTTATTGCCATCTGTATGTCTTCTTTGGTGAAATGTCTGTTCGGATCTTCTGCCCACTTTTTAATTGGGCTATTTTCTTATTATTGAGTCATAAGAGTTCTTTATATATGTCCATAGAAATCTGTATCAAATATGTGTTTTGCTTTATATCAAATATTTAATATCAAATATTTTCTCTCAGTTTATTTAGTTAAATATTACAACTGAGTATAATGTCCTGTAATGTGAGATTTTATCTTAGCGATTTTTTGGTTTAAATTTAATTGGCTGGCAAACCCAATAATAGCCACATCACACTTCAGCTCTGGCTGCTGTCACAGTGTTCTCAGTGAAATACAGAACAGTTGAGAGCCCAGTTTTCAATGTTGGCCAATGGCTCAAGCATTCAAGAGTGAATTTTAACATGTAAGAAAATTATTTTCCCAAGTGTGTGCAAGCATTCAAATGAGAGCTTATCATTCTAACTTTAAAGGGGACTAATATTTAAACTGCGTATAAACTTTCTTACCATATAGTTTATAAGATTATTATAATTTTTCAGAGAAACCAAAAGAAATCTTCCAGCTTATCTTTTTTTGTGGTTTCAATGGTTTCTGACAAAATAACTAAAACTATATTAACACTAACATAATCCTTTTTTTAAAGTTTTATTTATTTTTAGAAAGACAGAGAGAGAGAGAGAGAGAGAGAGAGAGAGAGAGAGAGAGAGAGAGAAAGAGAGCACGATGTGGGGGGAGGGGGTGGGCAGAGAGAGAGAAAGAGAGAGAGAGAATCCTAAGCAGGCTCCACACCGCAGCACAGAGCCAGTGCAGGGCTCCACACAGGGCTCAATCTCGTGAACCATGCAATCATGACCTGAGCCAAAACTAAGAGTTGAACATTTAACTGACTGAGCCACCCAGGTGCCCCTAATGTAACCCTTTTAATTTTTTTTAACGTTTGTTTATTTTTGAGAGAGAGAGAGAGAGAGAGAGAGAGAGAGAGAGAGAGAGAACGACAGACAGTGTGAACAGGGGAGGGGCACAGAGAGAAGGAGACACAAAAACCAAAGCAGGCTCCAGGCTCTGAGGTGTCAGCATAGAGCCTGATGTGGGGCTCAAACCCACAAACCAGGAGATCATGACCTGAGCTGAAGTCTAGTGCTTAACCAACCGGAGCCACCCAGGCGCTCCTGTAGCCCTTTTAAACAACCAAACTATGAGCAGATTTTTGTGGTGCACAGAAAATGACAGTAATTGGAATAAAATTCCAGAAAGTAAAGGCAAAGAAAAACACAATAAAGTCCCAACAGAGAGGAATGGAAAATATTTTGCAAAGTATCAGCCATCTAAACTTCACTAACTAGGAGTCCAGTCCAGGAAGGTGAAGTCACTCACCATCCTGAATAACTTGGATAGAACTGACATAAAAAGTTACACATTTAGTCATTAGTGTATTAATCCCCTTTCCCATTTGTAAAATGTAAGCTACATATATTTTTATCTACCTTTACAGTGTATAATAATTTTTATTGTACAATATTTTACTGTACATAAGACTGTATACTTTCTGTTTTACTTGGAAAACATTTTCATTTTTACTATTTGCTTTTCATTATAATAATAATTATTCATTATTCCGAATAAATATAAATTTATTCATTATTATTATTCATTTTTATTCACCATAACCAGTGGTGAAATAGGTAAAGTAGTAATGATTTCTAATGGTGTATTTCATCTGGTAGATACCTGCATCTATAAGTTCCATGAATCTCAAGTTCAACATGATTGGTTTTTTTTTCCTATCTTCCAAATCTGTTACTTTTAACAGTCCCTGACTCCATTAATGACAGTGACATTAAAATGTATTGTTTCCCAAGCTAGAATCTTTAAAGTTATACTCACCTTCTAACCGTCTTGCAGTGTCTCTTTCCCAACCCCCATTCATCCTGTACACTACCATCTAGAGTGTAAATCTGATACTAATCCTGAGCCTCTAATTTTGGGCAATGCCCAGTCACCTAACATGACAAAATGTAAACTCCTTTGCATACAATATAAAGCCTTTCATTAGCTGACTGATAAATTTTCCCAACCTCATTTTCCTCTACACCCCAAAATGGACTCAACACTGGTTACATTAAACTCCCAGTTTCCAAACACAGTGTGTTTCTCTGATTTTATTTATGCCTGCTATTCTCCTGCCCCTTTCTTTCCAATTCAGATGTTTTCTTTTCTGTGAAGTTTTAAGAATTTTTGTAACATAATTCATCTTTTACCCCTCTGTGTTCCTACACCATCTTATTCCATCGTACTTTAATTACTTGTGTGTCTTTTCCATGTAAACCATGAATTCCTTGAGGATGAGAATGAAGCCATTTAACTTTATATCTCTCTCACCTTGCATAGTACCTGGCTCAAAGTTTGTAGTGGTCAAAGATTGAACAAATGAAAGGCTGAATGAACAAATGAATTATTGACTTGCTAAAACTTCATTTCCAATGCCCTTCACCCTCCCCCCCCAAAAAAAAAAAAATAAACTGCCTAAATAGACACCTAGGATGAGTTACTTTTTTTCCTGAATATTCCATGTTTAGGTATTTTTAAAACATTCATATTATTGAATGGAAGTTGCTTTGTTGTTTCACGGGTAACAAAGATGCTTGAGATCTTTATTTTTAATCTTTATTGATTTTTGAGAGAGAGAGAGAGAGGCAGAGACAGAGAGAGCATGCGTGAGCAGGAGGAGTAGAGATAGAGACACAGAATCTGAAGCAGGCTCCAGGTTCTGAGCTGTCAGCACAGAGACGGACACGGGGCTCAAACCCACGAACCGTGAAGTCTTGACCTGAGCCAAAGTCGGATGCTTAACTAACTGAGCCACCAAGGAGCCCCAAAGATGTTTGAGATCTAACCCCCACCTTCAGTGAGGAACAGAGACTCTGGTAGTCAGATCTAGAAATAACTGTGACTCAAGGTAGAATGGAGTTGGTACTGTGTGAGGTTTATAGTTCTGGGTGTTAAAAGGAGGACCAACTTTCAGTTTTATCAAAGTACGTGGCATTTGCTTCAATTATTAAACTATCAGTATACTTTAGACAAGCAGAAATGCAAAGAAAAAGCATTATATAAAGAAAGCAGCAGAAACAAAGACCCAGAGCAGTGCTGTTTGGCTGGACTGGGAATGGTTTGGTAAGTTGGTATGGCCAGACGATGAAGGACCTAAAACATCAGGATAAGAAGTATGAGATTTGTTTCATAAATTACTGGCAGCTTTTGGATTAGAGAAGGAACATACTAGCCATGGAAAGAACACAATATCAAGGTATTAAACACCCTTCTTTGCAACATTTTGCTCCGTACATGTATTAGGTATATGTTGCTTTTGCCAGTTAGTCTCCATTCTTACAGCAACAGAATGTTAAGTCCACGCTCTACCTTCTATCAGAGCTCCAGGGATGGAGTGTTTGACCTGGGTTGAGCCTAGACAATTAGGGCATTTTGGTTTTTTGCCCCTGGCTACAGCTATTGGTTCTGGGGAGAACCGTGTCCTAACTCAGGGAAACCAGGCAATTAAACTCCATCCTGGACATAGTTTTATTTTTTTTATTTATTTTTTTTTTTTATTTATTTTTGGGACAGAGAGAGACAGAGCATGAACGGGGGAGGGGCAGAGAGAGAGGGAGACACAGAATCGGAAACAGGCTCCAGGCTCTGAGCCATCAGCCCAGAGCCTGACGCGGGGCTCGAACTCACGGACCGCAAGATCGTGACCTGGCTGAAGTCGGACGCTTAACCGACTGCGCCACCCAGGCGCCCCTGGACATAGTTTTAAATAGGCCAGACAGCAGGAAGCATGTTGGTTGAAATCAGTTTGGGCTAGGTTTTCTGAAATTGAAATAACTTTTGCATATCTGTGTGTTTCCCTGCTTCTCCAGATTATTGCATGGCATTCGATTTTATGGCTGAGGCAATTCAGAGGTTTCTTTCCATCCATCCATCCCAGTAATGAACTCAAAACAACCACAGTTCAAGGCTTAGGCACAGGCGACAGTGGAATTAAGTTGAACCTATTTTATGAATAATAGTGACTAACAGATAATTAATGATTGATGAAAAGAGAGTTGATTTAAATAACTTATGGTATGTGAGAAACATTTGTAAACTGTGAAGCATAATATAAAAGTTAACTGTTAATACTCAATACCATTTTTACATTGGCCTAATATTTATTGCTTCATTTGTTGCCTCTTGGAGTTCAGAGAGTCTCTTTGTACTCCTCCTGAGCACCTTTGGTTCTCTCCACGGTCTCTACACTGACTTTCCTTGTTTGTCCATCTGTAGCTTAGGGGGAAAAACAGAAAAAAAAAAAGAATCAGGTAAGCCCCAATTCTTTAGAGAATCAGAGTTAATTCATCTTGTCTTGGAGCCCTTACAAAAACACCAACCTAATAACAGAGGTCTTTATTGCTGGGTGTTTTACTGATGATTTATCCTCTTAGACCTTGGTTTTCTATTTGATTGGCAATTGAAAACTGCCGCAATTTCCACCTTTACCTAACAGTGCCCTATATTTCAAAAGTGATTTCACTAACAAATGAAACAACTCCTAAGCTGACTAAGAAAATTAGATTTAGATTTTAATTTACACTTCACAAAAACACACTTGCTGAGTGATACCAACAGCAAACGTACAAGGTACATAACGGAAAGGAAATAGTCTCAAAACAAGGATATTGGCCGTTTATAAAACCTTATATAAATATTCCTTTTGGATTAGTCAAAACTCAGAGCTTCCATTCTTTGATGTTTGAAATCAGCCAGATTTTTAAAATATATTTTTCAACTTGGGAAATGTTTTTTTTTATTACACAGTTGAAATATTTTCTTTAAGCACAACTTGTCACATCTATTATTTAAGCTTTTTAAAATTAGCACTTCCTTTCTCTGATGGAATATTCCATTTCCTCGTTTCTTGTCATTTCATTTATTTAAATAAAAAATTCCTTCCCCTAAGTCCCCTGAAACCCTTTATAATGCCTTTTTTTTTTCTTACGACTTTATATAAACTGCCTTGTATAATGTTTACTTGTGTTCCTATTATATACCCTTTGCTCAATTACTAAGTTCTTTAAGAACAACTCCTGGTTTCTTCATGGCATAGTACGGTATGCTTCCCTCCTGCCACTGTTTACATATACTTATTCTCCACACACGTGGAACAGAAAGGAAGTGAATTACCAATTTACTTTATAATGGACTCCTCTAGCAACTATTTATGTATTTCGTTTCTGGGTAATTCGTATTGCCCTCTTTGTCTTATCAGAACACAAACTTCTCCAGGGCAGTGATCTTTGTTTGATTAACTGGTATATTCTGAGCATCTAGAATGGTCCCTGGAACATAGTTTACTCGATGAAGATTTATTGAAGAAATGAATGTATGAACGAATAAACGATAGTGAATGATACCACTGGGCGTTTTAAAAGCTAAAGTTGTGGGGCGCCTGGGTGGCGCAGTCGGTTAAGCGTCCGACTTCAGCCAGGTCACGATCTCGCGGTCCGGGAGTTCGAGCCCCGCGTCGGGCTCTGGGCTGATGGCTCGGAGCCTGGAGCCTGTTTCCGATTCTGTGTCTCCCTCTCTCTCTGCCCCTCCCCCGTTCATGCTCTGTCTCTCTCTGTCCCCAAAATAAATAAAAAACGTTGAAAAAAAATTAAAAAAAAAAAGCTAAAGTTGCTATACTCTTTTAATAAACAAAGAACAATGCAAGTTTTACTTTGTAGTTTTATAACCACAAAACTACCATTCAGAATGAAAGTTGTCTGTAAAACTTACAAGAGGACACAGCCCATAGCACCTAGGAAAACAGAAAGCTTTATTTTTAAGCAGCTTTTGTGTTGAGTTTGTTCACAATATGCCATCTTTGACATTTCCCCGGTGACATTTTTTCTCCCATTCTTTCTTCTTTATCTTCATGATCACATCTGTTCTCTGTGATTTTTCTCAACATTTGTCTTAGGTCTTTGAAATCAGAGGGTGAAAATGGACTATCCCCGCCTCCCAGGCTTTCTACTCAGGGAGTTGTTGCCTGAAGAAGGTGTGCTATCTATGTTAGAAGGGAAAAAGAAAGTAAGGAATAGTGAAAGTGGGGCACCTGGGTGGCTCAGTGGTTAAGTGTCCGACTTTGGCTCAGGTCATGGTCTGGCAGTTTGTGAGTTCAAGTCCCACACTGGGCTCTGTGTTGGCACCTGAGAGCCTGGAGCCTGCTTCAGATTCGGTGTCTCCCTCTCTCTTTCTGCCCCTCCACCACTAGCACTCCTCAGTGTCTCTCTCTCTCTCTCTCTCTCTCTCTCTCTCTCTCTCTGTCTCAAAAATAAATAATAAGCCTGAAAAAAAAAAAAGAATAATAAAAGCAAGTGGATGATTCTTGCTTAAACTCAGCCCAAATGAAAAAAAAAAAAAAAAAAAAAAAGCACAGTTGACAGAAAAAAAACCGTCTTTCATTATAGCACACCAGGGCTAGCTCTCCATAATGAGAGAGGAACTTTCAATTTATGAGGGTGCTTTTTAATTTTTTTTTTAATGTTTATTTCTGAGAGACGGAGACAGAGCGTGAGTGTGGGAGGGACAGAGAGAGAGAGGGAGACACAGAATCCAAAGCAGCCTCCAGCCTATCAGCACAGAGCCGGATGCGGGGCTTGAACCCACAAACTGCAAGATCATGACCTGAACTGAATTCAGACGCTTAACCAACTGAGCCACCCAGGTGCCCCTATGAGGGTGCTTTTTAAAGCATGGTGTTTATTTCTCGAAATCCTTTTCCTCAAATCAACCAATTAGACTCCTTTTATTCGGCAAAATGAAATTAGTTCCCATAATTAAAGGTACTGGTATATTGGAAATTTGAGAAAGAATTAAATATGTACAAAGCAAACTTAGGCTTGTTTTAGCTATCTGAAAGGGAAAAATAAATGTCCCTACTTGATAACAGGTTTTGGCTAAATTAACTTCCTAGGTCATGTGGTAGAAACCATTCATTAGAGTTATCTAAGGCATTCAGCAGACTCTTCTATAACTTTTCAAAATTCAGTGGGCATAAGAATTGTTTAGAGGTCTTGTTAAAATGTAAATTCTAATTCAGCAAGTCTTGGGTGAGGCCTGGGATTCTATATTTGTAACAAACTTCTGAGTAATTTCAGTGATGCTGTTGGTCAAAGACCACACTTTGAGTTCTTAAGGCTTTTGGCTTTTTTTTTTTTTTTTAACAGTGATTTAATTTGCAATCCCTAATTGTTTTAATTAGTAAAAAAAAAAATTACTATATTTTAACTTTATAAAAAAAAACACCTTGATTTCTTTACTGTGCTCCATAACTAAAACACATTTCTGCTGATTAAATTTTAGATATTTATTCTTTGAGGATTTTTTTTTTTTGCCTGCTAAATTGAAATGAAAAAAAAATGATATAATATTCCACAGTTAGATTAGTTGAAAAGAAAGATAAACTGTCTTACCTTCTTGTACGACAGATGCTTCAAGTAAAGACAGGAAAATTTAAGTGAAACAGTCCGTTGCTGGCCTCCATGAGTAGACTTCCTCTTCCTGTCCTATCTCCTAACTTAATGCAATTTAAATGACACATGTTATATATAACACACTCGGTCATTTGTTTTCCTAAATGTATACAGGGTTAAAAAATCTCCTCTCATTTTCCCCAAATTTTCACCAATGTATTCTACTTTCCCTAAAGTAAAAAATTGGAACGAGGTTCAGTTTTTAGCTTCCAGTGACTAGCTAATGAGGTAAAAATGTTCATGTTCAGCAATGGTGATTAGAAATGTTTTTGTACTTGGCATTCAGTTTTCAAGAACATTTTAACTATGACCATACTGTTAATGAATGTTTGGGAACACCTTTGGGGAATTTTCTGTCTAAAGTACTACATTCTACTGACTATTTCAGGTCAATGGTAGGGGTAAAAGATGGGATTTAGAGATAGGAACACAGTTTAGCATTCTAAATTGCTTTAGTATAAAGACTGCTGAAAGCATATAGCTTTGAAGAAATCTGTACATGAAGACATAGAAAACTATTTTGTCATTAGGTTTGTGCTGATTTTTGTACATTGAGGAGAAAATGTGTTGTGTTGACATAGTTGCCAAGAGTGACCTAGGCATTTGTTAACAAAAATGGTGTTTCATAAACAGAAAAAGAGAGACAAAGCATAAAGACAGACTTAACTATAGAGAATAAACTGATGGTTACAGAGGGGAGGGAGGTCGGGGGGATGGATGTAATAGGTGATGAGGATGAAGGAGGGCACTTATCCTGATGAGTGCTGGGTGATGTATGGAATTACTGAATCACTATACTGTACATCAAAAACTAATATAACTGGTATAACTAATATAACTAAACGTTAATTATACTGGAATTTTTTAATGGTGTTTTATTCATTGTATTTTTTTAAACCTACCTAAACTAGATGAGTCTGGCTTTCCTGCAAAATGTTTCCTTTGCTGGCAAAGGGTACTTGTGACACTCATTATATGACTTCCTATTTAGAATCTTTCAGTGGCTCCCCATGGCATTCAATCCAAAGCTCTCTTTAGTGTAGCACATTGTAGCCTGTATTGTCCTAACCCCTGCCCACCTCTCTAGGCCCATCTCTTGCTCTTCTCAGTACATCTAGCTGTAATCAGCTAAGTGTTCACTGTTTAGTGGAGGCATCACATGAACCAGATTTTCTTTTCTCCAGTCACCCTCCTCAACCACACTATGTCAAACTTCCCCAACCCACTGGATAGTACATTACAAAATACAAATTTACTCACTTCCTTACTACTCTTGATTGTTAAAATCTCTCCACTGTAGAAGTTACAGCTTCTGTATCTTACATCTCTTTTACTTCCCTCCTACAAGGCTGGTCACTTTCGTGGTTTAGGGAGGATGATTTACTCTTACTGCTCATTCTCTCACCTTAAAATGGAAAGGGGAAGTGATAGTTATGCCTCTGAGACACTTCCTTTCTCTCCCGTTTCCTGGCTCCAGCTCCTCCCCAGTATCCTGGGGAAGGTAGGGGAAAGATAAACCCGTGTCTCTTCCTTATGGACATTTCCGTAGTTTCATGTTAATCATTGCTGCTTCCCTGGCTAACAGTGACAGGTCATGGGAGGGGGCGGGTGTGGGCCCTATTGTTGAAATCCAAATGGTTAAGTCTATCAGCAACCCTTCTGGGAGTCATTTAATTTGACAATTTCCAGCTGTGGGGCAGCCAGCTCCACTTGGGCCTCTTCTACACACTTTTTGGTGGTGTTGGTAATACCAACCTCGCACTGCTCAGGTGCCCCTGCCCGCCATTTTGTTCTGTTGGTCTCGGGCTGGACAGCTGGCCCAAGCCATCTTCCACAGTTCTCATTTGTCTACAAGCAGCACACATTCTTATCATGCCAATGGGCAGCTCAAAGGCTGTTTCATGCTTCCCGTGCCCCCCAACCCCAAGACCTTAACATCTTCCTCCAATTCTCTCTCCCTCGTGTTCAAGAAGGCACAGGTGGGAAAATCAGTAAGTGTCTGACCTACACTCATGTCCAAGCAGGCAGTGAGATGCCAGTCTCTCTTGCCAAGCAGCCCTGAGCAATAAGGATATGAAAAATGACCGAGTATAAATTATCATGTTTTATGGCTACCTTTTTAAACTACAATTGTGGTTGATGGGAAAGTATGTTCATAAAATCAGGAATGCAAAGTGATAAATCAGAACTAGCACAGGTTTTGAAATCCAGAGCCCTAGAATCAAATAAGATCTGCTAGTTATTATCTGGATAAACATTGCCACTACCTTTCTGAGCAGAGGTTAATAATAATTTTACCTGAAAGAGATCCTTTCAAGGGTTAACTGAAATAATGTATGTGAGGCCTTTTAAAAGCCATAGCAGATTATGGAAATAAAGCATTTACTATTACTGATATTTCAATATCACTAAAAACCTGGAAGTGTTTTATCTTTACTTTGTAATATTGGATGTTTTTGTTGAGCATAATTCTGACTGTATATAATGGTAAATACTCTGGAGAAAAATTACTGAATGATCTTGATTAATGGCAGTGGAAAGATATAGTTCAGTCTTGTTCCTGAAATAATGCTGTTCTTTTTCTAATCAAAATGATGAATGTTTTTTCTTGTTTTCATCAGTCATGCTCATAAGGCCCACTTATTTAGAGATTTGGCCTAACAGCTTACCTCAATTTAAAGATGAGCTAATGGATTGTATTTTCCCCTCCTGCTGTTGGGAATAACAGACACCATCTCTCTGAATAACTTTTGAATACTCATGACTGATAAGTAAGCCCTAAAGTTGATTGATTGATTACCAAACATACTAAATTAGTCCTCAAAGTAACTTCTAATTTGGTGAGAAACTGCAATCTTAAGTGTTCTAGGTGAAAATTCAGAACAAGTCTATTTTAAAGGTGTTCTCTGTAAGTAAGAATGCAAAATTGGGTTTGAAATAATTAAATCTGAGAAATATTTATGACTTTCCTCCCTTCATATAACCTCCTGTGATATTCCTTTCATCTAAAGAAGCGGAATGGGATTTAAGTCCTTTGAAAAATTTTTTTTATAATGCTAAATCTTAAATTTGTCTTTCAACTAGGTTGACAATCAAAGTTGTTTTAATAAGATGAGTCAAATAAATAAGATTTAAATTTTCCTACCCTAGAAAGAGCCACTTGACCTTCCCTATACTGTAATCTATGTACTTAAAAATGCTTTTCTTTTCTTTTTATGAGTACTATGGTCATATCCATAGATGTATATAAAAAACAAAGAGAAAGCAAATCATTATTTTACATTTTCAGGAAAGCAAATCATTATTTACATTTTCGGTAGGAGGTCTTTTTTTTTTTAAGATATCCCTGACTATAATTATTAAGTTTACCTGACTAAATCTGAGAAAGTGAGATGAAAAGATACAGAGGAAAGAATTAGAGAAAACTCTAGTAAATTATATAATTCTAGAAGGAATATTTTGAATAAGGCATGCCTTCATAATATAATGGAAGGTTGACAGCTGAGCTAGAATAAACCCAATTGTAATACCAAGAATGATTCAGATTTCTTTTAAGTATACCTAATGTTATCCTGGAAGGGAACAACTGTCTATTATCCAATATATTAATTTATTTTTACCTTTTTAAATTGAAATTGCAAATTTAAGAATAGTCTGTGTGTGTGTGTGTGTGTGTGTGTGTGTGTTTAACATAGATCTGGAATTTATTAAAACAACACAATTCAAAGTAGGCTCTTTTGAAACATTATTCATAGACTATTTGTTACATAAAATATCCCAAGATGAAACTGACTTTTCCAGGCTATTTACAAAGTGGTCAAAGAGGGGGGAAGTCATATTTTAAGTGAGATACTTAGATGTTTTTTTTACCATTATTTTGACAAATTTGAAAAAAAAATTGCCATAGTTACTGTCTTGGTCACACAACTGAGAAACTTCCTTTTTTTTTTTTTTAATTTTTTAATGGCTTTTTTTTTTTTTTTGAGAGAGAGAGAGAGAGAGAGAGTGCAAGCAGGAGAGGGGCAGAGAAAGAGGGAGACACAGAATCCAAAGCAGGCTCCAGGCTCTGAGCTGTCAGCACAGAGCCTGATGTGGGGCTGGAATTCAGGAACCGTGAAATCATGACATGAGCCAAAGTTGATGCTTAACTGCTTAAATGACTGAGCCACCCAGGTGCCCCGAGAAACTTCCTTTGCAATAATGGTGCACATGGAGTAAGGAAACAACAAAAGCTAGCAGAAAAGGCCCTGTTCTTTCCCCTTTTTCATTTCTCAATAACCATGGGATAAAATAATGTAACTGATTAAACTGTTCTTAAAATTGGGAAGTCCTGGTTCGATACATGTCTTTAAAAATATCTAATCGTCTCCTTTTCATCATCCACACATAATGTCATTTATTCTCCTGTCCTTTCTATTTTTTCTTTTCGAAGTTGAAAAGTTGGAAAGACTAGTTTGAGCAATCCAAGCTACCTCCAACTCCCTTGATCAGCATATGTCTCCTTACCACTGTGCCCTCTTCTTTTCTGCACTGAGACCACAGTATCCCTACCACTGGCCTTAAATCCCTCTTTCCCCCAAACACCCATTCGCCCCCTCTATCTCTCATTTTGTTTAGTGGCAATCCTCCCATATTAGAAACCTCCCTGTTATCCTTCACACCATCTTACTCATTTTCATATTTAACTTAGTGGCTTCTTGTCCTTCCAAGCAGTTCTATTCTTCACTGACATCGGTCTTAGGATAGATCTTAGCATTTTTATTTGCTCTATTAAAGAAAATCCAGGAGTATAACATCATACAGCAGTGAGATAGAGTACATAACATTTTCTGGGAAGCGTGGGAGAAAAGAGAGGGGCTCTTTCACTATGCAACGAAAGTTATTTAAAAATATTAGTATATATCTTTACCTTTCTCAAAATTAGGCATCACATGTTTTCACTTGCTTCCCCTCACCCCCCTTAATCTTCTGCCGTTCCCCATGAGAGGAAATGTCCATGTGGCCATAGCTGTCACCACTTAGCCTCGGTCCACAATAAGTGACATGCAGAGGACTGAGACCTGACCTAGCTATAGTGTGAATAAGCCAAGCCCAGCCAACCTGCAGACCCCTGAACAAAAAAATCAACCACAGACCTACAAGCTAGAAATAAATGTTTGTGGTAATGGGATCCTGAAATACTGGGCTGTTTTTGGCATCATCTGACTAGTACAATACTATGGACTTAAAAATTGGTCTGAATGTGAACAAGCATCAGAGAAAGAAGGAAACAGAGAGAAGGAAAAGAAAGATAAAACTTTCCAATGTTCTAAGCATTTTACATATTTTATCTCCTTTTTATTCTCACTCATACTATGATACATTTATTTTTATCTCCAACTTACAAATGAAGAGACAAAAGGATATAACCAATCTCAGCAGCAACTACCTCCTAGAAATGTGTTAGAGGCACCTGGGTGGCTCAGTTGGTTAAGCATCCCACTTCAGCTCGGGTCATGATCTCACAGTTTGTGAGATTAAGCCACACATCGGGCTCTGTACTGACAGCTCAGAGCCTGGAGCCTGCTTCAAGAGTCTGTATCTCCCTTTCCCAACTCACACTGTCACTCTCAAAAATAAATAAACATTAAAAATTTTTAAAAAGAAATGTGTTAGATATATGTATGTCCATGGACACTGATGGACTTTCTTATTTTATTTATGTGTTCATATATATATATTTTCAATTAGAATGTATTGGTTTTAAAATATTGACTTCTAAGTTTTAAGAATGGAAATGGGGAACCTCAGGCTGTGTGGAGTTGAGTGACTTTCCTAAGATGACATGCACAGTAAGTAGCAGAGCCAGGCCCTAATTCCACATGATCTCCAGCTATTTGTGCACGTTAAATTCAGTTCCTCCTTTATATCATTGCTGTAAACTGGACAGAGAGATGGGTGAGCAACCATCAATCACTTTCCTGTTCCTCGCATGACTGACCCCTTTCCCCCTGTCCTATCTCCATCTCCTGTTCTCATAGAAAATCTAATTTTGCAACCAAAGATGCACTCCCCTTTAAGGTGGAGAACAGCAATATCACTCACGCTTCACATATATCAGAGTTTGCTAGGATCCCAGGGGCGGATGTGCTCTGAGATGTTAACTGCCCCAGCATCTGGGCTGCAGATGACCCTGCAAGAAGGTGCTGTCTGTACATTGGAAGATTCCAAAGTTGAATAAACATGGTTTAGGGAGCTTTGTTCCAGTCATTCATATGCTATTAAGGACCTTGACCCTGTTTTGTTAGCAGTTCTGCCATGGCATTTATATTCCACATCTTGCTTGTTAACATCTAAGAATAGAATTAGGGTATTAGCAAGACTGAGAGTGTTTTCTTCTTCCACTTCCCAAGAATATATAGGGTGTGAAGATGATGAGCAGAATGTATTTTCTCATGATATCCTCCTCTGGTAAACAAACCTAGAGATTAAAACCATTCTTTCAGGCTTTCATCTCCTAACTTCAGAAAGAATTTCTGACATCCCCACCATTAAAGCAGCAAATATAGGCTTATCCTAATACACGAATTAAATCAGAAGCATCTGCCGAAGGAAAAGGACAGCATCTGTTAGAATATGTCACATCATCCAACATGAAATATTTGATTCCTCCTTCCAATGACAGAAGAACTAGACCCTAAAACATCACACATCTGGTAACAATCTCCCACAGGCTTTCAGTGACCAAAGATACAGTGACACTAATGAAGACACCATCTATGTGCTCCTGCTACAAGACCGCATAGTGCGCGAAAACTAACTTACTGGGTTTATGAGACTCAGAGCACTATAAGTGGGAACTAGGACTTTTGAAATTTAAATGATAAATATATTCCAGGGAAGGGCTTTTGGCTATCCCAAAGGGTTTTAGCCACCTTACAAGGCTTTGGTGATTAATTATTTTAATATGGTGGTGATTGCAATCTTGGCTTGAAAGGTGCACTAAAAGAACATTTCCAAATATTTATACACATTGAGCCAAAGTTTTAGTAAAAAAAAAAGTATAACTTTCCACTTGGGAGTATGACTACACAGGCAAATTTATTTGCAACATCTTTTTGTGCATATACTCATTCAACAGCAATCTTAACAAATGATACCAAATAACTAAAGAATTCATATTTCATTTTGGAATTCAGAACCAAAATAGATTGCCTCCTTGCTTTTGCAATATATAATCAATCTTTGTAATGAAAAGAAATGTTTTACAAAGGAAAACAGTACAATTGCATCTTACGGCGTGTTTCTCCTTGTCTAATAGAGCCACGTGCAGATGGTTTTACTCCCTACTAGCTCTAGTGTGTTGCTAAGTTCTGCTAACCTACGGAAGGAATGAGACTGCATGAGAATTGGTGTAAATCTCATTTGGTGTGACTTGCGTTAGTAGCTGATTACGTGATGTGTTGATAATGAAGTTGAATGACTTAATGCAGATTTACCCTATATGCCAGTGTATGGTTCGTATAAGTTCCCAGTAGTATTGACAAGGTGTTAAATGTGTTATGGCAACGAAAGTAAAAGTATGTAGTTTGACACAAATCACAAACATTGCTTTTAGTGCAATCATTTTGAAGGATAATACATGATTTGGGTCATATTTCTCTTGGCATTATCACAAGACAAGAAGCACAGATGTATAGTGTTCTATGGATAAAAGAAACAAAATTTCCCAGTGATAGAAACTGGGAAAGCTACTTATGGTGGAGAATTTTAAGAAAGAAGTTTTCTGTCTCTGAGGAGTGTGCATTAATTGCTGATTACCAGAGAATAAATAAATTTTCAAACATACTATTTACTGTCTATCTAAGCCTCGTATTTTACATAGGTATGCGTTATAAGAATTTGTGTTATCTTTTTATTCTTTTGTTTGTAGTGACCAAATGAATAACATCTTTTGTATGTGTGTAGAGCTAATTTATATTACTAATTTCATAATTTAAATTGTCATAATTTCAATGCCTTAGAAACATGTTGACTCTCCATTTACATTTTTTTTTACTAATAGTTCACATTATTGAAATGCCTATTCTTAGGAACTATGTGTATATTTAATTCATAAGATTTAATGGAATATTCTCCAAAGCTAATATTTTTTAAATTACCTATTAATTTTAATATCTATTGAAGAGAAGTTTGGGGGAGAGAATACGTGGAAGGGTATATTCAAAATCTTCAATTACTTAAAGGCATTTCAAGTTGATTTGCACTTAGACCTGCGCTGCGCGTATCCCATGAAGTAGGTCCAGGGCCAAATATAGTTAGACAAAATAAGTAGGTAATGGCATATTTAAAGGGGAAAAAAACTGTAAGAGAGTGCGTAGAAGATGGAACAGTTTGCTTCTAAAAGTGAAATTTTCCACAAAAGGAACTAGTATAGCAGCTAAGCAGTCACTCAATAGACATGTTTCAGAAAAACCAATGGTTTTCCCCCTTGTGGGGCTTTTGGGGTGAAGGATGATGATTTGTCAGGGCATAGGAAGTTAGCAGCCTCAAAGAGACTCCAAAATTTAGGCTCACTGCATCCTTCTGAAGTTGAAGTCGACCTTATACTTAATGCCTTCTGAGAAGTGATCCCCGGTATTAAATTATTTAGAAATGTCATTGATTATGACCTCCCAGAAGGCTCAGCTAAGAGTGTAAATCACCTTAAAACATCAGTGTGGAATGGAACTCAGATAAAACAAGTTGTCATCTATCTGCAACTATTAAAATTAATGAGCTCATGGAATGACTGAAACTTTTGATAATTGATAGGGAATATTGAAACAAAAGGGAGATGCACGAGGACAGATATAACCGGCTTCATTCAACACTGTGTAAAGAAGAGAAAGGATAGCTCAAGTGTTGTTATGTTTCTGGCTCCTTTAAGGGTAAGAACGTATTTATATCTAAGCTCAAGCACAGGACTGCAGATTGTACAAACTGACCTCTGAGTAGGCAGATTTAAAAAGGCCTTCTCTATGAATAGATGAATTAGAATAAGGTGCCCCACTCAGGGGTGACCGTCCTACTGGGAGAGGCTTGAAGAACAGAGCACAGGACAAATTTCAGACCCTAACCATCCCTTGTCCCAGCAGCTTTGGCTGTTTTACAAATTGCACATCAATATATGGTAGCCTGTGTTGAGTCCATTAATGAGCAAATGAATGAATAAGGAGAAAAAATATGGGGCATCCCATTGTTTTATTGTTTCTAAAAAGAAACGATACTAGGATAAGATTTAGTCTGCTAATGACCCCCGGAAGACTAGAGAGATCATGTTTCCCTGATTCAATGACCATCAGAAAACTTTTTGATCAATTATTTGGTTTTCACTTACCGGGATCCTGGGAGCCCTGTAAAGCAAACGTAAGTGTACTAATTGTTATAGAGTGATACTCAGTAGATACAGGAATCAATATCTTTTTCTCTTTTCTGTGGATTTCAGGAGGACATTGCATCTCCCATGACTACCATATCATCTTGTCCCTTGCAGTATTCTGTAAAATGTATTAAATAAATGTAGAAAATAATTTTATCAGGCATTTAAAAATGTGGTTAATGCCGAAGACTAAACACTTTTAAGTGGCCATCTCCCTCTCTCTCTCCTCCTCTCCCCTGCTCATGCTCTCTCTCTCAAAATAATAAACCTTAAAAAATATTTAAAAAAATACTTTTAAGTGGCCAAAAACAGTTAAAGTATGTGTAAAACTCATCTCTGATCTGGAACACCTGTGACAAGTGATTGCTACCTTGTGAGGCTCCACCTGAAAACATCAGCTGATCAATCCTTCACAACTACAAGCAAGTTCATTTTATCAGGAAGGCTCACCTAGCAAAACAATGCAAGAGGAATTCACGAAAAGGAAGGCAAAGGCACCTGAGTGGACAGTGTGATTGACACAAAAACCATTACTCAAAATCATAACCTGTTAAGTTTCTAATCTCTCAGTGCCTAACGGCAGAAGGACATAGTAAAAACAAAAGTATAACAGCTGAAAGTGTAGCCATCTGAAAATGAGTAAGATAGTGAAAAAATATTTTATTTGAAATCAGGGATAATAATTCGAAAGGCATCAGGGCCATTTAATATATAAGCAACAAGCCTAAAATGTCTCAGTGGCCTATGGAGAGCATCCCTGCCTGGCTGGAGAACTCTACCATCATTCTTATCTTAATGATGCTGCACGAAAATATTACATTCTGTTCCCTTGGTTCAAAAAAGCAGAAAGTCTGTAATTTATAAAAAATGGTTAAAATATAAAGTAACCAAATGTTTCTCATTGTTAGAGTAATGTTTTCTTACTGCTGTAGGAATATGTGTATATTTCAGCGGTCAGTTGTAGAAATCACTTCAGTGAGGGAAGTAATAGGTAATAAAGCTGCCACACGATGAGAAAAGAGGATGCCACCCAAAGGAGAATGCCCCTGTTAATAACCCTTTTAGAGGTCAGGGCTAAGATTAAAATGCTGTGACCTTCTGTTCTAATCCCAGAGCCTGTTCTAATAGGTTAACATCTGTGTCATGCCAGTCACTAAACATGTCGAACGTCATCCCTTCTGCAGAGCCCGACTCTTCTTGTTCAGTGTCTCTTTTGCAGCCGACTCCCATTTCTGTACCAACAATACCTCCATCCTAGACTTAGCTCAAGCTTCCCAGCAGCTCTCCACACCTGGCCCAGAGGTAACAGGGCACAAATAACACCCTGTGAGGCACGTTGCACTAAACAGAAAGGCTTTCCGTTCTGTGGAAACTGGATAGCTAATTAGCATCACTTGGCTTGAGATTCCTCATTTATTAAAATAGCTTTATTGAGGGGCGCTTGAATGGCTCAGTTGGTTGAGAGTCTGACTCTCGATTTCAGCTCAGGTCATGATCCCAGGATTGTTGGATCCAGCCCTGTGTTGGGCTCCACGCTAAGCATGGAGCCTGCTTAAGATTCTCTCTCTCTCTCTTCCTCTGCCCCTCTACCGTGCTCTCTCTTTCTCTCTCTCTCTCTAAAAAAAAAGCTTTATTGAAATATAATTTGCATGCCATATGTATTAGGTTTCTCCAGCAAAAGAGAAACAATAGGATATGTGTGTGTATAGAAAGAGGGAGAGAGATTTGTTTCAAGGAGTTGGCTCCTGTGATTGTGGATGTTTGGCAAGTCCGAAATCTGCTGGGTAGGCTAACAAGCTGGAGACCCAGGGAAGAGTTGCAGTGCAAGCCCAAAGGCAGTCTGCTGCCAAAATTCCTTCTTGATTGGGGAGGTTCGTTGTTTTTTATTAAGGAGTTCAACTGATTGTATGATACCCACCCACTCTATGAGGGTAACCTTCTTTACTCAAAAGGTACTGATTTAAATGTTAATTTCATCTGAAAAATACCTTCACAGAAACATCTAGAATAATAGTTGACCAAATATCTGGGAACCATGCCTAGCCAAGTTGATACGTAAGATTAACCATTACAGGAGCACCTGGGTAGCTCAGTCGGTTAAGCATCTGACTTCGGCTCAGGTCATGATCTCACAGTTTGTGGGTTCGAGCCCCGCGTCAGGCTTTGTGCTGACAGCTCAGAGCCTGGAGCCTGTTTCAGATTCTGTGTCTCCCTTTCTCTCTGCCCCTCCCCTGTTCATGCTCTGTCTCTGTTTCAAAAATAAATAAACATTAAAAAAATAAATAAATAAAATAAAAGATTAACCATTATATCCTAAAATTCACCCATTTGTGTATAATTCAATAGTTTTTAGTATAGTCACAGATATGTACAACCATCATTATAGTCAATTTTATAGCATTTTCATCACCCTCAGAAAGAAACTTCATGCCCTTTAGATAACACTCACCTACCCCCCCATTTTCCTCAGCCCCAAACAACTGCTAATCTACTTTGTGTCTCTATGGATTTGACTCTTCTGGGCATTTCATGTGAATAAAATAAAAATATCTGGCCTTTTGTGACTGGCTTCTTTCATTTGCTTTTTTATTTATTTATGTAATATAATGTTATCAAGATTCATCCCAGTTGTAGCCAGTACCACTACCTCATTCCCTCCTATAGCTGAATAATATTCCATTGAGAGACCATGTTTATGCATTGATTCCCTTGATGAATATTTGGGTTATTAGCATTTTTTGACTGTCATGAATAATGCTGCCATAAACAAGTTTTCGAATGTTTTTACTTCTTTTGAACATATACCTGAGAGAATTGCTCATCATAGGGTAATTCTACTTCCCAGAGTGGCTACCCCATTTTACATTCTCATGAGCAGTGTATAAAGCTCTTGGCTTCTCCATGTCATTGCTAACACTTGCTATGGTATGATTCTTTGATTGTAGCCATTTTAGTGGATGTGAAGTGGTATGTCGCATGGTTTTGATTTGCCTTTCCCTGGTGACTAATGATGCTGAGTTTCATGTTTTCATCTTTTCATTGGTTGTTTGTGTATCTTTCTTGGAGAAGTGCCTATTCAGATCCTTTGTTCATTTTTCAGTTGAGTTATTTACCTTCTCACTATTGAATTATAAGAGTTCTTTATATATTCTGTATACAAGTCCCTTACGAAATATGTGATTTGCAAATACTTTCTGCCATTCCACAGGTTGTGTTTTCGCTTTCTTGATAGTGTCCTTTGAAGCACAAAAGTTTTCAATTTTGATGAAGTAAGAATTACCTATTTTTTCTGTTGCTGGCCACGTTTTTGGTATTATATCTAGGAATCTTTTGCCAAATTTTAATAATATTAAACTTTCCAACTCATGAATATGGGATATTTTTTCCCACTTATTTAGATATTCTTTAATTTTTCAACTTTTTTTTTCATTTTCAGAGTATAATTGCATTTCTTCTCTTTAATTCGATCTAAGTATTTTACTCCCTATGATGCTACTATAAATGGAATTGTTTTCTTAACTTGATTTTCAGATTGTTGCGGATGAAGAAAGTCCCTTTGGGAAGAGATTAGGAGCTATCTGTTTGATGGCCTACTTCTGTCCCAGGCAAAATCTCTGAGCCAAGGCTCTGAATCTGGGGGTGGGAACAATGGCACAGTTCTCTCTCACTGATGTGCTTTAGTTGCTGAGTGATAGGTGGAGTCACTAGTCTGAGGACATCTCAGCTTGCCACCTCTGGCATCGAACCACCACCTCATGGGCCCCAAGCAAAGGTGACAGTATTCTCAGTGACACTGAACTCAAAGTAGAAGCCCCGTTTCAAAAGCAGGGGCTAGGCTAAAGAAGGAGATTCTCACTGCATCACAACACTCACATGGAGCTTAACCTCAGGGGCAAGTAGCTGGGTGCAGCGGGAGAAATGCTGACATCCTGCTCCTCCCAGGAAGAAAGCCCTCCAACTGGAGGCTGTAGGGAGAAGGATCCCTGTGCTCTCGGCTGCACCAACCAAGTGGAGTCTTTGCCTTGCTGAGCTGGAAGGGAGGAGGGCAGGAGTGGTCTTGGTTATTCTGTAGATTTTCTTGAATAAATGTTGATTCATCTGTTATATTCTTTAGGACCATATCCAGAGGCTTCAAATTGTTGTAGTTTATGTAATTTTAGATGGGGAGTACTCTGCAAAGCTCTTCATGCTATCATGCTACAGTTTGCTCATTTTTAACATGGAGATCATAGTCTCTATTTCATGCGGTTATGTGAGGATTAAATTAGTTAATACATGTGAGGATTAAATTAGTTAATACATGTAATGTGCTTGAACAGTACCTGCTCCAGAGTAAGCTATCAAGTAGCTTAATGATGATCACTGTTAATGATGATCGCTATCATGGTTTTATTGATTGCCACCATAATTACCATTGGTAGGGAAGTGGTGGATTAAAACACAGACCCTGAAGCCAGCATGCTAGCAGTGTTTTCTTTTTTAACTTAATGTAATTTAATTTAATTTAAAGTTAATACCTTGACTTATGTGTATCCAGATGATTCTTCTCACCAAACTTTTCTCCTTTGACTCAAGTAAATAGTATCTTGAGCCATAGTCATATTTGTTAACAAATCAATTTAAATTATATTTGTGTGTGTGCGTGTATGTGTGTGGAGAAAGAGAGAGAGAAAGAGAGGGAGACTGACACTGAGACCTTTAACCCCCCTACTCCAGTCCCTTAAGTGTCTATATATGATAATAGCAAATATTTTGGAACATTTCTGTGTCTTAGCTTTGTATATTACTTGATTGATTTCTTATTATACCCTATGTAGTAGGTACTCCTGCAAAGCCCATATTTTTAACCCCTATGCTATATTCCATTCCTATAAGATTATGTGCTTATTTCTGTATTTACATTTATGCATAGAGAGATTTTCCCCAGCGTGTGAATAGAGGTTACCTCTAGGTGGTGGGATTTTCATGATTTTCACTTTCCTCTTCCCATTTTTGAAGTTTGCCTCTTTTTTTTTTTTAAACAATGACCATCTACCATGACTAGAAAGAGCAAAATAAAAATCCTAGTGTGGGGTGTCTGGGTGGCTCAGTTCGTTGGGCATTCTACTTCGGCTCAGGTTATGATATCCTAGTTAATGAATTCAAGCCCCATGTTGGGCTCTGTGCTGACAGCTCAGAGCCTAGATCGTGCTTCAGATTCTGTGTCTCCCTCTCTCTCTGCTCCTCCCCCACTCATGCTCTGTCTCTCTGTCTCTCTCTCTCAGAAATAAACATTGATTTTTGTTTTTTTTTAAAATCCTAGTGCAACTCTGCAGGTAAGAGCAAAGCTGCGTTAAGCTCTTTATAATAGGGTGATTAACTTGACAGGGTAATTGACTTGAACCTTTGTATTATCCCATATAAACCTGGCTCTGACCTGCATCGCATGTTTTGTTATGTAGAGACTAGAAATCAATCAAAATATGTTCTGTTAATTAATTATATCTTGTGCAAAATATACTGGGGAGAATTCTGTGCTATGTGCTTGTTTCTCTGATTTTTCAAGCCAGGTCAAAGCTTTGGCTCTGAGTTCATAAGCATCTACCACATTTCACCTTGCAGTTAATACTTAATGTTCAAACTTAATTTCTGGAAGGAAGTATTCACCCTTCTTAGGGGAATAAGAGTATAAGTTATAAGAGTACCACTCATATTTGTAAACTTCAGTCTAATTCCTTAAATAAAAAATGCTTCTTAACACTTCCCTTGTAAGTAGGGTGGCCCTGGAGTAATAGTATTTGCATTAATTTTCTTTGTCCTGAGTGACGAACATTCAAGTAGCCTTGTTTTACAGTACTATCATTTACATTTTTATTGATTATTTTAATTAACACTTATTATATTCTATATAGAGAACACACTGATGCTTACCAGAAGAGAGGTGGGTGGGTGATGGGTGAAGTAGGTGAAGGAGTTAAGAGTACATGTATCACTATGAGCACTGAGAAACGTATAGAATTGTTGAATCACTATAATCATACACTTGAAACTAATATAATGCTTATGTTAAATCCACTGGAAACTTACTGGAAAAAAACTTATTCTCAAAAAAATGAAAAAATATAGAAATAAATTATTCATGTCGTTTGTATAGACCACAAAAATATATTGCTCTTTTTTCCTCTTTTTCAAGTTACTAAAAAGAGAACTAAAATATAATTTTGCTCTAGGAGAGTGAGACAAAATGTCATATACTTTCAAGTAATCTCCAAATGTGAAATAAGGTAAAACACACACACACAAAAAATCTATTTTATAATAGCTGAGCTAAAGCTACTTAAGAATGTAATGGTGATGACAATTTTAAATACAAGCACACCAATGAGTATTTCAGATACTAGTAATTATTCCTCATTTCTTATTCCCTCTTTATTAGCCAGTCTTCTTTGTGCTAATGTGACATAGAATTTGAACATATTTAATTTATGTCAAAGTAGATGCCCATGATCCCTTCCTAAATGTAAACGTGAAGTTGTATAAGTGCTCATACACTATTAGAATGCTGACTCCAAGGAAAATGTTTAGATTCAGCCTAAACTGGAAAATAGAATTAATAATTTATCAGCTGCCTGTTTTAAATGTTTGAGTGATGAGGACTCTGAAATACAAAGCGGGGTATAAATCCTAAAATTATGTGCAAGCCATCAGGCCTTGGTAACATGACCCAGATGCATGATACAGTACTAAAGATTTTAATCAGCCAAAAATGAAAACATTTCTAAGAGAAAAATACTAAATGAAATTACATGATTTTTGTCCATATATTTCAGAATTGAAGTCATGACACTTAAAAAAAAATTATATTCAGAGAGAGCCTGAGCAAGGTGAGAAGCAGAGTTGGGAGGGGGGGAGAGAAAGAATTCCAAGCAGGCTCCACACTGTCAGCACAGAGCCCAATGCGGGGCTTGAACCCAAGAACTAGGAGATCATGACCTGAGCCAAAAGCTAGAGTCAAATGATAGTCCTAGCTTTTTATTTAACTTCTTTTCCCTCAGATTTATCACCAATTAAATTATCTAAACCCACAGAGCCATAAAATTGTAGAACTAGGCTTTTAACCAAAAACTGTTTACATAAAGATGAAAATGTTGAAAACAACCTAACCGTTCAATGCCAAAGGCTTGGCTAAATAATAAAAGATAAAAATCATATGATGAAATATTATCTCACTATTAAAGGCATTCTATAGACACAGAGATAGTGAAAAACAGGTTTTAAATTATATTTGGTAAAATTATATTTTTATTTTTAAAAACAGCCATATATATGCACCAAAAATATATAAAAGGATAATTTCAATATTGTAACCATAGCTTATTTTGGTGATTATATTTATTTTTTATTGTCTTTGCATATATATATATTTTTAATTTCTGGGGTTTTTCTCCACAATTGAATTCAACTGCTAGGGCTGCTATAACAAAATATCATGTACCAGTTAGCTTAAACAACAGAAATTTATTTCCTCACAGTTCTGGAGGTCAAAAGCCTGAGATCAAGATACAGTTGGTTTATTTTAAGGCCTCTCTCCTTGGCTTATAGGTGGTTGTTTTCTCCCTATTGTCTTTATATGGTCTTCCCTCTGAGTGTGTCTATGTCCAAATTTTCTCTTCTTGTAAGAATACCAGTCATATTGGATTAGTGCTCTCTGAAACGATCTCATTTTAACTTAATTACCTCTTAAAGACAGTCACCAAATACTGTATAGTCACATTCTGAGGTACTAGGGTTGGAACTTTAACATACGAATTTGCCCCCAGTGGGGGAGACCTTGAAATATATATATATTTATATAATATAATATAATATAATATAATATAATATAATATATAATATTATATGTTTATATAATATTATATATTATATTATATTATATATATATAAATTTGGGAGGAGGGGGACACAATTCAGCCCATAACAATAATGTTCATATATGACTTTTAAGGAGAAATATAAGAACTTCATGCTGACAAGATAAAAAGGGAAAATAATCAACTCTTTCAATATTCCTACACTAAATTAGTTAATTGGTCTTTTGTTTATAAGTCAATCTATTTGGGATTTGGTTATTATGAGTCTGTCCTTCCAACTCCTGATCAACTCTCTGTAACTATTAACGCTTTGGCCAAGATTTTGTGTAGTGATGACACCATCAGGTACTGTCTAATTGTGAGGCACCCCCTGAGGCAGCTGGCTAGTCCATTTTGAGTTTTTGAGCTGTGACAGCTTCCTTAGCCTCTTCTTTCAGCCTCTTGTTTCCTTAGCCTCTTGTTTCAGTTTTCTTGATATATAGAAAGATTTTTAGAAATATTAAGGAAACAACAATTAGAATCTTAAACTTACAAAAAACCAATAGTCACGTTTTCCAGACCACAGCAAGTAAAAGGAAAAATGAAATCCAAGAAAATTTTTCTGAAGCCAGTCCAGAAACATTGTTTCTTTTCCTTGGTTTCTCTTAATACTGTGCTGTACGGACACCACTAACAATGGAGCCCTGAGAAAAAGATGGGAAAATTTTTATAATCAGAGGAGTTGAGAAACTTCTGGACCATAAATCTCTCCTCTGGAAGATATTGCCTACTTTTGGTTTAGTTAAGAAAAAAGGTGGGAGATTTTCTAAGGAGGAAACTTGAAGGAACATCAGTGAATACAAAGAACACTAATGACATGGAAACTCCAAAGGAAAAGGTCAGATTTACTACCTATAATCAAAGAACCATGGACCACATTTATTTGCATATGCTCTGATATATCTTTGAAATGAAGGTCTAATATAGACTGCCAAAGCGTATATGTTTATATAAATTCATAAAATTCATTTTTATTATATATCTTTCAAAAGGATATAGTATTTTGAGAAAAGTAAGTGGGAAAATATTTTTATAATACTCCATCAAAGTCTTTGTGTTTCCTCTTTTAATGCCTCATGATAAGTCATATAGTATTTCCAGGTCTTATTTTCCATAGAGTTAACTTGTCTAAATTGTAAGGGAAGAGATTTTAGGGGTTAGGAAAAGTAAATATACCAGACCAAACCATGGCTTCTCATTAACTTCATCTATGCTTGTAAAATATTTTTTTTAATTCTCAGGAACAAAAAAGTTTATCAAAATATATACACATTAGCAACTGGTTTTATATCCATGCAGATGTAAGTTTGTAAGTTTTATAATATCAACTGAATTCAAATGAACTTGAGATAACTAAAAAGAATATTTGACAACTGAAAAACATCATTAAAGTGTGAATTCAATACTTCAAGTCCTCAAATTAGAAAATATTCAATCCTGGGGCGCCTGGGTGGCGCAGTCGGTTAAGCGTCCGACTTCAGCCAGGTCACGATCTCGCGGTCCCTGAGTTCGAGCCCCGCGTCAGGCTCTGGGCTGATGGCTCAGAGCCTGGAGCCTGTTTCCAATTCTGTGTCTCCCTCTCTCTCTGCCCCTCCCCCATTCATGCTCTGTCTCTCTCTGTCCCAAAAATAAATAAAAAACGTTGAAAAAAAAAAAGAAAATATTCAATCCTAAAATCTTGAATATTAATCTGTGTTAATAGAGAAATATCCACCTATGACAAAGTCACTGAATGTAAACATAAAAAGAGAACAGATGCATCTAGAAAAAATTAATATCATTTCTTCTTTAATATTTGAAATGCTGCAGATCTTTTTTTGGGGGAGGGAGGGAATCTTTAAAAGCAAATCTCATAATGTGCTTTTTTTTTTCCCCCACATAGACACAATGCAAGCATTTTGTTCATTGCTTTATAGTGAGTTCAGTTCTCGTTTAAATGTTCCTCTCTCCCTGTTAATACATTCAATTGTTTGAATGGCTGGAAAAGAAAATACTAAACAACAGTGACTGTCTCCATCTGACCTCCCCAGTGCCTCAGAAAGCAATTGTCATCCAAAACAGGACTTAATCTTTGGGAGTAAATTTCATTTGAAAAACTTGTAGGTTTCCTCAAAGCCACCTCACAAAATAGTTGCTGGGTGGCAACATAGATTCTTTCCTAATTTAAAAAGAAACTGGCTAACTTTGGTACTTCTGATGTCTCAGAAATATTACTTGGCAAGGATTATGATAAGAAACAAATCACTCCAAGTTCACTGCAGCCCTTATGATGACCCCAGTTAGTTGTGTAGACTAGACTTTGTAGGATTAGAAAGCACCTTTCAGTAAAGAACTGGGAAATTTGCAAATGAATAAGAAAGTAGGCCCCCTGGCAGGATCAAAATGCTTTTCCTCATCTGGTGTGAAATTCTTTCCACGGTTGCAGCTGATTATTAGACCACAATAGAATTCTAATTTATTGCGTATTTCTGGACTATTATAATGAGATAATTCTAGAATGTGCTGTGGTGGTTGAAACTGAGAGTAGCTGAGTGAGGCAACAGGGTGGCCTTAAGAATTAGTAAAATAAAGAAAAGGGATGGGGTGGAGGATGGGGGAGAGCCTGGGGAAAACATGGGTTGTCCAGATGCTAACTATTGCATATGAAAATAGCATTGGGGAAAGTCAGGAAAGCTGAGAAAGTGAGAGGGTGAATAAGAAAACAGGCTCTGAATTCTTCTGGAAAGGAAGTTATTACATTAAGCTCTATCTTTTATTCCTTGGAAAGGCCGGCAATAGAAGTACTTTTAGCCAAGGATAAAATGAGAGGCCCTTTCAATTTCCTCTTGGTGTCTGTTATATCAATGTCTAGAACATTTTTTAAACATTCCATAGAGGCACAGTACTATACTGGGGAAGGATTTAATGATTTTAAATGTAAAGAAGACAAGATTCTGCTCCAATTTACTCTGACAACCATATCTTTGGTGATTTAAAAATATTTTTTAATGTTTTATTTATTTTTAAGGCAGAGAGAGAGATAGAGCATGAGTGACGGAGGGGCACCGAGAGGAGACACAGAATCTGAAGCAGGCTCTAGGCTCTGAGCTGTCAGCACAGAGCCTGATGCTGGGCTGGAACCCGCGAACCATGAGATCATGACCTGAGCCAAAGTGGTATGCTTAACTAACTGAGCCACCCAGGCGCCCCCATATCTTTGGTGATTTATGTATTTATGGCTTCCTAGCATTTGGATGTGCATTTAGGTGAGCTAATCAGAATCTGTTTCTTGAACTGCATTTACTTATCTTAAACTTCATACAAGTAGATGGGGGTGCCTGGGTGGCTCAGTCAGTTAAGCGTCCGACTTCAGCTCAGGTCATGATCTTACGGTCCGTGAGTTCGAGCCCCACGTCGGGCTCTGTGCTGACAGCTCAGAGCCTGGAGCCTGTTTCCGATTCTGTGTCTCCCTCTCTCTCTCTGACCCTCCCCCGTTCATGCTCTGTCTCTCTCTGTCTCAAAAATAAATAAACGTTTAAAAAAAAAAACTTCATACAAGTAGAATATAGGTTCCACAAGAGCTAAAAGTTTTGTCTAGCTTGTTCTTTACTCTTTACCCAGCACTTAGAACAGTGCCTGCCCCAGAGTAGCTGCTACTGATCCTATTTGTTGAGTGAATACACACATAATTCCTACATTCAGTGAGATCATAATTCCTACATTCAGTATAAATGGAATGTTTCTAAAGTTGTTCAACGCATTATTATTGTGCGTTCACTCTACCAACTCCACTGATTATTTCAACTGATGTCAACCTGTAAATGGCTTGACACCTAATAGAGGAGACAAACTGCACGCAAAGCACAATTCAGTATCAGTGGAAGAAATGGTCCGACCTACAGCCATGATACTGCAGTGCTCTGAAAGCCAAGACAAATGTAAATGCCAAGAAATGTTAGGTTGTCTGCAGAACAAATACTGCAGAAAGGTAAAAGGAGATGGGGAAGAGGTGAAACATGTAGCTTTCAGGAGATTGCAACATACATGGTGATGAAGAGCCTTTTCTCTGGGATCAAGCTCTTTATGAAGTTTAAATCTCAGCTCACTACTCAGTAACCCTGTGCCTTCTCTGTGTGTCATCTCACAGATGAAGTCATAATAATACTACGTAAGCCATAGAGAACTTTTAAGGATCAAATGAGCTAAAATATTTGTAGGATGTTTAGAGCAGTGCCTGCCATGTCATATACTATTACGTGTGAGAAGTGTCAATGATCATTACCAAAGCTGTCGGGAAAGAACCCAGGTGTTAAGAGTTTAGAAGAGGATAGTGAAACTTCTCTGTGCTAACCTTTGACCTCCAAAAGAATGACTTCCACACAGCTCCTTGGGTTATGCAAGTCTAAGGGAAGCAATATATACAATACTTAATCACTACAGCCTGCTTTGTTAGTCAGCTTCTGGCAAGACGTTTAATGATACCCTCCTCCTGGAATTCATGCCTGTACGGAATCCTCTGCCTGCGTGTGGACTGGACCTAGTAACTGCAATCCATCGGATTGCAACATCTGATGGGAAAGTGCCTACGTATGGTGTGTGCAGGGCACCAACAAGGTTTACTTCAAGCAGTTCTGCAGAACTCGTCAGAAGTCTTATAACCCTTACCGAGTGGAGGATATCACGTGTCAAAGTTGTAAACAGACTAGATGCTCCTGCCCTGTAAAACTCCGCCACGCTGACCCTAAAAGGCCCCACCGTCAAGATTTGTGTGGGAGATGCAAGGGCAAACGCCTATCTTGTGACAGCACTTTCAGCTTCAAATACATCATTTAAATGAATGTAAACGAATGGGCCAACTTGAACGTGAGCTAGTGAAGCAGACACGTTAGCTTTTTTCCGTGCTCCTTCCTTATGCCTCTCTTTCTCAAAATACTTCATGAAAGGCTGTATTTTTGACAGAGCCTTCAAATAAAAGTATTGCAAAACAAAACAAAACAAACAAAAAAAACAGAACCCAGATCTTTTTGCAAATAGAATATGACAACGGTAGATGACAACAGAAGATGTCACTTCTGTGATTCGTTTTCAGAAGACTATGACTTCCATCTTGCAAGCTGTCTGATGTCCTGAAACTCTCCCTTGCCCTCTTGTTCTCTCACTTGTTCTATGAACCAAGATGCCATGTTGTAAGATGCTCTGTGGAGAGGCCCATGTGGCAAGAAGCTGAAGGAGGCCTCCAGCAACAATGTGTAAGGACCTAAGGCTTCAGCTATAGCCTAGAAGAAACTGAATTTTACCAACAACCAGGTGAGTGAGCTGGGACTCAAATACTTCCAGCAAAGACTTAAGATAACTGCAGACTCATGAGAGACTCAGAATCAGTGGACCCAGCTAAGCCCGGCCTGGATTTCTGACTTACAGAAACTGGGAGATAATAAATGTTGCTGTTTGAATCCATTATATTTATGGAGTCATTTGTTACACAGCAATAGTTTGCTCATATACAAGTATAAGAAATACATTTTATATTGTGACTTAGCATGCACGTGCATACATAGAGACACCTGTACATATACTTCTATAGCTAGAGCAAGAGTTTCTTAAAACAAGATTTATCTTAACTATGTATAATATGCTCAAATATTTTCTATTCTATTAATTTTTAAAAATGACAATACAGACAGTAAGTTGATTTAATGGCTCACAAATTGGTTGTAACAAAGAGTTTAGAAACATTGGTTAAGAATGTTGTCCCTGAGGTTCCTCAAAATGTTAAAAAATAGAACCACCTGATGATGCAGTAATTGTGCTACTGGGCACTTACCCAAAGAATACAAGAACACAAATTCAAAAGGATACATCCACCACTATGTTCATAACAACATTATTTACAATAGCCAAGATATGAAAGCAGCCCAAGTGTCCATCAACTGATGAATGGAGAAAGAAGAGGTGGTATGTACACACACACACACACACACACACACACACACACACACACACTGGAATATTATTCAGCCATAAAAAAGAATGAAATCTTGCCATTTGCAAAAACAAGAATAGAGCTAGAAAGTATAATGACTTAGAAAGCTAAGTCAGAGAAAGACAAATAAGAGTCAGAGAAATAGGTCAGAGAAAGACAAATACCATATGATTTCATTCATATGTGGAACTTAAGAAATAAAACAAACAAGCAAAGAGAAAAAATAGAGAGACAAACCAAGAAACAGACTCTTAGCTATAGAGAACAAACTGATGGTCACCAGAGGGGAGGTGGGTGAAATAGGTGATAGGAATTAAGGAGGGCACTTGTCATGATGAGCACATGGTGATGTATGGAAGTGCTGAATCACTATATTGTACACCTGAAACTAATATAATACTGTATGTTAAGTAACTGGAATTGAAAACTCAAAAAAAACCCAACAAATAGATTTATACTTAGTCGGGGAGATAAACTGATACACATGCCACAACTAAAGGGTTGACAAACTGTAATAAAATGTAATATATACTCAGAACATTCTTTAATAACCTGTATAAATCAACTTGATTTATAAAGTTCTACATATCAAACATATAGACATTAAAATAGTTGAAAAAAAAAGAATATTGTCCCTGGAATGAAACTTTCAAGGTTTATAATTCAGCTCTACCACTTAGTATTTGGGTAATTCTGGCAAAGTTGCACAGCCTGACTATGCATTAGTCTCCTAATCTATAAAATGAGAAAAGTAACAGAATACAGGGTGGTCTTGAAGATTGGATCAGGTAATGTGTGCAAAGCATTTGTTACAGAACTTCACAAAGAAAAAAGCTTATTATTCTTAGCTAATACTTTTTTATTGTAAGGAAGCTTTCCTAGATCTTTCCTTATTCCTGGGACAGAATTTGTAATTCTATTCACTCCTACGGCTGTTGAAAACAATTACTATAGCATCTTTTACATTCTATTATTATTATTTATTTTTCTGTAATTTTATCTCCCATACCCACTTCATTCCTACTAAGTTATGAGCTCTTTAAGAGCAGGCTGTATTTCTAATTATTCTTTGCTCTAATATTTGCACAATTCTTGACACAAAATAAGCATTCAGTAGCTATCAAATTGTAAATGAATTAACAATGAATGAATAAATGCTCACCATCACAAGATGACCCATTCAGTTTTCCAATATCTATAATTATTAACAAGCTGTACCTTACAGCAAGTTAAAATATACATTCTGTAAAGTCATTTTCCTATTAAAATTGGCTCTTTATAAGTCTATTTCCTTTCTCATTACAGTTCTATATGCTCTCCTCAATGAGAAGCACTGTCATAGGAGAATAGGATTTATAATTCCAAATCATCTCTGAGTGAAAAAAGTCCCCAAATTTTCAATGATTCCTGACCAACATCGCAGTCATTCTTCTCTAGATGTATCACACTTTGCTAGTGTTTCTATTAAAATCTGATATCCACATCAGAGCAGGTGAGGGCAGGCAAATATCACATTTAACTCTCATTGTTCTGGTTTTACATTATAATTACACCAGTGTGTTCCTAACTGTTTTGGACTTCTCTAGTAAAAATGTCATGCTCATTCTTATAAAAATATTCATTTTATACACACTCAATTATGTTCTTAATGTGGGTTCACATTTTTTATTTGTATTCTTGGGAAATATTTAATCTTATAGTTTGCATTCTTTAGAAAAGTTTTAGAATCCTGATTTTCTCATAATGTATTAACTAGGTTTCTAAGCTTTGTATCATTGAAAAATGTAGCAAACGCACATTCTATTCTGTGTCTCCCTCTCTCTGCCTTCGCCCACTCACAGTGTTTCATTCTCTCTCAAAAATAAACATTGAAATTTTTTTTAAAAAAATACTGAAGCACATATGGAAACAGGACAAAGAAAAACAAAGGAGACCTATAGTTGACCGAGTTATTGGCGTTATCAAGAAATAGACTGTAAAGTAATTGTGAATAACACATTTAAGAAATAATTGATAAGATAGAGAACTTTACTAAACAAGTTGGAATTCATTTTTTTAATTTTTTTTTTAATGTTTGTTTATTTTTGAGACAGAGACAGAACATGAGCAGAGGGGGAGACACAAAATCCGAAGCAGGCTGCAGGCTCTGAGCTGTCAGCACAGAGCCCGACATAGGGCTCAAACTCATGAGCTGTAAGATCATGACCTGAGCCAAAGTCAGACATTTAACCAACTGAGCCACCCAGGTGCCCCTGGAATTCATTTTTTTAAAAAAAATCAAATGAGAATGGTAGATTTTTAAAAATTGTATTCAGAACTCCAAGGATGAATCTAATATCAGATTTAACACAACAGAATAGAGGTTTAGTTCACTAGGACAACTCTGTAAAATGTATTTGGCTAAAACACAGAGGACAGCAAGAACAAGATGACAAATAGAACAAATAACATGAGGTAAATAAGGAATATCATGACAAGATCTTACATGTAAATTTGAAAGCCAAGTATTTCCAAAATGATCTTGAGGACAATGAATGAAGCCAAAGTACTTATACAACTGATATTAAGACCTATTAAAAAACAACAACAAAAAAAATAGGTTATTTTTTTCATCAGAAGACACCATTAGAGAGTGAAAGGCAAGCTGCAGGAAAAGTGACAGCATTTATAATACTTACCTCCAACAAAGAATTCATATCCATAATATCCAGAATGTATAAATATATATCAGTATATTGAAAATCAATAAGAAAAAGACAATCTAGTAGAAAAATGGTCAAGAAATATAAAAGAGGTCTGAAACATACGAAAAGGGCTCTCTAATTATATATCAGAATAATAAGAATCAATAGCATAGTAAGTTACACTATATACCTGCCAGATTGCTAAAATTTAAAAAAAAGTAATATTAAGTGTTGGTATAGATATGCATCAGTTGGGAGTCTCATTCACCACCACTGAGACTATAAATGGGTACAAACCCTTTGAAAATCTGTTTGATAGTTGCTACACAATTTTAACATAAGAATACCCCATGATCTACTAATGGATACAGGACTGCCAAAAATGCATGTAAAGAGTGTTCATAAGGCATTATTCTGTATACTGGACACAACCCTTACAATACATTCATAAAATAGAATACAATAATGAAAACTAGTAGACTTGTACCCACAATGTAAATGTGTGACATTGGATCTCATAAGAAATATATACTTGGACTTTGTCCAGGTTCCTGGCACAGGGTTTCTAAAACTTTTGGAATTTCCCAATTGATAGGCATAAAAGGGGTGTCCTTTGTTATTCATAATAAGGCCCTTTGTTATCAATAATAAGACTAGCATAAGTTTATGCTAGTGAGGTGAGCCTTGGTGGGCCTCTGGATAGCTTCAGGTGGGGGCTTTTTTTCAGAGGAACAATAATGAATAGGTAATTGGAACTTTTAGTACTACCCTCTGACCTCTGGTGAGGGTGGGAGAAGAGTTGAAGATTAAGTTAATCACCAATAGGTAGTGATTTAACCAATCATGCTTACTGCAATGAACTGAATGTTTATGTCCCCACAAAATTTATATGTTGAAATCCAAATACCCAGTGTGATTACATTGGTATTGGTATATTAGGTGGTAGGGTCTTTACATCATAAGGTGATTACATCACAAGGGTGGAGTCCTCAAGAATGGCATTACTGCCCTTGTAAAAGTACCTAGAGAATTCCCTTGCCCTCTGTCATGTGAGGACACAGCAAGTGAGCTGTCTAGAAAACAGGAAGCAGACTCTCACCAGACGCTAAATCTGCAAGCATCTTGATCTTAAACTCTCTAGCCTCCGGAAATGGAAGAAATAAATTTCTTTTGTTTATAAGCCACCCACCCATTCTGCGGTGTTCTGTTTAGCAACCTGAACTAACACATCAGCATAATGAAACCTCCTTGAAAATCTCTAACCAATGGAATTCAGAGAGTTTCCAGGTTGGTGAACACATCAAGGTGTGGGGAGAGCAGTACGTTCAGAGGGGCCATAGCAGCTCTGACTCACTTCCCCTATACCTTGCCCTATACATCTCTTCCATTTGGCTTTTCCTCAGTTGTATCCTTTACAATAAACATGATAGTAAGTAAACTATTTCCCGCAGTTCTGTGGGCTATTCAAGCAAATTATCAAACCCTGACAGGGAACATGGGAATCTCCCAGTGTATAGATAGTCTGTCGGAAGTACAGGAAGCCAGGGAATCGTGATTGACTTCTGAAGTAGAGGTATTCTTGTGGGACTGAGCCCTTAATCTGTGGGTCTGTACTAATTCCAGGTAGTGTCTGAACTGAATTGTAGAGCACCCAATTGGTGTCCAGAATGTGGGAAAATTGGTTCAGGTGGGGAAAAATAAACACCTACATTTGGTTTCAGAAGTGAGAGTAGAAACAGGTCAGAAAATGACATGCAAATATTGTTGACTGAAATAAGCTAGTGCACATTGTATGTTTCAGTTATATCCATTTGGAAAACAGGCAAAACTCATCTATGGTATGAGAAGCCCTGATTTGTTACTTGGTTACTTTTAAGGAATCAGTAATTGGATAGGACAAGCGGGACACTTCATGGTAGCAATGCTCTATTTCTTGATCTGGAAAGTGGTTACGTGGGTATATTCAGTTTTACAAATTAATTGTTATTCATTCAAAATTTGTGTACCTTATGACTTCATATTTCATTGAAAGGTTTGCTTAAAAATCCATTCAAATATCCATTTACTTTTTTGTCCTAAAAATACATTACATTTCACAATGGAGACTTATATAACAATGTTGAGAATGTTACCAGAAATATTTGTCATACTTCAGAAAGATCCAATCTCCTGTCCTACAGGCGAAATATAAATTCCTAAAAATAAATTAATTAAATAAATTAAAATCAATCAATAAAATAAATCAATTATAAATCTAAATATTTTGATTATGTTTTTATTTTGTTCCTGGCATTGTGCTAGAAACTAGGAACATAACAATAATTAAGAGAGTCATTGAAAAATGAAGGGCATTTTGAAACCTGGGAGCTGGTGTTTTAGTTTTCTATTGCTCTTGTAACAAATTACCACAAACTTAGCTGCTTAAAACAACATATGCTTGTTATCTGATAGTTTTGGAGATTAAATGTCTAAAATAAGTCTCACTGAGCTAAAAATCAAGGTGTTGGCAATGCAGTATCATTGTGGAGCTCTAGGAAAGAATCCAGATTCTAAAGGCTGCCTGTGTTTCTTAGCTCATGGCCTTCTTCCATCTTCAGAGCCAGCAAATGCATTGCTCTTCCTTGCTTCCGTTGTCACAACTCCTTCACTAACTCTGACTGTTCTGCCTCCTTCTTTCACCTATGAGGACCACTATGATTACATTGGTCTTACCCAGAAAGTCAGGATCATCTCCCTGTTTTAAAATCTCATATGATCATATCTTCAAACTCCCTTTCACTGTATAAAGTAATACAGTCACAGGTTCTGGAGATTGGGATGCAGACATCTTTGAGGGGCTATTAATCTGCCTACCACATGATCCTAAGAAATAATCCCTAAAACTAACAAATTAGTCTTTTTAAATTTAATTTGTGTCTCTGACAAGAAAGCTCTAAGAAGAATGTCACTGAAGGCCATGTAATTCCTTTCAAAATACACCATGATGGTGGCTCCCCCCATTTTCTGTAGTGGTTGGAGGTGGGAGGAGCATTCTGGGAAACACTGTCTTTGAGTTCATTCATCACCTGAGCAGTCTGGCTGGATCTGAGGCATTTAAGTCACATGAAGTAACGAATCTGTATGATCTCCACTACTACCATACTTACTTTTAGTTTTATTTTTTATTTATTTGTAATGTTTATTCATTTTGATACATACAGAGTGAGTATGCATGTGGAGGGGCAGAGAGAGAGGAAAAGAGAATACCAAGCAGGCTCAATGCTGTCAGCACAGAGACAGAAGTGGGGCTCTATCACACAAACCTTGAGATCATGACTTGAGCTGAAATCAGAAGATGGACACTTAAGTTTTAAATCTTGACGATTTTAAGGTGGCTTTGCTTTAAAAAAAATGCAATTGCCCTTTCGTGGAGAACCGGGAAGCCACATAGAGTTGAGCAATTCTGCATCGACACCATCTTTGCTGTGTGTACACCCTCTCGTCCAAGTGTGTCACATCGTCTCGTCCAAGTGTGTCCAAGTGCCCATTCCTCATACCCGGCAAGCTGCCATTCTAATGTGCTTGCAGCTCTCCAGAAGGGCCACAGCCTCACACAGTTCTATGGCTTTGCACACGTTTTCGTCATCTCTAGAAATTTCTTGCCCGCATTTATTCATTTGATTAACTGCTATTTGTCCTCTAAGATCCAGTGTAGTATTTATCCCATATAAAAATGTTTCCAGGCCCTTCTCCACTCTCATCTAATCTCAGTATACATCCATGTATATGTTCTGATACAATTCTAGGCTTTCTTTTATCAAATCATGTATCAAACTGTATTACATATTTATTTATTTTTTATTGTCACCTTTAGGTAAGTTTCCTTAGGGTAAGATCCTATTTTATTTGCTTTTGAAATTCTAGCATACAGATGATGAATGAATGAATAATGAATGAATGAATGAATGAATGAATAGTAGTAAATAAATTACACTTAAAGTCTATTTAAGACCTGGTTCTGGTTATACCTACATGAGATTGGACTAAATTGATTGACAACTTGGAGCCTTGGTTTTCTCTTCTCATGAGGATAATAACTTCTTTTTTTCTTATTTGTCATTTGAGGATCAAATGTAATAACTTAGGGAAAAGTCCATGCCAACAGTGAGGTTTTACAGAAACCTATTGACAGCTCATTGAGCTGGGCATAGAGAATACAAAGAAGAATAAAATATATGCCTGCCATTAAGGAACTTAGATCTGTCCTGAATGTCAAGGAAACAGGAAAAGGAATTGTTTTCTTCTGCCGTGAAGAGGGAGAACATCAAAGAGAGATACAGAGAGTGGCATTTGAGCGGGGCCATAAAGACAGATGAAGCATTTGCTTGGTTTGCAATCGTAAAGTGATGAAATTAATACAAATTAGACAAAACAAAGAGTGCTATGGGCATACAGAAGGAGAACTGCTTAATTTTGTCCAGGGGAGTCAGATAAAGAAAGCTTCACACAAAAGATGGCATTTAGGACAGATCTCAAAGAACAGATAGTATCTTCCCATCCTTCAAAACCTTAACAGGAGGAAGGAAATTCTAGGCAGCCACCACACTGGATGACTAGGCTAGTTTGGCTACAGCATATGGTGTAGAGGACTGGCTGCCAACTTGAAGAGGAGGGTGTTTTCAACCCCCACCTGAAGGCATGAGCCTGGGTCAATAGCAGCTGAAGCCAAGAAGGGCGTAGAGGGTGACTGAATGACAGATGGGGCAAAGTCGCATGAGGACTGATGTCAGAATCGGCTGAAGTCGAAGGAACAACACAATTGCCAAAAGGAAATCTGAGAGCAAAGACCAGTAGCCAGTAATGGACGGATGCCATGGTGTCAACACAGGGGCAGGGCAAGTTTCCAAAGGCAAAAGTCCAGTAGCCCAGCTGGGTTTGAAAGCTCTGGGTGAGCACCATCAGGGACAAGATGAAAACAAGGACCGATTAGGCAGAAAAGAGAATCCATGAGGGTCAAAATGTTTTGACACCATAAGGCAGGAGGTGGTGTTATTTCTAAGAGCCCAAAGAGTATTTGTTGCATACAAACCTTCAGTTCTAGTTCCTGGTGGATGAAATTGTTCCCTATGCTGGGGCAGAAAACACCACCTACTCCACTCCCCTACCTTTGTGGCAGTCACATGCAATTATGCTAGTGGTAAGAAATAAAGCTGGAAATATTAGAGAGGGCCTCATAAGGAAGGGCCTAGAGTGCCAGAGTGGGGAGTTTGTCCATGATTTGGAAGTTAATGCAGAGCCGTGGAAAGATCATAAGTAGGGAAGCCACATGATTGAAGCTGAACTTGAAGAAAATCAACAGAAAAGGTAATGGTATAGCTAGTGATGTTTTAACAAGTCCAATTTAAGTTATAAGAAGTCTAAATTGGAGCCTCTTTCGTCTGTTCATTTATGAAGGATAGGTAATCAGAGTGGCAAACATTCATTTATTAAACCTATATTATCTGAATTGCAATAAGGCTAGCTGATACTATTTTATGGATCATCTATCATCATCATGTTCACCAGTTTGTTACTATATAGTTGTATGGATGGTGGTGGTGAATATTTGTCTGCAGAGGAATCAAAATTAGCATTTTTTTAAAGATTCTACAAGTGCACTCTGCATCTAATGCAGGCCAGTTTATAGGCAAGATATGGTCATGTCTGCTGCCCATACCTATTATGACAGTTTAGAATCAGAAATTAACCTATTGGAACACTCTTTTATACCTGTATATGCTAGTTTCTGAATCCCTCTAGGCCCCCAGGATGGGGATATTCCTTGATTTTGCCCAGTTCTATTCCCTGAGAAGGGTTCTGGTGGCCTTTGTTTCTTCTCTCTGTATGTTTGTTTTTGTTTGTTGGTTGGTTTTTCTCCTGATCCTCCTCCGCTCCGTGTGAAGTGAGCATTGGAAAATATGCCCTTTTTGGAAGGTAGAGGCATTTTTAGCCTACCATCTGCTGTTAGAAACATAGGGACTGAAGGATAATTTTGGGTTTTGAGCAAGACTTTCTTAGCCCCTTGCATCTGTAACTATATACTCTCTTAAAATGATGGATTTCTTATCTATTAAATTCCAGTTAGCTCCATGGACTAATAAATCATAGTTCTTTGCTCTTTTCTGGACATACTTCTTAGAATTTTACACATATATTAGTATATAAAACGAATCCCAGAAGCAGATAGGCATGCATATATACTTTATTTTCGTTTCTTCTTTTTCTTGCTTCTCTCTCTTGACTTATTGTCAGTACCTTATAAATACAGACTTTGATGGGAGAATACAACTTTTGTGCCTGTTCTCAGAGTCATTTTGTCCAATTTTAAGAATTTCTTGGGCAGTACCTTAATCTATTCAGAAGGTTTTTTTTCCAGTGGGTGAAACAAGTATATCCTTGTTTTGATTCTTACCAAAAGCCAAGTTTTTATCAGTCTTTATCCTCAGAATATTTCTCAATTTTATTCTTTTATTCTTTGGGCTTGAGAAATGGTTGTCTCTTTCATTATTATATATGGCTGTAAAGTTGTGGCCTCCATATCCTTTCATCCCTATTCACAGATCGGTCTGCTCGTTTATAAAGTCATATCTTTCTTCTATCTTGCCATATGTAGCAACTGACAATGGCACTGGCATTCAGTTCTTCCACTTCTCCCAAAGCTACAAGCTCATCAGACACATTGTCTACTTTCTAAGCTACTTCAGTTGTGCATAGCATGGACTCCTACCCATCTATCCTGAAATGTCAATTTTCTATCAGCCCTTTAGTCAGTGCCATATATTATAGTTTACTTGGAACATAACATCCCATTTGTAGTACAAAATCCTGTATTAGTTGGGATAAACTGGGTTATGCTTCAGTAACTAATCTTACAATCTTAGTGACCTCTAATAGCAAAGATCTATTCTGAAAAAGGAGTCAGAGAGCTCATCACTATTGAGTACATAATATGTCCTAGGTGGCCGGCCTTGATCTTTCCATGTACTATTTCATTTTAATCTTTATGAGGTATTCATGAGCATCTCCATTTTCTATGTAAGGAAAATAAAGTTTACAGGGATTAAGTAATTGTTCAAGAATACATAAATAGTAGTGGTAGTGGGATTCAAATCTAGGTCTGTCAGATGCCAAAACTTTTTTTTTTTTACTATGTGAGAGAAAATATAAGTGTCTTCTGCCAAAATAAAACCAAGCGAGTCACATGTGTTATTGGCTGCAGCTACTGCATGTAAAACATGCACTGCAAATCTGATGTATGCTGATTAAATTTCGGCCATCTTTATTCTTTTAGCTTGTATGACTCAACATCCACTTTTGAATATCACGTTAAAATATTCTGTAAAGTTCCTCTTTGAAAAAGTAAGGCATTTGTGAAAGCTTTTTTCTTTCTTCCTTTTCATCAAAGAGTATACCTACACCATAAAGGAAAAGTATAACCTTGCCTTTTGTAACATGAAAAAAAATACCATTACTATTTTGGAAAGGATAACAATTGTACAGAAAAAAATTGCTCACAAGAAAATTAAATTATATAAATGATAAAAGTCTAAATGAGATTGGTGATTGGATTTCAGGGAGAGATTATAATGGAAAATCCCCTTTGGATCTACCAGTTTAACCATTTCAGTCCTAATTTAAATGCTTCAATCAAGAACTTCACAAAACAGAAGAAAAGTTGAATAGTTTTTCTCTGTAAGGGACTAAGCAAACTGGATGCCACAGGAAATAAAATGACCCATTTAGATGCATTCCTTGCACTGAAGATGGTGACTCAAAGTGGTTAATATCTGATTGCGGTTCCTGGGCTCAGGTCCCATCAGTTGCTGGTCACGTGGCTGTACCGCACTTCCTGATGAAATTAGCAAAGATATCTCTAGCAAGGAAAATACATTTTAAGTGAAGCTGAATTTGTAACTATGTTTTCAAATCTAGACATGGTTTCAGTTAGCACAAATGTAAAGAAGAAAAAAAAAAGCTACACTGTTAACTTGGTGAGAAAGGGACTTTGTTCATAAGCATAATCAAAGCAGTGCTTTTCCATAATTTGCCTAACTTAATTTCAGGTTTAAATGAACCTTAAGTATACTTCATTGAAAACATGTTTTGCCAGGACAAGCTGTTTGCTTCCTCCTAGGAACTGCTGTATCATTTATTGTGTAAACTGTATTTGTGGTACTAGCATATGTTATCTTTAAATAAAATTTGCCATTTGTACAAATCTGGCAATTTACAAAATACTTTCATATCCAAAAGCACATTTTTGAATCCATAAAAATCCTGTGGATGTATCAATAACCCCATTTTACAGTTGAGAAAATAGAGCTCAAGAGAGACAGAGCAATCTGCCCAAGTTCTTAAAACCAGAAGAACAGGGATCCTTCTAATGCAAAACCTGGTCTTTTCACTGGAATTACTATGTTGCTTGCATTGTTGGTTAAGGTTAACCCCATATATACTGACTACCAACAAGGTTAGAAGCATCTTGAGCAAACTACGTCTTGTATAACTTTTTTAATCAGTTTGATAGTTTTTGATTATTTTTTTATGCAAGTATAATTAGCATGCAGTGTTTATTAGTTACAGGTGTACAATATAATAATTGAAATTTCTATACATTACTCAGTGCTCATCACAGTAAGTGTATTCTTGATCCCTGTCCCCTATTTCACCCATCCTCCCACCCACCTCCTCTCTGGCAACTACCAGTTCTCTGTATTTAAGTGTCTCTTTTTCCATCTATTTTTTTCTTTGTTCATTTGTCTTATTTCCTATGAAATGAAACCACATAGGAGTGAAATTATATGGTATTTGTCTTTCTCTGACTGACTTATTTCATTTAGTGTTATGCCCTCTAGATCCATCTATGTTGTTGCAAATAGCAAGATTTCATTCTTTTTATGGCTGAATAATATTCCACTGAGTGTGTGTGTGTGTGTGTGTGTGTGTGTGTGTGTGCGCGCATGTATACCACATCTTCTTTATCCTTTCAACTGTCTATGGACACTTGAGGTGCTTCCATACCTTGGCTATCGTAAATAATGCTGCAATAAACATAAGACTCTATATATTTCTTTTCAAATTAGTGTTTTTGGGTCTTTTAGAGGGTAAATATCCAGTAGTGGAATTGCTGGCTCATATGGTAATTCTATTTTTAACTTTTTAAGGTCCCTCCATACTGTTTTCCACAGTGACGGCACCAGTTTGCATTCCCAACAGTGCACAAGGGTTCCTTTTCCTCTACAGCCTCCCCAACACTTGTTATTTTTTGTGCTTTTCATTTTAGCCATTCTGACAAATGTAAAGTGGTATCTCATTGTGGTTTTGAATTACATTTCCTGGATGATTAGTGATGTGGAGCACTAAGTTGAATCCCATATATACTGACTACCAACAGGGTTAGAAGCTTCTTGAGCAAACTATGTTTTGCATAATTTTTTATGAACAACCCTTCACAGAATGTCCTGTGCAGGGTGGTCATCCAGAAAAGTCTCTTGTGGATGATGATGTTAACCAACTCCAACAGTCTTCTTCCAAAGTAGGCTTAGAAAATCTTAGTTAGCTTTGAAATATATTTTAATTGCATTTAAAAATATGAGTTTAGTATCCTGCAGAATATTAAGACCACAAAATGTTTGCTTGCTTAGTCAATCTTCAAGCTTTATGCTGTAGGTTAAAATAACCCAACAAAACACCCACTCACCTCAATAACTTTCAAACCAAAAAAAAATCAGTTTTTAGATATATTCTTTTTTTTTTAACTTTATAAGAAAAGTAATTGTTTACTGCACAGAAACAAAAGAGAGGCTACCAAAGTGATACTTAAACACTGCATTGGAGAATTTAACATTAAAAAGTATTTTTGTTTCTATATAACAAATAATTATGATGAGCTCTGGCAGTTAACTTTGACAGTGTATTTTCATCAGAGGTAACTGATTTACATTTGGAGGGGAACATCCCTATAATAAAAGAAATATAATTTTAAATCTTTTATCATAATTTAAATACTAATTTCTGTGCTCAAAAGGCTTCAAAACTACTCATCTACTGAAAAAAAAAAAAAAACTCCATGCATTTTCTCTGGGGTATTAATTTATGTTCAAAGAATTACCACTGAATGGAGCTCATATTCAAGTCCCATTGCCATCATCCCCAAATCTAGCATCTCTAGAAATAAAATCCACTAATGGCAATAAATCAACAATGCATTATTGAAAGTTTCCTTTTGGAAACTCCTAAAGGTAAACTATGTTAATCCTGAGAAAGACATCATTTTAAAGGAATATACTTACACTCCTTAACACTGTATTTGTGCCGGATACTCATGCAGGTGTTGACATTACCATTGAAATGGGTCCTGACAAGAACCTTCTGTGCCTGGGACAAATGTATACACAGAGAGGGAGAAGAGCAGCTTTCCAGAGTGACTCCCATGATGGTGGTCATGGCAGTGGAGTAATCACCTTATCAGCTACAGGACCAATGGTAAGTTACTCCTCTTCATTGGCCTCAGTTTCTGCTGTGTGTGAAATGTGGTTGGACTAGATCTTTTAATACTCTTGTGGCACACTTTGTGAAACAAACTCACGAGGTGCTAGCGAACCCCAGAATTTGTGAGATTTAAGAATCTGGTTCATGTATTTAATGGACAGATTATGGGCTTCAGTTGTTGTTTTGAATATGTCTCATATGAATATAATAGTCATTAGGAGAAACTTGTTTTAAGTTTGAATGACTCTGTGTACAACAGACCACAGCTAAGCTTTTTTAGATCACTTATGTATTGAGGCTCAAGACCACCTGATGCCTTCTACTCCAGTCAACAAACAGCCATAGTTTAGTTGGCAATTGGATTCTCAAAAGCTCATGATAAAGTTTTCTTTTATAGCCAGAGTTCTGAAAGTAATCTAGCGAGTGAGCATGATAGGGGGACTATTTTCTGGCTGTGTTTCTCGAGCTTTTCATGCAAATCCATAAAAATTAGCTTACACAGACATTCTGTGACATTTCTGTGGAGCAATATGGGCAATTTGGGGTAAAGTATGTGGGATAAGTTAGAAGGAGAACATTAGCATGCAGTATTAATGTGAGCTCCCCTTTCCCTTTGGTGACATAAATGAACAATTTGCAAGGAGATTATTACCTAGCCATGTGAAGAATTTTCCATTCTTCTTTTTTTTAAACACCCTTAAAAAAATCGATGTCTAGCTGGGGACAATTAAAAGAGATTAGCACATATGGCATAGAGGCATAAGTCAAGAAGTTTTAACATTTTTACTTAATTTAATAACCATATTTAATGACTTATAGTTTTGAAAGTTTAGCTAGAGCTTAAATTAAGTCAGATTTTATTCTTTCATGTTTTCCTTTTCTATCTTCCTCCCTCTTTCTCCAAGTTAGTGTGAAATAAAAAGAGTGGAACATTTCTTTTTATCTAAAATCTCATATCTTTTATGGCTATCCCTCCTACTAAAAACAACAACAACAACACCATCCAAAAAAGAAATACCCACAAATTAATTCAATGATAGGCACTTAAGACTGAGAAACAGAAATTGATAGCAACTCTTGAATTCCTGTTTGACTCTTGTATATCGTCTTATAAAAAGTGGTTGTAGCACTCAACATTTCTGAATCAATAGAGACTTGGTTATGACTTCAGATGGCAGAACAAACCCAAATTATGGAAACCTCTCCTAACCAAACAAATTGTATTTCATTCCAGTCTTAGATCAATATAGCACTTGCTTTCCAAATTAAGTTTTGTTTATTTGGGCTATTGGATTTTTACAAAACATGAAAGCAAGTCATTAAGTAAACTAACGAAATTTAAGAAGTTTTGTTTGTTACAGTGTGAACTTGTTTTTTGTGTTTTGATTAGAAACCTGGGCATATTTATTTTATATGGCTAAACTTTCATTACTCTCATATGCATGAGTGTCCCACAGACACTGAGATCTCAGTTTGTCCAAAGTCAACTACCTTCGGTATCAAATTGGCTTTAAGAGCTCCTATTTGTGCTTAGTTATTGGTGTAACAGTCTCCGAAGCTTCCAGTTATCCTCGATGACTCCCTTCTTCTCAGTCCCAGATCCAAATGATTACTGAATCCTGTCAATTGTACCAGAGAAACGTCTTTGAAGTTGCATCCTTTTGCTCGTTATTTCCACAGTCACAGCTGTAGTTCAGGCGAATCCCAGAAGCTCTGTGGCGCAATGCCATTTATTAGCCACGTGACAAGTTAACTCCTCTGAGCTTTAGTTTACTCAGCTATTAAGAGGAGGGTGAACTCACTTCAGAGTGTTACTCGGTGACTGACTGCGGTGATGGGTAGAAAGCATTTAGCAGATTTCTGACACGCACTAAGTTGAATCTTAGCTAGGTGAAGGATGAAAAAGAGAAGAGGTTATACACTCTTTAGATGTTAAAAGGCTTGGAAACTTGAAGCGGCATTGCCCATTCAGGAAGAAGAATTTCTTATTTCAGTATCAAGAGTTTCCCATGTCCATTGCTATTAGATAAAATACTAGGCTGAGGACTTAATATAATGATGCTCATAGCTTAATAAGAATTACTCAATTTTTTTTTTTTAATGCCAAGTACAGGAGAAGAGCCAATTCCACTCAAAGGACAACTAAATACCACCCTCAGACACTGGTACAGACACATATTCATACCCTAAGAGTACCTCCTAGGAAAATATCCCCAGCAAGTGGTTCACTGATCAGACATTTTCAGCTCTTAATAGGGAATGCTGGGTAATGATTACAGTAGCTACTTTTGTAACACGTTATTTTTGTTTATTTACAATATTAAAAATTAAAGTTTCATGTGACCCTCTATTCTTAATCTGAAATTGCAAATATTAACAAACTTCAGGCTGAGAAAATTTTTACTTTAGTCTTTCAACCAGGCTTCACTCATTTGCACTGATTACTTGTTTCTTCTGTGCCATTTCCACAAGCTGTTCCTCTTATCTTTAATTGATTCAGGCTAATTGTATCTACATCTGCCCTGAGGGAAGGAACAGTTCTTTGGAACCAGTGCTGTAGGGCAGTAATCAGTATCTGTCTCAGAAAGTCAGTGTCCAATAGCTACCAGAAGACAGAGGATATTGGAATTAGAAAGATACTTCTGATAGTTCTTTCTACCTCTAAGAGAGAGAGAGACAGTATGCCACAGATTCTGTCTCCTTGCCAGGTCAACTTTCCTGTGATCAATATTAAGGAAAAAAAATTCCGTTCAGTTGCCAATTGAAGTTGTATCTTTTTTCAAGTAACACTGAGATGTTCCATTCTTTATCTAAGCTAAATGAACTATCCTTAGTCTTTCCTTTTACTTTTTAAAATAATGGCCAGTTTCTAACCAAAGTTAGCTATGCTTGTTTTTAAAACAACTGCAGAAGGACATGGCTGCCTCAGTGATTGTGGATTACAATCTACTCAGGGTGTCACCACAAGTCAATTAGGATAGATATCTATAAGGGCTATTAAATTTGTCAACCGTGTTTAATAGTCTTTCAGTTTGGCTGATGTTTATTTATAGTTGTTTATGATCTTCTAATTTCCCTGTTTCTACCAGGGCCTATTTAAAGTTGATACCATTTCTAAGATTTCTTTGGGGGCTGTGAAACTATATGTAACATGCTTTTAAAATATATATTTTGTTAGGGCACCTTGCTATGGTTGACAAGCATCAACATATTTAAGTAAGAAAAATTATGTCAAGTTAGTTAGAACCCTGAATGATATGGAGATTGGTATTGAAGTGATTGATAATGAAGAGTAGGTCTTGGGGGGTGTGCCCCTGGGTGACTCAGTTGGTTAAGTGACCAACTTCAGCTCAGGTCATGATCTCCCTGTTTGTGAGTTCGAGTCCCACATGGGGCTCTGGGCTGCAGCTCAGAGCCTGGAGCCTGCTTCAGATTCTCTGTCTCCCTTTCTCTCTGCCCCTCCCACGCTCATGCTGTCTCTCTCTCTCAAAAATAAATAAACATGAAAAAAAAGTAGTTTTTTTTAAAAAGCTTCAGGAAATGTGAAGACTTGGAATTGGTTAAATCTAAGATGCAGTGAAAGCCAGTGACAACCCAATAAATGTTCTGGTATTTCAGCCTTTAACATACTATGGTGAAAGGTTAGTAAATTATTCCCAGTGATTACCTTAAAGCAAATGCCAATAGTGACAGACTGGAGAACACAGGCTATCACTGCTAAATAGTGATGAACTAGGTTAAAGCAAATAGTTTGTTTAGTGATGAACTGTAGGGGAAGGTTGGACTACATCGGATATATAATATCAAGCTCAAATTCTTATATTCTTGACTCAGAAATAAATTTTAAAAATTAGGATATTTAAATATTTAATGATTTATTAAAATACACATAAAATTGTACATATATGGCCTATATGTACTACATGTACAATTTTTAAAAGCACAATGACAAATAGGCATATACAAACCACCTCTTTTAAAAATTTGAAAATTACTTGCAGCTCAAGTACATTTCCATTCCTCCTGCCCTTTTCTGTCATCAATACTCTAAAACTTTTACTAAACATTCCCTTGATATTTTTTTATGGCTTTACCACATACGTATGTCCTAAAAAATATACTGTGTAGCTTTGTCTGTTCTTTACTTTTAAAAAATTTTTAAACCTGTTTATTTATTTTTGAGAGAGAGACAGAGCATGAGCAGGGGGAGGGGCAGACAGACAGGGAGACACGGAATTCGAAGCAGATTCCAGGCTCTGAGCTGTCAGTACAGAGCCAGACTCGGGGCTCAAACCCAAGAACTGTGAAATCATGACCTGAGCTGAAGTTGATCGCTCAACCAACTGAGCCACCCAGGTGTCCCTGTTCTTTACTTTTATATGCTGGTAATAAATCATACAGTTATGTGTACTCCAATGATTTTTCCCACCCTGAAGATTATATTTTTAGTTGCTTCCAAGTTGATACCATGGTTCATTCATTTTCAAAATTGTGTGATACATAACTACATGAATTTAAGGTGATTTACCTATGTAGTCTCCCATCAATGTACATTTGGATTATTCCAAACTCTGACTCTATCGACATGTTAAAATATATCTCCAACGTGCATATAGAGAGTTCTCTATGGTATGTTCATTGGAATAGAATTGTTGGGTGTAGTGAAGGTATAACTTCTACTTTAAGAGGTAATGCCTAATAGTTTTACACTGGTTATACCAACATGCACCCTCACCAGTACTTTATAAAGTTTCTGTTCTACCATATGCTTTCCAGCATTTCAATTATCAATCTTTTAAGTTTTTATCAATATCAGAAAATATCTCCTTTTATTTTTATTTTGTATTTTCTTAACTTAATAAATTTGGCTACTCAGCTTTCTTCCTGTGTCAAATGCTTATTTTTTTCCCATTTTTATAATGTATTTTTTGTTTTTATATATTGCTTTGTGGGAATTCCCTACATATTCTGTATATAAAGTTTTCTTGCTCATGTTCTTGGGACATATCTTCTCCTGACCTAGTTTGTTGTTTGTCTTTTCATGTTGTATTTTGATGATAAGTTCTTTGTTTTAATGTATTTGAATATTGATCCTTTCCTTAGAATCCTTTGTATGCCTTATTTAAGAAATCCTTCCCTACTCTGATGTGTTTTCCTATGCTTTCATTCAAGTTTTCCTTATCTTTTTAAAGTTCTATCTTCCACAAGTAAGTTTGAGTCTATGTTGTAGAAATAAGTTTTTTGTATTGGTGAAAAGCAGAGTTCAAATTTTATTTATTTAATATGGATACAAAATTTCCCTGGCACTATTTGTGGATAGTTCATTCTTTCCCAAATGACCAGGAATTCTATCTCTGTCATGTCAGATAGCCATATATTGACAGGTCTATTTCTTGGCCTGCCCTATACTTGTTTCCACTGGTCTGTTCTTCTGTACCAGTAGCACATTGTCTTAGTTAAATTTTGTGACTGATGAATTTTATTTTTAATAAGGCACTTTCTTATTTCTCCATCTCTTCCCCCTCTATCTTTTCCCTCATGAATAATTTAGCTATTCTCAATCCTTGGTTCTTGCATATAAATTTTAGAAATAGCTTTATCAAATTCCAAGCTTGTCCAAGCTCAAATTATTTTGAGATTTTGATGGGAATTTTATTCAATCTATTCAACTATTTAGAGAGAATGACACTTTTTTTTAGTCTATCCATGAATATGGTACATATTTCCATTTATACAGACCTTACTTAATTTCTTTCACCATAATATTATTTTACTCCTATTTATATTTATTTCTGGCTACTATTTTTTTTATTGTAAATAGTATACTTGTCAAATGTTTTATTATTTCCATGTGTACAGAAATTCAGTTGACTTTAGTATACTATCCTTATATTTGTCAATCTTATCATACTCTTATTCTAATAATCTTCAGAAAATTGAATTTATCTATAGAGACAATTATATAATCTACAAATAATAAAAGCCTTCTTTCTTCTTTTCCAATTTTTATACTTTATTCTTCTAATTACATTACACTAGCTAAGAGCTCCAATAGAATAGAATAGAAATGATTAAAAGGTGTATCAATGAATTCTTCCTGATTTTCAAGAGTTGGCTTGCTAATATTTAGGATTTTTGCATTTATGCTTCCAAAGATAGCATAGCATAAATTAGTCTTTTTTTTTTTTTTTAACCATTTATTTTTGAGAGAGAGAGACAGAGTATGAGCAGGGGAGGGGAAGAAAGAGAGAGACACACAGAATCCGAAGCAGGCTCCAGGCTCATCCAGGATCCATCCAGGCTCAAAGCTGTCAGCACAGAGCCCGATGGGGGCTTAACCCCCATCTCACAAACTGTGAGATCATGACCTGAGCCGAAGTCGGCCACTTAACCAACTGAGCCACCTGGGCGCCCCTAAGTTGGTCTTTAATATTCCCTATTTTTATATTCTTTACTTGACTTTTATGCCAACATTATACTGTCTTGTCAGTTGAGTTGGGGAGTGGTCTCTTCTGTTAAAGACTTTGTTTTAAAGTACATCATTTGTTATTTGAATGCTTGACAGAATTAACCTATAAAATCATCTGAGACTGATATTTTATTCATGGGAACAATTTTTGTTATTGGAAAATTAATGTTTTTACAGGTTCTTATCTTTCTAAAATTATTTCATTTTAACCATATTTTCAACTTTATTAGCAAAAATATCCATTATATTCTTTTTTAATCATTTTGATATCTTGTTAATCTGTATTAAATTCTTTTTTGCATTCCTATTAGTATTTATTTTTTTTTCATTGATCAATCTTTTTAAGCTTATATGCAATAATTTCTTCCAAGAATTATCTTTGAGCTTTGCTGATCTTTTCTACCTATATTTCTTTTCTGTCTTCTTAACTTCCTTTTCTTAAATAATTTTTTTAATGTTTATTTATTTTTGAGAGAGAGACAGAAAGAGAGAGCAGGGGGAGGAGCAGACAGAGGGCAGGCACAGAATCTGAAGCAGGCTTCAGGCTCTGAGCTGTCAGCACAGGACTTGATGTGGGGCCCAGACTCATGAACTGTGAGATCATGACCTGAGCCAAAGTGCGACGCTTAACCAACCAAGCCACCCAGGCACCCCTGTCTTCTTAACTTCTGCTTTTATGTTTATACTTCTGATTTCTATGGAATTATAGCTTTTTTAAAATCTTTAATTAGATAATTAATGAATTATATTTCTTCTCCCCTAATGTAAATATTTAAGGATATATATTTCCCTGTAATACTACTTTAGTTCTATCCCTCAAGCTTTGATATATAGGGTTTTTTTTATAATATCTTAATTTTTTTGATCATTTTAAGGCTCACAGCAAAATGAAGGGAAAGTACAGAGATTGCCCATACTCTCCCTTGCTCCTACACGTATATAACTTTCCCCATTATCATTATCCTCCACATCAATGGTATGTTTGTTACAATTGATGATCCTACCTTGAAACATCATAATCACCCAAACTCCATAGTTTACATTAGGGTTCACTCTTGGTTTTATACTTTCTGAAGGTTTGGACAAATGTAAAATGGCATATGTCTATCATAATATTATCATGCAGAGTATTTTTACTGCACTAAAAATGTTCTATGCCTCTATGATCATGGTCTGCAATTTTCTTTTCTTGTATTTCTTTGGTCTGGTTTTGGTATAAAAGTATTTCTGGCCTCATAACGTGAGTTAGGAAGTATTCTCTCTGCTTCTATCTTCTGGAAGAGATTATAGAGAATTGGTATAATTCATTCATTAAATTTTGGTGTAGTTCACCAGTGAGCCCACTTGTGCCTGGCACTTTCTGTTTTGGAAAGTTATTAATTATTGATTGAATTTCTTTAATAGGTATGGACTTTTTCTGATGTCTTTTTATTCCAGTTTGAGTTTTGACAGATTGTGTCTTCTAAGTAATTGGTCCATGTCATCTAGATTATCAAATTTATGGACATAGAGCTTTTCATAATATTTCTTTATTATCCTTTTAATATCTATGGAATCTCTGATGATGCCTCCTTTTTTATTTCTGATGTTAGTAATTTGTGTCTTCTCTGTTTTCCTTAGTTAGCCTGGCTAGAGGCTTATCAGTTTTATAATCTTTTCAAAGAACCAGCTTCCAGCTTTGTTGATTTTCTCTATTGATTTTCTGTTTACAGTTTCACTGGTTTCTGCTCTAATTCTTGTTATTTCTTTTCTTATGATTATTTTGGAATTAATTGTATCTTCTTTTTGTAGTATCCTAGAAGCTTAGATTTTTGATTTTTGATCTTCTTTTTTGAATATATGCATTTGCTGCTATAAATTTCCCATTAAGCCATGCTTTAACGTGTCCCATGAACTTAGATAAGTTGCATTTTCATTTTCATTCAGTTCAAAATATTTAAAAATTTCTCTAGATATTTCTTCCTTGACCCATGTGCTATTTAGAAGTATGCTTTTCAATCTTCAGGTATTTTGAGATTTTCCAGTTATCATTCTGTTATTTCTGTGGCCTAAGAGCAGACATTATGTGATTTCTGTTCTTTTAAAGTTGTTAAGATGTATTTAATGATCCAAAATATGATCTATTTTGGTAAATATTTCATGTGAGCTTGAAAACAATGTGTATCCTGCTGTCACTGGATGAAGTAATCCATACATGTCAATTATATCCAGTTGATTTATGGCATTGTCGAGTTCAACTATGACCTTACTGATTTTCTGCCTGCTGAAACTGTCCGTTTCTAAAAGAGGAATTTTGAATTCTCCAACTATGATAGAAGATAATTATAATTCTATCAGCTTTTACCTTACATAGTTTCATGCTCTGTTGTTAGACACATACATGGTAAGGATAGGTAAGAATCCTTCTCTTCTGATATTTAATATTTTCTAGATTTCATTTTTATTTTTTTACCCCAGAGTTATAAACTGGTATATTTTTAATTTGCATCTGAATGACTTTAAAAATTATCTTGTTATTAAGTGCATTTAATTTTTTTTAATGTTTATTAATTTTTTTGAGAGACAGAATGCAAGTGGGAGAGGGGCAGAGAGAGAGGGAGACACAGAATCCAAAGCAGGCTCCACGCTCGGAGCTGTCAGCACAGAGCTCGATGTGGGGCTCGAACTCACAAAGTATGAGATCATGATCTGAGCCAAAGTCAGCTGCTTACGTGACTGAGCCCCCCCAGCCACCCCTTATTAAGTGCATTTTTAAAAACAACATGCTCTCTAAGATAGTGATTCTTTGAAACTTGTTAATGTGCTCTTTATTCTATATCATTTAATCAATTTTTGTAAATATTCCATGTATCTTTGAAAGAGCATACATTTTGCAGTTTTGGGGTGCAATTAATTATATGTATACATCTGAGCAAATGTTATAATTGCTTTATAATTATATTTTCATATCATTTCAATACTTATTAATTTCTTTTCTGATTTATCTATCCTTTATTGAGGTAGTTGCCTAATTTTATAGTATGTTGATAAATTTATTATTTTCTTCTTTTGTGTACTTTGAAAATGTATGACTAGACAAATGTCAATTTAGAAGTGTATCTTACTGAGACATTAAATCTTTTATCAGTAGGAAGTGATTTCAGACATATAACTTACAAGTAGATAAACCTGTTGTATTTTGTTTCTTAGATACATGCAAAAGTATTGTATTTCCCATTGGTAAATGCAACTCAAGGTGGAAACAATTCCAAATCTTTCAGAATAAATGAAAAATATTTCAAAGAGAAACAGCTGGTCTGACTAATTCATGAAGTATAAAGAACTTTCATCACACACGATTAACATTAAAATACAGTGTCACAAGTTAATAGGTAGAGTTTCATTTTTCTTTCTCAGTAGGCTGTAAAATAATAATCCCCTTAATTCAGTGGTATATTGGATTAAGTTACACAAAATAGCCTGATATTTAAATCCATCCTGCTCATCTTTGCTTTTTTCTGGAAATTTTAGTCTATTTCCACTTCAAGATAGTTAATTTGTAGTTCATATTAGGCCCATTTATCCTATGTTTTCCTCGCCACAGTATTTTTTAAATTCTATTTTATTTGTTTATTTATCCCACAAGTTAGATATTATTACTGCTCCCGATAGTCAGTGTTTGGTCAGGGTTATGCATAGGTTTCCATTTTCTTTGTTCACCAGTTCTTGCAACACATATCTTTTTCTTAAATCATTTTCTGCAGTTCTAATGTTTGTCCTTTAGAGATTTCCTTAGCAATGTATGTGAGTATTAAAATTTTCAGTTTTTGTTTGTATAAAATTGTCTTTATATCATTCTCAAACTTGGAAAAGTGTTTCACTGGGACTATAATTCTAGAATGGTAGTTACTTTCTCTTAGCATTTGAAGACATTATTTCTTTATCTTCTGTCTTATTTGTTGCTGTGTAGAAGTTAGTGGTTAGTTCTAATACTTTTTATTTTATAGACAATCTAATTATTTTTCTGGATGCTTTTAAGATCTTTTTGTTCTTGGTATTCTGAAATTTTATAAGGCAATGAAAACAATTTTTTGTTTATTCTCCTTGGGATTCACTGGGTTTCCTAAGACTGAATTCTGTTGTCTGTCATCAATATTTGAAAATTCTCAGCCTTAGCATCTTTGAATATTTGTCTTTCTACCATTCTTTCCAATCTCTCATTCTGAAACCCCAATAAGATATATATCAGACCCATTTATATTACTCCCATAAATGTCAATCTCACCTTCATGGATGGAGCTAAAGAGTATAATGATAAATGAAATAAGTCAGTCAGAGAAAGGTAAATACTATGATGTCACTCATATTTGGGATTTAAGAAATGAAACAAATGAGCAAAAAGAAAAATAGAGGGAGAGAGAAAGAGAAACCAAGAAACAGACTCTTAACTATAGAGAACAAACTGATGGTCACCAGAGGGGAGGGGAGATGGGGGGATGGATGAAATAGGTGATGGGGATTAAGGAGTGCACTTGTTGTGATGAGCACAGGGTGATGTATGGAAGTGCTGAGTCACTATATTGTATACCTGAAACTAATACAACACTGTGTTAACTAACTGAAATTAAAACAAAAGCTTTAAAAATATTAATCTTGCCTTCATATTTTTTATCTTGTTGATTCTTTGCAGTACATTCTGTGTAATCTTTAGTTCTATCTCCCTGTTTATCAATTCCATCTTTACTTATATCTAATATGCTATTTAATACATTTATTGAATTCATAAACAATTTATTGAATTTAGCACATTCTGAATTCTTTTTTTTAATTTTTAAAATATTTATTTATTTATTTATTTATTTATTTATTTATTTATTTATTTTTAATGCTTATTTATTTTTGAGAGAGAGAGAGAAAGACAGAGTGTGAGCAAGGGAGTGGGGGCAGAGAGAGAGAGGGAGACACAGAATCCAAAGCAGGCTCCAGGCTCTGAGCTGTCAGCACACAGCCTGGCTCAGGCCTCAAACTCATGAACCATGAGATCATGACCTAAGCTGAAGTAAGACGCTTAGCCAACTGAGCCACCCAGGCATCCCCTGAATTCTTAATATGAGTTATAATATTTCCTATTTTCTAGAAATTCTTTGCAGTTATTCAGTGTTTTTTTGTCATTTTTTAGTTTGGGTGTTTTTGTGTATATGACAGTTTGATATGCTTTTTAAACATATTAAACATAGTTCTATTTCTATATGATAGTTCTATAAATTTCTTGCATGTTTTAAATTCTGAAAATTTTTATTTCAAATGATTTCCTCTAGGTATTGCTTCTTTGATTATTTTGTGATTTATTAGCCATAGGCTTATGTTTCTTGGACCTTTATCTATTGGAATTCTTTGAGGTCTGAGGTTGAAGTTAACTATAAAGCACTCAGTTTTGTTGTTGTGTGTTTTTGTTTGTAGGCAGTTGAGGGCACTAGCAATATAACCTTAAATATTCAGCTTCAGCCTTTTTGAATTCATCAAATATTCTGCCCTAAACCCATGTGATGCCTGGCTTATGACTAGGAACCACCCATCACCTCCCTACCATCCTTCACCCACCACCATCCAGAGTGAAGGCTGAAGCAGGCAAAAAAAAAATTTTTCAGCAAGAATGTTTTTAGTCAACCCATTGAAGGGATTGTTTTGGGGGCCTTGATTTACACAATGGTGCCTCTGTTCTGGTTTAGACATTGGGAGTGCCCCTAGTTTTGTCTCTTTCCCTGTCACATAGGACATTTGAAACTCAAGCTCTATTTCATCAAGAATGTGAAGATGCCTGAGGCAAATGCCTATATACTATGCATCAAAAAATTCACCCTATTTGCCACGTAGCTAATGCTTGCCTATCAAAAGATGGTTGTGTGTGTTTGTGTGTGTGTGCGTGCATGTGAGTGCACATGCATAAAATTGATCCAGACTTTTTGCTGTTCCGTACTGGAAGTGTTACTTCAGACAGCTAAACCACTACAGTACCAGAAAAAGAAGATAGACTTCTTGGAGACTTTTACTGTTACAGTGAAATAGTTTCGTAACTCTTATGACTAAAGAGCTAAAAAAGCTCAAAATCAAGCTCAGAGTTTACTGGGAGATATTTTCTACATAACAGGAAATCGATCTGGAATGAGTAAGGCCCTGAGAATTGAAACGAGTGTGTAGAAGAAAAGAAGACTAATTGGAGAACTCTGAAGTTTATTGCCCTCTGAGTCTCCCCCGTCTTGGAAAGGGGCAACTTCTCTTGCTCTCTCCCCTTTCCTTTATTAACCAACTCCTGTTCTAGTGTCAAGACACTATCATTCTCTTACCTGAGATGATTAGCTTCCCAAAGGAAGCCAGTTCTTACCTCCCATTTTATCAAAACCAAATACATTGATATTTCAAAATGCCCTCAGGAGTCAACTCTAAGTTTATACCCTGTATTGGGGTGCCTGGTGGCTCTGTCGGTTTAGTTTCCAACTCCTGATTTCAGCTTAGGTGATGATCTCATGGTTTGTGAGTTCAGCCATGCATCTGCTTAGGATTCTCTCTCTCTCCCTCTCTCGTGGCCCCTCCCTCTCTCTCTCAAAATAAATAAATAAACATTAAAAAAAAAAGTTTACACCCTGGAGAAGAAATGCCCACACAAAAGAGCTATAGAACTCCCTTAATATATATTAGAAATAATCTCAAGAATATATATGGAAATGAAATTTTAGGGTCCTCAGCTAAGCAGAAAAAAACATAACCTCAGATCAGGTGAAATTTGCCGATAATGAAGCAATTTCTACAAAACCCTGAATCTGATAGTTTTCTGGGTGGACTAAGACTTCATTCAATATTGATTGACAAATGAAAATAAAATTCAAGAAATGAATAAAAAAACAGAAAATAAGATGGTAAAACTAATTGAAATATGCACATGTATATAAACATAAAAATTTGCCTTTTGGAAGCAAGCAGTTATTAGAATGGATTATTAAAATTCCATTCATATACTGTTTATAAGAGACAAACTTAAAACACAAGGACACTAAAAAACTGGAAGAAGACAACTTTATTGGTGAGGACCTTCAGAGTCTAGAGGTTTTGACCACATTTGGTGTCCCGCTTTGACCCTTTAACCAGGTGGCCTGAAGAGCTGCCAGCTTTCAGTGGCACTCGGAGCAAGAGAAGACTCTCCATTAGGCAGCCGGCAATACAAATGATAACTGGGTCCTTGTGAAACAGCAAGTACAATGACTCGTGAGTCTCAGGCAATCAGGATGCTTCATAATCCATGGTAAGCCCCATAAGGGAATCAGTGTTCCGTTCAGTTCTCAACAAAGCCAACCTCTTTATGGCAAGTTACTGTATTTGTGAGAAGGAGTTTCTAGCTTGCTCCTGGATTCAGGTGTTAACCGGAAGAGTGAATCAGGGGAATGTGGGGCTCAAACTGACCATCATACGTTTGATCCTACCAGATCTTGTGTTTGTTTAGTCACACACTCAGATGTGCTCCATGCCATTTGATCATTTAGAAGAGTATTTTTCAAACTATTTGGTCTAAGATCCACAGTGAGAAATATTGTCATCATAAATACACTCATACACACATATTTGAAAAAAAAGTTTTCCAACACAAAAATTCTTTTACTATATTCAGTGCACTGTGATGTTTTTATTCTATTTGATCCTAGTTAATCTTCAAGTTCTGGCTGCAACCCATTACATTTAATTCACAACCCGCTAAAGGTGGGGGCATGCAATTTATCTCTTATGGTATCTCTCAGACCTCATCTTGAAGGTACAAGCAAACTGTACATCCTCAGTGGGTCTACGTGATCCTCACTGCCAGGGTCTCATTCAGTCTGCACCTGGGACTCCCAGGGAGTTCTTTATGACCTGTTGATGAAGAAGAAAAAAACTGAGCTGGGAGTAATAATTCTACTCTGCTATGTCAATAAACAAGCACAGTTGGTGAATTTCTAAAGTGGGTAAGGATTTTGTAGTTCTTTCAACCGTATTCTCTGCCCCAATCACTATTTTAAATGGTGAAGGTTCTATACCTTGATGAAAACTGTCATCATTTGCTGTCATCTCAAAGTAACTCTGTCCTTCCAAGTTAGAATTATAAACAAGAATAATAAGGTTTTTTTCAAGTAAGTAACCTAGTTTTAGGTTTGTCACCTTATATTCTTTTTTTAAAGAATTTTTTTGATGTTTATTTATTTTTGAGAGAGAGAGACCCAGTGCGAGCGAGGAAGGAGCAGACAGAGAGGGAGACACAGAATCTGAAGCAGGTTCCAGGCTCTGAGCTGCCAGCACAGAGCTCAATGTGGGGCTTGAACTCACAAAGTGTGAGATCATGACCTGAGCTGAAGTTGGACACTTAACTGAGCCACACAGGTGCCCCAGCTTATATTCTTTAATAAATACCATTACGTATTTACAATACCATGTTGAATGTAATTGTTGTTTTCTTAAAATAAAATAACAATTTTATCATTAGAAGTGTTCTCAAAAATAACTTTTTAAAAAACTGTCATGTTGAACCCACAGTATAGTCAATTAATCTTCAATAAAGCAAGAAAGAATATCCATCAGAAAAAAGAGTGTCGCTTCAGTGGTGTTGGGAAAACTGGACAACAACACACAGAAGAATGAAACCGGACCACTTTCTTACACTATACACAAAAACAAAATCAAAATGTATGAAAGACCTGTGAGAAAGGAAACCATCAAATCCTAGAGGAGAACACAGGCAGTAACTTCTTTGACTTCAGCCATAGCAACTTCCTCCTAGATATGTCTCCTGAGGTAAGGGAAACAAGAGTAAAAATAAACTTGGAGACTTCATCAAAATAAAAAAGCTTCTGCACAGTGAAGGAAACAATCATTAAAACTAACAGGCAAACTTCAGAATGGGAGAATATATTTGCAAATGACCTAATAAAGAGTTAATATCCAAAATATATAAAGAACTTGTAAAACTCAACACTCAAAAGAGAAATAATCCAATTAAAAAAGGGCAGAAGACATGAATAGACATTTTTCCAAAAGAGACTTCCATGGCCAACAGACACATAAAGATGCTCAACCTCACTGATCAATAGGGAAATACAAATCAAAACTACAATGGGATACCACTTCACCTGTCAGAATGGCTAAAATCAATAACACAGGAAACAACAGGTGTTGGCAAGGATGTGGCAAAAGAGGAACCTTATTGCACTGTTGGTAGGAATGCAAACTGGTGCAGTTACTATGGAAAACAGTATGGAGGCTCCTCAGAAATTTAAAACTAGAATGACCCTAAGAGCCAGCAATTGCACTACTAGGTATTTACCCAAAGAATACAAAAATCCTAGTTCAAAGTGATACATGCATCCCAATGTTCATAGCAGCATTATCTACAATAGCCAAATATGGAAACAGCCTAACTGTCCATCCACTGATGAATGGATAAAGAAAAGGTGGTATGTATGTATGTATATAATGTACGTATGTGTTTGTGTGTGTGTGTGTGTATAATGGTATATTAGCCATAAAAAGAATGAAATCTTGTTATTTGCAATGATGTGGATGGAGCTAGATAATGTTATGCTAAGTGAAATAAATCAGTGAAATGCCATATGATTTCACTCCTATGTGGAATTTAAGAAACAAAACACATAAGCAAAGGGAAAAAAATAGAGAGGCAAACCAAAAACAGACTCTCAGCTATAAAGAACAAATTGATGGTTACTGGAGGGGAGGTGGGGGGGGGGATGGGTTAAATAGGTGTTGGGGATTAAGGAGTGCACTTGTGGCAAACACTGGGTATTGTATGAAAGTGTGGAATCACTATATTGTACACATGAAACTAATATTACACTGTATGCTAACTGAATTTAAATAGAAACTTAAAAAATAAAAATAAAAAGCTGTCATGTCATTGATGAGAAAACTAAACTCTGTAGAAGTAATCGACTTATTATTGTCACACAGTACTGAATACTAGAGCCAAAACTACAATTCAGGTCTTCTGATATCTCAGCTAGTATTCTTAAATGTTCTTTGTTTGTTTCACTGTGTCTAAAGGGGAAGCTTCTCATTTATAATCCATGTTTAGCACTGAGTGAAAATAACAGCTTCATCAAAATGTTTCTAAGGGGTGAGTAAATCAGTCACAAAGTGATTCTAGTGATCTTTATGCCTAGCTCAAGTACCATTCAGATCCAGAAAGAGGGGACTAGCCCCAGAGTGGGCTGTTCTTTCATCATTCCGTACAACCCAGATAATTATATTGTTTTAACACTAATGTTAACGTCTTGCTGAAGAAGCTTGAAATATGTTTTCTTAACACTACAGTGTGGAAAATGAGCAAATACTACCGTGACTCTGATTATTACTTTTGTTTTGTAAAACGCTATTTGGAAGCCAAATGTAGCATCTCTAGTCAAAGACATGCCTCATGAAACTGAAAATACTTTTAAAGGTCCGTGAGAAGGGTCCTCTAATCATGTCATTACTTAGAGTCCTCCTGGCCTCTTATAAATCATTAGTTTCAACAAAAACAAGGATAAAGTAAAACTGAAAGGTCATGCCCTCATGTCAGAATAGAACTAGTATCCAATAGACTTGGATAATTTAGATACTTCATCTTCTCTGTGTTCCTGCCCACTTCCACTGTTTTTTCCATTTTTTTTTTCACACAACATATCTGTGTTGGAAAACAATTCAAACATCTAGATATTACTAATTATTCCAATGTCTGTTATCATGTTATTGAAATATCTTAGCCATGTACTAAATATCCATGAGGTTTACTGGCAAGTTTGTTCTCTCAACCACCTTTCTGCCAGCAATGCTAAAATGGAGAAGAATTTGGCTGTTCATAAAGTTTGGCCTCTGTTATACAATATAGCAGTTACCAACCCTGTTTTTATCACTTGATTCCAAACTCCATTTGCTATTTCTGCTATTTCCTTTTTTTTCCTGGTTCTTTATAAATTTGTACTCTAGTACACAATACTAGAGTTCCCCACCATTATTGGAATTATCCACTTAAGTGTTAAATCTGCCTCTGGCAAACCAAGAAATTCAGAAATTCTTTTGTATAAAACAAATTCAATGATGCTCGATAACTCTATTATATAATTATAAAAACAATTCACATTTGCTAGCATGTTTGAAGCCACAAGACTTGAGATTGGACAACCTGACTTTTATCAGAATCATCAATTTCATAGTTACCATGACAGGTCCTGAGCATTAGGTTAGGAGCTCTGTGAGTACCAGTTCAGTTAATCCTCACCAACGTCATTAAGACAAAAGTGCCATTAGTATTTCATCCTCATTTTTGTGGGTAAGGAATCTGAGGCATAGACAAATGTAGTTTGTTACCCAAGGCACAGTGGTTGGTGAGAGGAAGAAGGAGGCCATGAATCCAGGTTTATCTGCAGCTAGTGATTGGCATGTATAGTTTTAAGTAAATGAAAATTAGCCAGGATGTATGAAAGAAAGTCAGTACAATTTTATCCTTTTTAATAACCTTTTTGTTAATGCAAATGCTTCCAAAACAACACACAGGTTACTTTTACATTGTATGTTCCAATATGACCAAATATTTGGTGGTTCCCCTGACTTGTGAAAGATGGGCTTTTTCCAAATGAGAAACACTGCCTATTAATTTAACAAGTTATTTCAAGTAAGGTTTAAAGCAGGGAACCCAAACCTAAATAGTGGTGAGCTAGGTAACATGAGTGATTCAGAAAGGTTAAGGGTACCAGTAACTAGGAAATGCGGTCTAATCCAGTGGTTCTCAAAGTGTGATCCCCTCACCCGCAGCATCAGCCATCACCTGAGACCTTGTTAGAAATACATTCATTAATGGCACAAAAACAGACACATAGACCAATGGAATAGAATAGAAACCCCAGAACTAGACCCACAAACGTATGGCCAACTCATCTTTGCCAAAGCAGGAAAGAACATCCAATGGAAAAAAGACAGCCTCTTTAACAAATGGTGCTGGGAGAACTGGACAGCAACATGCAGAAGGTTGAAACTAGACCACTCTCTCACACCATTCACAAAAATAAACTCAAAATGGATAAAGGACCTAAATGTGAGACAGGAAACCATCAAAACCCTAAAGGAGAAAGCAGGAAAAGACCTCTCTGACCTCAGCCGTAGCAATCTCTTACTCGACACATCCCCAAAGGCAAGGGAAATAAAAGCAAAAGTGAATTACTGGGACCTTATGAAGATAAAAAGCTTCTGCACTGCAAAGGAAACAACCAACAAAACTAAAAGGCAACCAACGGAATGGGAAAAGATATTCGCAAATGACATATCGGACAAAGGGCTAGTATCCAAAATCTATAAAGAGCTCACCAAACTCCACACCCGAAAAACAAATAACCCAGTGAAGAAATGGGCAGAAAACATGAATAGACACTTCTCTAAAGAAGACATCCGGATGGCCAACAGGCACATGAAAAGATGTTCAGCGTCACTCCTTATCAGGGAAATACAAATCAAAACCACACTCAGGTATCACCTCACGCCAGTCAGAGTGGCCAAAATGAACAAATCAGGAGACTATAGATGCTGGAGAGGATGTGGAGAAACGGGAACCCTCTTGCACTGTTGGTGGGAATGCAAATTGGTGCAGCCGCTCTGGAAAGCAGTGTGGAGGTTCCTCAGAAAATTAAAAATAGACCTACCCTATGACCCAGCAATAGCACTGCTAGGAATTTATCCAAGGGATACAGGAGTACTGATGCATAGGGCCACTTGTACCCCAGTGTTCATAGCAGCACTCTCAACAATAGCCAAATTATGGAAAGAGCCTAAATGTCCATCAACTGATGAATGGATAAAGAAATTGTGGTTTATATACACAATGGAATATTACGTGGCAATGAGAAAAAATGAAATATGGCCTTTTGTAGCAACGTGGATGGAACTGGAGAGTGTGATGCTAAGTGAAATAAGCCATACAGAGAAACACAGATACCATATGGTCTCACTCTTATGTGGATCCTGAGAAACTTAACAGGAACCTATGGGGGAGGGGAAGGAAAAAAAAAAAAGAGGTTAGCGTGGGAGAGAGCCAAAGTATAAGAGACTGTTAAAAGCTGAGAACAAACTGAGGGTTGATGGGGGGTGGGAGGGAGGGAAGGGTGGGTGATGGGTATTGAGGAGGGCACCTTTTGGGATGAGCACTGGGTGTTGTATGGAAACCAATTTGTCAATAAATTTCATATATAAAAAAAAAAAGAAAATACAAAAAAAAAAAAAAAAGAAATACATTCATTCATCAGCCCCATCCCAAACCTACTGAATCAGAAACTCTGAGAGTGGGGCCCAGCAGTCTGTCAGCACAGACCCTCCAGGTGTTTCTGATGAATGCTTCAGTGAAATATTGGTACTGGTCCCCAACCAGCAGTTTTGACTCCAGGGGTTCCAGGCACTTGTTGCTAGGAGAACCCTGGGAGACCACTTTGTAAAGCTTCCTGAGTTTTCAAAGTATGCCAGAAATACAGAATTTTATGTGAATTTTTAAATGTTAAGTGACATTTTAGTTAAAAAAGTAAGAAAAATCTATGATGGCTAAATAAAACATTTCTGCAGATCAAAACTTCCCTGGGTTGCCACTCTTTGGTTTCTAGTTTAGAGTATTTATTACAAGACAGAATGTTGTCAGTGTACTTAGCCTTTACCCACATTTCTTGTACTAATAAGTACACAAGAACTATTTGATTCTTCTTGAGAAGGTAAAGAGTCGATTAAGCAGTTTTTTTTCCTTTGAGATTTGTTACCAGAGGACTAGTAATAAATAATACAAATAGCCAAACTTTAAAAATAGCTTTTATATTTTACATAAGTAGTGAATTCACATAACAACATACAGACAAATACTACTGAAGGGTAAACTACGACACTTAAAAGTGTTATTTACCGTCCTACCCTACTTCCAATTTACCTTGTCAGAGATTAGGATTAGTCTATTTTTATAACATTTCATTTTTGACCCATTAACTTTGATATTTTATTTGAATCCCTACAATGAATGATAAAAAATTCTCCTGTGTGACATTTCTTTCACCTGATGATTTCTATCCAATTATTATTTTATGATAAAACTTTATTAACTTAGGGTGCCTGTGTGGCTCAGTCTGTTAAGTGTCAGAGTCTTTGGTTTTGGCTCAGGTCACAATCTCATGGCTTTGTGGGTTTGAACCCCACATCGGGCTCTGCATGGACAGTGTGGAGACTGCTTGGGATTCTCTCCCCACTTGGGCTGTCTCAGTCTCTCTCAAAATAAATAAATAAACTTTAAAAAAATAGAAAAACTTAGAGTAGTAATTCAGTTTAGTAATTATAATGATCTTCCTAGCTTTTCCTGTAAATTGATTATGAATACTGTCAATAAATATCATTATAGTGTCATGATTATATAAGTTCACAGGAGAATTTGTTGCTATGATTAGACTCAGAGAAAAGGAAATAGAGCCCCATATCTTTAAACCTGGAACACTTGAAAAAGAATATCATCAAAGTCAGATTTCCTTTTTTTTCCTGTCATCTTAGAGTTTTCTGGGCATATACACACATCAGTCTCCTTGTAACCATATCATTTCCTTTCTTAAAATCCCTTGGTACTGTTTGATTAGTTCATATATATATATTTATATATATATGTATACATACACACATACACATATATAATATGTATTTATATATAATTAATGTTATATACTATATATAATTATATATTATACATATTATAATTATTTATTATATAAATATGATATATCTTTGTATAATGAATAAATATATTCATATAAATGTATTCATATTTATATTTATAGATGTTAAATGTATAAATTTAATATATATGTTAAATTTGGTTGGGAATGTGAAAAGTAGACTCAATAAATTTTCCATCAGCCTGGAAGACAAAAGGATTGCTGATGAGAAATCTGATGTTAATTTGATTCTCATTCCTTATTGTTTTTTTTTTTCTCTGAAATATTTTAGTTCCATCCTCCACCCCTGTCCATCCTTTCAGAATTGTGGATGGAAAACTGACCAAGAACTTTATGTAAATAGATGATGTATGTCAAAAATCAAGACACCCTTACAGGTATATGGGCAGGGAGGAGGCAGGTTGGCTAATTACCCTTTTAATGTCTGTAAAGGAAGGCTTTATGTGGGCAGAGGTGGGTGTAAACTATTTTATACGTAGGTTTCTTCGTGTATTTTTCTTCCCCTTTTCCTTGTATCTCTTGTGGCAGCTCTGACATGCCTTAAGTTCTCCTGTGCATCTGTCTCAGATCCAGAGTCTAGGAGTTGTAATACCATTTTATTTAGAAGATGTTCTTGAAGTTTTCACCTAAGTGAAAAGTAATCAGTGCCCACTACACTGCATACAGAAGCAGGTGAAGGGAGTAGGGGACGCAATTCCCCCCAGATGACCTAAAGGCAGTTAATTTCTAAGATCCACTCTACATTTGTTGATTTTGAGATGGGAGCTCCTTCAGGGCTCCCATATAACTGGTTGCTCTTGCCCCAAATGTTTGAACTCCTTTCTTTGTTTTTCTTTTCTTTTCTTTTCTTTTTTTCTTTTCTTTTCTTTTCTTTTCTTTTCTTTTCTTTTCTTTTCTTTCCTTTTCTTTTCTTTTTCTTTTTTCTTTGGTTTTCTTTTCTTTGGTTTTCTTCTCTTTTCTGATATCTTCATCTGGGATATCTCAACAGTTTTGCTTTTTCAGGTTTCTTTATCAGCAGCTCTTTGTTTTCTGCCTTCAGGAATTCCTCATTATTTTTGATCTGCTGATGGAGCCTTTCTTGTACATTATACTCACTTGCAAAATCTGAAGCCAGGTTAATCCAACTCTGTCTGCTATTGGACCAAAATGGACTACTCCTATTTTAAAACAAACTTCTCAGTCAGTTAAGCATCCGAGTCTTGATTTCAGCTGAGGTCATGATTTCATGGTTTGTGAGTTTGAGCCCCACATTGGGCTCTGTGCTGACAGTGTGGAGCCTGCTTGGGATTCTCTGTCTCCCTCTCTCTCTCTGCCCCTCCCCTGCTCTTCCTCTTTCTCTCAAAATAAATAAACATTTAAAACAAACTCCTAAGGTCTTTTTTTTAAACTCCTAAGTTCTTATAATGACATCAGTGACTACAAGCATCTCTGCAGTCTGACTCCCAGATACTTCAGCAACTGTCTCCCTTCATTCTCCTTTTACCTGACTCCCTTCTGTCACACTGGCTCTCCTGCCATTTCTCAAAGTTGGCAAGCTTGTTCACATCTCCAATATACTCTGTACTCTTTCCCCAGATGTTCTTTTAAAATTTTTTTTTCGGGGCGCCTGGGTGGCGCAGTCAGTTGAGCGTCCAACTTCAGCCAGGTCACGATCTCGCAGTCCGTGAGTTCGAGCCCCGCGTCAGGCTCTGGGCTGATGGCTCAGAGCCTGGAGCCTGTTTCCGATTCTGTGTCTCCCTCTCTCTCTGCCCCTCCCCCGTTCATGCTCTGTCTCTCTCTGTCCCAAAAATAAATAAAAACGTTGAAAAGAAAAAAAAAAAAAAGAAAAAAAAATTTTTCAACATTTATTAAACATTTATAAAACATTTATAAAAACGTTGAAAAGAAAAAAAAAAGAAAAGAAAAAAAATTTTTTTTTCAACATTTATTTATTTTTGGGACAGAGAGAGACAGAGCATGAACGGGGGAGGGGCAGAGAGAGAGGGAGACACAGAATCGGAAACAGGCTCCAGGCTCCGAGCCATCAGCCCAGAGCCGACGTGGGGCTCGAACTCACGGACCGTGAGATCATGACCTGGCTGAAGTCGGACGCTCAACCGACTGCGCCACCCAGGCGCCCCTCCCCAGATGTTCTTATACACAAGTCCCTTAATCTGTTGTCTGTCACTTCTTCAAATGGGACCAGCTCAGACCACCCTGTCAAAAATAGTTTTTTAAGATGTGTTGGGGTGTGTGTGTGTATGTGTGTGTATGTATATATGTATGTATGTATGTATGTATGTGGTGGAATATTATGCAGCCATAAAAAAGATAAGCTTTTTCCATTTGTAACAACATAAATGGACCTAGATGGTATTATGTGAAGTGAAAGAAGAGAGATTGAGTCAGATTGAGAAAGACAAATACCATATGATTTCAATCATACATAGAACCTAAAAAAAAACAAAATTAGTGAATAAACAAACAAAAGGCAGAATCAGACCTACAAATAGAGATAATGTAATTATAAAAATAACTGATAAAAATACTGGTGATTGTCAAAGAGGAAGAGGGTGGAGGGATGGACAAAATGGGTGAAAGGAAGTAGGAGAGATGGGCTTCCAGTTATAGGATGAATAAATCACAGGGATAAAAGGTACAGCATAGGGAATATAGTCAATGATATTGTAATAGTGTTGTATGGGGACAGACAGTAAGTCAGCTGTGGTGAGCAGAGCACAGCATATAGAGAGATGTTGAATCACTGTTACACATCTGGCACTAATATAACATTGTGTGCCAAATATTCTCAATTAAAAAAAAATTTTAAGTAGTTTCTCTATTCCCTCAATCCTGTTTTATTTTTCTGATAGCTCTTCTTTTCTGATAGTATGCCATATATATATATATATATATATATATATATATATATATATATTTGTCTAACTTATTCATCACTCTGTATCCAGCATATGGAACAATACTTAGCAGGATGAATACCTGGTGAGTGAACAATGAAACAGTTGTGCCCATTATAAAATCTGACATGTGGAGGGGTGCCTGTGTGGCTCAGTCAATTAGGCATCTGATTCTTTTTTTTTTTAATTAAAGAAAAATTTTTTTAACATTTATTTTTATTATTGAGAGACAGAGCATGAGCAGGGAAGGGGCAGAGAGAGAGGGAGACAGAATCTGAAGCAGGTTCCAGGCTCTGAGCTGTCAGCACAGAGCCCGACGCTGGGCTCAAACTCACAAACTGCAAGATCATGACTTGATCCGAAGTCAGACGTTTAACTGACTGACCCATCCAGGTGCCCCAGCATCTGATTCTTAATCTAAGCTCATGTCTTGATCTCAGGGTTGTGAGCTCAAGCTCTGCATTGGGCTCTGCACTGGTGGACACAAGCCTACTTAAACAAAATCTGGGGTGGATACCCCTTTATCTGACATGATGGTCCAGGTACAGAGGAGTTAGATAATTTGGCTGCGGTTACAAAGCTAGGATTTAAACCCATATTTCCTATTCCAGAGCCCTAGCTCTTTTATTATTATTTTCTTAATGTTTATTCATTTATTTTTGAAGGAGAGCATGCACATGAGCAGGGGAGAGGCTGAGAGAGAAGGAGAGAGAGAATTCCAAGCAGGCAGCACAGAGCCTTACGTGGGGCTCGAGCCCATGAACCATGAGATCATTACCTGAAATCAAGAGTCAGATTCTTGACTAAGCCACCTTGACACCCAAGAGCAATAGCTTATAAGCATTGTGCCACAGAACCTCTTGATTTGGGACTCTAATCAGCCAATTTAATGTAGTATGATAAATGCTAAGCTGAGGTGTTCCAAAGGTGAAGGTTTTCCTCTGTCTGCCATTTCCCATTACAATGAACTCCAGGGGATAGTCTTGGTTCTTTAGATATATGAGATTTTTGGCTCAGGTCATGATCTCATGGTACAGGAGTTCGAGCCCTGCATCGGTCTCTGTGCTGACAGCTCAAAGCCTGGAGCCTGCTTCAGTTTCTGTGTCTCCCTCTCTCTCTGCTCCTCCCCCACTCACGTTCTGTCTCTCCCTCAAAATAAATAAACATTAAAAAACGATCTGGCTCAATTGGTTAAGTGTCCGACTCTTGATTTCAGCTCAGGTCATGATCTCACAGTCATGATTTCATGGTTGTGAGATCAAGCCTTGCATCAGGCTCCACGCTGAACATGGAGCTTAAGGTTCTGTCTCTCTCTCCATCTGCCCCTCTCTCCCACTCATGGTCTCTCTCAAATAAAAAAAAATGTTTTAATCTGACATATGGACATTAAATATTTGTGCTAGGTCTACTTTTGTCATCTAGTTCATCTAAAAAAAAACAACAACAGGGGCGCCTGGGTGGCTCAGTCGGTTAAGCGGCCAACCTCAGCTCAGGTCATGATCTCGCAGTCCATGAGTTCGAGCCCCACGTCAGGCTCTGTGCTGACAGCTCAGAGCCTGGAGCCTGTTTCCGATTCTGTGTCTCCCTCTCTCTGCCCCTCCCCTGTTCATGCTCTGTCTCTCTCTGTCTCAAAAATAAATAAACGTTAAAAAAAAAATTAAAAAAAAATAAAAAAACAACAACAAAAAGTAAAAAAGAAAATTATTGCTGCAGGTAGAGTTCCTTTATTCAAATAAATAGTAGAGCTAATAAACAGTACAGTTAATACAATAAGTTCAGTAATCTTAAAATCTGAAAGCATATATTGACAGATGCTGGCAAAATACATTCTGTCATCATTTCTGAAATGCTTCCATGAGGATGCACAGCTTAATCGTTAAGCACAAGGAGGTGAAGAGACCATTGTCCTCCTCCTTCTGTATGCTTTATTTTCTGTTCTATTTATTATTTGTCTAGTGCTTAACACCATAGCATCTATGTCTCATTAGTAAAAGGCAATCGGGAAAGACTGGAGTTGAAAAATTATGCCCTGAAATACTCATTTGAAAGCAGTCTGCCCAAGAGAAAGATCCTCCAACTGGAATGCCAACTAACATCCCAGTGACCAAAGACTGTCAATGTCCCTGACTGAGTCTCAGTTTCTCATCTGTAAAATGACAAACGTGAAACTGAGTGACATTCAAGGCCTTCTTCTGCTCTAATTCTCTACATTTAAAGAACTCTAAATATGGCTCGTGTTAGACATGATTCTGAAGTATTTTCCTGTACTCATTTTTATTGCATCATAGCAATCATTGATTATGAAACTTTGTAATGATAGACAAATACAGCATGATTATAAAACACAGTAGGAAATGGTACAGTTTCCATCCAGCGTTCTCAGCCTCAGGCCCTTACATGGAAATGGAAAGGCCTGTAAGGAAGTAGTTGTCAGCATGGTCACTAGAGTCACACTGGCTAGGTGAAAATCTGGGTTCAACCACTCTGGGTAAATGAACTTGGGAAAGTCATTTTACTTATCTGGGCCTCCATTGCCTTATCTGTGAAGCGAGGATACTTTATAGGTTCTCTGAGAATGAAATTACTCTATTTGAGTGAAGTCCTGAGAATATTGCCTGGCATCTATAAAGTATTACTTAAGTATTTTTCTACTATGATTACCTAGTTCAAAGGGTAAATACAAGAATTAAATAAGAAAACACACATTAAAATAATATAATATCTAGCAGAAAGAAATTCATTAATCCAACAAATATTTACTGAGGACTTCCTTTGTACCAGTCATGGGTCTAGATACTAAGGACAAACATTTATTAATATTGAATTATGATCCCTGCTCTCCTGGGGTTTGTACCCTAGTGAAGAAGGACAGGAAATATACAATTAAGTAATTAAGCATAATGTTTAAGGCGGTGAAAATTGGTTAGAATGAAAATAATTTGGAGGAGAGAATGTTCAGATCCTTTATATTTAAGATGGCCAAGGAAGTCTTGTCTGACAAGATTGGTTTCTTTCCCCAAGTTAACTCGTATGATAAACAGAACTTTATAAATGCATAGTGTCAATGTCATTATCATCATGTTTCCTTAAACTGAATTGTTATGAAGTAAGGGTTTGCATTTGGTATGTCATTGCTATTATTGTGATAAAAATTAGAGTAGTGGCAAGTGTCTTTTTGATGGTTCATGGACACATTTGGAAAACAGGCTGTTATTTTTTTGTCATTTCCAATAAAATCATTAACCTAGAGTTCATCCTATGATGAGTATTTTTTAAATATATATCATACGAATTTTCAGTGTACACAGTAACTTTAAAATGCATGCTTAATGTCTGCAAAATACATAAATGCCATTGAGCATTGATTAGGAAATTGAGGATTACAGAGATGTCTGAATTCATACCAGCAATAGAGCAGCACTCAACCCTATGTCCTTGATTCTAAATTCAGAATTCTCTCTACTACTGTAAACTACTTGAATAATAATATATTTAATTGGCTAGAATCTGCAGTGTCTTAATTTTTTTGTTCTTAGATACTTAAACTGGCCTTTTCTTCCATTTGTTTTCATTCCTGAGGACCAGATTGCACAAGATAATTTCATTTGCAGCATTAGTGGACTTTCATGGCCTTTGCCCTCAGATGAGAAAAATGTAGAATTCATTATTTTTCATATTCAGTATCTCATTTATAATTCAACAAATTCAACAGGGTTTTGTTTTGTTTTGTTTTGTTTTTTGCTACCATAGAGCTTCTCTTCAATGCTAAACAGTTTACCCAATAGACCTGTTTAACTCCAGTAAGGATATCAAGATAACGTGAAACATGGTAGTTCTAGAACAATATGTTCTACTGAAGCATGGAAAGCTACTTGTCCTCTGGTACGGACTGAAAGCCATAAAGAAGAGCAAATGTGAGCTGGAGAAATGATGAATATTCATGCTGCACAAAGACACTGATTTCCATAGTGGGGCAACATCTGGAGCAGCTAATGGGGTCAGGCTGCTCTTAGTCACCTGCGTGCCAGAGAGAGACATTCACACTTAGGAAAACCGAGCAAAAGTAAGAGGCAGTAATTTAAAATTGTATTCAAATATTGTGCCTATGAAATTAACGATGTGTTTTTAAACATATATTCGATTCATGAGACTGGCTACATAGGAAGGCATTATTTTAGAAGCATTTAAAAATATAGTCCCGGGGCGCCTGGGTGGCGCAGTCGGTTAAGCGTCCGACTTCAGCCAGGTCACTATCTCGCGGTCCGGGAGTTCGAGCCCCGCGTCAGGCTCTGGGCTGATGGCTCAGAGCCTGGAGCCTGTTTCTGATTCTGTGTCTCCCTCTCTCTCTGCCCCTCCCCCGTTCATGCTCTGTCTCTCTCTGTCCCAAAAATAAATAAACGTTGAAAAAAATTTAAAAAAAAATAAAAATATAGTCCCATTAAGTCATTTTGTAAAAAGAGTAATAAATGACATTTTTATTGGTTTATCATCTTCTCGGGTTTTTTACAATGTGATTTTCTTGGTTTGGAAAAAAGAAAAAAACCAAAAAGCCCTAGTGACTTACTCTCCTAACCATGGCAAAAATAGAAAAGAGGACATAAATATAATGCACACAATAATGTCGTACTTTATGCTTTCCCCAAAAAGTGTTTATATACAACATGTCATTTGAAGTTCAAGATCACGTGTGAAACATTGAGACGAGTGCCTGGCACAGAGCTAGCAGTGAATAATGCTACTTGTTGTTATTATCCAGCAGTGCCTCCAGTTCAATACATCTGAACTATACTCCTCACTCATTCCCTCACTTCTCCAATCTCTTTCTGCTTTTTCTCACCTGACCTGGTGAATGGCATAACCCACTCACTCTAGCCTGCAACCTGGGAGACGTCAGTGGCTGTGTCTTACCTTTCAACCTAACCACCATCTTCTGCTCGAAATTCTCGATGGCAGTGCATTGGCTTGGGTGCTCGTGACATTTTGCCCAAACTCTTGCTATTGCCTTTCTCTTAACCTAAAAGAATCCCCATCCCTGAACCCTTACAATTCAATTGCTACACAGCTGGGGGAAGCGATCTAGTCATGTTGGCTGCCTACATAACCTTAAATATTCTCCTGGTTTTAGCATAAGACTCAAGAACTCTCACCCCTACCTCTTTCTTGTCACTTCTCACCAGCCCAACCATATCCTTCTGTAATTCATTCCCTCCATCCTCGGTTACATGTAGTTCTCAGAACACCCTATGTTCTGATGAGTTTTTCCTCCTTTGCACAGCCTGCTTCATCTGAAAAGAATACTCCTTCCTCCTTCTCGGTCTGGAAATCCTGTTTTGAATTTTCAAGACTTGGGCCGGGCATCCATTCTCAGTAATGCTTACTCTGATGATCTTCTCTAGGCAGCTACTCCTCTGAGGCCTGGGCCCATATTGCTGGGTTATTTCCACTGTAGCCTTTGTTCGTTTTCACCATGATTCACTTGTTTAATATATATATATATATATATATATTTATTTATTTATTTATTTTTTAATGTCTATTTTTAAGACAGAGAGAGACAGAGCATAAGCATGGCAGGGGCAGAGAGGGAGACACAGAATCTGAAGAAGACTCCAGGCTCTGAGCTGTCAGCACAGCACAGAGCCCAATGTGGGGCTTGAACTCACAAACCGTAAGATCATGACCTGAGCCAAAGTCAGACGCTTAACTAACTGAGCCACCCAGGTGCCCCTTGTTTGTTATTTATTAACGGCTGAATTTCAAAGATAAAAGACACAATCCAAGCTCTTAATTTGCATACCAATCCAAGTGGGAGAAAACTAAACAATTGCCATAACTGATGTATCAAAAAGTTGGCTTTTAAAATACTGATTCAGGGGGGCTTGGGTGACTGAGTAGGCATCCAAATTTGGCTCAGGTCATGATCTCACAGTGTATAGTTGGAGTTCGAGCCCTGCGTTGGGCTCTGTGCTGACAGCTCAGAGCCGGGAGCCTGCTTCAGATTCTGTGTCTCCCTCTCTCTCTGCCCAGCCCCCACCCTCTCTTTCTCTCAAACATGAATAAACATTTAAAAAAAAAATTTAGTGCTGATTGAGTGCTCTTTTCCTGCTCTGCCCAACTTCCCCACCCTGCCTTCTTTACTTGGAGTCTCCATTTCAAAAACTTACTTTTCTCTCTTCCTTCAAGGCCAGCATAATATTTTGATGTTCTTTATGAAGTTCACCCCCACTTTGAACAGGATGGGCCAGATTCTGCAAAGGGAAGTGAAATCAATGGATGTTTCCCTTCTGAACTTTACCTGCTCTGTAGCTGTCTCATGGCTCTAAACTCGGGAGGCATTCTGAGTACTTTTGTCTCATTTTTAGTTTTCATGCATACCTGTGCATCACTATTTCTTCTCTAGACCTAAATTAGTGACTGGATTTTCTTTTTTTCCCTCTCTTCTTTTCTCCCTTTCTTCCTTCTTTGTTTCCATCTGTCAGTAAATACAGTCTACATACAGTCTACCATGCATTCTATTCATTGCTATCCTAGAGTGGTAAATAAGACAGATACAGTTCTGATTCCCATGGAGCTCTAAGAATCTACCAAGGGACAAATAGGAAGTAAAAAGTATGTATGTATGTATGTATGTATGTATGTATGTATTTAAATTATTTCATTATAATACTGATAACAAGAACAAAAGAGAAGACTGTTTTTGTGCTAATGAGGTTCTTAGAGATTTAAAGCATGGGGCAGCATTTGGATGAGAGGTAGTTTATGGTCTATTCTCTAAGAGTGTGGCTGCCCTCAGGTGCATGGTGGTAAAGGGAACTCTCATCTTTACTTCCCCCAAAACACTACTCAATTTGTAGTGTTTGTTGGAGGGGGGGGTGGCGCGGAGGGAAGGCAATATGATTAGACTAAATAATATTTAGGTAGTAAAGTCCTAGCAATGTGCCCCCAGCATGCACACATGTGAATAAAAGCAAAGTGGCTTCAAGAATTTTCACTTGTCATATATTAATGCTCTATTTAAACTGCAGAGTTGATTTAATGAGAATTCCTGATATATTCTGTCAGTTGCAAATAGATACCACCAGTTTTCTAAGGAGGAGCATTGCCTTACTTCTAGTGCTTCTGTCCTGTGGCCACACCATAGTTGGGGTAGTTTCGTGTATTGTAAGCATGCTTTTAATTTGCATATGAGAATTGTTTGCTAATTTCTTGGGATGGCAAAAAAATAAAAAGGGTCATGAGGATAAGCTCTGGAGTCACATGGCACAGATCTTTGCTGGATTTAGAATCTTGAACAACTAATTTAACTCTCTGTGTTACAATCTCTTCATGTGTACAGTGAGATAAAATGAATAATATAGGTTTGTTGTAAGGATTAAATACGTAGGTAATACACAAAGTACTTTGGCATAGTACCTGCTAGGTAGAAGGTGTTCAGTAAATGCTAGGTAAACATTCTTAGAGACTAATTTTGATCCCAAAGGTGAAAATTAAATCATTCAGTTATGCATTGAGAAGGAGACAGAGTAACAAATTTGGTAGTAGTATCTTAATGACCTTCTAACACAGTGTGATGTACAGAATAATGTTCCCCCAACCTCCAAAGATGTCCAGGTCCTAATCCCTGGAGCTGTGAATATATTATCTTACACTGCAAAGAGGGCTTTGCAGATGTGATTAAGAATCTTGAGATAGGAAAATTACTCTGGATTATACAGGGGGTCCAATGTAATCTCACGTGTTTTTATAAGATGGAGGCAGGAGGGTCAGAGTGAAGAGAAGGACATGTGATGAGGGAAGAAACAGAGGTTGGAGAGATGTGAGCGCTTGAAGGAGGCCACGAACCAAGGAATGCAGACAGTCTCTAGAAGCTGGAAAAGACAAGGAAAGGGATTCATTCTCTCCTAGAGATTTCAGAAAGAACCAGCCCTACTGACACCTTGACTTTAGCTCAGTGTGAACAATTTTGGACTTCTGACATCCAGAACTGTAAGATAATTAATTTGTGTTGTTTTATGCCAAATAATTTGTGGTAATTTATTATAGCAGTGATAGGGAACTACCACACATAGATTGGCCTGAATTGTTTCTTTTTTCTTTTTCGGGCAAAGCAAATTTCTAAATTTAAAAATGGAAAGCTATATTTCAACATATAAATATGTATTGCATATACTTTTCAAAGAAAACACAGTTATTGTTGGTCTTCATCACGTGAACAATTGAGAAATTTTTCTGCCTTAACTCTGAGGTTAGACCTAGATAAACACGTTATACCCTCTTCCTTGCTTATCTTTCAACTTGGCATTATTTAGCTGGCAGGTACTAGTAGTTGTTAAGGATTACAAATTACAAATATATATATATATATAAAATACTGTGCTATATGTATATATTATACATAATATATATAATATATTATACATATAATAAATATATAATATAATATATATTATATATTATTAATTAATAAATAATTAATTAATATATTATATATTATTATATATTATTTAGCTGGCAGGGACTAGTAGTTGTTAAGGATTACAAATTACAAATATATATATATATATAATACTGTGCTATCTATATTATATATTATTTGATATATAATATATATCATATTATTATATGATATTAATTAACGATTATTAATATATTATTTATTATATATATTAATATATAATATATAATAAATACTGTGATAATATTAAGTATAAATTTTCCTCAACACTTCTTTAAGAAAATAGCTAAAACTTCTCTCTGTTTTTAAAGTCCTGTTTTTAAAATTTGATTGTGCCTCTCTCTTCTGATTTAATGCTTATTATATTCAAGGTAGAGTCTTTCAAAAGAAATAATTTCTGAGGATGAATATTTGTGTTATAAAATAAACCAGTACAGGGTTTCTTGAAATAGAACCTCACTTAGTGCATTTCTAAATGTTTCAGCTTTATAGATGTGTGATTTATACACACAGCTGTTTTTGAGCACAGGTGTTGTACAAAGTGAAGAGTATCTGTGTGTATCTAGTGTCTGTAACTGGGCATGTTTCCATATATCTACCATGGTGTATGCACTTAAAAACATTCCATTTAAAAAGTAGAACACTTTTCTGGGTTTATTTTATTTCAGGAGGCTAGGGGCACCTGGGTGGCTCAGTCAGTTGAGTGTCTGACTCTTGATTTGAGCTCAGGTCATGATCCCAGAGTCAGGGGATTGAGCCCTGCGTCAGGCTCTGCGCTTAGCATGGGACCTGCTTGAGATTCTCTCTCTCTCTCTTTCTCTCTCTCTCTCCCTCTGCCCCTCTGTCCCACTCTTTCTAAAATAAAAAGAAAAAAGAAGGCTAAAACTTACTGTGTTGAGGTATCAAATGCTTACTCATACTTCCTTCTGTCTCATGTACCTTTCTTCATACTCATGGAATAAATTGAAAGTGATGTTTCCAGACAAAGACAGACAGACAGACAGAAAGAAAGAAAGAAAGAAAGAAAAGGAAAGAAAGAGAAAAGGAGAGAGAGAAGCTTGAGTCTATTAATAAAATGAATTTTGCTTTTAATTGTTTGTTTAAAAGAAAATAAAATAGGCCATCCTCTCTAAAAGATGCTGCATAATGCCCCCAACATACTACAATAGAATAACAAAAATCTAAAGATGAACTTATACATCCCCCTGATTTTTTAAAACATGTACTCTAGCTTTAGGAGTAATCTGAATGAGGTGCACTGATTCTTGAGAATGTGTATATGTGTATTTCTAAATTTTTCATCTTTCTCTAGTTCTTTAGTATTTCCAGTGCACAGGGCCTATGGTAATGCCCCAGACAAACTGCCCAACTGCTCCATGTTTCCCACAGCAGGGACTTGTCAGGGCTGGAGAGAGACTGCCTGGCGCACGCCAGCTCAAACATGGACATTTCCTCTTTCTGTTTTCCTGCTCCCAAAGGCCAGCCAATCCAGGGTGAAAACCCTCAGCCCTGGCACGTGTGATTGAGAGTCTCCATACAAACGATGATGCTTTCATTCCAGTGCCTCTGCAGGTGATAGAAAGTAAGCTGCCTTCTCTCCAGGAGAGGGCTGCCGGCAATATGTTCACACGTGCTTTTCTTTTAGAAAGAAAACTATTCATCAATGCAGGGCAGTGTTTAGAAAAACTGTTAGTCAGCTACTCTTAAAAGCAGTGCTTATTAAGTTGTAAACCACAGTCAGAGAGTAAAGAGGACTCTGGGGATGGCTCCCTTTGTGGATTCCATACATAGTACGTCTCATAAAATTAGAGGTTCTTCCACTTTCAACTTCTCTCTCACTTATGATCTTCTGTCCCCAAGTGTTTAAAGCTTTCTGATAGGAAAACTTAATAACTTAATACCAGCTTCAAGGAGGAAATCTACAAGTCATGGGTAGTTGTTTTCTTTTTCTACGCTTAACAATCCTTATAAATATTGTGGTAAGTGTAAAATGGGCAAAGAAGATTTTATGTGTGTATTAGCTTTTTGTTGCTACATAATAAATTATCACATACTTGATGGCTTCATATAGTATTCATTTATAACCTCACAGTTTGTAGATTGGAAGTCCAGCACCATGTGACTGAATTCTCTGCTGAAGGCATCACAAAGCTAACATCAGTGTGTCAGTTGGCCTGAGTACTCATCTGAAAGCCATAGACAAAAATTCTCTTCCAAGCTCATTTGGGTTGCTGGCAGGATCCAGTTCCTCGTGGCACATGACTGAGGTTCCCATTTTGTTTCTGGCTATTGGCTGGAGATGACTTTCAGCAACCAGAGGACATGTTCCAATCTTTTTCACATGGCCCCATCAATTTTTTTTTCAATTTTTTAAAATGTTTATTTTTGAGAAACAGAGAGAGCACGTGAGTGTGAGAGGGAGAGACAGAGAGGTAGACACAGAATCCAAAGTAGGCTCCAGGCTCTGAGCTATCAGCACAGAGCCAGATGCAGGGCTCAAACTCATGGACCGTGAAATCATGATCTGAGCTGAAGTTTGACACTTAACTGACTGAGCCACCCAGGCGCCCAGCCCTATCCATCTTTAAGTCAGTAATGGCATGTCAGATCCTTCTTATAACTTCAAGTCTCTGGACTTCCCCTTCTGCTACCAGCTGGAGAAAAACTTCCACACTTAAAAGGCTTCATGTAATTAGGTTAGACCAATCTGGATAATCTTCCTATCTTAAAATCAACTTATTAGTAACCTTAATAACATCTGCAAAAACCCTGTTGCCAGGTAACATAACATGATCATAGGAATAACCCCAGGGGGTGGAAATCATGATAGCTATCTTAGAATTCTGCCTATTACAGTGGATGTTCTATTTCAATCACCCTTCCTGGTTATCACCACCTTTTATTGTTTTCAAACTGTGATACAATTCTCTAAGTTCTAGCACACTAATAACAATGCAAGTGATACTTACCCATGGAAATACAAGTGAAATGTGCATGCTACAATGCAAGAGATTGCATCTGTTTATAAATTCGTTTTAGCATTCCCTGTTGCATATATATGTATGGTTCTTTAAACTCACCTTTGAATTACTTGGAACATCTTTCTAGTCCCCTCATTAAATAATGGATTAAATAAAATATTTAACTTGTGTTCATTTTATATTTCTGTGTATGATTTGACTTTAAAAAAATTGATCCTTTAACAATATTTGTTATATGTAAGTTACTATAGTGTTCATCAGTACACAGAAATAACAATCTTAGGTAAGGTCATAAAAAGCTAGGTCTTTAAATAATTGAAAAGTTTCCTAGAAAGGAAGGAGCATAGTTGAGTGGAAAAGACATTATTGTTTTAAGTGAAATTTTAGGCTAATACCTTATAGAAGATATAGAAAGATGTCTCAGTTTCAACAACTTTATAAGTAATTTTTTTTGGTTAAAGGGTAATAGTGAGTATGTATATTTAGTAATAGTAACACAAGAAGGATTTCCTTGAGCTTTCCCTAAATGAAGGAAAGCCACGAGTAGATGGGTTTACTGACCAAGGGTCCAGAGAAGTAGAAGCGTTGATTTTAACTGGCCTGTGTTCCTGAGAACATGAATGAATCATTCATGAAGCTGTCAACTTGTACTCCATCTTATAATTTACAGCTTTGTGGATCAGTAGCCAATATTCAATCATTATAACAAAATTTGTAATTGCACTTGATTTGGTAATTATTACATGAACACTGCTGTTTGCCTTCAACTTTATCATTAGGTACAGATCTTTCTCTTACAATGAGGTTACTTCCCAGTAAGCCCATTATCAAAAATATCATTAAATCAGGGCACCTGGGGGGCTTAGTTGGTTAAGCATCAGACTCTTGATTTCAGTTCAGGTCATGGTCTCAGGGTTTTGAGTTTGAGCCCCACATTGGGCTCTGTGCTGACAGTGTGGAGCCTGCTTGGGATTCTTTCCCTTTCTCTCTCTCTCTCTCTTTCTCTGCCCCTCCCCCACTTGCATTCTCTCAAAATAAGTAAATGAACTTAAAAATATATGTATCATTAAATCAAAAATGCATTTAATATTCCTAACCTACTGAACATCATTGCTTAGTCTAGCCTACCTAGTACCGACACAGAACATTTCATCATTGTGAAGGAAATCTCCCACAAGTCTATAATACAAATTTATTTTATCCATTTCAGGATGATGAAGAGTTTTATCCTATAGTTGAGTGAAATCATCCAAAATAAGCCTATTTTATCATAAAAGTATTGAATAGCTCATGTAATTTATGGCATCCTGTATTGAATGTGAAAAACAGAATGCCTGTATGGGTACACAATGGGTATAAGTGCATCAGTTGTTAACCCTTGTGATTATGTGGCTGACTGAGAGCAGTGCTTCACTGCCACTGCCTAGCATCAATAGAGAGTATCGTATTACAGATCACTAGCTCAGGAAAAGATCAAATTCAAAATTCAAGGTACAGTTTTTACTGAATGCGTATTACTTTCACACAATCATAAAGTAGAAAAATTGTAAGTTGAAACTATGTAAGTCAGGGACTGTCTATAGTATCTAATTTAGAGTGCCCTGGCATAAATCAGGTAACTAGTATGCTTTATACTTTATAAAGCAAATATAAGTACTCATCTTAAACAGAATTTTAAAACAACCTAAGTGTCCATCCATGGATGAATGGATAAAGGAAATGTACACACATGTGCGCGCGCGCACACACACACACACACACACACACTGAGATATTATTCGGCCATAAAAAAAGAAGTAAATCTTGCCATTTGCCACAACATGGATGGACCTTGAGGGCATTATGCTAAGTGAAATAAGACAATAAAGGACGAATACCAAATGTTCTCACTTATCTGCAAAACCTGAAAACAAGAACCAAAATCTAAACTCATAAATACAATAAATTGGTGGTTGCCAGAGGCAGGGTGGGGGTGGGCAAAATGGTTGAAGGTGGTCAAAAGGTACAAACTCCTAAGTCATAGGGATGTAGTATGTAATGTACAGCATGGCAATTAAGTTAATAATACTGTATTGTATGTTTGAAAGTTGCTAAAAGCGTGGACCTGAAAAGTTTTCATCACAAGAAAAATAAATTGTAATGATGTGTGGTAATGGATGTCAACTAGAATTATGTGATGGTAATTTTTGGTATATACAAATATGAAATCATTATGTTGTATACCTGAAACTAACATGATGTTATATGTCAATTATATCTCAATGGAAAAAAAAATTTAAAAGAATGGGTCTATCAATTGACTTGACTAGTATATTTTTATGTATCCCTGAAAGATATCTAGATCTGTCACACAATTGATTATACTTAGCAATTATGAGAGGCCCGGCATTCTGAACTTGAGTTTTGCACAAACACTTTGCTCCATTTGTTTCAAAATATCACAGATTATAATGAACTGCAATGATAAAACATAGAAAAGTTTTTGTGTTTGGATGCTAAACAGTACCCCAAATTGGCATTTTAGTTTGCTAAAAATAATCTCTAAATAGGTAATATTACTATAAATTCTCTTTACACAAAAGAGTGAAACTGTAACTATGGAAGGAAAAGAAAAATAGCTAAATTTGCTTTACTTTGTTTCTAAAACTTTATATTCTGTTATTAGATGCAGGAAGTAATACACCAGATGTTTTCTGGAAAGTTTGTTTTAAGAAAACAAATGTCTTAAATTAGCATCAATGAACAGTAACTTATTCAGTAAGAGTAGCTTACTTAAAAGCTACTGAACTTCAGAAGGAAAGCATAAGACTATACTTGGCCATCATCCTTACTGAGAAAAAATAATTCTCATAGGAAGCATCTAACCATGACTCACAGTTTTGCATCCATGAGAAAGGAGGAAGAGGCTAATGCTGAAATCAGTATTAAATGCGTAAAATAAATCTATATTATAAACGTGTAGGGGATTTCCTTCAGCATGATGAATAAGTCATTTCTAGATTCAGTGAGTAGCAATTTCACCTTTAACCCCTCTCACTGGTGCTGTTTTTTGTTTATTTATTTATTTTGAGGGGGGGGGGGACATGTGCAAGTAGGGGAAAGGCAGAGAGAAAGGGAGAAAGAGAATCCCAAGCAGACCCCACACTGTCAGTGCAGAGCCCAACACGGGGTTCCATTCCACGAAACGTTAGATCATGACCTGAGCTGAAATCAAGAGTCTGTTGCTTAACTGACTGAATACCCAGGCACCCCTCACTGTGCAGTTTTTAATACAGGCATTTGGCCAAGTAAGATCAAGCTGTTGTGCTACAATCATGAAGTATAAAGTACTGCTTTTAGACTTTTCAAGTAGAATACTTCTATTTAAGTAAACTGTATAGATTGTGTTTATTTGTACTAATCTAAAACAAACCCTTGAGACAGTGGCACTTTTAAAAGTGACCTAGTATGGTGCAGAAAGTATTTATAAATAAGTCCAAGGAACAAATAAAAGTGAATAAGCATATTCCAAAAAACCAATGACAACTTGCTGGAAAAGGTTTTACAAATATCTAAAGCTGTGGTAAGATAGACTTGACAAGTAAATATTATACCTTTCCAGGATCATCTTCCAGTGTCTGTGAACACTGCCTTTGAGTGCAGCTCTCTCACGGTCACATCGAGCTGCACTTTGAATTTCTTGCCTTTGATGCATTCCTGATTTTATTGGTGCTTAAAGGCAAAGTTTAGGTTCTATTTATTTTAAATGCATTAGAGAAATATTTGCAGAATTACTGGATTTATAATAAATGCCTCTAACAAACAGATATGTTAATAAACCAAGAAAACTACACCCTTATGGATTCACTTAGAAATTGATAAAATTGCTTAGTTGATGATTCTTAAACATGAAATATTTTTTGAAGCTTTTAAAAAGTGTTAGTGGTTTTTTACACAAGGACAATCAAGTTTAAAATGAATGCCACTGTTCTGTTAGATTTCAACAAATGTAACCTTAGAAACGTGTTTAATTATATATTACCAAATGAAAGCGGAAAACATATAGGCTATAGAGCTCTAGATATACAGCTGTACAGGGCCAAAGTAAACAATTACAAGGGGAAGAATTTAGTGTATATACACGAGGACTACATTATGACAGGCAATTGTTGGACCAGGGTTTTTAACTAAATTTATATCACTACTCAACTCCGACTCTTTCCTTTGGCCAGCACAGACTTCTCAAGTCCACCCTGGCCTCCAAAACAACATTCAAGTTCAGCTTTCTCCATGAGGTCTTTACAACTAATTAAAATTACCTTGATGTCTTCTCACCAATACAAAAGTCAGTATCATAAATGTTTCACTCGCATATGTACTGTGCTGTATTAGTTTCAAGGTGCGTGTATGTATGTGTATGCGCATGTGTGTTTCTATGCACATGTGAATCTTGTCCCCCATGCAGGAGTTTGCACTTCTCCATGTGGGAAGCGTGGCCTCGTGCCTTTTTATTTCCCATGGTGCCTAAAGTTATTAAGCATGAAATGGTTCCACTGTAAAACTCCAGGCTGCAGCCAAAGGGGTTTTTAATGGGGTACACAGGAAGTATACTAGAATCCACGTTTTTACCTAGTGGGGGATTCATTTTCATCTTGGACCTAAGCTGGAATTTATTCTCTGAACCAAAAGCAGTAGAATATACACCTCGTCCTTGCAACTGCTCAGCAGAACACAGAAGCAGCAGACAAAGAACACTCAGAGAAGACTGCGAGTTGCCAGGCTGCTCAAATAGAGACAGAAGCCAGTCCTTGTATAATAAATACTAGCAGTGGCCAGTTAGCTGACAGCAAGGAGTGAAACAGCTTTCATATTGAACTACGTACAGTTTACAAAGACTCTATATTGAAATCTGAAAAGCAAGCAAAATGGAAACTGAGAATTTTCTACCAGTGGTAAGAATTTGATAAAATGACATGCTAATCCTAGTACAGAAGAGTTAGGGGTATAAAGAAAACAATATGGATGACAAATTGACAACACATAAAGAAAATTCATTTGTGCTGTACCTGAGTAGAGACATTTCACTAGTCTCACTGGGTTAATAATACAAAATTAGAAAAAGAATTTCCAAACTCTACTCAATATTATTTCTAGTTTGTTATGTATACGTATCCTTAAACGGAGGTAAACTCTAATGCAATTCTTATTTAATACTTTTCTTCCTAGAGCCTTGAGATAAAGAAACCCTCTAGGTATCATTAATGATAGAAATCTGAACCTAGTCACTTGTGGACATGATTCTGGTCCCTGTATTGAATATACCAGGGCAGCATTCTTTATAGAGGATCTCTGTGAGAAAACTTAGTCTCATCAGGTTACAATACACTAACAGCTGGCTGGGCAAACATGTCTGTTCACTAAATTCTTGTGGATTTGTTTAACCCCAAAAATTGCAAATATAGGAATTTCTTCTTTTGAGCTCAGTTCTAAACAGGATAAAACTACCTAATACTCTATACACATTTAAAAAAATTTTTTTAACGTTTATTTATTTTTGAGACAGAGAGAGACAGAGCATGAACGGGGGAGGGGCAGAGAGAGAGGGAGACACAGAACCCAAAGCGGGCTCCAGGCTCTGAGCTGTCAGCACAGAGCCCAACGCGGGGCTTGAACTCACGGACCGTGAGATCATGACCTGAGCCGAAGTCGGACGCTCAACCGACTGAGCCACCCAGGCGCCCCACTATACACATTTAAAAGAAAAAGGCAGGGGCGCCTGGGTGGCTCAGTAGGTTAAGCGTCCAACTTCAGCTCTGGTCATGATCTTGTGGTCCATGGGTTCAAACCCCACATTAGACTCTGTGCTGACAGCTCAGCTCTCTCTGACCCTCCCCTGCTCACGCTCTCTCTCAAAAATAAACATTAAAAAAGAAAAGAAAAAGACAGGGTGATGTTGGGTGCTTAATAACCTTGGAATTAAAAGAGAAAAAGAGCTGGATCTTCATGAACCTTAGAGGTGACATTTACATTACATTTACTCTAGGCTCAGAGTTTGAAATCCCAGCCAAAATAATCTTGTCAGTCACCCAGAGATTGTGAATGTCAGGATGGCTAACTTGCATTTTCTAAACTCATAAGAGGCCAACTTTGTTAATTTACTATGTTATAACTTAGAACTCTTGGTCACAGGTGACAAAAACCCCAATGTTAAGTTCGCTTAAACACAAAGGAAACGTATTGATTTAAATAACACAAGTAGTTTGGAGGTTTAGTTAGCTTGATGGTGAGATTCAAACAACATCAAAATTATCTGGTTCCCTAGCTTGAGTTGATTTCCCTCTACATGTTGGATTCATTTGCAGACATGATCTCTCCTCTTGAGTAAAAATTTATTACTGCAGCTTCAGACTTTACATCAGATGTGGAAGGGAGAGCATCTCTCTCCCAATAATCCAGGATTTTGTTGTGGTGATTCCCACAAGGTCATACACCTACCTGTGTACCAATCACCAGACCAAAGGGATGGGATGTGCAAAGTTATGTTAGCCAGTCCTGAAGCTGAAGGTGAGGTCCCACATGATTGTGTAGCAGAGAGGGAGTGTTCGTTATTCCTCGAAGGGAAAGCTATGCATTATTAGAAAGTAAGAAGGATGCTGGGGGCTGGGGGAAAGGTCATTTCATTATACAATAAAAAATACAACTGAACTAGCTGTTGACCTCAGCCTGAGAAGCACATTCTTTTTCCCTAAGCAAGCTAAAAATGTGGATACAAATTATCAGCATTTTTTTTTAGTAGACAAAGAATTTGATTGAAGGAAGTTATGTGATTCAAATATTTTGTGACGACAACCTGTCCTATTCCTCTTCATGTTGATTGTATGTTCTTAAGTGCTCTAAGCATTAGTTGCCTGGGGCCTTCCTGCAGTCCCATGTACCAGCTCCCACACCTGTTGTATGGAACTCTAGCTGGTTAAACAAACTCCATTTTAAATTTGAGGCAGCCAGTTCCCAGAAGAGATTCATTTTAGAACTCTAATACAAAACTCTAATGTCAGTCTGTTAGACTTTGGTGGATTCTACAGACTGGCACATTGCCTAGAGCATGATACTGATTTATTATTATTTTTCTTTCATTTTCTTGAAAATAATGTCTGTTCATTAAGTGTGTAACCTTAGGCAAATCATTTAATCTCTCTGGATCCCAGCTTTATCAATCGCAAATGAGATGAAATTCCATCCATCCTTTCCATATTCTTTATGACACTTTGTCACTAAAAGAGGTCATTAAATCGTCTCCTTTATTTTACATGTTGTGTATATTCATGTTATCCTCTTGCTAAGTTAGCACGTTAATATTAAATTCCAAATCTCAGTGGCTTGGAAGAAGAGAGGTTTATTTCTTACACATGGTACGTGTCAGCTGGGACTCTGCTCCTTATCATCCTCATTGAAAAACAAGGCTGGAGGAGAAGTCTGTACCCAGGAAATGTCAGTTTGATGGCAAAGGGACAGTAACTGGTGGAGCCCATGCCCTGTATAGATCACTTCTGCTCATGTTCCATTGACCAAAGCAAGTCACGTGACTAAGGAAGTATTAATGTGGTAGGAGGTGAACAGGCTCAGAAGGGAAAGCCTATGACAAAGAGCTGAAATACATAGTTCTCTCACAAGAAAGGATGACTCACTGCCCAAGTACATTAAAAACTTAAATTATATTGCCTTATATTACCTTATGTTGCTTTATTTTTAAATTTAAAAAAAAATTAATGTTTATTTATTTTTGAGAGAGAGAGAGAGAGAGACTACACACAAGCAGGGAGGGGCAGAGAGACAGGGAGACACAGAATCGGAAGCAGGCTCTAGGCTCTGAGCTGTCAGCACAGAGCCTGATGCAGGGCTTGAACTCACGGACCGTGAGATCATGACCTGAGCCAAAGTCTGACGCCTAACCCACTGAGCCACCCAGGTGCCCCTATGTTGCCTTATTTTGAATGTGAATTAGTAAGACACTTAAAAATATATTAGAACATTGTATAGCCCCATTTACAGTAAACTAAGTAGAGAGGCTGAGAATATGGGACTGCTCTGAGAAAAAAGAATGTCAAGTAGATTTTGCAGTGGTAATGAAACCTGTGGAGAAGAATAAAATAAGTATGAGCCCTGGGTTTGTGACTTGATCTTTACTCTGACTTCTCCTGGTTACCTTTCAAAATCTGAACTTCGGTGGCACAAATGATGATCCCTCAACAAACTGAATATCAAACATTCACCAAGTAAGTGATTGCTGCAAGATATAAGCAGATTTAGCACATATAAACATGATATGAAATTGTAATATTGATGTGGACATGAGGCTCTTTTTCCCCTGAAGGGCTGCTGTGACATCCAAGTCAATGTAATGCAACAGCTCTCGAAGTGTGGTCCAGGAGACCACAGAGTCAGCAGTCTTTGGGAATTTGTTAAAAATACAAAATTGGGGGCCCATCTTTCTACCCAGTGAATTGGAAGTCCTGGGGTTGAGATCCTGCCAAGCCCTCCAACTATTTCTGAAATTCACTAAAGTTTGGAAACCACTGGTCAGGGAGTATTCTTAAGCCTCTGGGACTTCAAACCTGAATAGGTGATAGCTTGGGTCTTGAGTGCTAATGGCACATCAGCACCTTTGCTTCTGTCTAATAGAATCTAGTGCTGTTTACAATCTTCATCTTCACCTGAAACAACGTAGCCTATATAGCCTAGTGTTCTAAAACTTCAACTAGATCGTTGACATGGATTAGTGTGAGAAATATTTCTATATCACCGCATATTTGCTTTAAAAATATGTTTTAGCTATTTGCCTCACTATGCCACTTTGACCAGTGTTATGTGATCTTGAAATAAAAAACCTTGTCTTATTTTAGGGTCTGCTTTGCCAAAAATATTTATGGCTTTCCCAGCTTTGCCAGGATAGGAAAGCTGCAGGGGTTTGGTTTATAGCAAGCCGACTTGTGTAGGTCAAGGAGGCCTGTGGAAAAATCTGAACTGTGCCTCTTTCCCAAACCAAATTCAGGCCATGATCCAAGAAAAGGGAAATAAACACTCAGGTGAAGAATTGTTCATTTCTTCTGGAATATTTAAAAGATCTTTCCTAAGAAGACTTGATTTAAGATCAGAGAAATAGGATTAAAAATAAAGCTTTAGTGGAAATTGGTGAGTTTAATATTTGGGATTGGATAATTAGATAGTGCTGGGTTCCTAGCCTGTTTGAAATCTTCAGATCATTTTGGGATAATTCCTTTTTAGCAAAGTATAGTTCCTTACTTACGTTAGCACAGATATATTACTGACTGAACCTCCCATTGTTATTCTGGTTAATGTTTCTGAATATACTTTGGGTATTTTTGTAGATTTCTTTAAAAAAACTTCTGTCTATTTTAGAAAACTATGTTATTTTTTTAAATAGAAGGATGACTTCTATAACTGAAAATTTTTATGCTAAGATTTATGCTTTCTACTTGGAAGTGTTTACAGTTCATGCATTTAGATGCTTGCCTGACATTTTTACTTAGTCATTGTTGTATTTTGCACAATTTCTTTCCTTTAGAAGAAGGTACTAGGGGGAGGACATAAAGATATGGTAATATATTGATAGTTAACATGAAAATGAAAAAAAAGGGTAAAGAATACCTTTTCAAGATCATATTAATAATCCGATTTTCCCAGGACATATCAGTCTGGAAGCTGACATGAATAGGGTGCTACAATGAAAGAATACAGGGAAAAATAATAACAATAAAAAATGTATTTCTAGCAACTGCCATCGCTGCTATAGCACCTCCTGGCATCCCTGTGTGTCTTTCTCTGTGCCATCCATCACATCGCTGGTGTTGACACTCCCTTTGTGACGTCATTCACATTACAATACAGCCTTGCCTTCATTTCAGTTTCAAAAGCACTTACAGTGAAGTAAAGACAAGTACCTTCTCACGATTAAACTCTACAGATGTGTTCCTTCTTTTCCCACAGTAGCACTCTTTCCCCCTATTTGATTTACTGATCCAGTCTCTTACAGCCTCCTTCCCCAAAGAGTCTGGCACAGGTTTCCCGAGGGCTGTTCCAGGAGACAATTTGTGTGACACATTATTTTGCTTCTTTCTTCCCCTCTTGTTCCCAGTGTGTTCCAACTCAGATTCAAAAACAGTCCTACCAGGCATGAGCTTTTTTTGTTGTTTTTTTTTCAAATATATACAGTCCCTGAGAGGTAAAGAGTACACCATTTTTGCCTAAATGCTTTTAAAAAGCAATTTAGGAATCGGGTCCTGAGTTTAGGCCCTGTGTTGGGCTCCATGCTGGGCAAGGAGCCCACTTAATAAAATAAAATAAAAAAATAAATAAAATAAAATAAAGCATTTGCTATTTTTAAATGTTTGTTTATTTACTTATTTTGAGAGAGAGAGAGAATATAAGTGGGGTAGAGACAGAGAGAGAGGGAGAGAGAATCCCAAGCAGGCTCCGCACTATCAGCACAGACCCCAATGTGGGGCTCAATCCCATGAACTGTGAGATCATGATCTGAGCTGAAATCAAGAGTCAGACACTTAACTGATGGAGCCACCCAGTCACCTCTAAAATACATTTTAAAAAAAGAAAATACCATTTATATAATTTCAATAGTCATTATAGGGCCCAGAGTAGGGGGTGTTGAGTTAGCTTGGGAGTAAAAGAATCACAAGGCTTTGTCATGGTCATCTCTTACTTGATTATTGGTGCCTATTATGGACTAAATGTTTGTGTTTCCCCAAAATTCATATGTTGAAATCCTGACTCCCAATGTCATAGCATTAGGAGGTGAGACCTTTGGAAATGAATTAGATCATAAGGGTAGAACACTCATAAATGGGATCACAGAGGGGCTTCTGGTTGGCTCAGTCAGTTAAGCATCTGACTTTGATTTCTGCTCAGGTCGTGATCTCACAGTTCATGAGAAAGCCCTGAGTTGGGCTCTGGGCTGACAATGTGGAGCCTACTTAGGATTCTCTCTCTCTCTCTCTCTCCTCTCTCCTCCCCTCCCCCTGCTCATTTGTTCTCTCTCTTTCTCAAAATAAATAAACCTAAAAAAATAATAACAAATGGGACCACAGAGAGACTGTGGGGAGCTCTCTCCACTCTTTTGCATGTGAGGACACAGGGAGAAGTCAGCTATCTGCAACCAGGAAGTGGGTTCTCACTGGATACCCAATTGGCTAATGTTTTGATCTTGGACTTCTAGCCTCCAGAACTGTGAGAAATAAATGTTTGTTGTGTAAGCCATCTAGTCTATGATATATTTGTTATCAAAACCCAAGCTAAGACAGTACCCAAAAATACGGTGCCAGGGAGGAGCAAAATGACCAAAGGGCAAAAACTTAAATAAGATCACGATCCAAGATAGTAGGTAAAATATTTTATTGAATGAAGTATGGCAGTGGGGAAGGAGCTTAGAATGAAACATTCATTGAAGAATAGAATCAGGAGACATTAAAGACTCCAATGGGTCCAAGAGAGGTTCAGAAGCACAGAGATCCATAAGCACACAAGCACTGTCTATGACAGCGGTCTTCTTATGCACAAGATGAGGAATTTAAAGTAAAAGCTATTCCAGACCTATTAATATAGTCTTTTACTATCCTTTGCATTATTTAGAGATTGGGAGCTTCCTTAGACTTGACTTTGGGTGTAAGCTGCTCTATCCATTTAATTCAACTTTGATCAACACTGAATCAACCATTCCTTCCTTTATTTTAACCTTTCTTTCATATACTGGTTGCTTCTCTCTGTGTTGCATTTATGTGTAATCTTCACCCCCACTTTCCACCTTACCTACACTTCATGATTTACAGTCTTGTAAATCTTACTAACTGATTGTCTACCCTGAGCTAAAACACCAATGGTGAAGAAGCATCACTAACTCTCAAAGTTGTTGATCTTTTTCATTTTCAAATGGCTTTGATTGTTAGAAATGTCTTCCTTCTGATCACAAAAGCATGTACTCTACAATATGATTGTGCAAGTAAAATGTGGTTTCTTTACTACATCAATGGCTGCACTGATGTCTATAATACCTGCCTACTACACACACAGACATTCCAGAAAATATGGACACTGCAGACTTACAAATGGATGATATTTCTGTCTCTTTTGATTCAAAGCAGAATATTCATTATTTCTAAATTGCACCTTCCTTGCAGGCTGGTTTCAACAATACATTTTTGATGACTGAATTTCCTTAGGTAATTGCCCAGTCTTTCAGGTTTTGCTCCTGTTTCTTTGTTCCCCCAAGATGGTATCTAAGTAGATGAGGACAGCTTACTGTATTTCCCTGTCATCAGGGAAGAAGGTTCCTCATATTCATATGGTATCCTCCAGATTATCTAGTCTCTGATGTGAAAGTGCAATATAGTCTGCCTCTTGGTATTGAAAATTTTGAGGGATGAATGGTCCCATATAGTATTACAGGCAAATATGAAAGTACTCAACACTGCAGCCCATGAGCTTGGCAATTTTACCCCCATTGTGAAAGAGCCCACCCATGATAACCTCTTTAATTTAATGTCTCTGTTCATCTACTGGTGCTGCCAGCACATCTGCGGCCCCTTACTAGGACATGTGGGAACCATTGGGGTCCCTAAACACAAAATATAGGCCAAGGGAAACCAGGAACATGGCTACAACTTGGTAGATATCCAATATCCACAAATGCCTCTGAGGTATCTTTTCTTAGCAATGTTTGTTATGGCGCTAAGCTAAACCCTGTCACCTTCTTTGGGACCTGAAGCTCCCCATTGCTAAACGGGGGGAAACTATCCCTATTTCTAACATTCACAATCATTGTCACTCCTTAAAAAATTTTTTTTACTGTTTATTCATTTTTGAGAGACAGAAACAGAGATTGAGAGGGAGAGGGATGGAGAGAGAGGGAGACACAGAATCTGAAGCAGGCTCCAGGCTCTGAGCTGTCAGCACAGAGTCCAACATGGGGCTTGAACCCACAAAATGTGAGATCATGACCTGAGCTGAAGTCAGATGCCTAACCGACTGAGCCACCCAGGCACCCTGTCACTCCTTTTAAAGCTCAGCCAATTGAGAAGAGTGTCTAACCCTTTTGCTCTACTCTGTCTCCTTTCTTCCACAATCCCTGAAATGTGATGCTTTTCTCTACCTAATATCTGTCCAGGTTTGCAAGCCTAATAGCCAGCAATGTGCTGACAAATGTTTAACAACTGGCACTTTGTGGGAAGAAAACTAATTTGTAGGGTTTGCAGAATTTCATGGGGTAAGTGCTCCTACACAGCCAATTTCTAGCTACCAACATGATGTCTCTAAATGAGTTATGGAGTGATGCATATAACTAGGTCTTGGAAGCCAGTACCAGCCCACCCCAGCACACCTGCTTAAGGTCTAATGATCACACACTAAGCAGAGGATTTGCTGTACAATTATCTGTGATCTGAATCTTTTAGCTTTCCTAAATTGATAGACTAACAATATTCTTTTTCTCCCTTTTTATTCCAGTTGAGCTGCAACTACAGTGCATATTCAGGGAGGATTATGTTTTGTTTCATGTATTTATCAAATTTTCCATTGTTTCAGGAAACTTTCATGGTATTTGAGCAGCCAACAAATCACACCTTTGTGAATCTGTTGGTTCATGACCTTGGGAATTCCTGGGTAGGATTTGAAAGTGGCCCTTGTAAACAGAGAGCAGGGGGAGATGAAAGAAAGGTCAGAACACTCCAGATTGGTAGGTGACAGCTTCAGTAAGCAAGGGAAGTTACACTCAAGCCTTGTCTTGAGTGACTGCAAGATCTTCTTGGATCTTTACACCCACCCCCTCAGAGTCTTGAGTTTATACAGAGGACTTAACCAGGTTCAGTCACACATCCAGTCCAGATGGTCTCCTTAACACATTACTCTCTCAAGGTTGCATTCCCAAAGTGGCTCCTAGTGTGGGCACAGTGGGCAGAACATACATTCCAAGGACAGGGGAGGGGCTGGAGCCTCTGATTGCCCAGCTCTCAGGCCAACCTGCTGTCACATACTCTCAATGACTTCCTCTGATTCAATCTGCATTTATCTCTCGAGATTTGTGTCAACTGGTATTACAGGCAAAATTCCATGATTTCTCCTTATATAGTGAAACCCAATAATTGACATATTGAAGTATACATTAATTTATCATAAAATTTTCTCCTTTATAGTTTTTCCAAACTGACAAGTGTGTTTGTAATATATTTAAAGTGCACAATATGATGATTTGATGTATATATGCATTGTGAAGGATTCTCCCCCATCAAGTTAATCAACACCTCCATCACCTCACACATTTACCCTTTTTTATTTTATTTTATTTATTTTATTTTATTTTATTTTATTATTTTATTTTATTATTTTATTTTATTATTATTTATTTTTTGTTAAATTTTTAATCTTTATTCCTTTTTGAGAGAGAAACAGAGTGTGAGCAGGGAAGGAGCAGAGACAGAGGGAGACACACAATCCGAAGCAGGCTCCAGGCCCCGAGCCATCGGCACAGAGCCCGACGCAGGGCTCAAACCCACAAACCGTGAGATCATGACCTGAGCTGAAGTCGGACGCTCAACCGACTGAGCCACCACGTGTCCCTATTTTATTTTATTTTAATTAATTAATTTTGGTGAGAACATTTATGCTCTACTCTCTTGGAAAATTTTAATTATACAATATAGTATTATATCAGCTACAGTTATCATGTTATACATTAAATCTTCAAACTTTATCCATCTTATAACTGAAAGTTTATACCTTCTAACCAATCTACTCCTATTTCCCACATACCCTAGCCCTTTGGCAAGCACTGTTCTGTTTCTGCATTTCTTTGTTTTAGATTCCATGCAAGTGATACCATGCAGTATTTGTCTTTCTCTGTCTGACTTATTTCATTAGCATAATGCCCTCCAAATCCATCCATGTTGTTGTACATGATGGGATTTTCTTCTCTTTTTTTAGGATGGAAAAATTCTCCTCGTGTGTGTGTGTGTGTGTGTGTGTGTCCTATTTTATTTATTTAGTCATCTTGCCGATAAACATTTAGGTTGTTTCCATCCTTGACTATTGTGAATAAAAGCCAGATATAACCTGCAATTTCTTTTTCCAAAAAATAAACGTTGCAAAAAACATGGAAATACAGATCTCTTTAAGATAATAGTTTCATTTCCTTTGGCTGTAGGACCAGGAGTGATATTGCTGGATAATAGGGTGGTTCCATTTTTAATTTCTTGAGGAAGCTTTATGCCATTTTCTGTAGTGTCTGGGTCATCTCATACCACCAATAACAGGGCACAATGGTTCCCTTTTCTCCACAGTCTTGCCAGAATTCGTTATCTCTCATCTTTTTGATAGTAGGTATCATAACAGGTTTTAGGTACCTCCCTTATATGAAGACTGGGAATTACAAATTATCTAGGTGGGTAGGTTACATTAGTAATGAATTTTATTTTGGTAAAGGTGACTGTTTTAGATTAGGATCCCCAATAAGCAGGCCCTGAGAAAGGATTTGAATGCAAGGAGTGTTTTTGGGAAGTAATCCCCAGGATGCACTGGCAGGGAGGTGTGGAGTGAAACAAGAGAGGAAGGGACAGGAGAGCAGGTGCATTAAAAAGCAAGTTAGCTTCCATGAGCCCCTGAAGCACCATCTCTTTGGAAGCTTCTGAGAGAGTGTGCAGAACACCACCATCTCTCAACTATCACACCTGAGATGTTAGGAAACTAGAGTGTAAGTTATCCATTGCCATTTGTCATTGACTGGGGGCAACTGCCAGGGACTCTGGCTCCCCAGCACTTTTGGCCTGATTCATGTATGGATCAAGCATGGACCTGTGGCTACAGAAAGACCTCAGGCAGAGGGGCACAAGTGTTAACACAAAGAGATTTGTAGGCAATTTTAGGGCAAGTGCTGATAAGAGGGACACGACCAATGTCTGCTCCAGTCCACCCCTTGTACCACCACATCCACTCAGGCCCTGCCTGAAGTTATCTGTTTTGTAACTGATTCCACAAAGTTCTGGCAAGTCTCTCTCTCTCTCTCTCACACACGCATACACACACACACACACACACACACACACACACATACACACACATAATTTCCGAAACAAAACTACCTCATTTATTACCCATTTTATTTTTATTTTTTAAAATTTATTTATTGAGACAGAGAGAGAGAGAGAGAGAGGGTAGGTGAAGGGCAGAGAGAGAGGGAGAGAGACTCCCAAGCAGGCTCAGCACTGTCAGCACAGAGCCCGATGTGGGGGCTCGAACTCACCAACTGTGAGTGAGAACATGACCTGAGCTGAAACCAAGAGTCAGACGCTTAACCAACTGAGCCACCCAGGTGCTCCTCCACCGCCTGTTTTAGAGTCTCCTCACTTTCAGACAGCACTTGTCCTGGCTTACGTCTCCCACCTGGTTGGACAACACAGACCTAGGTCCTCGGTGCATTGTCTTGAAGATGTCAGATTATCCCCTGAGATGGAACGCACCAGGAGGCTCCACAGTGAATTCCATGAGTTCTAGCCATGTTCCTCTCTGCTCCCAGTATGCAGCACAACCCTATCAGCTCATGACAATCATTATAGTAACTCTTTTCTTTGCCCGCTCTTCTATTGGCATGGGATGCCCAATATGCCTGGATAGCAGCCAAAGTTCTAGGTGCAGTGAAGGCTCTGCCCCGCCACCCTTCCCTCCCCCATTGTCTGTGCCCTTATGAGGTCATTCTCCATTCTATCCTGCTAACATGTTCTGGCCTGCCACAGTGTGTGAGACTAGCGCTCGCTGCAACCAGAAAACGTCCCCTGGCAGAGATCAGCAATCAGAAGTCACTGGTGTGTACAACCAAGGGATATGGGAGAGAAGTGACAGCATCTGTTACACTTATGCTACAAAGTATTTGTTATGGGGGGGGGGGGTATGATCTTGTGGTTTATAAGAAAGACATATTTGTTCTTATGGCACAGAGCTCCTAAAGCTCTTGGAATTTCCTAAGTGATGAGAGTGATAAAAGTCTCTTTTGTTATGTTAATGAGACAGCTCTCGGAAAGCACCTAAGGATAGGTGCAGAATCAACCAGGTGCTTTGAGAGTTGGAACTCTCAGCCCCATCCCCAACCTCTAGGGAGTGGAGAGGGGCTGGAGGTTGAATTAATCACCAATGGCCAATGATTATAATCATGCCTATGGAATAAAGACACCACAAAAACGCAAAAGGAGAAAGACTGGAGAGCTTCCAGGTTAGTGAGCGTGTGAAGTTCAGGGACAGTGGCATACTCAGAGAACATGGGAGCTCTGCACCATTTCCCCACACTTTGCCCTATGCATCTCTTCTATCGGCTGTTCCTGAGTTACATCCTTTTATTATTTATTTATTTATTTATTTAAATGTTTATTCATTTTTTGAGAGAGAGATGGAGACAGAGCATGTTTGGGGGAGGTGCAAAGAGAGAGGAGGAGACAGAATCCAATGCAGCCTCCAGGCTCTGAGCTGTCTGCACAGAGCCCAACACGGGGCACGAACCTACAAACTGCGAGATCATGACCTGAGCAGAAGTCTGACGCTTAACCCACTGAGCCACCCATGCACCCCGAATTAATGGACCCGTAATCTTGTAGGTAAAGCATGTCCCTGAGTTCTGTGAGCTGCTCCAGCAAATTAATAGAACCCAAGGAGGAGGTCATTGAATCGATCAGCTAATCTATAGCTGATTGACCAGAAGCACATGTGACAAACAGGGCTTCAAGGTCAGAAGACTGGGGGGGGGGGAAGGAATGGGGGAGTCTTGTAGGACTGACCCCTTAACCTGTGGGATCTGATACTATCTCTGGGTAGATAGTGTCAGAACTGAAGTGAATTGTAGACGCCTTGCTGTTGTCTGAGAACTGCTTGCTTGGTAGTATGGGAGAAAAAAGTCACACTGGAGTGTGATAATAGATATAAGGTAAAGAACCACTGGCTATACTATGACCTATACATTTATGTACCTAATTGCATTTGATAGCTGGACTCTAAATCTTTTATCACTCAAGATATCCCTTATTTTATTTTATCCTTCATGTTATCATTTGGACATCAAAAATCTTTACATAAGGAAGTCCTGGGGACAGAGAAAAGGAAATAAAGCAGAGCAGACATAACCAGTGTCCTCCCAATTTTCAGGACCTCTTCAATAAGGACAGAGAAATACAGCTGTAAAAGTGAGCAGGACTTGAAGAGCTCAGTTACTGAGTACAACGTGTGAGTTTTCCGCAATCAAGTGGTAACAGAGAGTAGTCTGTTCAGATCCCACTTAGCTCTACTGCTTGGGTGCAAGAGGGAACTTATTTTAGCCGTCGGCCCAAATATATTGGTTAAATTATTACCATTTTAATTTGGAGGCAGCTGAGAAAATATATGGCAATTACCCCCAGTGACCACTAGATTCAAGATGTCTTTTCATTCATTAATTATTAAGGATTGGGCTTTTGTAAGAGGAGGTGATGGTGACCTCTCTCTCTCCCTCTCCCTCTCCCCCCCCCTTTCATTTAACACCTCTTTCATAGAGGTGCTGTGAGGATTTCTGCCTGTGTGGTAATGAGGTTCAGTAGCCTGCTTTGAATTTGTCAGTGGAAAAGGTGTTATAAAATTTTAAAGTAAAAAATATACTACTACTAATAAGGATGTTGATCTTGAAATGCAATATGAAAACCAGAGACTGGAAATTTAAAATTTGTAATGAAATGCTCTAAAGCTGTGATCTCTTCAGACCTCTGGAGTTCAGCAGGGGTGGGCCCAGGGAAGACTTGGATGGAAGAAGATGCAGGATGTGGTGGCGGTGATTCAGTAGGTGGCCCTCTTCCATCCCAAGGTGGTCCGGAGCCAGCTCCCAGCCCTGGGTTATGGAGCACTGTGCTGCAGGAGAACCATCCATTGGATGAGATGTAAGACTGAGTTTCTGACCACCTCTGCTCATTAAAAATTCTGGGGCATTTTTATAAGGTTAAGGATGTATCCTTGTGTTCTACAATCTGGTTCCAGTTGGGTAGCAATATTGGCTTCTTGGTAAAGTCTAGAGAAAAGAAAATGCATGGAAATTTCAGGAAGATGGTTAGCATTCCTATAGGAGAACATGCAGATAGATTAATTCAAAATTTTATCCCCAAATCTTATTTTACAGAGTAGCAAAACAAAACACCTGTTTGAGTAAGTTTCTTATTGGAGTGTAAATGTATTTGTAGATGAGAGATAGATCCCCTTTCTTGGTAAGTTTATATAATAGGGGTTAATTTAAGGAGCCACTCCAGTATTTATATACGGTGATGAAATGTAATTTGAGGTATTTTCTGGGCTTTGGTTCAGTCCTTTGAATAACTCATCTTTGGGATAGTAAATGGAAAAAGATACATAGTGAATGATAATTGTGTTGATTTAGAATAACCTGAAAGCTTTTCTTCACCCCGTTTAGCTCTGTGTCATCCGTAACTTCCTGAACTCTTAGTTCTATGTCACCTATAACTTTACATGTAATACACTGTGATTACAAAAATCAGAGCAAGAATGTAAAATTTATTCTTAATAAGAAAGGGACTAGGGTAAAAAAAAAGAAAAACAAAAATTAGTATAAAGATTAGGTCAAGGAGAGAAGAGTGATTATCAGAGAAAACTTGTGCATTCTGAGATTTATTCAGAGTCACCCCTTTTTTGGGATGTGAGAAGAACCACTTTGCTTTCTCCCATGCATCACTTACTATTCTTACTGAGCTCAAAATGCCCCATTTCTAGATTTTTGTTAAAGAAAATCATTGAGCCTAAGCTCCCTATGTAATTTGCCATTTCTGTGGAAAGTTACCATAGCGCTGTGGTTCCTGTAGAATGAAAAAAATGCCTCACAGCTTCAGGCAGACATCAGCTCAGATTAACTAATATGGCACTTCCCTCTCTGCCTCTGAATGTGAGATATTGATTATATTGAGAAGCCCTGATGTCTTCTTTTCTGAACTCCGTATTAATGGAAGAAATAGTAGACTAGCATATTGCTTTCTGTATTTAAGTCTTTATGAGTACATAATAGTTACCTATGCACACTGATTACTTCTTTTCTACAGTCTCTGCAGGTAGTTATTTTTAAATGCTATATTTTGACACTTTTGCTATGCTTTTAACATACTTATTGTGTTCAAGCCAACCAGACATGCCATAGTCATAAGTGAGATTGCCCTTTGGGGGCTAATGCTTTGAGGGAGGCAAGAATATAAGAGACAGTATAACAGTATAATAAATAGCCCTAGATTCTGTAGGATCCAATGCAGCTACAAATAAAAATAACATGTAAATGTAAGGATAACTGGTCAAGTGCCAGTATTCTTTAGCTACATTTACTTAAAGGTACAAAATATATAATTGCTGGATCATGGTATCAACAGATCAGGAATCCAGACTGAATCGTGGGGTACCTTAGCCGAGGGACCCGAAATATCTGCATCTCTGTTTATATTTATTATGAATTATCCTCGTTTATAGCAGTTAGGATGCTACCATTCTCTCCTCCCATTTCATGTGAACAATGTTAATAAATCGTCTTTAAAAGCAAAGACTAAAACTATATTTAAATGAAGTTCCCCCAAAGTTCATGCTATACCACTTTTCTTTTACAAAAGACCTACATTGGTACCTGTTTTTGCTAACTGAAAGAAATCGAAGACGATTTTGACATTTATGAAAAGAGGCAAAAAGTGCAAATAACATTCAGCATGTGTTTGACAGCGAGCCGAGCTGTTACAGAAGCCGTGCACACTCTGAGCAGCGAGTGGTACCAACAAGCTTCTTCCTGACAACTACGCTGAGCATCTCAGCATTAAGCCACCATGACTTTGACCTGTGTCTGTAGGCATTTGTGCTTTATCTCAATTTATTTGTGCACCCGTTAGCAGGATGTGTCTTAAAGTATCAGCAAAGCCTCAGAAAGGTTATTTTTGGGGTCTGGGAATGCTCAAAATTTTCCCAATGGATTAATGGTAATTGCTTCTTTGCTTGACTCCACTTGGGCTTACAAAACTTTACATAGATACACTCTACTTTCAGATCGCAGGGGAAGCCTGTACTTGTAAGTATTTCTTTTCAGGATAAACTGCTCTATGAGAGCCAAATACTAAATTTTTATATTTTTAATATTCTTTAGTTATACATTTATTTTGCTTTACATGATATCCAGCAATTATTTTATAACAGAATTAACCAAATATCAAAAGAATTTCAATGTGTGACTAGTACAGAGAAAACCAGTACATTTTTAAAAAATGATCTGCCTAAGCATAGGCAGAAGTAATAGCAATTCTCTTTTTAGCAGTATCACAGATAATGCAAAATATAATTTGTTTTCTTTTTATATTATAGATTTACATGTAGTTGTGAGAAATAATTAACAAATTCACATACCCTCTACTCAGTTTCCCTCAGTAATAACATCTTGAAAAACAATAGTACAATATCACAAGCAGGACATTGGCATTGATATAGTCAAGATACAAAACAGATTCAGCAACACCAGGATCCCTCCAGGTGACCTTTTGTAGCCATACATATTTCCTAACCACTCATTCCCTGCACCTGGCTCCCAACCTCTGCCAACCATTAATCTGTTCTCCATTTCTATACTTGTTTAAATTTCAAGAATGTTATGTAAACAGGGTCATACAATATACAACATTGGGGGTTGGCTTTTTTCATTCAGCTCAAGTGTCTGGAAATTTATCTAAGTTTTTGTGTGGATCAGTAGTTTGCTGCTTTTAATTACTGAGTGATTGGTATTCTGAAAAATACATTTGTTAAGCTCTAAACACACCTTACTAGGAATGCTGCTTTACCTAGGGGATCCTTGTTTTTGAGTAAAGTGCACAATGAAAGAATAATAACATAATGAGAGGGCTATTTCTTGCTACAGTCTACTTTTAAAATTCTGGTAGTTTAAATGAACTATGAGCAAAAACAACATGAATGTATCTGGAAAACACAGTTAACATATTTTTAAATTACATTAATATAAACATGCATCCATGATCATGGGAAGTAATACAACAGTTTTCTTCTCTTCTGTAGCGCAAAACCAGACTTAGAGCATTCCAGAATGCTGCTGATAAGCAGGTATAAAGGTACAAAAGATACTGAAGGGCCAAAATCCATGTTGCTCAATAAGCTGTTCTACAAACTGGGAATCTCTCTCTCTCTCTCTCTTTCTCTCTCTCTAATGTTTATCTATTTTTGAGAGAGAGAGTGAGAATACAAGTGGGGTAGGAGCAGAGAGAGAGGGAGAGAGAATCCCAAGTAGGCTCCATGTGTCAGCACAGAGCCTGACACAGGGCTCCAACTCATGAACCATGAGATCATGACCTGAGCTGAAATCAGGAGTTGGATGCTTAAACAACTGAGCCACCCAGGCACTCTATCTATTGGGGAAAATAAAGCTTCATAAGATTTCAAATATTTTGAATGCTGGCTGCTATGTATGGAAACTAACAAAGTCTTATTTCGTATTTCCCCAAAAGCAGAATTGGGAAATATATTTGAGAAGAGGCAAATTTTATTTCAGTGTTAGAGAAGCCTTCTCCCTGCCTTTGTTTTACTGAGATATAATATGTATAGACATTTGGCTAATTATGATTTCCTCCAAAATGATAAGGAGGCTCAAAACATTTTATTAGCCTTTAGGAACACTGGTGGATGTCATTTATAAAAGAGGATTACATTTATAGACCAAAGATGTTTCTGAGCTATGCATAATTTTTTTCCTGGCATCTTTTTATGACATGCACAAAAAGTAATAGTTTGGGTGCTATTATAACTTCTGAGGGTAAAGTAAAACTAACTTTAAAATTCAGTGGTATTGGAGTATCAAAATAAATAGGCTATACTTACATATTTTTTCTATCAAGTAACCATCAAATTTTTCTCTATAAATATGCTCTAATTGAAAACACAAATGATCCTTAAATTCGAACATTTTAAAGTGGACTGCATATCAGTATCAGCTGTAGAACTGAGGTATTTGCTCAGGGAGTCAGTAAGAGCTCAGTCCTGGACAATCTATCAGTACTTTATTTGGTGGACACTGTATTTTTTTCTTCTACTTCTCCCCCCCAAAGTAGATTTTTTTTTTTCATGTTATTACATATTCCTTTTAAATTTTAGTAAAATGTGTCCCTCTTTATAAAAGTACTTGATGTCTTCTTTGGATAGAGAGGCTCTTTACTGCACCTACATAAATATGGAATGTCATTCATTGATGAAGATGGTGTTACAGAAAATCGGGGTAACTCTTCCCCTATTACGTGTTCTCTGTTCACCTTTGCCTCAACATCAAAATATTTAGTTTCTGTGATTTATTATTGTATGGCTTTGTCCAGAGTCCAGTGGAAGAGATCTGTTGTTTGGATTTGAAAATTAAAGTGAATGGTCTCAAAAAACAAGGCATAAGAGTGAATCTTTATTACTCCAGGCTGTTGTTAACATATTGCATATATTTTGAGATGAGGGTTATTTTTAAAGTAATTATTACTGCTCAGAGATTAGTTCACATTCAGTCCAACCCCTATCCTCTTACTACCATTTACTTCAGACACAATTGAAAATTACTATTCATAATGATGAGTCTGAGACACTAGACAAGTTTGAATCATCACAGAAAGATTCAATTAAACCTGTCATGCTGATCGCACTAAAGCAGAGAAGTGGAACAATTTATTTAAAAAAAAAAACTCTTTAGGGGGCGCCTGGGTGGCTCAGTCAGTTAAGCATCTGACTCTTGATTTCAGCTCAGGTCTTGATCTTGGGATCGTGAGTTCAGACCCTGAACTGGGCTACATGCTGACATGGACTCTGCTTAAAACAAAAGCAAACTCACAAAAAAACATAAAGCCTCTTTAAAACAGTAATATGAGCATTTTTAAAGCTCTCACTACTCATACTATTTATAGTATTTTGCTATTTGTATGAAAATAGATGTACAATAAATGCATTCACAGCTCTTTTATTTGACTCAGGTACTATGTGCTCTGTTGTCATGGCCTGTGATTTCCTTCCTTCTTAATAGTCTTGTCCTCTGAGGTTGAGACATTAAGGGTGTCGAGGAAAGCCTTAAGTCTTCACTTCTATACAGAACATCACCTTTAGATATGTACGTATATGAGACTCTTAAGTGAAAAGCATATGGACTACACACATTTTATCATTTATCATTATTTAGGAGACTAACTATACACACACACACACACGCACACTCACTTGTATCATTACATAATGATTCACTTTGAAGAGTTGCAGTTGTAGAGGAGTTACTGAAATTACTGGTGTTACTAATGAGTTACTAATATGATCAATGAGAATAACTGATGTGATGGAGAACACATCAACGTATGGTAGGGAAGATTTGGATTCTAGGCCTGGCCATGATCATGTCCATCCTACAAATCATACCGAGTATGTCTCATTTCCAAATTTGAAAACTAGATAAAAATCATGCATTTGAGTTGGAGACCAACTGAGGGAATTTATGGGGAAGTGGCTGGAAGGAAGGGCTAAGAAATGTGAACATGGTAGTCTGCAAGCTACTGAGACCTTGGGATTCACCCCATGTTTATTTTAACAGCCTTCAGAAGGCGGCTTTATATTTTATTAGTGAATCAAATATTAACTGTTTCAAAAATTCCCAGATAAAGTGCCACCAGTTAGAGGTGTGCCTGAGATTATGATCTCCTCAGGCCCTGTGCCTGAAACCTTTGTCTGCAAAGGGCTTTGTCCTTTAAATCCGATGTGACAATAAATATTATAATTTTCTGCATGTGCCACAAAGTGAACAAGGTTGGGAACCCCTGTACCTAAAGCACTCTGATTTCCTTGACAGTTTGTTTAGAAAAGGTGGAGCCAGCAGTTAACAACATCCAAACGTGTTGTAGGAATGCCAGCTGTGTGTCAGACAACGTGGATACAGAGGGCATGGAGGGTAAAGTAACTGTCCTGGTGGTTTGTGCTGCAGACAGTCTGACGCTTTGTTAAAAACTTTTGCATGGGTCACCATCAGTCCTCACACCTTGCATTTTCCTTTAGTGTTTCTGTGCAAGTTCACAATTGTATTTCGAAAGCTGTTACTTAAATTCTTTGGAAATTAAACGGGGGCAGCACTCTACAGAAAGAGTGGGATGTTTGCACTTAAAAATACAAGTTTTCTATGTGTTTTCTTCTGACTAGATGTGGAGCAATGAGTATTAGTATGGTCTATCTTGGCAAAATGTTTAATATTTTAAATTTAAAAAATTTTTTAACATTCATTTATTTTTGAGAGACAGAGCATGAGTGGGGGAGGGGCAGCGAGAGAGAGGGAAACACAGAATCCGAAACAGGCTCCAGGCTCTTAGCCGTCAGCACAGAGCCCGACGTGGGGCTTGAACCCACAAACTGTGAGATCATCACCTGAGCTGAAGTCAGACCCTTAATCGACTGAGCCACCCAGGCACCCATCGATTTAATGGTTTAAATTTAAATTCAACTCCTAAAGTAGCGTTGTTAATTGGAATAGCTGGAAACTATGTCACAGATCACGATGTGAGAGTTATGACTCTTTAGTAATTTTTATTTAGACATCTCCTAATCCTCCTTTCTCAGCTGACTTGCTACCCAGATGCATATGGTTAAACTGATTTTTTTTCTGCTGGGCCCACAAGAAAACAGCTGTGGATTATGGACATTTCATCTGAGAATCCATACGGAGCTTTCAAAACAGTGATTTTTTAAAAGCAACTTTCTATTAAAAAAGTGATGCTCCATGATTCTGCTTATCAGTCCATTCTGGGCAGCAGAATCTTCCAGGCAAGATTTTGAGGGATCTGTCCACTTGAGCAATTAGTTGTATAAACATATGAAGATTGTCTTTAACTTAGACTTTGACAGAGATACCTGTTTCTTTTATTTGTGCATCTATTATTCGTTGACTTTCTTCATTCATCAAGTATTTATTCAGCAAGTATGCACAGAACTACTACCATGTTCCGAGCACTATTAGGGTCATCGGTACTACCCAGCAAACAAGCCAAAGATGTCCATGGCCTTTGTTCACAGGGCACTTACACCCTAGTGAAAGGAGATGTAGGATAAACAAGACAACAAATAAATGAGCAAGACTATAGCTAAGTGCTATAAATAGACTGCAACGGGTAGTGTGGTAATAAATGAAAAAAATGTGTGTGTGCACAAGGAGACCCAAGACTTTTTCATGTTTGGGAAAAAGCTTTTCTAAAAAGGTAACGTTTCAGGGGCGCCTGGGTGGCTCAGTTGGTTGAGCTTCCGACTTCGGCTCAGGTCATGATCTCTCGCGGTCTGTGAGTTCGAGCCCCGCGTTGGGCTCTGTGCTGACAACTCAGAGCCTGGAGCCTGCTTCGGATTCTGTGTCCCTCTCTCTCTGCCCCTCCCCCACTCATGCTCTGTCTCTCTCTGTCTCAGAAATAAATAAACATTAAAAAAAATTAAAAAAGGTAACATTTCAGATGAGAACTGATGGAGCAGAAGGAGGCAGCTGTGTGAAGTTCTGTAAATACTAAGGTCATGAGCAAGATTTTCAATTTGACCTGCTAAAGAATGGAAAGATGGCTTGAGGAGCAGGAGACGAACCCATCAGAAACCACTATTCAGGTGAGGCTATTACATTTTTTAAATATAATTTCTTTTAATGTTTATTTATTTTTGAGAGAGACAGAGCGTGAGTGGGGGAGGAGCAGAGAGAGAGGCAGACACAGAATCCAAAGCAGGCTCCAGGCCCTGAGCTGTCAGCACAGAACCTGACGCGGGGCTCAAACTCACGAACTGTGAGATCATGACCTGAGGTGAAGTTAGATGCTTAACTGAGTGAGCCACCCAGGCTCCCCGAGACTATTGAATTTTAAATTAATTAAAATAAAATATAAAAACTCAGTTCCTTGGTGGCACTATGTTTCAAGTTCTCAACAGCCATATGTGACTAGTTGCCACCATACTTGCCAGTGCAGAGTATATCTGCATCATTGAAGAATGTTCCGATGGACAGTGTGGCACTAGTGAAGTAGGAGAATTGGAATAGGGCAGGTCACAGAGAGTGGTTTGCAAAGATCATGAAGGTCCCTGTAGGTGGCCATGAGAACTGCAAGTTCAGTGGAAAGCCTCTGGATGGTTTTAAGCAGGGAGTGACATCATCTGACTTGCATTTTAAAACTCTCATTCTGACTACTGTGTGGAAAATGGTAGGAGAGCAAGACCAGTGAGAAAGTTATTGCAACGTCCTGGCCAGGGATGATGATGGGTCTTTGGTTGGTTATTGTAAGAGGGAGGGTGAAAAGTTGATGGACTCAGGATCTATTTTAGAGGTGGAATCAAAAGGACTTGCTAATCGATTGGAAGTAAAATAAGGTAAATAAAAGAAGGAATTGAAGGCAGTGCCCTCTTTTGGGACCTGAGCAGTTAGGCTCAAGGCTTTTCGCTCAGGTGCTTAAGCTTTTTCCTATGGTAGGAGGACTGGGGAGAAATAGTTTGGGGTGGTGGGGATTGGTGGAGGATGGCAGGGAGGGAGTTGGAAGTCAGGAATTTTGTTTTGGATGCATTGTATTTTAGATACCCATTTGATATATATGCATATCATATATATACATATATATATAGGTCAGGGAGGTCAGGGAGGTAGTAGGGAATGAATAAACCCCTGCTATAGAGTATAAACTTTTAAAATTTAACAGAATTCCCTTAAGCATAACTATATTTGGCAAATGATATGCAACCGGGCTGATTTCTAGATCCTCTTCACAAAGCACTAATGAAAACACGGTTGCTAGATTTAGCTAAGTGGAGAGCTTTACCAAATGGATTTTTCCTTTCCATTTTCCATACTCTACTTTCCCGTGGGTGCCTTTTTCTTATCCTTTGGCTGTGTTGTCACGTTCTGAATTGGGATTCATCGCTATCTGTAGAAAATAGGCAGTTTTATATCTGGGTGATTATTCAGTGTCCACTTTATGTACTGGGTCTCACTTCACTTAATATATTCTGCTCAAAGTTTGTCACTTTTTCAGTATAGTGTTGTAGCTTTCTGCATCTCTCTAGTAAGAGTATTTGTTATTTTCATTCATCTGCTTCCAGGTTTGGAATGATAATGAAGGTAAAGGGGTGAGGGAATCCACCTTATTTCCTCTGGGTGGGACAAATAACTTTCTGGGTGTGATTTTCGTTGAGAATGGGGAGAAGCCCAGATGCCAGGACATTGCCTCTGTAATACCATGGAATACCTCAAGGATGTCAGTTTCACATTTAGATCTAGTATTTTTGTGTTGGTGCATTAACAAATGTCATTCTTATTTTTTCTATTACAGTTTCTTAAAATGTCGACATTCCATCTCTCATAAATTCATTTTTTATGATGATGATTATTTTCTAAAGAACTGAGATAATTGTGGGGGTGGGAAAGAGAGAAAAGTGAAATATTCTAAAATTCCCCTCACTATGCCTTTCTTTCTAACCTTGATACATGCCGTATTTTTCATTTTAATATGCTGTTTCTGATCACCATTGGATATTAGCATGATTTTCCATTCAAGGGTTTTTACTCTGAAGTGTTCCAGGTAGGCTCTGGCATATGAATCATATATCTAAAAAGGAAACTCAGAAAAGTATGTGTGCATGCTAGGGGGCTCATTTGTCTTTGGCAAAGACATTGCTGCTTCTGTTTCCTTAATTATCAAACAGATGGTGCCCACTGCCATTGACTAGCTGCCCAACTTGTTCTCCACGTGATAGTATAGTTCTGGACATCTGATGGAGAGTTGTATCATCATAGCTCCTCGTATCCATTTATATCATAAATTAATATTAATACCTGCCTCTAAGGAGAGCAGGCTGTTTCCCGTAAAGCTAAGTTTAAGACTTCAGCCATCTTCTTCCCCCTACCTCTATGAATTAATTTTATCTCAAGTATCTCCTTTGGCTTTTCTTTATATTACTTCATCTCTACACACAAAATACAGTGGCATATTGAACCAATTATCCAAATACTCCAGGCTAACAACACACTTTAACCTGGAATGTCAAGATAATTAAGACAAAATTGGATTATTATTAATATTAGTGAAGGCAAATGACATCTAAAGTAGCCATATTCAACATGAACAAGAGTGGACGATCATATTCTTATGTTCTAAATGTAAAAAGGAACTAGCTCCCAACACTGATGGATTTTAAAGGCCCACTGGGTGGATGGATATTGAATGATTTTTCATAATCTGCCTAAAAAGTTAGTTTTAAATTTTTACTTTAGTTTCTCAAAGACTACATTCCTACAGTATATGAAGTATGCATCCTGTAAACATTCATAACGAGGGTCCTGATTTTTTCTCACAAGCATTCTTTATGGTAGACATACTATTTCACAACCATAGTGAGTCTTCTCAGAGCTCTTCTGCTGTTAACCTACCTGGCCTCACTTCTCCCTTGAGATTTCTTTTAATTCCTTTTAGGCTTCTTAATTTGGTAAACCTTCTTGAGGCTGGGGTCACTTAATCTCCATGTATTTACCACCCACCATCAACAGCTGTTGCCTAATACTCTCATACCCTGGATTTTTCAAATAACAATTTGGAAAAAACAAACTAACAAAAAATCCCGCCCCCAACTCTTATTTCCCAATTTAATAATGCTGTTATGGGGTGCCTGGGTGGCTCAATGGGTTAAGCCTCCGACTTTGGGTCAGGTCATGCTCTCACGGTTCATGGGTTCAAGCCCCACATTGGGCTCTGTGCTGACAGCTCAGAGCCTGGAGCCTGCTTCGGATTCTGTCTCCCTCTCTCTATGCCTCTCCCCTGCCCACGTTCTGTCTCTCTCTCTCTCAAGAATAAATAAACATTAGAAAAAATTGAAAAATAATAATGCTGGTACTGTCTTGGTAACTTTTTGAGATTTCCCATCATTTGGAATAATAGGAAAGGCTTGGGTTCTGTTTAAAACAGACCCTCCAGCAGGAGCAGCCAGAGCATTACAATGCCACCTGAAATTGGTTTGCTGTTGTAACTGACTTGAGAACTAAGCATCTTTGAATCACTGACAGTAGATGTGGCTTGTCATCAGGAGGTAGCATGTTAGTTTCCACTGCCTGACAAGTAGGCAAGGACAATCCATTTTTCCTAACGTCCTAGGAAGCTCGGCCTGAGGGCCAGCCGCAGAAACCCGCAACCCCTGGCTTCAGTAAGCAGGGCGGTGGTAGACCAGCCTCAGCAACCCTTTCTCCAACGTGCTCAAGTGCGTGCGGGACCCGCTCAGGAGAATGCCGCAAAGCGCTGAAAGCAGCGCCTCCTCTGGGGGAGGAGGCGGGAACTCGGCTGGGAAAGCTTTCCTAGGGAGTTGCCTTAAAGCAAGCAAGCAAGCAAGCAAGCTGGGTCGCTGATCACTCCAGTTGCCCGCTTAATACAGTTTTAACCAGTCGTCTAAACTCGTTTCCCTTTTGCAAAACTGCAAATCACCACCTACATCGCACCAAAAAGAAGGGGAGAAAAAAAAAAAAGAAGTAAATCTCGTTCTCCCTTCTCACCCTCCCTTCCTCTCACCCTCCCTTCCTCTCCAGCTCGCTCGCTCGCTCTCCCTCCCTCCCTTCTTGCCGCTGCCGCTAGCCTCTCGGACTGTGTCTCTTTCCGACGGGACTTAGCAACTTCTTGGTTATTTCTCAGCCCCCTTTCCATTTTTTTTGCCACCCTTTGCCATGGACTGGACCGACAGACGCAGGGGAGGCTTTGCTTTCTGCCCCGGGGAATGGCGGTTCGCTTCCTGGGGCCGTGCCGGGGAGGATCGGCCGAGGAGAAAGAAAGAGTGATAGAGAAAGAGCTGCAGGAAGGAAGAAAAGGGGCACCTCCAGACGCCGCGGGCCCGGCGCGCTGCAGCGCAACGCCGAGCGCCGCACGAGATGGCCCCGAGCTCGCCCCGCGCCTCCGGCTCCTCCAGCGGCTGCAGCCCCCGTGCGCGGGGCGCGTGGGGCAATTTTTAAAATCCTGAAGTAGGAAGAGACCCCGGAGGATAGAAATCGGGGGTGGGGGTGGAGCACAATTTTTAAGAGTTTTCCAAAGAGAGAAAAGGAGGAAGTCTGATCGTTTGTGTCTGTGCTAGCTTTTAACTTGAAGGCGTCTCTTTGGAGCATCCAGGATTCCCCAGGAGTTTACTGGGAAGCTGAAACTTGTAGTGGGTCTCGGGGGCCCGGGGAGAAGGAAGGATTCCGAGGGTGGGATTAGGGACAGGGTGCGTGCGTGCATGTGTGTGTGTCGGGGTGGGGGCGTCGGGGGGACCTTGGGGATTCCGTGAGGAGGGCACACAATGGCAGTGCCCCGCGAGGCCGCCCGAGTCCGAGACAAGCCAGGCCACGGTGGGGTGCATCCAGCCCCCGCCGCGGGCCGGGACTACCCCGCTCGCCCCGGCGCCGCACCGCCGCGGGACTCCGGCAGCCGCGGCCGCTGGAGAGACCTGGTGCTGCAGCCGCTCCGGCGCTCCCGGAAACTTTCCTCAGCGCTGTGCGCCGGCTCCCTGTCCTTTCTGCTGGCCCTGCTGGTGAGGCTGGTGCGCGGGGAGATCGGCCGGGACCCGGAGCAGAGTAAGGAGGTGGCGGCTGCGGCGGCGGAGGAAGCGGCCCTGGGAGCAGAAGGGGGCGTCTTCCCCGGGCTTCGGGGAGGTGCTCCCGGGGGCGGCGCGCCGCTCAGCCCCTGGCTGCAGCCTTCGGCGCTGCTCTTCAGTCTCCTGTGTGCCTTCTTCTGGATGGGCTTGTACCTCCTGCGCGCCGGGGTGCGCCTGCCTCTGGCCGTCTCACTGCTAGCAGCCTGCTGCGGGGGGGAAGCGCTCGTCCAGATTGGGCTGGGCGTCGGGGAGGATCACTTACTCTCGCTCCCGGCCGCGGGGGTGGTGCTCAGCTGCTTGGCCGCCGCGACATGGCTGGTGCTGAGGCTGAGGCTGGGCGTCCTCATGATCGCCTTGACTAGCGCGGTCAGGACCGTGTCCCTCATTTCCTTAGAGAGGTTCAAGGTCGCCTGGAGACCTTACCTGGCGTACTTGGCCGGCGTGCTGGGGCTCTTCCTGGCCAGGTACGTGGAGCAAATCTTGCCGCAGCCCGCGGGGGCGGCTCCGAGGGAGCATTTCGGGTCCCAGCTGATTGCTGGGACCAGGGAAGATATCCCAGTATTTAAGAGGAGGAGGCGGTCCAGTTCCGTGGTGTCCGCCGAGATGTCCGGCTGCAGCAGCAAGTCTCATCGGAGGACCTCCCTACCCTGCATACCGAGGGAACAGGTAAGCGCTGGCAAGCTCTTCTCGCTCGCCTCTCGCCTCTCGGGAAGACTCGAAACGCTTGGGATTCGCCCCAAAGTGGAGGGAATCCCAGAACTGGGTACTAAAGCAAAGATAGCCTAGAAAAGTGCTCTAACTTCAGACCTAGTAGGAAAGTAGACACGTATTCTCCTCGTCTCCCACAGTATTTTACAACCTGAACAACAGAAACAATAATAAGTAACAAAACTAGGTGGCGTTTGCAGGGTCTTCCACAGCTGGGTCAACTTTTTAGATGTGCTACACCTGGCGTTTGACTTCCCTCCACTTAAGTACTCTCGTAGCTTTACTAATGTAGCAGAAATCTTCCAATGCAGCTTTTTAGCACTGGGTGATTTTTCAACACGTGGATTTTACTAGATTTTTAAAATACTTTTGATAAAGTTTCATCCAAAGTGACAAATGTTTATGGAAGTCAGTAAAAGCAAAGAATGCTTGAAGGTGAGGTGTTGATACACGCTTTCTGGCTTTGCGGTAAGTTTTCCTTGAAGAGGCTGCATCTGGTGGTGCCCAGTTTGTTTTTAAATGTAACTTGGGGACATAGTTATTTATGTGCTAATGTGTTTTGTATCCTAATGATAAACTTCTATTTGGGGAACAATATGTCTGAACTGCGGAATTTGTCAAAGTCTTGAACTGAGCTCTTAGTGTCAACTAAAAGAAAACATTTCTCTTGAGTGTGCGCTTAAGTGGATGTTTAGAAATTCAAATGAATTTATTCAAATTATACAGGAAATATTAATTCAGGAGAATAATTCTAAGATTGCTGGTGGTATAAATCTCTCAAAAAGAAAGAAGAGAATTATGAATGAAGTTGTCCTAGAGGGGGGAAAAAAAAGGTTAGTGAATTTTGGAGATGAATCTCCTTATCATTAAGGGATTTGAGATCATGGAATATAGCTGCTATAAAGGGCATAAAAGAACAAATCCCAATTTTAAATACAAATTGTTTCTGAAAAGGTATACATAAGTGTTTGCTTCTCTATTCCAAACAGATAATGACACTTAAGGGGGTGGGGGCTGTAGAGAGCTTATTATGTACACAGCAAGTGGAAATTTACACTTTTCCCATTTAAATTTATGCCTACCTATGGTCTTTTTAGGACAACTTTAGTGAGTGGGAGAATGTCCTAATATATAGTAAGCTTTTCTTTTTAGGTTATTCTGTGTAGAATCATGTAGATTCTAAGACCTAGCAGTCACCATATGGTGTGGTGGCTAGTTTGTTTTTGAAATGGAGTTGATTACACAGAATGCAGTTGTTTGACAGTATTTGGCAGAATGGATGACAGCATCATAGTCTCTGTGTTTATTTTAAAACAAATGTACTTATTTAGCTTTTTGTTTAGATAAAGCAAATATTTCTTGGGTATAAGCTTACTCTAAGAGTGAAGTTAAAAACAGGCCACTGACTGATACTTAGTTTTGGTAGAAATTTGGAAATCACCAGAATAAAATAAGCCATCTATTTAAAGGTAAACCAATTAGGGGGAAAACACAGTTCAGTTTCTTTTCAAAGTGTCAGGAGAGAATGTTTTTTAAATGAAAACACCGCTAGTTTAATTACAGTTTGAACACTTTTCTTTGACTTGAAGGGAAATGTGATATGATCATTGCAAAATTGAACCATACTTTGTAAGGCAAATCTGTGATTTAATCATAATAGCTTGACCACAAATTAATATCACTTAACCTCTTACATTTCTGAAATTCCGTATAACATTTAGAAGTTAAGGAGCTCCAAGTGGATTTAATGTAAAGGTGTTTAGGTGAGTTAACTAGCAGTGTTAATTATCTACGGATTTTTCTTGGTTTTCTCTGATTTGAATTGATAAATGGAAAATTCAAATAATGTGCAGACTTACAAGAAAACAACTTAGCATTGCATTTTTAAATGTTTTGCTGATTAATGCTGTTGAAAATGCACATTTATAATCTACTTTGGCCATTTTCTCTGGTTCCTATTTTTTTTTAAGACTGTTTATGAAGAATGTTCTCAAGTGAGAGAGACTAGATCTCTTATGGTTGATGGAAAAAACAAGGTTACATTTAGTAGAAATTTAGATCCTTGAAGTTTTAATGAAGGTACTGGTTAGTGTGTGTGTATTACTTAAGACTAGTTTTCATATAGGGCTCATTAAAGTTGTTGCTGAGTAGAATTGGGGGTGGGTGGGTGGGAACTAACATGGAATAGTCTCTTACAAGATAGGGCAATATCTCATACGTTAGCCTAACTGTGTGAAAAGTTCAGGAGCTATATAATAAAAGGCTTATCTGTTTTATCATAAGGAAACAAACTTCTGGTTAAGAGTGCAAAGTGTACACTGTCATCTGCATACTTTATGAAGTCAAGAATCAAAATACTTGTAAAGCACGTATATGACCCTGCCCTGAATGCTACCTTTATGAAAGAATGTCTGTTCTCAACTCAAGATGATAGGCAACAAGTGACTTTTAAATGGAGGCGTAAGGACATAAAGCCCAGAAAGGCTGGCAGAGGCCTCTTGAGAATTTACTTGGACCTTGCTCATTGCGAGGTTTAAAGGTGAGAGAATTTCAGCCTTTTCTTCTCTGTATGAATGGTAGTGGCCGCTTGCTTGCGAACTACCTCTTTTCAATGACTCGATTCTAAAAGGTCAAGGAGAATGGATGATAAAAATTCTCGTAAGACAAACTAACTGACAGAGATATTTTCCTCTCTTTTCCCCCTTCCTTCCTGAACCATAGCTAAGTCTACAGATTGGATATTGCACATGGGATTAGTTTTGCAGTGTGGATGATGAAGATGGCTTTAAGCGAAGGAAGGAGAAATAGGGCTAGTCCTCAGTCACAGAATTAATCTGATACTGGGTCTGTCTGTGAATGCAAGTGGAGGTATCTTGACTCTTCGTAAAGAAAAGTTTGTAATATTTGTGTGGCTTTTAGTTTAGTAGTATACTAGTCCAGTATCCTCAAGACTCAGGCTGATTTTGTAGATCAGTGTGTCAAACTGCACTTTTTTGGTTGGCAGATGTGTGTCCATTATGGTATATGTATCTTTTCTAAGTGGGTGTTCGTTCATGTTCTAGAGCAGATATGTCTCTCTCAAGTTATCACTGCACTGTCTAAACACTGGACTATACAGAGATACTTAGAATTTCTTGAATTACTAGATATTTTGTATGGTTAATGCTATTTTTCAATATAAAATTTTAATTATGAAATTTTTACCATTTGGAAATTGTGTTTGAAGTGGTGTCTCTATTCTCTTTATAAGTCAAAGAACACCATTGGCTGGTCATTACTCTCTAATTACTGTGACCACCTTGCACTTTAAATTTTGAAAGATTCCTAACCAGTGCAATTTTATTTTGGTTACATGTCAAGAATTTAGTATTTTTGCCTATGGCTTCACACAAAGCACACCCCAGTTATGTGTCTCTCTCTGTTCGTGTTATTTGGACCACTCATTGACAAAATTCTTTAGGATGGATACCGTATCCATCAGAAATGTATGGCTATATACTTTATATTGTAGAATTAAAATTCAAAATGTTCATTTCCCTAAAAACTCTTAAACATCTTTAGCAACAACAGATTTTTGTAGGAATGTAGTGGAGCCTGGTGGTTGGTTGTCAAAAGTAGAATTAAGTTTTTCATCATTGACATAAGAAAGACATTTTGAAATGAAAAAGCAAGTAGCAACAATAAAACAAAAATATGAGAAATAGGTATGCTTTTTGCTGGTAGACACAGATAGGCCTTGATACATCTTTTATATGGAAAAGTATGACTTCTGTTTATAGTGTGGCTATAAAAATACAGAATTATTTCTTTTGAAAATAAAGACTATATTGTCCTTTGAGTTCCTAATACATTTAAGTATAATACACTATATTCCTCAAACTGAATAAATTTCAGAAACAATCATAGGTTTTTAATTTTATAACATTTCAGTAGGATAACTCAGCTTATGGTGATACAAAGAACAATACTGATTATTTATGACCTGCTGACAGAATTAAAATTAATTAATCTCAACTTCTGAAAACATTAAAATAGAAAAACACAAGACTTTCTTATCCCTTGGGAAAGGTAAAGGGAAATAATTTTGTGTGTTTGTGGGGACAAAATTGTGATTTTTACTTTGTATATACAGATAAATTTAAAGCATACTGAAAAAACGGTTTTAACTGACAGAAATAGTCAGTGAATCTATATAAATTTACAGAGGTTGGAAGGAGTCAAACAGTAATTTTACTCTTTCTGTATTGAGTCTAAAGTGTAAAAAGTTAAAACTGTAGAACTGAAAGAAATGCTGTGTATGCTGGGCTGTCATGTTAATTAAATAAACAACCAGAACAGTGACTCTGTGTATGAAATACATTTTGAAAAGCCTGGGCAGGGGGTGCAGGCAGGCAGGGGTGAGTGACACTGGCATGAAAAAGCATTCATTGTATTTGTAGTGACATTTGTGTGAATTTGTTGTATTCTATTAGGAAATAAAATTCTGAGACTAATCTTTGCACGACTCTAGTTGAATAAAGGCTTTACTAAATTTAATTTCACTTCTCCTTTAAATAGAATTGAAATGGAATGTTTATGAACCTCAAAATTAGATTTCTATATGTTTTCAGATTTCAGTTAATATGGTTGGTGCCAGTAACATCCCAATAGAGTCTATGTAGATTAACACAAATTTTCAATGATGTCTATCGAATGAATGAGTTTATTTTGGATTTAGGATAGGAGTTGTATTTTTCAGGAAACATTGTTGTGAGATGTAATCTAATGGATGTAGGAAGGCAATCAATGCAACTGTTGTAGCATGTGGTATCCTAAAGAGGTTTTGACATGCAGACACAGTGCCTTTGCATAAGGCAAGTTTCTTTGGCTTTGTGAAATTATGTGTGACCCTACATGTTTGTGGTGAATTGTTTATTTAGTTGGTCTTCTGTCTCCTATCCCATCAAGTCTTCCTCCTCCTCCTCTTCTCTTGTGATATTTATAATTGTATCTTTGAAAAAACCCTCAAGATATGAGATTGAAAACCTAATTTATGTTTGCTTTCTACATTCATGTTTTTAATGAAGCTCTATTAAATAATTCATAATGAACCTCAGAAGGTTCAGGTATCTTCATATTCTTATATTTAAATTTGCTCGGTTAATATTCAAATGAATATTATTTTTTTGTATGGGAATTTAAATCCTCTTAGTAACGACTTATATATACTTTTACTGTTGGTAGTATTTTTTAGAAGGATCTCCTACCTCCCCAATAAGGATTTTAGGGAATTGTCTTAACTTGGATCTAAGAATATAATGCTATTGTCAACATAAAATACACAGCTTACTGTCTGGAAGAAAAATATCTTGAAGATGTTGAATAAGTTGTAGTTCAGAGAAAGATCTGTTGGATAAAAATTTTCAAAAATATTAGTCGGCTATATGTGTTCACCATAAATGTATACTACGGTTTTAAAAGAAGATGCTACATTTAGCGAATGTTATCCGTAAAGGTCTTTGGTCAGTGAACCTCTCGAATGTCATATCAGCACATTTTATATATTAGGCCTTGTGCGAAAAGCCATACAAATTATACACAGATATAATATAGTACTTGTCTCTCCAGAGCTTAAAGCCAGTTAGGGTAATGAGAGATCAACATAAGAAAAGGGGAAATCAGTAAAATAGCTAAATGACCTCTTAGATAATAGTTGAAAGAATGCGTATAGGTTGAGCGTAGGTTTTACATCTAGATCCAGAACCATTCATCTCTTCTCTGAAATTTTATGCAAAACTTCATCTGTTCATTTTTCTGGGATAAAAGTCTATAGTTTCATAGATTTTCATAACTTCCTCATTACTGGTTAAACATAAATGTTTTTAGAATTTCAGCAACTTTACATTTTGAAGACAGAATTTTTTATTTGAAATGGAAGTTACATTAGTATACCTTTATAGTACTTCTGAAATAAAGTTATTACAGGATTTAGGAAGTTACACTTCAATATAGTACAATGATTGTTTTCATATCCTGAGGTAGTTTATGGCCTTAAGTAATTTGTAGCAAGGAGATCTCAAAATGCTCAATTCTGTACAGTTTGTAGTTAAGAGACTAAAATTAGTCTGATTTTAGAAGAAACTGAGGGAAAGTCAGCTAAATGTATGTAGTCAGACTGAGGCAAAATGTTGGTTTTTATCCATTTTTCTCTTGGGCCTGAATATGCTGCTTGGGGAAGAGTAGGAAAGGAGTCAGGCTGGTAAATTTAAGTATCATTTCTGAGTTGCACAAGGAAAGAATTCTAAATTCTCATTCAGAATTTGAATAAAACCCATTGAATGGACAAATAACAACAGAAAACTTGAGCCCTTACAATGAATTTTCTGGTTATCAAAGTACCAGGTAGCCTCCGAAATGTATCATTCAGGACTTTGTCCCATGATTGAATATCAATTGCATTGCAAAGTCTAACTTTGTGGAGTCTTTATCTCATCAAAGAAGAGCATGCTCTGGTGACTTGACTATTGATTTTTGTTTTTATTTTAGTTTTTTATATCTATTTAAAAATGTTCAGGATTTCAAAATCCAAGGCAAAAAGTAATCTGCACATCAGTAAAGCATTTCTTTGTTAGCAAAAACAGCTGGTGGTTTTTGTTCACCTAAGTTATTTTGCATGGTTTCCTCAGGAATCCATTAAAATGTAAGTAAATAGGATGTAATATTAGAGGAGGTTGTGAAGAACATTGCCATTTATAAGGTGGAAAGCTAGTTGGGAAAAATCAGCAACTAAACAAGTTCAGCCTGTTTGATTTGATTAGAGCTGTCATTTGTTATCGAGGAATCTGAATGATCATTCAAGACTTTTAAATATAGCTAGTCCTGCTAAAATGGTAATAAAATTACTTAAATGTGTTCATGTTGTCATCCTGAGATAGTAATAAAATTACTATAGTGTACTTTTTTCTTTCATCCTAAGAAAGTTTCATCCTATGAATATAGATATAAAGAACATATTATGTCTCTTGGTGTATATGTCCCCATGGGTACATGTGTGCATGCCTGTGTTTGTGATTTTTTTCCTCTGCCAGGAAATTGCTTTGGTTGTACCAATTTAGTGGAGAAACAGTGTCACCCAGTGGCTTTGATGAAAACAGTCTTGTAAACATTATAGATAAGCGCTGTCCAATAGAAATCTAACATGAGCCACGTATTTAATTTTATATTTTCGAGTAGCCACATAGAAAAGTAAAAAGAAACAGGTGAAATCCACGATAGTAATATTTAAAGTAATCCATTATGTCATATCAACATAAAATCAATATAAAAATATCAGGATATTTTGCATTTTTTTTTGTTGTTGTAAATTTAAATACGTGGTGTATGTTTTACACTTACAGCATATCTCAGTTTGGTGTGGCCACATTTCAAGTACTCAAATGATATATGTGACTAATGGCTACCTTTTTGGACAGTGCAGCTGTACTTAAAACAATTTTTTAAAATGTTTATTTATTTATTTTGAGAGCATGTGAGCAGGAGGGGAGTAGAGAGAGAGAGAGAGACACGGACAGAGAGAATCTCAAGCAGGCTCTGCACTAGGCTCTACACTGTTAGTGCAGAGCCTGACACAGGGCTTAAATTCACAAAACAGTGAGATCATGACCTGAGCCCAAACTGAGTCAGATGCTTAACTGACTGAGCCATGCAGGTGCCCCTACCTTTTAAACAAATGATATATTTGAATATGCATGTGACCTGTTCAGTTATAATGAATAGCAAGTCTATGTAGATTTAATAATGGCACTTGATATACAATCATTCAAATTTATAAGTGACCTTAGTAACTCTTTCTTGTACCACTAACTGCTACACTAATAGGTGGAAAGTCTGTTTTTCGTCTTTTCTTCATTTCACATTATTGCACATATTTAAAAATATTATTTTAATTGGAGGGGAGTTTCACAGCTTCTTGAATAAGGAGACTTTATGTTTACATGATTCGTAACACAGTATTAAAATTGCCAGTTATTTATGATTCTGCCTTTCAGAGTTTGATTTTTAACAGGGATTGCTTGTGTGGACAGTGTGACCATGTGATTAGTCACGTTCATGGTGATTAGTGTATAATTGGGTTATCTAATGTCTCTTTAGAAATGAAAGTGTTTATGTTTATAGTGCAGGTCGTTATCTTGGTAACTTAGGAAACTAAAGTGACAAACCTGCTGGTAATTTTAATGGACGAAAAGTATAACAGTGTCTGTAAAGGGCTGATGACTTCTCACCATTGTTTATGCAAACACTATACAAAACGAAATGGAAATAGTTCTATTTTGTGTATAGAAAGGATTAGAGATTCAGGTAGTATGGAATTTCAAGACTAGGGATTGAGATGAGGTGGCTTTGGAGCTCTGTGTGATTTCAAACTGCAGGGTGAACTCAGAAAAAGGTACAGGTTTTGAAAAAGGTAGTGATTTTTGAATGTCCCCTTCCATCTCCTCTCCCCAAACTCCACAAAGTCGTTAACTCTAGGCAGTGTTCCAATATTACACTGAGAATGCGGGGAAAATTACTTTTTGTATAAGGCATGTTGCTTTATATACACAGATACATACAATGATTTTTTTTAAGTATGTGTTTATTTTGTGTATAATGGTTTATATCTGTGTGTGATGCTTGTGGTGACCTTTGATTTATAAATTCCTTTTCTTTGAGCCAGGCCCATTATTTATCTTTGCATTCCAGAATAAAAATAGTGAGATACATAGATTTTTCACGTATCACTTGGGAAATCTAAAATGAACAAAAGGCAGTAGAATCATATGCAAAGAAGCACATTTAGCTAAAATGAAATAATGTGAACTCAGGCTCACTCCTGGTGAAGTTGGCTAAATTTAGACTTCTTGAAGTAGCTAGCTGGAGAATAAAGTGTCATAATAATCATAACTGTTACTTGAAAGAGTTTGTATTTGAATGTAACTAGTCATTCACCCTGGCTAATTTTTGAAATTGCTTTAAAAATGCAGAAGTTGGTCGTGTAAAACTTTTTTTGCCAGTCATCTTTTCTGATAAAGTGTGTATGTGTTTGTGTGTGTGTGTGTGTGTGTGTGTGTGTGTGTGTGTGTGTGTGTGTATTTCAAAGAAATGCTTTTAATTCATGTGTTTTTAACCTAGGAGATTTTTCTCCCTCAGAGTATATTTAAAATTTGAGGAATACCTTTCTATCCCCCACACCCCACAGTACCCTGTCAGATTATGGAAATAATTTTATGCAAGAAGCTTGTGGTTTTGATTTAATAGGATTTTAATAAAAATATTCCATCTTCTGAAGGAAGTTTAAATAACTGAATATTTATGCTATGTCTATGGCAAGTGTTTGCCTCTGTCCAGGTATAATCCACTTAAATAAAGTTTGAAGTCATTAAAAATGTTCTTTTGGGAATGCTTTATTTTGTGGCAACCCACGTGGAGTCGGCACTCTTACCTAAACGCTAGTTTAAAAATGAAGGAAATCGTTCTTACTTTTAAACTAAGCGTTGCATATGATTCAATTCACAGGTCCACTTAGGCAATGCTCCTCATGAGGCATGGTGATACAAAGCATCCCCTTGTTTGGTAGTTTGTATTTTGGGGTCCTGACCCCTCAACAGCCTCTCAAAGTTTGAAAAGCAGAGGACCTGTTGAGTTGCCTAAGCTACCTTCAAACTTTGCTTTCTAGGCTAACGAACTAACGTCAGACTCTGATCATAACTGTTTTCATTATAAAAGAATCAAACTTCATAGCCTGCTCCAGCCCAGCGCCTTGCTCATTGTGGGTGCCGGCTGGCAGGTGTAATGGATGGAAAAGAAATAAATGACTTTTAATCTGAAATATTTATCTCCCTAATCTACTGATTGAGCTAGTGATTAAACGGATTTAAGTGAATTTCTATGGAAAGTAGAAAAGAAATAGCCTATCAGCTAGTCCACAAACTTAGATTTTTAATGTATTTGTATTTTTATTACTTAAAAAACTATTCTCTTGCATGTGTCAGATAAGGGGCTGAATTTGCTGTGCTCTTACTGGGAGGAAATCCCACTTTCAGCATGAGTCCTAGATATTTATTTTTAGCTCATTCCGAACTGAAAATAACCAAAGCTACCACCAAGATCGTCACAGTGTAAATGTTAAAACAAGCTTTGAAATTAGGTACATTTTTTTAGAAAAATAAAAATTGAAGTCTTCTAAGCCTTCTCCATGTTCAACTGATAAATTAATTGACAAAGAATAAGCATTGACTTTATTTGTTCCCATCACTTTCTGCAAAGAGTTGGCAGGTGATCTGAACTGCCGCCCTTGTATACTGTGTTGGTCTCTATTTTTGTTAGAGGTTCTTACTGAATAGCTGTATATCTGGAAACGTCTAATGTAAAGTAAATCTCTCTTTTTTTCCTTTAATTGTGATCAATTATGAAATCTGATTTGAGTCTGTTGTTTCCAGAGATGACTTGTCAATTGTGCTAAATAATCTAGAAACTTGGTGGCATAATTGTAGAGTCCAGGTGAGCTGAAAAACCAGAAATGGGCACCATTTTCTTGAGATGGCAAGTTTTAGTTTATCCAATTATTTTGATATATCTAGTTTTTAATAGAACTTGTTAAGATAGAAAGCTTTAAGACCAACAATATTTTGTTGCTGAAGTTTTAATACTTAATAGAGATATTGTCATAGCCTTTCACTGAAATCAGAAATATCTCTTTTCAGCATGGTAGTCAGATTATCATGCCCTTAGATAAACTGGGAGTACAAGTGTAGTGGAAAAAAGGTTACGTTCAATTATATTATATAGTGACAAGTTTCTTTTACTTTGTGGATGTCAAATGGTCTCATAGGTAGATTTTTTTTGAAAGGTTGCCGTTACTGAAAACTATCAAGAGTTTGAGATTTCTTTAAATATATTATTTTTTAAAAACCTGAATGTTTCTATTTGAAAAAAATAAATTACAAACTAAGAATTTAGTCCTAAATTCGTATTTTGAAATGAGCAAAATATATTTTTGAAAATAAGCCATTTCCAATGTGACATTTTAATACAAAATTTAGAAGCAAAATCTTTTAACTACATTTTGGGACAGGAAGCTAGCTATGTGTCTGTATCATCTTGAATAGTGTCTGTTTTTACTCTTAATGATTTGTTTTTGCTCTGATTGGAATTGTTTTTGCTAGATAAGCAGCACCTAAATTATAGCCCAGTTTTAAAGGCAGTGGCCTCATATTGTCGGCTTCTTTTTATTTCTTTTTGCTTGAATAATAATTGAATCGGCTCTTCTTAACCCCTTTAAAGAATGACACTGGAACTTTTAAGTGTCCAGTGGACCTTCTGTAAGGAATTAAGTAGTCCTAAATGAAAAGGGTGAGAATTTGGTTAGGAATGTTGGGTACAGATAGAAATGGACACTAATTAAGTTATCTAAAAAAGTGGTGTTGGGAAATGGAAACTGCCCGCAGTAAATGAGTGGAACAAATTAAGGCTGGTATTTGCTTGTGCAGAAAGAAGGCTAGATCAAAATCAAAGGAATAATTCCTCAGCTTAAAAACATATATTTACTGTATAGTCTTTTGGGGTTATAACATTGGTGCACTTAAAATCTAGAACTTTTTGTGATTTGGAAAGAGGAGAAGACCTGAGAGAGTCACTCCTGGACACTGGGCAGGAAGCCCATCCATGTATTGGGTCAGGATCTGTCTTCAGACCAAAAGCACTTAGATTATTTTTCAGAAGTCGTGATGCTATTTGTGAACTTTCCTGACATTATTACTTTCCAAGACATTGATTCATAGTCTTTACTTCTTTAGTGCATTTACCACTTTGACTTATAAATGTACTCTTATGGCAATCTTGTGTGACTTTTTTTTTTTTTTTTTTTTTTTTTTTACCTCTTATGGGCCCAGATTGATTACCTCTAGGGGCTCCTGGCTGGCTCAATCAAAAGAGCATGTGACTCGATCTCGGAGTCATGAGTTCGAACCCCATGTTGGGTGTAGAGATTACTTAAATATTTCAGCAAGTAGATGTATCTCATTTAACATCCAGGACTGTTTCACAATGACTATTTGTTACCTTCTGGGTATCTCAGTAAGTCTAGATTCTTAGCTTCTTTTTCCTTGGTGTTAATTAATCTTATATAATTATAATGCTGTGTTAATCAGACTGTTGTTTTATGAATTCTAATAGTGCCTGTTTCTGATTAATAGATTAGTAGACTTCCTTTAGACGCTTTACAGATCTGCGAGGAGATGGCCTGACCTCACCTACTTATAACTACATATCATCTGGTACTTTCTAAATCCAGTTGCACGCTGTAGTTCTCAAGTTTTAGTGTGAATAAAAATTAGATGGGAAGCATATTAAAATGAAAATTTCTAGGTCCTATGGTGAGATATCCTGATTTAGTTATGTGTAGAGTGGGGTCTAGAAATATGAGATTTTTAAAATTTAATTTTAGAGAAAGAGTACATGCCCGGGAGAGGGGCAGAGGGAGGGAGAGAGAGACTGAATCTCAAGGAGGCTCCATGCTAAGCGTGGAGCCCGACACAGGGCTTGATCCCATGACCCTGGGATCATGAGCTGAAATCAAGAGTTGGACACTCAACTGACAGGGCCACCCAGGTACCCCCAGAAATCTGAAGATTTAAGGTGCACTGTAGGTAGCTCAGTGGAGAAACATGGGGACTACAAACTTCTGTCTACTAAAACTAGACAGAAAGTTCTGACTTCTGCAATCTGATTAAACAAATAAATAATTAAAAAATGATTGGTTCAGTGTTGTGGGGAAAACTTCTTTATTTATACATGTGTACAGATTATGGTTTATGAATGTATGACATTCATAAAATTTTCACTTTGATTTCCCCATTGAGGATATCTCCAAAAAATTATTTTACCACTCTGCATATCAATTTCTTCTTCTGTAAAACAGGAATAACAATTTTTCTACCTATTTCATATGGCTGTTATAAAACTTAAATACAAATAAATTGCTGTACAAATGTTGAGTATATGCACTTTGTAATGTGTACAGGTTTCTTCAACTTTCTGAACTTTAATAATCCATATCATAACATGGAAATAATAGTCTTTTTTTAAGGTGTGAAGATAAAGTTAGTGGAAATAATGGGCATAGGTTTTTGTCAAACATCACTTCTAACTGAATAAGAATAGTATCTATTCCTACCCATTAAGGCCAAGTCATTGAAGGTTGTGGGCTTAATATCAGAAGGTATCAATTTACATTTGATTTAAAAAAAAACAAGCTTGTAAGTCTTATAAAAGATTTAGGTTTTCTGGAAGTTAATTAAAATGATATAAGATTACAGTTGCTTACGTACAATCAAAGCTGACCAATGAAGAGCCTGGGGAGTCAGACAGATTAACAGTGGAAAGAGAAAAATCTGACAAAGATGGTGAGAGGTGCTTCTGAGGAAAATGATGCGAGTGAAAAAGGATGAAGGGAGATGTTGAGGAAAATTGATGGAGTCTTTGAACATGTTTGCAAAAATGGCTGATGATGCTGTTGAGAGTCAGCTTTGCAATCATGTGTCATAGAACCCCATTAGAAACGCGTTTTGTGCTATAGCTGCCATTATAACCCATATTTTGTTTTGAAAGTTTTCTCAGGATTTTTTATTTCATTTTTCATGGTAAAATTCCAGTCTTATCCTTCCTTTTTTTTTTTTTCATTATTTACCATTATTCTCAAACAAGGGACTTCCTGCTTATAATCTCTGGAAAATAGCAGTACAGCATAGGCTCAGAAATGACCCTCAGTGGAAGGGGGTGATGGTTTATTTCACCACATAAAAATATTTCTCTAGATGTTCCCTCTTTTTTCTAATTCTCACAGGAATTCAGTACTCAGACCACTTTTCTTCCAGATTTTCCCACTTATTGAATGATCTTTCAGTCTAGTCTGAGGTAGTTATTTTGGTTTGACCTCAGGGGAGCAAGAGTCCTGCATCATTTCACTATACCACCATTGGCTTCAATTTAAAAATTCTTCCTATGGTAGTCTTCTTTCCCCCCAACTTGGTCATTGAACATTCTCTGGTTTTTGCTTCTGTCATGTAGAAGGAGATGTCAGACAGATGACAGGAAAGGGCAGTAGATAAGTAAGCCATGGGAGTCATTGCCAGGCCGTTGCTCCAAGCAGAATGGGAAGCCATTGAAGGATTTTTGGTAGAGAAAGAATGTAATCAGGCCTATGTTGAACAGGATCTCTCAGGCTTTTTGTGTTGAGTGAGAATAAGTGTTAAGATGGACGAAGAGAAAAGGCTATTGGGATAATTGGGAATTAGAACAAGAGGTAGTGTTAGTGAGAAATAGATCTTGAAGGCAGTCCACCAAGATTGGTATTGACTGACTGAACTTCTCTTTGAAGGGAGAAGAGTTTCTTTAAGTTTTCTCTTTTATTCAGAGGCCAAATATTAAGGGAATATCTATATCTTCATTTCCTTTAAAAAATCTGATTGGTTCGACTTTATTGCTTTCCAAGTTTATCTTTTGTCTTTGCTTTTCAGAGGATGTACAAATTGTAAACCCCACTTTCAGGAAAACCATCAGATCTCCTTACATTGAAACAAATTACTTTAAAAAAAATTTTTAATGTTTATTTTTGAAGGAGAGAGAGATAGAGCGTGGGCAGGGGAGGGGGCAGAGAGAGAGGGAGACACAGAATCCGAAGCAGGCTCCAGGCTCTGAGCTGTCAGCACAGAGTCCGATGCGGGACTTGAACTCATGAACCATGAGATCATGACCTAAGCTGAAGTCAGACACTCAACTGACTGAGCCACCTAGGTGCCCACATTGAAACAAATTTCTAATCAGGTGTCTTATACTCTTCAAATGTCATTAGTTTGTTAGGGTATTATAACATTTGATAAAAGTTGGTTTTGGAATTTTATTCTTACATACGTGTCTTATTTTAAAGCAAATTTTTAATACATTTAAGTGTCTTCATGCTCTCCCTCTTAAACAGATGTATTTGTAGATGCTTTAACATTTCAGCCTCTAATACAGCAAAAACATTAGACTGTTCAAAGAAAATTCAAGTCTTTCTCTTCTTACTAATCTTCAAATAGTCTGACAAATCCCATCTTATCTAAAGGCATGCGGCCAGTCCATCCCACACCTTCCTATAGAGGAAAAACTTCTATTTTGTTTTCATATTAACTCAGACCATTTGTCAACCTACAGAGCACTTCAATGATAGGTGCTATATAAATATTTAAATTCTGATAGCCTGATTGCCCTGCAATTTCTCTGAGTTTGCTAACTCTACACTGTGGTTAATATCTGATTCTGAAACATTTTATGTATTGCTTGAGAGCAACACAAGATAGGAATTTTAAAAAGTGTTAAATGAAGAGTGTTTAATCACATGGGAAAATGTGTTGATGAGTAGAGAGGAAAACTAGGAAACAGAATCGAGGATACGGCAAGCTATCACCTATAACAACAAAATGCATAAGAGAGGATAGTTGTCAAAATGTATGTTTGTATGAGTGCATCATGGGTGATTTTTACTTTTCTATTTTCGGTACTTTTAAAGTTTTTAAACCTGAACACACATTTTATAATCAGAAAAACAAAACATTGTAAAGAAATGTAGTCATTTGACATCGTTCTGCTTGACATGTTCAGAAAGCATTTTTAGGACCACCTGCTCCATAGTTGTTGGACCTATGGGCAAAATTAATAAAATTTTGAAGTAAAATTTTACATTCCTGTCTCTTGACCCAGATGGGCTGGACAAGCTTAAATTTCTTAGAAGATCAATGTTTAACTGGTATGTGACCCTCTGAAGTGGGTTCCTGAAACTCCAGATTGACATATACACAATTTTTGTGATGTGACCTGGAAATATAGTTTCATGAAAGAAATATACATATGCACTGAAATGTGTATACATATTTGAAAATGTATTTCAATTTTTACAAAGGCTCTTGGACCTGTTTAGGTTAAAAGGTGGTAGTAAAACTGTAACTGCATTCCTGTGATATGTTGAGATGAATATGAAAACAAATGATGTTCTACTAAGGAGAGACAATTCTTTTTAAAATGTACATAAGAGAGTACTGAGCCTACTTCACTGATTCTCAGGCCAGTAAAGTTGAAAAAAAGTCAGGCTCTTGGAGCGCCTGGGTGGCGCAGTCGGTTGAGCGTCCGACTTCAGCCAGGTCACGATCTCACGGTCTGTGAGTTCGAGCCCCGCATCAGGCTCTGGGCTGATGGCTCAGAGCCTGGAGCCTGTTTCCGATTCTGTGTCTCCCTCTCTCTCTGCCCCTCCCCCGTTCATGCTCTGTCTCTCTCAGTCCGAAAAATAAATAAACGTTGAAAAAAAAAATTAAAAAAAAAAAAAGGCAGGTTCATAATGATTTAAAAAGTAATGGACGTTAAAAAAAATATCTTTGCCTGAAGGGCTTTTAAGTACCAAAGTATTTATTAAATACATAATATAATTTTTCTAATAGTTTATGCATAGTCTAGAAATATAAGCCTTTTTATTTTATAATTAAAAAATTTTATCCATCATTTATATGCAGAAACATGTTATTTTTATGCTTTGCTTTTTCTGCATCTGAGTTATACTGTGTATAATGATTAATTTCAGTTTTACTTGTCAGGATTTTGTTGATTATTCTTTGCATTTCCCGTATGAGACTAAGGAACTTCATATATTTTCATTTGCTATGGTTTGTTTAAATCGATGAATGGGGGAAAAAGCAGTGTGTGTGTAACATTTTAAAAATTATTTCCACAACTTGGATTATTACCATGCTTTAAGAACTGGAAAGTTATGTAAAACTAAATTTTAAAATATTAAAACAATTTCTGTAACTACCTAAAAACATAAAGACAAGGTGTCTACCTACTAAAGAAAAATCTTTGCAGGGGCGCTTGGGTGGCTCAGATGATTAAACATCCTACTCTTGTTTTCGGCTCAGGTCTTGATCTCAGGGTCCTGAGTTTGGGCCTGGCATTGGGCTCCACACTGGGTGTGGGCCCACTTAAAAAAAACCTTTGCAGAAATAAATATGATAGAATCAGAGATGGTGTTTAAATAAAACAAAACAAAAAATTTTTACTCAAGCATTTCATCTTTTTACTATTCTATCCAAAGAGCATAAGTAGATTAGCCTTAGCTGATTGCTGGTTATGTTTAATATGGTTGAGTTAAGGTGACAGAGACTGGTAGGCATTTCTCTGTCAAGTGTATGTGTGTGTGTTAGGGGTGGGGAAAGGGGTGTTGGTTTTGGCACTGAAGTTAGCATTTGGCTAGAATCCAGATCTCAGCCTTGCAGGTCAGAGATGCACTTTTTCTATAGAACCAGAGGTTATTCATTGCTAAAGTACACTAATAAAATTCTAAGTCATGAATCAGAATGTCAGGTTATTAATTTATATGAGGAAATTTAATTGTGAGGAAGATCAGAATACCAGTACTTACTGGTAAAGTAAGTAAGTTTCTTGTTCCTAGTGGGAAAGTCACCTTTAGCATGGTTAGCTCCTAGACTGAAACTAGGGATCCGTAGCCTGTGGGAATTTTCCTTGGAAAACTTACTGTGTTCATGTTTTTAAATTTTAGAACCTTTGAGGAGTTCTCAGAACATACCAGAGAGGTGGGATTGTTGGTGAAGGGTTCAGAGTGGACCTCTGTTGCACCCCCTCCCTGAGTGGATAGTAAAGATACTATCTTTAACTATGATTGCAGTGCAAAGTGATAAATACTTTGAAATATGGAAAGTTATGAGAACTTGGCACTCCTGAAAGATCAGAGCTAAATTCAATGCTTAAATACTGTCACCTTCTTTTTTTTTTAAGTTTGTTTGTTTATTTATTTATTTATTTATTTAGAGAGAACGAGCGGGGGAGGGGCAGAGAGTGAGGGGGACAGGGGATCCAAAGTGCGTTCTGTGCTGACAGCAGAGAGCACAGAGAGCCCAATGCCGGGCTTGAACTCAAGGACTGTGAGATTCTTACCTGAGTCCCAGTCTGATTCTTAACAGACTGAGACACCCAGGTGCCCCTCAAATACTATCACCTTCTTAGCATGGATTTGTGGTAAAATTCTGTCTCCCCTTCCTTTCTAACTTCTCTTTTATATTTGTTTCCCACCTTTTCTTGTGTATATAGGGTACAATCTAAAGAATGTATCTAAAAAAGAAGAAAAGGGGATGCGTGCGTGGCTCAGTCAGTTAAGGGTTAAACATCTGATGCTTCATCTTGGCTCAGGTCTTGATCTCAAGGTTGGTGGGATCAAGCCCCACCCGCTGGCTCTGCCCTGACATTACAGAGCCTGCTTGGGATCCTCCCTCCCTCCCTCTCTCTGCCCCTCCCCTGGTCATGTTCTCTCTCTCTCTCATTCTCTTTCTCTCTCTCTCTCTCTCTCTCTCTCTCTCTCTCTCTCTCAAAAATAAATAAATAAACTTAAAAAGAAGAAAAATCTCAATGTATCCTTATAGGAATGTTTGTGTTTCCCCTGTGTACATGAGGTTCAGAGGGAAGGACAGAGAAAGGACAAAACATGTTGTGGGACTGGATGCCATGTATGGAGCGATGGTGTATTCTGGAAATGACATGTAGAATGGAGAGGCTAGCCTTTGTGGATGTGGGAGGGGTGGGATGGTGGGAAATTTTTAAGAGTTAAGATAGAGAAGGGTTGGGATAGAGGAATGAGAATGGGATAGAGGAGTGTTCTAAGATTAGGGTGAGGAATATGAACATTATTTTGTCTGTGCCGAAAGTTAGTTACTAAGTTTTTTAACCAGAGAGTGATGCCAACAGATGAAACATAGTTTTGATAGCAGTGGATCAAATACTGGGCAAACTGACATTTTTGGGAGATGTGTAAGGGACTATTGTAAAAGTCCTGGTTAGAAACCATGGGATTTATTAGAAGAGTTGAGGTTGGAAAGCATAGATGATTCAAGAAAAAACAAAGAGCTGCAGTTGGCAAGATTAGTCAGTGATCGGTGGTGGAAGGTGTTAACAAAGTGTCCGGGACAGTCCTTTAGTTTGTGAATCTGGGAAGCTGGAAGTATCGTAATGCCCTTCTTGGAGAGAGAAAGCATCAAAATATCAGCGTGCATTTGTTTTTAGGTTCAGAGTGAGGAAGGGAAGGTGATGTGTGTATGTGTTAGATTTGGACATATCCTATGAAGGTTACTTTTGCAGCCTCATGTGACCTTGTTTGCTTGAAGGTGCGCAATTTCATTTGTTCACACAAAATATTTCAGTGTCAGAGTTACATTTGCTCCCCATGTTCCCTTGCTCAGTATGTACATAACTTTTAAAAAAGAACCAGAAGCCTTTTGTGCCCTGTCTATAACCACAAGGACGGAAAGGTTGTAGGCTTTGGCCATTTTAATAAGTTCAAAGATGATCACCCTATTTAAGATTAGATTGTAAATTAGTCTTAAATCTTACAGGACAACTTAGTATTTTTGGTGTTGATCTTACCACTGAAATAGACCATCTAGAGTCAACAGACACTGCAGTCTCTGTGTAATCCTCTGAGATTCTTGGGTGATTTATGTCATAGCCCCAGATTGCATTCTAAGTTTTTAAAAAAGTTTACTTATTAGAAAGAAAGAGAGAGTGGGGGGGGGCAGAGAGAGAGAGAGAGAGAGGGAAAGAGAATCCCAAGCAGGCTCTGCACTGTCAGCACAGAGCTCATTGAGGGGCTCCAGCTGCACCAACCATGCGATCATGACCTGAGCTGAAATCAAGAGTTGCATGCTCAACTGACTGAGCCCCCCCAAGACTACATTTTAGAAGTACATGGTCAAGCTTCTCATCGTCGAACAAATGAATGCTGGATCATAGAACTAGTTACAAATTATTTTGTCAGTTGAGATAATCTAGGCAGTCTAGAGCCGTTAACCTTGTAAAATCACCTGGTTGAATTCCGCTTTGGTAGATTTCTTGGGTTATTCTAAATGTTTAACATGATTTGTGTTTATATAAATAAATAAATGGTTTGTTTTTATAAACATATATTACATATGTATAAAATATATTAGGCTATGCATTCTAGGTCAAGTTTCCTTAAGTGCAATGCAACTTCTATTCTTTACCCACTTGTAAAGTTTCCCACCTGGTAAAACCCTTCATTGCCCTCCGTATTCTTCTGAACTTGTTTTTATATATCATTGTGGAATTTTGGAGATCTTTTTTTTCTTGTTTATGTATGTGTTCCTTTCCCTAGAAAGCATCACTGCTATTACATTCTAGAGTTGGAGGGAAATTAAAGGTAGAGCCAAATTTATAAAATTCCTAACAAGTGGCCCTCTATAAGCTTTTGCTTCATTGCTACCATGATGGGAACTAAGTTCCCTTCCATAGTATTTCTACTCTCCCTTTCCTCTTCCCCTCTACCTCTTGTTGGAAGTCATGGTCTTTTGAAATTGAGAAGTCTGGAACCTGGTACAGTAGTTTAAATGTGGTATAATTGGGACAAAGCAGTGTGTGATTGTCTCCTTTTTCTTACCAAATAATTTAGACCTTTGTTTAACATATACTTGCCTAAGTACAAATCCTAGACCTAAACTATATTAAAATACCGGTGAACAGGTAGGTAGGATGTGTGATTCTGTAATATACTTGTTTACAAACCACTAATCTAGATAGTAAGATCCTTAATATATACTAAGACTGCATTTGCTTTTTTTTGTTAGCAAAATAATCTATAGATATATATTTAATTTTTAGTCAAAACTTTGAAGACCTTCACTAAGCTCTCTCTGTATTGTGTGTTTGGTACTTTTGACTTTCTGCTTTTGATTCACATGAAAAGAGGAAGATAGTCAAGGTTTCTGTTGTGTTAAGTATCTTCCAGTGATTTATGTATGGTTAGAATAGTGAAAAGTGAGAGGAAGCAACACTATATATGTGAAATTTGTTCAAGTTTTAGGGATTTAAAATAGTTCCATTTATCTGCTTTCTCTTCATTCAGAGTAGACCTTTAACACAATAGAAATCTGTAGCAAGTTTAATAATGTCTTAAGTTCTCATTGGTACAGAACCAGTACAGAAATGTGACATTTTGTCCATGATTTTGTACATAATACTTAAATTTGAAAAAAAATTGTTTTAATATTTGTATTAGCACTCCATATAGATCTGAAATGTAGCTGGAAAGGGAAGTCATGAGCTTTGATGCCCCAAATTATGGGTGCCCTTGGAAATACTATCAACATAAGATGGTTCATTTCAATGGTGAAATGAGCTTTTTATCCTAGGTGAGATCTTTGAGTTGGCAGAAACATTGCCTCTTTGTTTCCTACAAAGGTGATGATCACATAGTAGGCTTTTCAGACGCTAACCTGCCTTTGATTCTGATATGTTCTGTTGAGGGAGACCTCCCCACCTCCTGAATAAATGCTTTTGTGAGCCATAGTTACTGGTGTGTGTGTGTGTGTGTGTGTGTGTGTGTGTGTCACATCCATCAGGTATGTTGAAGTGAGAGAAAAAAAAAAGAAACTTGCAAATCACATCTCTATAAATTTAATCCAAGAAGGGCATGAACCTAATTTAGGGATCAAGTGAACATTTAGTTTCCTGTACAAAGTTCCTGTAAGGAGGTATTTAAATAAATATAGCTTAGAGGAAGGGCCTTTTCAGGAGTTTCATTTGACATGAATGAAATATTCTTGCAAGAGGCAATATTTACCTCCATTTTTACAGGTCATATAGATTTTACTTTTGATTACTGGTTTTCTAACCTTAGATGACAGACGATTTCATATTTTTCCCCATAAAGTTATGCTTCGTTATTTATTTTCTATAGCTTATGAGTTCATGCTTGTAACTTACAGGGAAATCATAAAAAATGAGGCAGAGAGTAGCTTGAGCACCGGAAGTTCTAAAAGGGTATTTCTGCCTTAAAGATGGTATAAATTACTTTTTCAGGAGTTGGGATAAATACAAACCTCTGTAGCACTTTGGGCAATAAAGGAAGGTGTACTTTATTTAACATTGGAATGACACCAACTGCTAAAGAATCATACCTGAAATGTTTTTTTTTTTATCTAATTTAGTTAAATATTTGTAGAACACATTAGCTATCAGAAAAGCATTGTAATTATGTAGAACTCCACATTTTCTTCTAGAAGTGCCAAATTCTATAATTGTAATCTTCACAGAAGAAAATAGGACTTTGAAATATAAATTATCAGAACTTGAATTAGTCATTCTGATTCTGTGTTTCCAAAGTTTGAGAGTATTGTATTGTTAGCTGGGACTGATTTTGCCCCTAGGGAACATTTGGCAAAATCTGAAGATATCGTTAGTGGTTAGGATCCGAGGGGTGCTAGCAACATGCATGTACTAGGTGGAAGCCAGGAATGCTGTTAAACATCCTAAAATGCATAGGACATTCCCCCAAATAAAGAATTATCTGCCACAAAAGGTTAATAGTGCTAAGATTGGGAAAGATTTTAGAGTATTGTGCACTTATTTTTATTATCACTGTGTATGAACAAGAGGATGAAATAAACAAATTGAATTCTTATTGTAAATGTGAAACAGTGGTAGCAGGATCTATTGATGGAATGGAGGAATTCAAGTCTAGTGCAGTAATTAAGAAGTAACATTTGTTATCAGATTGGGGTTCTGATCTTTACTCCCATCGCTTGTTAGCCATCTGGCCTTGGGTAAAATGATTAATCCCTCTAACCCTGAATATATCCATTTATGCAATGTAGATAGTAAATTTTACCTTATAAGCTTGTTAAGTTAAATGATGTTTGCAAACTAGAAAATATTATACATTCAATAAATGGTAGCCACCGTTATTATGTTTAGGATGTAATTTGGGATTGGTAGGGTAGGATTTATATGGTTATATAGGGAGTGAGATGGCAGAAATGTTCTCAGTAGAGATGAATTTCTTGAATGAATCTAACGGTTTCTCTGTAATTGAAGGATCCAGTATATTCTTAAAGAAGCGCTGGGGTTTGTTAAAAAGAAAAAGAGAGTCTTTTTTTTCTAATTTTACATTCTTCTATGTTTAAATGTTTGTTTAAAGAATCCATTCCTTTTGTAATTGAGAAAGCAAACATGACAACAACAAACCCTCATAGTTTCTTAGAAGTCTTGAAAAATATGATACTTATAAAACCATTCCTCTCCTAATTTATAGTTACCCTTTTGCTAGTTTTTCTACATTAGTTGGTTTCCTTCTTTAGTTCCCTTTCTGAACGTGGTTAAACTGTGGGACCCAACGAGCATGATAAAGCTCATTGTATTGATACCTTTATCTTCCAGTTGGCATCTGGTGCTCTCCCTGAAACCACCAAAATTTTGTCTGGGTGGGAAGTAGAGAAGAGCACAGGAGAATTTATAACTGAATCTCCAAAGCCAGGACACTTCACTTGCTCAGGTTCTCTTTAGTGCTTTATTAAATACTTGAATAAAAACAGAGGAAGCATATTTAGTAAATGTCTACTTGTCAAAAATTGGAAGGCATAGGTAATTGGATGATCAGATATAGATTTCACAGTGTGCATAGATTTTAACAGTGAGCAGAGACTAAAGGCATGAAATTTAATGGGAGAAAATGGAAATTCTGTAAATTTAGTTTTTGAAATGATTGTATCATTTCACAACGAGAGAATTTGGACACTTATCTAATTCCTGTTTAAAGAATAAATATTAAGTGTTGAATGGTGCAAGTTCAATGAGTTGACTCCTATTTGCTGCCTTATTAGACTTGGTTTTGGCAGCATAATATCCAGAATCCCCCTGGGTTTGTAGCTTTGTGACCAGTTCTGCTTGCCATTATTTTGAAGGGAATACTGACCACTAGAAAATGGTCAGAAAGCCTAGAATTAGTCATATCCCTGCTTTGTCATGTAGTAACTGTGTGGCTTTAAATAAATTATAATGTGCTTAAGCTTTAGAAATTAAAGTTTAGGTTTTGTCATATAAAATATATTAGGTTTTATGTAAAAAAATTTTAAGTACCACATAGAGATGTTTTATGGGCTGAGATTGATGATGATGCTAATAATAATTATTATTAAACTAATGTATTGCTTATTCTAAGCCTGGCTAAATGCTAAGAATTTATAAGAACTTCACATTTATGAATGCCTTTTTTTTATGTTTTGCACCCCCCCCATCCTTTTCCTGCCTCTAAGAACCACCTATCTGTTCTCTGTATCTGTGAACTTTTCCCCTTCCTTCCTCCCTTCCTCCCTTCCTCCTTCTCTCCCTCCTTCTCTCCCTCCCTCCCTCCCTCCCTCTCTCTCTCTCTCTCTCTCTCTCTCTCTCTCTCTCTCTCTCTGTCTTCTGATTCCACATATAAGTGATATCATATGGTAGTTGCCTTTCTCAGACTTATTTCTCTTACCATAATTCCCTCCAGGTGCATCCATGTTGTGGCAAATAGCAAGATTTCATTCTTTTTTATAGTTGAATAACATTCTGTGTGTGTGTGTGTGTGTGTGTGTGTGTGTGTGTGTGTGTGTGTATAAATACATGCCACATTTTCTTTACTCATTCATCCACTGATGAACACTTAGGTTGTTTCCATAAGTTGGCTATTATAAGTAGTGCTACATTGGACATGGTTGCATATATCTTTTCTTGTTTTTGCTTTTCTTCAAATAAATATCTAGAAGTGCAATATATAGTTCCATTTTTAAATTTTTGAGGAACTTCCATGCTGTTTTCCATCATGGCTGCACCAATGGACATTTCCATCAGTAGTTCCCAAGGGTTCCCTTTTCTCAACATCCTTACCAATGCTTGCAATTTTTTGTCTTTTTGATAATATTCTAACAGGTATGAGGTAATACCTCACTGTGGTTTTGATATGCATTTCCTAGATAATTAATGATCTTGAGCATCTTTTCCTGTACCTGTTGGCTGTTTGTGTATCTTCTTGGGAAAAATGTCTATTCAGATATTCTATTAAGCTTTTTTTTTTTGCTACTGAGTTGTATGAGTTCTTTCTGTATTTTAGATATTAATCCCTATCAGATATGTATTTGCAAATATTTTTTTCTTTATTCAGTAAGTTTCCTTTTCAGTTTGTTAACTGTTTCCTTGCTGTGCAGAAGTCTTTTAGTTTGATGTAGTCCTACTTGTTTAGTTTTGCCTTTGTTGCTTTTACTTTTGGTGTCACATAAAAAAATCACCAAGACCTATGCTTTCTTCTAGGAGCTCTGTGGTTTCATGTCATACATTTTTAATGCTCATCAGTACTCTGGGAGGTTGGTAGCATTAGTCCCATTTTAAAGCTGTGGAAACTGAGACACAGTAAAATTAATGTCACTATATATTCTAGTAAATCACAGTTTCATATTTTACACATATACAATGCTAAGCATTATGACATATGTGTCCTGACAATATCATGTATTTTACATACTTTTGTGGCCTTATTTCACTTTGCATATGGTCTTCAAGGTTCATTCATTTTTTTTATTTAAAACATTTTTTTAATGTTTGTTGATTTTTGAGACAGAGACAGAATGCAACTGGGGGAGAGGCAGAGAGAGACAGGGATACACAGAATCCGAAGCAGGCTCCAGACTCTGAGCTGTCAGCACAGAGCCCGATGCAGGATTTGAACCCATGAATCACAAGATCATGACCTGAGCAGAAGTCTGACACTTAACTGACTGAGCCACCCAAGCACCCCTCATCCATGTTGTAGCATGTGTCAGAATTTCTTCCTTGAGGCCGAATAATATTGTATGCATCACATTCTGTTTATCCCTTGGTGAATACTTGGGTTGCTTTCACTTTTTGGCTGTTATGAATAATGCTACTATGAATACATGTACACAAATAAGATTTTTATATTACTTAAAACGGCATTAATATAACTTTTTATATAAAACTGTGAAGTCCACGAAGGAGCTGCTGCAAATGTGGGTGACTTGACTGCATTTATTTAACTAGTACACTTTTCCCAAACTGATACTAATCAATCACATCCTCATGGAAAGATAAAAGATAATAGGAAGAGATTAAAAGGCATATGTGAAACAGTTTTAGAACATTAATTAGGAACTGTTGTAAATTTTGGGTTAAAATGGACATTTAATTACTTGGCTGGTCATTACTTTTAGGATTCAGATTATTAAAGAATTAATTAGAAAAGCTGAAAGGTATTGTTATAATTTCAGTTATTTTCTACTGGAGAAGCAAAGAAACCTCTCTCAACAAATAACACTGTGGACAGAAATACATTTAAGAGCATTCGATGCTTTGATTTTCAGTATTTGTTTTAGCAAGGCATAAATAAATTATTTTTTCACCTATACAACTAGTATCCCAATATTCTGAGTTCCTAATTGTTGTAGGGATGGTTTAACCATATTCAGCAAATCTTCCACAATTTTTTTTTAAATATCGTTTTAAGTATTTGGTTGTAAATTCGTATTAACTTCTATCTAGTCATTCCAATTGAAACAGAATTTTGTTAAGAATGATTGGACAGAGGGAAGAGCACATTAATTTTTCTAATTTAGGAGCATTGTCAGGTTCTCTGCTTGTGGTGTGTGCACAGTTCCCCCTCAGTCCTATCATGTCCACCTCTGCTCTGAGACATCCATTAGTAGATAGTTTTCCCAAGCATGTGTGAGATCAGGAGCCAAGGCTTCAGGTCATTTTACCTTCTGGAGTTCTGTTTCTGTGTTCTGCCGAATGTCAGACTGAGCTCTGTTTTAAAAATAAGGAGTTGCTACCTGAAGCTAGGGAGCTACTGGAGAATGAACAGCCTTGAGACCTCTGCTCTCTGAGGGAGCAACACAGCCAGATGCTGATAAATGTGGGTGTGATAGCTGAAATCTTCATTATAAAAGCCCATTTTGACTCCTTCATATTTTTTTAATTAAAAAAATTTATTTACTTTTGATAGAGCACAAGTCAGGGAAAGAGAGAGAGAGAGGGAGGCACAGAAACAGAAGCAGGCTTCAGGCTCTGAGATGTCAGCGCAGAGCCCGATGTGGGGCTCGAACTCACAAACTATGAGATCATGACCTGAGTGGAAGCCAGACACTTTATCCGACTGAGCCACCCTGGCGCCCAACTCTGTCACATTGTTAATACTTTTGTTTCTCTTGCTAGTTCATCCTTTTCCTAATTACTAATTTTTCCCCAGTATGCTAAGCATTTTCCAGCATTTTTCCATGATAGCTAAATCTCCTAACAACCTTAGAGAGATCTATTATTGTGTCTGAAGCTCGAAGACGTTAAGTAACTTACCCAAGATTTCATTGTTTATCAGATGCAGAGCCTGGATTTGAGTCCAGGTCTGTCTGGCTCTGAAGGCTTCCTGTTTCCATTGCACTAGACAGCAGAAGCATTGCCGGAATTCACAGGATATAACTTTCTTCAAAGTGATAATCATTATGTCAAGCTGTTCCCTTCCTTTTCTGCTCTTGCTGTCCTACTTTATGGCCTGGTCACATCATACTTGAATGGACTGCAGGCATATGTCAGAGATATTCCATGTTTGGTTCCAGATCATGCAATAAAGCAAACATTGCAATAAAATGAGTCAAGTTTTTTTTGGTTTCCTAAATGCATGTAAAAGTTATGTTTATACTATAGTCTATTAAGTGTGCCATTGCATTATGTCTAAAAATACAATGTACATCCCTTAATTAAAAATTACTTAATTGCTAGGCATTATATGAGCTTTCAGCATATTATAATCTTTTTGCTGGTGGAGAGTCTTGCCTCTAATTGCAGTTGTTGAAGGTCATCTGTGGCAATTACTTAGAATAAGACAGTGGTGAAATTGGCCATATCATTTGACTCCTCTCATGAATGATTTCTCTGTAGCGTGCAATGCTGCTTGATAGTATTTTACCCACAGCAGAACTTCTTTCAAAATTGGAATTCTCTCAAACTCTGCTGCTCCTTTGTCAACTAAGCTGATATAATATTCTAAATCCTTTCAACAGTCTTCACAGCATCTTCACCAGGAATAGATTCCATCTCAAGCCATTTTCTTTGCTTGTCCATAAGGAGCAACTTGTCATTCGTTAAAATTCTAACATGAGATGGCAGCCATTCAATCTCATCTTGAGGCTCCACTTCTAGGTCTGTTGCTATTTCCACATCTGTAGTGTTATTTCTTCCACTGAAGTCTTGACCCTTCAAAATCCTCCATGAGAGTTGGAATCAACTTCTTCCAAATTCCTGTTCATGTTATTTTGATCTTTTCCCATGGATCACAATTATCATTTAAAATATTTTAGAGCGCGAGCACGTGCAAGAGAGGGAGAGAGAATCCCAAGCAGGCTCCATGCTGTTAGTGCAGAGCCCGATGCCAGGCTCATACTCATGACCCATGAGATCATGACCTGAGCTGACATCAAGAGTTGGACATTTAACCGACTGAACCACCCAGGTGCCCTGTGTCACGAATATTCTTAATGGCATCAGAATGGCAGATCCTTCCCAGTTTTCAGTTTATTTTGCACAGATCCATCAGAGGAATACTTACCTATGGGAGCCATAGTCTTATGAAATGTATTTTTTAAATAATAAGACTTGAAAGTTGAAATTACTCCTTGATCTTTTAATTTCCTTCAAGAACTTTTGCTCTGCATTCACAGCTGCGCTGGTTGGAACATAAAGGCCTAGCTTTGGGCCTGTCTTAGCTTTGACATGCCTTCCTTACTAGTTTAATCGTTTCTAGCTTTGGGGTTAAAGTGAGAGAGATGTGACTGTTCCTTTCACTTGAATACTTAGAGGCCATTGTAGGATTATTAATTGGCCTAATTTCGATATTGTTGTATCTCAGGGAATAGGGAGGCCCTAGGTGTGTGTGTGTGAGAGAGAGAGACAGACAGATATCTGGTTGGTGGAGCAGTCAGGACACACACAACACTTACCTGTTAAGTTCACTGTCTTGCATAGGAAAGGTTCCTGGTGCCCCAAAACAATTACAATAGAAACACCAAAAATCACTGATCACAGGTCACCATAACAAATATAATAATAATGAAAAAATTTGAAATATTGTTAGGATTATCAAAATGTGACACAGAGATAGGAAGTAAGCAAATGCTGTTAGAAAAATGGTGCCCACAGATTTGCTGTATACAAGATTGCCATGGACCTTTAGTTTGTAAATGAAAATAAATAACTAAATCGAAACCCAGTACGTGTGAAGCATAATAACGTGAAACGCTCTACAGCAATGTGTGCCTATATTGTGTGGTGGCTTCCCAAATGATCTTCCTGCCTTCATGCTTTCTAAATATTAACTCATCCCCTGAACTTCTGCCTTACACCTTCCTGGTCAAGTGTAATCATGACAGTAGTTTTGTTGAATGCTCGTGTAAGCTCTTGTCAATCCCTTGATAAACAGTAGTTCATAGTTCTTAGTTGCATTTCAAACAAACAAATACCTCTTAATTTGGGATTCTGGACCCTCTCTCATTTGCCCGTCCTCCCCTTCAGTCACTGCACACTGCCACTTCTTTGTCACATTAATTTTCTAGCTTGTTTGAATTGCTTATAGGGTGCGTGCTCTCTAGCTGGTGCTGGTTTGTGTTCTCTGCTCTCTCTGCCTCTCCATGCACCACCCCCATTAGGTAGGTAGGTAGGTAGGTCTCTGTAGAAACCTTGTTTCCTATTTCTGTTAGATTTATTGCCCCCTGCCTCTAATGCCCATCTCTGAATCCTGATAGCCAACTAATGTAAATGAAAAAAATTCACCCATCTTCTACCTGCCTCACGATGCATTTTCTGATCATCCCAACTGGCAGTTCTTTCTCCTTTGAATCTCCAGAGCACTCTATGTGTTATTCTCTTATAGCACTTATATTTTTCACCTTGGATTGTGAATATTTTTAGAAATAAGAGTGAGGTCTTGTGGGGGGGAAGGGTCCATGTATAATTGGCCTGCCTTTCTCATGTGCCACATTGTTTTCCTGCCATGTAGATGGTCAACAAATGTTTTTAAGTAAATGAGATTTTATAACTTACATGTAGATAGTGCTTGGAAATTCAGAAAATATCTTAAGTGTACATTTTCTCATTAAATTGGGCAACAATAGTGTAGAATTGGGTGGTTATCTCCATTTTATGGATAGCATTTGGAAGTTTATGGAGATAGGGTCAGGAAATGTCAATGGAGTTTTATAGGCAGTTCTCCTGGGAGAATGGCAAGATGGGACTCCAAGTTAAGCAGTGTAGAGCTTTAAGGACTTTTAGGGCAATTGAATTAAGGGTTTTGAACCCTGTTAGTGCCTTGGACTCAACCTTCAGGAAATTAAATACAAAATCATTTATCAAGCCCTCCTTCCCCTACTCAGACCCAGACATTGGTATTTTTAAGTGTAGTGATTTTTAAAAATATTTTTTAAAAGTTTTATTTATTTTTGAGAGAGAGAGAGAGAGAGAGAGAGAGAGCGAGCGAGCGAGCAGGGAAGGGGCAGAGAGAGAGGGAGACACAGTATCTTAAACAGGCTTCAGGCTCTGAGCTGTCAGCATCGTAGGCATGAGAGTCCATCGTAGGGCTTGGAATTATGAACTGTGAGATCATGACCTCAGCAAAAGTCAGACGCTCAACCGACTGAGCCACCCAGGCATCCCAGTGTAGTGATTTTGAAAAATATTTAATTGTTCCAAATTTATGGAAGAAACTTATTAATAGAGATTTATGATTTCTATTATAAACACATTAAAATTTTTTGAGCCAATCGTTCACAGACTTTTTTCTTTTTATAAAGGGAAACTTTTTTCCCTTATTTGTACAGTACTGTCAAAATTACTTTCTGATGCTGGTTTGAATAATAGGTCCATATTCTAGTTGTATGAGGCATAGATTTATGTTGATGTGGTCCTAACTAGGCTGTCAGAGTTGAAATATTCTATAATGTGTTACTGGGAGTCTACCTAGATTTCTGGGAGATGAAACTTGGGTACCAGTAAAGGTTATATTTAAAACTAAAAAAACAAAAACATAAACAAAGAAGTCTTGTGTCTTAATGAAAATTATTTGTTGAAAGAAAGTTATATAGGAATAAAGAAATAATGTGTAACTCTTATTTGCATGGCAATGTCTGTTTTTTTCTCTCGCTTAAAGCAATGTCATCCCTTGGATTTTTATTGTTGCTGTTCAGTTGGTAACTGTATTTCTTTCTTTTTCTTTTCTTTTTTTTTTTTTTTTTTTTTTTACTGTGTGGGTGTGTTCATAGTGCACACTGACTTTAATTACACTTTTTCTTGCTAGCTCAAGGTCTTGATTTTCAACTTGAATTATTTTAAAATGCAGCAGTACAGTAACATCCTCAGAGACCATTAAAATATTTAGAGATATTTTCCCGATGCTGAATGGCTCATCCTTCCATGCTTCTGTATCATAACGTGTGCTTCTTTAAACTTTCCTCCCCCCTCCTTTATAGTTAGCCGTCCAAAGTGCCTGGCAGATATCTTTTTGATTCTGCTGCAAGGAATAATTGTCAGCCTGCTACAAGAACAGTCAACCACACTTCCTTAGTTAATAACTCCGTGAGCTGTAGGTCGAGGCATGAGGGTGACAATACATCTTTTTTACGCAGGACAGTGTTTAGGATATGTGACCACAATTGTATCTAATATTTAGGGGCTAGATTTACAACTGTGTTATGAATGGAAGGGTTTTGTCGGAATTGCTTCTTAAAGGAAGTAAAGACACTTAACATCAGAATGTTCAAAATGGCAATCTCTTATGCAGAAGGAGATTTAGAAGTTTGACAACCAAAAATTTGTCCTTTTTTTTTTATAAGACAAAGAATGGTATTGCTTGTCATTTTTATTTCAAAACTATTTCAAATCTGAGCTTTAAATAAAAAAAACCAAAACTGTGAGGACTATCAATATTACTATTTCAGGGCAATCAAATTTAATTTCGATTGTATGTACATATATGTATATGTAGATCTATCTAGAAATCTAGGTATAACTATTTCAAGGGAGACTGTATACATGGTAGACATTCTAGTGTTTATTCTAACTTTCTACTCTGAAATTTAACAATTTGGTCAAAGTTCAGTCTTGAGCTTTCTACTTGAACTTCCTAATGAATTATATCCTTTCAAAGGCTTTTCCTGGAATTTCTCTTTTTGGCAGGTAAGTTTGCATATCTAAAGTGACATCATTTGGCCAGATTCCTGAAAAAGAATAATTTAAAAGACAGAAGAATGTAGGTTGGCTTTTGAAAGTTCTAATGTTAAAATTCAGGGAGAAGCTAAAATAGAGAAATCATATGTTGTATTAATAGGAATGTGTTAATTTCTTAAACTTCATCAATATTTCATGAGGTTTTTTTGTTTTAATAAGTTCATGAGGTTTATAACTTTATTTCAGGTGGGAAATACTACTTTTCCTTTTTTTACTGGGTTAAGTTTTGGCAAAAGTGACTTAGTTATAATTTTGGAGTGCATCCTGCAAGAAAGTAATTGGGTCTGGACTTAATAAAACCACACTGCTATAGAAAGCCATACAATTGTTGGTGTGGAAAAGGAACAAGATAGCTTTGGTAATTTCGAAGTTAAAAATATAATACTGGAAGTTGCTTGAGGTAGGAACCACATCTCGTAATTTTTTCTTTATCCTGAATTGAACTTAAAAAAATGCTATGTACATGATGGACACTCATTAAAAAATTTTTAATTGATTTATTGGTTACCAAATAAATGCCTGGAATAGTACTAGCCATTCTAACTCAATTTGGCTTTATCTAGTGTTTTTCTTATGGAAATAGTCCTAGAAGTTTTTTCCAGTATTGCTATTATAATTTGGCTTTCTCTAATACATATTTCTATTATGAAAATAGTCATTCTCAAGGACTTTAGCTAGCATTTGTCTCCTGGAAATCACCGTTCCTTAATGGTTTAACTCTTTTTGAACTGTTAACCTCAGATCACCTTGTTTCTGTCTATTCAGATTATTTTCCTTATGAGCCATTATTCATCTTTCTTGAGCTGTTGGCTACTTGCTAAACTTCATGCTCATTTGCATCCGTGTAGTTTATAAGTTTGGTGGGGGGGCGGATACGAACTAGCACAAATCCTTTTTTAAAATCTGCATTTGTCTACTGGCTTTAGCTAAGAAGCGCTAATGGTTCCCCACTGCTTGCTGATTCAATACAGAGTTTTCTGCTGGCTTCCTTTATCTCCTCCCCAGTTTTTATTCTGACAGACTTATTCAGAGAATGAATCAGCTTTTCTGTATAAAGCTTTGAATTTGTTGTGAAGGAAGAAGTGACAGAGGTAACGGAAGAGAAATGGGAAGTGTGAGGTGTGATCCATGCTGCTTAAATTGCTACTTATTAATCCATCCCTGTTCCCTTCAATTTTCTCTTCATCTGTGTTATATGTATTTTGTCCATTCTATTATGTGAGGGTCTGGGGTGTCTTGGTGGCTCAGTAAGTTAAGGGTCCGAATGTTGATTTCAGCTCAGATCATACTCTCAAGAGTTTGTGAGATCTAACCCTATGCGTGCCTCTGATGGTAAGGAGCCTGCTTGGGATTCTCTTCTCTCTCCCTCTCTGCCCCTCTCCCTCCCTCCGCCCCCCCCCCCCCAAATAAAACCACTTTATTATGTGAGGGCTTCTGGGATTATCCAGGCCTCTCACGGTTTCTTTGTGCGTACAGCTTGTATACTCTGATGGATACTCCCCACTTGCTGCGAGACCTCCAGGTTTCTTCCCACCCTCATTCTCTTCCAGTCCCTGGGATGACCTAATTTCTCTTTGGCGATTTACTAGAATTCTGGTCCTCTTTTACGCACTGATCCAGAACATTCTTTCACAAACCCTTCAGAACCTGTGCAGCTCATTCTCATTTACCTGAACTCCTCCTACATAGCACTGCACGGCTTAGCATTTCCTTACCTTTTGTGTGGTCTTATTTCCATGACCACGTCAGAGACACCCTATCTGAAGCTGCTTCTCAGCATTATTTAGTCAGGAGTCATAGTGGTCCAACACAGAGTTTGGGATCAAGGCAGATATTCACTGCCAGCTGTGTGACTTAGGGGAAGTTACCTAGCATCTCTGAGGCTTTTGCTTCATCTGCTTAATGGGGATAACAATTTCTACTTCATAAAGTTATTACTTAATTTTAAGATAATTTGTTCACAGCATCCGCCAGTGTCAGGCACATAGCAGACACTTAATAGATCCTTTTCATCATACATACATGGTTGGGTTTAGAATAGGTATTTACTAAAAACTTTTTTTTTTTTTTTTTGCAACTAAGTGGCTATACTCCACTTGAATGACTGAATTTTTAGAAAGGCATTAGGAAGGCAGGAGATAGAATTAGTTTGATGTGTTTTCACATAGTTATTCTTTGTCAATGAAGGTAGTAGCTCTAAATGTAGCAAAATGAGGTCTGTTGTTATATAGTGTAGCTGTTACCAAGGTTCCTAGATAAGGAAAGGAGTTGGTGGAGATTGATTCAGCAGTACTCCCCAGTTTTGTACAATTCAAAGATTCTGTTGCTTGGAATTAAAATTTTAATGGATTTTGGAGTCCTAAAGTTTAGAGTTTCAAGTTAGTTTTTGTAAGCTTATCATTGTTTAAAAATTACTTTCATCTGCCTTCCATGTGTTCAGCATTGTATTTGTATTCTTTTTTTTTTTAATTTTTTAAAAATTTTTTTAACATTTATTTATTTTTGAGATAGGGAGAGACAGAGCATGAACAGGGGAGGGTCAGATAGAGGGAGACACAGAATCTGAAACAGGCTCCAGGCTCTGAGCTGGCAGCACAGAGCCCGACGCGGGGCTCGAACTCATGGACCGTGAGATCATGACCTGAGCCGAAGTCGGCCGCTTAACCGACTGAGCCACCCAGGCGCTCCTTGTATTTGTATTCTTAAAATAGGTACCTGAAAAGCAAGTAGTATACATAATAAATATTTGTGTTTTTTGTGGAATTGGATTATATTTTAGACTCCTTGTACTGAAGTATGGTAAGACACATTTTCTTACAAGTAAAACTTTATTATAAATGTCACATATGTAGCTTAATATTTTAGAAATCTATAATAGAGTATGGATGAAGTTAAAAAAATTAAACATATGAATCTGTCTCCCCTCGTAAATAATTGGAGGAGGACCTATTTGCCTTAAATGAAAACTGATATTATGGTTAACAAATTTATATTCTTAATGATGTCTTGTGTTATTCTGGTCTGCTGTTCAGCTCTATAGATGTGAGAAAACACTCATTACTAAGGGCACCCTTTTTCTTTGTGGAAAATTAGCTCAAGCTGACATTAATTTGCAGATAGCTTTCATTAAAGAGTTTCTTTTCATAAGGGTCATTCTTCATTCTTATTTCAAAGATTAAATGACTTTATAAATATTTTAATGTAGCATCTGTTCTTATTTTTCCCTACTCACATTTTTTTTCTCAAATATTCCATGTTTGTGTTCTGTAAGCTATACAAATGAGATTTCAAGAAGAAAATGCAATAATTATTGTGTAATTTATTGCCATTCTTTCTCTTATAATTTTCATTTTATTAAACATATTTCTCAAGTCTTTCAAAAGGCTTTTCTAAGTGCCATGAAAAATTTAAATGTATATGACATTACTTATGTGTGTATGTATATTATTTCTGCTGCATAGTTTCTCAGAGTGCAATGATGAATCCATTGACAGTGAAGGGTCTGGAAGGCTCTAAAAGAGAGATTTTTCTTCCTTCTCCCTTCCCCCGTTCCTCTCTACTTCTTCTAGAATGGAACGTTTGTTTCTTCTGAAATCGTATGCAAATCTAATGAATGGATAGATTAAAACAAACCAACCTGATCCAAGCCCTTGAAGGCAGTGAGGGCTTGTGGACCCAGAGCACCAGCCTTTTCCCATCATTCCACCTGAATTCCCCCTCCCTGCCTCTCCCCTCTTGTCCCCTCCCCTAGGTTCTTCGGCTAGTGTGCCAGAAATCTGGAGCTTGAAAGTGATATTTACTACAGCATTTGAGGTCCTAATGGTTGTTATGTTTTGTAAGTCAGTGACCCAGTTTGAAGCCACAGGCGACATTCTACTTTGAATAGTTTGTACTTTTAAAAACTATTTAAGCTGTTTCACTAACTGTGGTCACTTCTACAACTCTTCCTAGAAAACACGGTTTCTTAGATTTTAATATATTTGCTATTATTGGCTTTCTTATTTAAAGATGAACCAGATCTCTGTTCCTTAAAACCAAAGAAGTCCCAACAATTTTAACGCACTAGATGGAGAACAATTTTCTTTTTAGAAGTTATCAGAATTGCAAAACCTTTAATAGATGGGAAAAATATTCATCTTTGCTTGTGATGAATTCTTTCAAAATGAAGTCACTGATTCCAAAATAAAATTATGAAATATTACAGCTGGACAACATCAGAAGTGAGGTAAGTTTCCCACCTCAAACAGTAATTATTCCTATAGTATTTCTGTGAGAAATGTTTATTTAGCCACCCCTTCAATACCTTAAGTGAAAGCTAGCACAGCACATTCAAACCAATACAAAGCAGTGGTGTGTTAGAAAGAGAAGGGAAGGAAATGAATGGTAACAACTGTGAGATGATATGTTAATCATACCAAAACATCATGTTGCATGCATTAAATATATATAACTTTTTGTCACTCATACTTGCAATAAAGCTGGGGAAGAAAAAAAAGAGCTTTGGATCCAAATGAACATTGGTGCAAATTGTGCTTTGCTATGTATTAGCTGTTTGGTGCTGGGCAAATATGTGAATTTCGTAGCTTTGGTTTTGTATTTATTAAATGAAAAGTTAAATCCCAACGCTGCAGGTTTGTTGAGTGATAACATGAATAGATTATCTCATATGTGGGATATTTAATAAAACATTGCTATAGGATGATTGTTATGTTGAGTCAAAAAGTGCCCTTTTATAACTTTGACCTCTTTTCTTAATATTTTCTATTTTATGTAATAAATTTAGATGGTGACCATTCTCATTTGCCTCTTAGAACTCTTACGTCTCCCTCCCCCCACCCCCATGGCTAAAGATGACCCTTTCATTTGACCCTATATTTATAGTTGTCCTTTGTGGGACTTGATTTTCATATCTCAACAACTTTCCTCTTCCCTGGTGTGCAGTTGTGGTCAATTCCCACTTGGGTATTGGGCTATACTTGGTGTAGCCATCAAAGCCACACTTGCGTGGCTTGACCCTGTTATCTGACTGCACTAGATTGGACTCAGGAGCAATGAAATTCTGATCCAGAATTTGGTATTGGGACTGAGAGTTAAGTCAGTCTTTTCCATAATGGAAAAGCACCTTTCTGAATCCCTGTGGGGCTAAGGAGCATAGAAAGTCAATTTGCAGAATGAAGCAGTTATGGGGAATGGGACAAAGGGAGAGGGAATCTTAATTGACTCAGGGCTTTCCTAACTTTGCTTCTGCTTCTCCCCTAAGGCTGCGCTGTGCTCCTGTCCCTCATTCTATGAATAACCCTGCCCTAAGCTGTATCAAGTTAGTTTCTGTTTTTTTTAACTACTGTTTTGTCATCAAAAGATGCTATTCCTCTTTTGACCAAAACAATTCAGAGATATCAAAATGTGGGGGAAAATATGTTAACATAATAAATTTTAGAAACATCTCTGTTAAAATCTAGGGCTCAGAATTGATCATGATGATGGACTCCCCCATCCCCTCCCCAAATGGGGACACCAAAGTAAAAACCAGCATATTTCCTGTTCTGTCCACAGAGCACTTATCTGTTGCTTCCAGCTGCCTGAGAAACATTTCCATTTAGATGTTCCTGTCAAACATATTTGACAGTTGACCCTCTTCTCTGTCAGGCTGGATCCTCTTTATTTCAGTGTTCCTTCCTCTTCTAAGCTAGTGGTCCAGAGGAGTGGAGAATTCTTTTCTCATCCTTACCTAATTCCATTTGACATGAAGTTTTGACATTTAAAAAGAATTACTACTTTAAATTGTGGTATAATATGATATTGAGTATATTCATGCTGTTGGGCAGCCAACCAGTGACCACTGTCTCCTCTCCAGAGCTCTTTCCTCCTCCAAAACTGATACATTGCACCTGTTAAACAAGAACTCCTCACTCCCAGCTTTCCCTGGACCCTGGACCCTCATTCTACTTTCTGTATTAATGAATTTGACTACTCTAGGTGTGTCACATAAGTAGAATCGTACACCGTGTCGTCTTGTGACTGGCTTATGTCATTTAGTGTAATGTCCTCAAGTTATTCCAAGTTGTAGCATGTGTCAGAATTTTTGGCATTCTTTATGTTATCATTATTCTGTGACCCTTTTTCTTTTTTCTTTCTCCCCTCTTTTGACAGTCAAGATTCTAAGCCTTTATCACTGTACCTGTTACTGAAGTTGTCTTAGTCTCTGAAGATTCTCTCTCTCCTTACAGTCATAATCTATAATGCATGAGTCATCTTTAAAAACACGGATTTCATCAAGTTATAACCACAGGACGACTATGAATGGAACTCTGTGGGTGGTTGGTGCAACATGGAGGCCCTGAATAGCCGCTTCTTGCTAAAAACAATACACTTTCCCACCCAATAGCCCCTGTCTCCTTAATTTTTGAGGCCTTCATAATTTAGTTAGATTTTCTTTTAATTATCTCCTCACCGTGTGCTTTTATTTGTATACCTCTATTATTAGTCAAACACTTTCATTTCAGTCAGATAGTCATTTAACTTTCTCTACCAAATCCATTGTTTATACTCGTTTCTTCCTCTTTTTTGCCTTTAATTCCTCTCAGATGAAAATTTCAACTTCTCATGATCTTTCTGAATACCACGTACTGGGTGTAGTTGACCTTCTTCATGAAAATTTCACAGCTGTGAAAGCCCCACATATACAGGTCACTTCGTTGTAGTCTTACTCTTAAGCCCTTTCACTGTTGATTGTGTACTGCTGGTTAGTAGTTTCCTAACTAGATTACAGTTTCTTGAAAACTTATGTTTGTTTTTTTATACCTTCATATTAGCAAGCGTTGCGTGAATATGTATTCAGTGGGCAATAAATACTTGTGTTAGCGACATGTTTATGTTAGTGCAATAAAAGAATATGGATGTGCTTTAAAATCTTTCATGACACGACTGTCATTTTCTATTTCACCATTCTTTCTAAACCACCCACCCTTAATCTACTTGCAAGTGCTTTTAAGTTTGAAAATATTTAAGAAAATTATTGGTGATAGTCTTTTTCCTTCTGTGAAGCACATAGGCATCTTATGATTTAATGTAGCATCATTTCAAAATGAGAAGTATTTGACATATCTATAGGTAACTATCATTAGATACATATCCATGAAAGGAGGAAAAAAAACCAAACTCCACTTGAATCCATAATGCTGGCAATAGGACATAGATGGCTATTACAGCATTTGAAATGCTAGCCTTCCTGCACGGGTGGAATGTGGGTGTTGTGTAAAGAATATTGTTTAGTCCTTTTGCTTTTTGCTCCTTTTGAACCACTCTTTTTTTTTTTTTTTTTTTAATTCTCCTAGCCTTATTCTGAAACTTAAGCTCAAGGTTATTGATGAGTGTGAAGGATGTTTCTTGTCCATCTTTTTCCTCCAACTCAGGTGGATGGGCTTATTGTTGGTCCTGATTTCTCTTCTTTCCGGTAACCCTGAAAAACACCATACTAGCTATAAAAATAAAATGTTGTAATTAGAGTGCGGGGGAGTATATGTTTTTTGTTTGTTTGTTTTTGTTTTTTTGTTTTTTCAATATATGGAATTTATTGTCAAATTGGTTTCCATACAACACCCAGTGCTCATCCCAAAAGGTGCCCTCCTCAATACCCATCTCCCACCCTCCCCTCCCTTCACCCCCCACCAACCCTCAGTTTGTTCTCAGTTTTTAAGAGTCTCTTATGCTTTGGCTCTCTCCCACTCTAACCTGTTTTTTCTTTTTCCCTTCCCCTGCCCCATGGGTTTCTGTTAAGTTTCTCAGGATCCACATAAGAGTGAAAACATGGTATCTGTCTTTCTCTGTATGGCTTATTTCACTTAGCATCACACTCTCCAGTTCCATCCACGTTGCTACAAAGGGCCATATTTCATTCTTTCTCATTGCCACGTGGTACTCCATTGTGTATATAAACCACAATTTCTTTATCCATTCATCAGTTGATGGACATTTAGGCTCTGTCCATAATTTGGCTATTGTTGAGAGTGCTGCTATAAACATTGGGGTACAAGTGCCCCTATGCATCAGTATGGGGAGTATATGTTTAAAGTCGTAGATATATTAGCTTATATCACATATGTGGAAAAAGCCGATATTATACAATTTAGTTCAGTAGCAATACATTGAAACACCATTAGCATTCTCTACTAGGAATAAAATGATGAACAAGGTAACATCTTTCTGCCATTATGGCTTATACTGTAGTAGGACTATATTAAGTAATTATAAATATATAAGTATGATTGAAGGGATGTGGAATATTGATTGCTGTGGGAGAGAATAGCAAGGGAATTTTATTTTGTCGATGGGGTCAGTGAAAGCCTTTGATAAAGTGTTGTTTAATGTATATGCATTATTTACCATGTGTGCCAATCAGACCTCTAAGGAAGGGTTCAGGAAGTAACTGGGGTATAGGCTGTAGATGAGACCTGATGGAATCAGGCACCCATGATGGAATCCTCTCTCTACAGATGGTGTAAGGCCATGGGAGTAGACACAATTCCTTGGGAGTTTGTAGAAAAGAAACACTCTTGAGAACCAATATTTAGCAAGAGATTAGAGGTGCATTTAGGACTGACAACCCCAGATATAAAATTATGTAAGTGGAAATATCTTGTACATCATCTAATCTGATTTAGCCAGAATAAAGATGAGTCAGATAAGGTCCTGTTAGACTCAGTATTTTTCTATACAACATGGCTCCCAACATTTACCTTTCTACTGTAGGTTTTATATTAATCTAACTTAGCCTTTTAGTGGTATTTTATCTGCATTGAATTAGAAATTGTGAGGGTGCAAGAATTTTTTCCCCTATATTTGTCTTTAACACCCTTTGGTGGTAGAAAAACTTAAGATATCTCTCATGTAATCAAATCTAAATGTCTGCCTTGTCCCTGCTTATGAAACAATTATCAAATAAGATAATTCTTGGACATTGACTCTAGGTTGTTTTCCTTGGTTGCTCAGCCTCTTACGTCTGTGTGCTTAGAATATCATGTACTTTTTCTTACAGCCTTTATTCATTTCTCTTACTAGACTCTAGGCTACCTGTGGGCAGTTTCTGTTTTCTAACTATGGTTTGAATCCAGAGAAACATAGTGCCTGGCAAAAATAGGAATGGTATTTGCTAAATGAATGAAACATGCAGATATCTGAGACTATAAATTCTTTAAAGATAGAAACTCACTGTTTTCTTCTGGACAAGTACAAATATTTGCACATAATGAAAACAAAATTATGTTGACTTATGGTTCCTTCTTTCTAGGAGATATCTTTTCTTATGGTTTGAACTGAGGGCAGTAAGTGATAGCATTAAGAGTAAAAGGTGGATTTTTAAAAAAAATTGAGTCTCACAAGAAATATGAACCATTATTAGACATAAAAGTGTGTCAAACAATAAAATTCATAATTGTAAAATACTCATTACCTTTGGATCTAAAGATTGAATTGTACAGGATTGCTCATAAGGTTCATAGCATATATATTTTTAAGCCTCCAAAATATCTTTTATTTAAAGACCTTCTTTTTAAACCACAGAGTGTAGAGATAGTTAGGTTCTATTTATTGCTAATTTCTCTCTGGCTATTTCTTTCCTTTTTGTATCATGCCCACAGCAGCTGTTTCCCTAACCCTTACCCCAGCCCACAGGCTTTCCCACGGTCCTTTTTGGGCTGTCACTTGGCATTGATCCTTAGTGTGACAGATTAAACATGTGTCTGAATTGTAGTTATGACCACACTACCATCCATCAGGTTTCCCATAAGGGTGATTATGCTTATTTTTACTCCCAAACCAGGTGATTATTTTACAATGAAAGTATTCAGTTCACTTTGAATAAGTCTTCAAGCTCCTCATTTAATCTCTCATTCCTTGGTAACATGCTGATACTTTGCTCTTAGGTTTTGTAGTTTAGTGTGAGCCAAGCTCATGGGATATTAGTGTTGGGAACACAAAGAAGGGCCTCCGTGTTAGACAGAAGTGGGGTTTAGTTCAAACTCTGACATATGTTAGCTTGTAAGCCTGCACGTGTGATAGTTAATTTCTATGGGTTTTAACCTCCTTATGTATAAAATTATGTGCTTTTGGCAACACTGATCCAAATGGTATCATTGTGGAAGATTGGAAGCTAACACATTATGGGCCCTATCACTGTTTCATTCAAAGGTATGAAATCAAGGCTGCTACTTCTAAGGTATGCATCCATGGCTCTACGATATCCATAGCACAATTTGAACTTAAGTTGCAGGGACACTTCCCAGGTTGACATATGGGTGTATGTGAAATCGTGGCGGACAAGGAAGGATTAAATGACTTAAAACAGATTACAGTTCTCACTTGTGAACATTAGCACACTGGCATTAAAGGATCTGGTAATCAGTGGTCTAACTTATGTTAGAAACAAAACAAAACTACCTTCAAGTTCGTTTAGCTATACAGAGTAATTGGTAACTACATTAGTTGCATTCTTAGGAGCTATCTTTATTGTCCTTGTTCCCAAGCGCTATTTAATACATTTTAAGTGTTAAAGGAAAAATAAGTAGTGGGTCAATAAATAAACAATAAATGATTTAAAGATGTTCATTACATTCATAAATTTCAGACATAAATACAAACAACCTACCTTTGCGTGTGGGGGTGCCTATATGCATATGTGTGTGTGACTAAATGGTTACAATTTAAAATCAGGCCGAAATTAAACATTCAAAAGAACACTTATTAAGCAGCTACTGTGTACCAGGAATAGTAGGAATATTTTCATCCAAATTTAGGACTCCTCTTGCACACACTGTATAAAACAACTTAATTTTTTATTGGTGTGTATTTCAATCACATCTTTATTAGTCTTCCTATGAATGCCTTCATTACTTCCCAAAGCCCTCAAGAAATTATGAAAGAATTAGAAGAGACCTTTGATTTTTAGATTCAAATTTTCAGACAGGATCATGTGAAAATTCTTTTCGCAGGTTCTCATACATATATGGTTATGAATACACAAGTATGGGCTATTCTTAGTTACTGTTAATTTAGAAAGAGCCCTCCTTTAGGAATACTTTTTATAGCTGTAAAATGGCTTAAATTCAGATCTATACTCTTAATTTTATACTCGAAGTATATAAGGTAATCTGTTGTGATTTTTCCCCTTATATATGTACCTTATTAAGGGAGTATGGTTATTTTTATTAAAAAAATTTTTTTTAAGTTTACTGATTTTTTTTTTTAGGGTGAGAATCCCAAGCAGGTTCCACACTGTCATTGCTGTCAGCACAGAGCCCCCTGCAGGGCTCAAATTCACAAACTGTGAGATCATGACCTGAGCTGAAATCAAGAGTCAGATGCTTAACTGACTCAGTCACCCAGGTGCCCCTGATTATTTTTTTTAAAACAAATACACATTTTACAAATGATAGTGGAAGCCTTAACCAAAGTATGCTTAATATGTATACAAGATAAGAAACTTCGTTTCTGCAACTAGAATTTATGCTAGAATATGGACACTGATACTTAAGGCATAAATATATTTTGTAAAAAAGAGTTTATTTATTTATTTTGAGAGGGAGCGGGGAGAGAATCCGAAGCAGGCTCTGTGCTGCCAATGCAAAGCTCCACATGGTACTCAAACTCTTGAACCTGAGCAGAAATAAAGATGCTTAACTGACTGAGCCTCCCAAGTGCCCCTAGGCGTAAATACATTTAATTTAACCTTTCCTCTGTACTTGATTTGTTGTTGGCTAAAAGAGTTATTTATGTGACATTTATGTGGCAGTCCTTAGCTTTTAGAAACAGTTTACTTGTTCAAAAAATAAACTGGCAGTGCACAAAATTACTATTATATAAAAAGGACATTTTAAGTCTGATATTAGAATAATTTATTTTTTGTTTTACATTAAATTTTTAAAATTGATTTATTTAGAAACTTAAAAAATTTTTTAAAGTTTTTTTTTTTTTTTTTTTTTGAGAGAGAGAGTGTGAGCGAGGGAGGGCCAGAGAGAGAGGGAGACACAGAATCTGAAGCAGGCTCCAGGCTCTGTGCTGTCTGCACAGAGCTTGACAAAGGGCTTGAACTCACAAACCGTGAGATCATGACCTGAGCTGAAGTCAGACGTTTAACTGACTGAGCCACCCATGTGCTCCTGGCAACTTCTTAATAAACCACAAATTATATCTTGGATACTGACATATTTAAGAATATTGCCAAAGTTATGGTATAATTAGGCTTGAGAAGTCAAAGTTGCCCATATTTTTAATTTCCTGTGGTAGCAATTCATAAATGAAGATTCTGGTATAAGTGCTAAGAGTATGGACTTTTGTTTTGCAAAGTTTCTTTAAACTTGAAGAGACATCCAGAAGGTTCTGAGTTCATCCACCCAGTTTCAGCCAGAATGGCTTTCAAATTGTCACATGGCTCATTTAGGCAATTAAAACATTGTAATTGTCCTACTAAAGGTCTAGAAGTATGCATTTACCTCACAAGTATTATAAACAGGAATACTAGTTAAGTTTTATGGAACGATTTAATGGGAAAAATGTAGAATGATAAAACCTACATTTGTAGAATGCTTGTTATATATCCTAGGCAATTTATATCACCTCATATTTTTGTCATAAAGATTAAGTAAATTAATAGGAAATACACATGCCTTGCATGTGTGTTATCTATTTATAATAATATCAATTATTAATTATAAAAAAGTAATGGGTGGGAGAGCCTTAATTTGAAATCTGTTTGAATTCCTGCCTGACCTCTATGTTCATTCTGCTTTTCATTGAGCTTTTCTAATTTTCACATGTAAAGAATCAGGATGGTCCAAACAGGTCACCAGTCCAAACAGATCACTGTTAGTGATCCTTCAAAACAACCTTTTTTATGGGTTTTATTTTTATTTAATTGGAAAGTTCTAAATTTTACTTCCAATATAGTTCACATACAGTGTTATATTAGTTTCAGATGCAAATATGGTGATTCATAGTTCTATACATTACTCAGTGCTCATCATGATAAGTGTACTCTTAATCCCCATCACCTATTTCACCCTTCCCCCTTCCTTTCTTCCCTCTGGTCACCATCAGTTTGTTCTCTATAGTTAAGGGTCTGTTTCATGGTTTGTCATTTTTTTCTTTTGTTTGTAAGTTTTGTTTATTAAATTCCACATGAGTGAAATCACGTGGTATATGTCTTTCTCTGACTTACTTTGCTTAGTATTATACTTTCTAGCTCCATCCGCGTTGCAAACGGCAAGACTTTATTCTTTTTTTATGGCTGAATAATATTCTGTGTGTGTGTGTGTGTGTGTGTGTGTGTGTGTGTGCGCACATACATCTTTATTCATCTTTCAGTGGACACAGGTTCCTTCTAGAATTTGATTATTGTAAATAATGCTGCAGTAAACACAAGGGTGCATGTATCCTTTTGAATTAGTATTTTGATATTCTTTGGGTAAATGCCCCATAGTGGAATTACCGAGTCATATGGTATTTCTATTTTTAATGTTTTGAGGACCCTCCGTACAGTTTTCCACAGTGACTGCAGTTCGCATTCCCACCAACCAGTGCATGGGAGTTCCTTTCTCTCATATCCTTGCCAACCCTTGTCAATTCTTGAGTTTTTGGTTTTAGCCATTCTAACAGGTGTGAGGTAATATCTCATTGTAGTTTTGATTTGTATTTCCTGATGATGAGTGATGTTGAGCATCTTTTCATGTGTCTGTTGGCCATCTGTATGTCTACTTTGGAGAAATGTCTGTTCCTGTTCAAAAAAAAAAATCAACAACAAACACAATAGACCTTGGGAATAGAAGTTGGCTTGTGACGACTTACCAGACTATCAGGATGCCTTTCAGTGGTCACTGAATTTACACCAAACTACCTACTACCTACACTTTCTCAATTTCTTCTGTAAAATGGGGATGATGACAATACCAACCCTAGATTTATCGGAAGGAGGAAATGAGATACTGCATGTAAATTGCTGAGCACAAAGCTTGGCATATAACAAGCACTCAGTAAAGTTTAACTGTTACTGTTACATTGAGGACTGTGTATCATATAACTGTATTGGCTGTGAGTGCTCACTTGTGGCCTAACTGAATCCTATGTCGCAAACTTGATGCTATACTTCGGGAACTAATCTTACTTCTTATTGTACCTTGGCACTCCTCTTCTTATTTTCTGGCAATCCACTTGCCCCATCCATTTTGTTTAAGTTTTTTTTTTTAAAGTAGTTATGTTTTAAAAAGATTTGTTAGCCTAAATTCTGTGATAAGCACAAAATAAATGACAATAATCAACGTTAATATTTTAGCAGTTTCTCCCATTTTTTCAATGCTTTTACAGTTTATATAATTAGGATCATAGGTTACATATTGATTTGTTTTCTGTATTTTTAATTAACAGTATTTTCTAACCATTTCCTACAGCATTAAAAGTATGAAAACTTTTATCACTTGTATGCTTTTTCGCTGTACATCATTTTTATTACTTGTATACTTCTTAAGAGTCTGTGCTTTTTTATTTAAGCATTTCTCGTTGTTAGACTTGTTGATTATCTCCAGGTTTGATCAGTATAAATAATACTGAAGTAAATATTTGAATAAGCCTTTGTTTGATTTCTGATGATTACTTCCAGATACATTTCTATGTATGTGATTATGGATTAAGTAACTAAGCATTCTGGGAAAAAAAAATGAACCAAGCATTTTGTACTTTAATGGTTTACAATCTAATAACTAAAATTGGGAGAAAATTTCTTTTAAAAATGCAGCAATGGTTTTTAAAGTGCTCTGTGACCTCTTTGGGGTTACTATTGAGACGGCAAGAGCTTTACACTGACGGTAACCTTTTTCATGTCCCTTTCTTTCTGACAGCAAGTGAAATTTGTTATTTTATAACAAGGATGCATTTAAAATATCAGGCTTGACAAAAAAATTAAGTTACGTGTTCTTGCTTCTTTTTATAATATATCTATTTTGAGCACTCATATACTAGATACCATGTTTATTTTTTTTAATGTTTATTTTTGAGAGAGAGAGAGAGAGAGAGAGAGAGAGAGAGAGAGAGAACAGGGGAGGGACAGAGAGAGAGGGAGACACCGAATCTGAAACAGGCTCCAGGCTCTGAGCTGTCAGCACAGAGTCCAACACAGGGCTCAAACTCATGAACTGTGAGATCATGACCTGAGCTAAAGTTGGACACTTAAGCAACTGAACCACCCAGATGCCCCAAGATACCATATTTAATAAATAGTTTAAAATTAAATTACAATCCTCTGATTAAATTTAATATTAGTGAAGAAATGTAGTTGGAGGAAGGTGGTTTTAGGAACTTTTTTTTAAGTCAGGTGAAGAATATTTTACTGACTTTACAACTATCACCAAAATTCTTAGAAGAAAGTGTGGAAAAAGATTTAGCTATTGTTTCAAGTATAGAGAGAACATTACACCCTTTTCACTCTACCCATTTCCATAAAGGGTTTGGGTGTCAGATGGAGCCAGACTTCAGAGAGGAAAGAAAATATCTGTGGCACAGATAGAATGTTTTGGAATCTTCTTGGGAGCTTTATAAGAGTGTGGGAAGGAGAAAGTCCAGGGAACCAGGTGAGCAATAGACTGCAATGTGCCTCTTCCTTGTAAATCCCCCATCTCCATCCTCTGAACTCAGAAATCTCATCAATTCACGAATGCTTGCTTGCAAGTTTTACATCATTCTTAACATGTGAGAATGGGCTTAGCTTCGTGCTGAGGTTGACATGTGGATTGAGGCAACCCTGAAAGACGAGTGAAAACTCTTGAAAGAGACTAGCACCCAAGAAGAGTGAAAACTCATTGATGACTCCTAGGGGCAGGAATTTGACGAAGAGGAGAGGTTGGAATAGGAACCTTCACCAACTGTGGAATTTGGGGGCATGAGATTTTACTTGTACCCACGGGTCATGGAGGCCTCAGTTTGAAGGCTTGGCTATAGGAGTTTTCAAGAGCATTGCAGAGATGGTAGGATAAGCCCGACTTTTCATGTTGTATGGAACAGAATCCCTGAAGGATTGGCTGCACAGTGCCAAGTAAAGTCCCCACGCTGGATATGCATCAGGCTTATCACTAGAAATACAAACTTCTGGATACATAGGGTTAGGGTTTGGTCATTTCACTTTGCTATCAGATTCCAGGTAAGTTATCAGGCAATAAAGTGATGAATGTCTTGCCCTTTATTCATATGTCCTGGATCTGACAAATGTTTGGACTGTACTTCAATAGGAATTGGGGAAGGGCAGGTATGAGTGATAGACCTCAATATTGTGCCATGTAGTAGAACGAGGGCAAAAAAAATTTTTTTTTCTAATCACAAGAGGTGTGTAAATGGAAATACAGTTTGGTGGAGATAAAATAGAAGATGTTGAAATGGTAAAGTTGTAACTATGATACATGAAACAGGATACTTATATTACATAAATTTGTATGTATGCTAGTACAGAAATCATCAAAGTGATGGATTACCCATCTTAAAATATCTTGGCATTGATTTTTAGGCACATATATTTGTATATTTTTCTAGGTTTTTTTTTTCTTTCAGAAGTTGCCTTTTCTGCTATTTATTTTGCCTTTCTGTAAGTATCATTTTAATGTGTTGCTGTTCAGGAAACAAACTAGTGGTAGATTTAATTTTGGTGATCAGATTAGTTAATGTTTTTATATATGTCTTTATCAGACTTAATTCTGTGTTCACACCAAGTGACAACTCAAGACTGTGAGAATATTCTATTGGCTCTGAGGTTTTTTGCTTTAATTGCAGCTGAGTTAATCTGTAGAATTTAGCAATTATACTGCCATCTATCTTAAGAGTTTATAACACTAGTATAGAATAAGCAAATAGCATAAAACACTTGTACCTGTGTGTGCTTCTGAGTTTTATTGGTAATAAAAAAAAAAAAGGCATGCTGACTTTTGTGCTTGGGAACAGAATCTGTTTCTAACCTTTGCTATTAACAGGAAGTGGGAGAGGTGAAATGAGGCCTGGTTTTGTGGCTGGGCCAGAGCACTCTGTGTTCCTAAGAGTGGCATTTAGGTTTCATGTCTGTCTAGCTTCTTGCTCCTTGGAATAGCTGGCCTTTGAAGTCCTAAAAACATAGATTGGTAATGAGCAACATAAAGTCAGGAGTGGGCAAATATTTGGAAAATCCAAGCTCTGAGAATAGCCAGTCTAGAATAATTTGGCTTAGACTGTTACAACTGCAGTTTCCTTTCCCACCTACATTATGAAATTTTTCTAATATAATGGTATAAATTTCCCAAATAAGAATAATTGAGAAGTCTCAACTTCACTTCTATTTTCAGGTAGAGTGATTGCTGTATTTATTTTTAAATTGTAGGATAGCACTAACTTGCTGTCTAGAGTATTAAAGGAAAATCCAGCCCCTGAAGTGCCTAGTTTTGCAGGTAGAAGTGGAATCAGAAAAAGGAATTCTAAAGTAAATTTTTGGTTATATACTACATATCTTTGAATGAAAGTTATTAACCTTTTATTATAATATATACAGTGTCCTGTTTTAGAAAATACTCTCTGCCAGAAAAAAGCTCACATAATTTATTACTTATTTCCACCAAGGTCCTGTTCTAAAAATATTTCTATTTTTATTTTTTTAATTTTTTAAATAATTTTTAAAGTTTATTTATTTTGACAGAGACAGACAGAATGCTAGCCGGGGAGGGGCAGGGAGAGAGACAGAAACCCAAGCAGGCTCTGCCGAGTCAGCACAGAGCCGGATGCGGGGCTCGAGCTCACAGACTGCGATCATGACCTGAGCCGAAATCAAGAGTTGGATGCTTAACCAACTGAGCCACCCTGGTGCCCCTAAAAATGTAATTTTTGTTTTGTTTTGTTTTGTTTTAGAGGATGGACATGACAGTAGCTCCATCTAAGCTTAGGTGAATACTAGAGAATATCCCATTTACCAATGCTCTACTGTCTCTTCCTTTAAGAAAATAAAAATAGGCAAAGTTTGCTAAATGGTCCCAAAGGGAGGACATACATGTGTGTGCTTTTATATATTTAGGAATATGTTAATTTTATTAAAAAAAATTTTAAGTTTATTTAATTTTGAGAGAGAGAGAGAGAGCGAGCAAGCAAGCAGGAGAGGAGCAGAGAGAGACGGAGACACAGAATCCGAAGCAGGCTCCAGGCTCCCAGCTGTCAGCACAGAGCCCAATGCGAGGCTCAAACTCACAGACCGTGAGATCATGACCTGAGCTGAAGTCGGACACTTAACTGACTGAGCCACCCAGACACCCCAGGAATATATTAATTTTAAAAGGCAATCTGAGTTATTAGCATATTTATCTCTTGCCTTGGAGACTGTTCTTAAAACTATGAAGATTATTTAGTTCCAATTACTATAGACTTTTGAAATCTGATTTGATATTCTATTATTTACCTTTTAAAAACTTACATTTATAGTTGTGACTGTCAAAATATAACACATGTATAATTTTTGGAGAAGGTAATTTTATAATACTGATACCTTTATCTAATCTGTTATAATTATGTAACAGTAATAGTTTAAAATTTCAGTTGCTTGATAATTAGACTTGGAATACTAGAAATCACTAGAATGCATAGCTTGGGTTGATTTTGGTTATGTTTGGTTTTATACAGTAGCAAATTATAATGCCACTCTCTATACTCAGGTCTCTGAAAAAACACTGTGGCCTTTCATTTATGAAAATGTATTTATACACATTTATCACATTTATACGTATTTATAAAATATACAGAGGAAATCTACATACATTTTAAAATAGAACTATATAAATATTTGTATCATCCTAGATAAGAAAATTACAAAAAATAATGGCAATTAGATGTTACATGTCTGTTAGGAGCTCAGTTTTTTCCCCAAAAGATTCCTCCCTCCCTTAGACACAATGTACACATTTACATATATGCACTCATAAGCCTGTATCTGCCTTGGTTGACTTCCTTCTTGAGACTTTAATCCCGAAATGTTTCATAGCACACATATAGCTAAGATTAAAGTGTTCTTTTTAAGAGCACACTTTTCATAATGCCTTGAACGTGTTTTCCTGTGGCAGAGGGAAACAACCTCTCATGCACCTGGACAAACAAAGGTGTTCCTTCAAAAACAGACTTTCAGAATCATTAATTCTGGTTTAGAAGTAATTATAAAGGTTAAGTGGACTCTCATGCGGAAGGCTTTAGAGCTAGTTAGTGGCCCATCTGTGGTTTGCCTCTCCCTTGTTTACATCTTCCCCATGCCATCTACATTACTGTGTCTCCTCTTCAAAGTTGAATTCCCTTTGCAGCAAGGGGGGCAAAGACAGCCTTCCAGCCTCTTCTAGCCTCCTGGTGGGATGTGGGGCCCACTCACTGAGATAAACACTTGGGCTGAAACACATCCTGAGGTAAGGTGAGTGATAGGTACGGGTTGGGGGAAGGGTGGGTTTGTTAATTCATTTGAGTCCTAAAGATGTAGAAAGAACAGAGAGTACACAAGAGTACAAATAGCAATAACCAGGTGGGAAATCAGTAGTGGGTTCACTGCTGATTGGAGTGGAGTCACTCTGTTTTAGTGTGAGGTTGAAGAGGTAGCAGTGTCTTTCAGTGAGGTTGAAGAGGTGAAAGTTGGTAAGAGGTGATGCAGACTAGTGGGAGAAAGCATTGGAATTTTGTCCTTTCCTTAAAACGTAACCATAAATTCAAAATTAGGAGAAAATAAGTATTACCAGAGTAAAATTCTCAAAGGATAAATTATTTTTTGCTTGAAATTCTTAGTACTTTTATAGTAATCATATTGGTTCTTACTTGCTGTATTATAGAACGGCTGTACAATAAGGAGGTCAATTCTTGGTTGTTAGGAAGGGAAAATGTGGCGATGAGAAAGGAAAAGATAGTGATTAATGGGGACATGAGCTGAAACATGGCATTTTGTCTCATATCTGAGTGGGGTGGAGGACTCTATATCAGTAGGCCTCTATTTCTGTCTCATTTTCTCTCTCGTTTCCTTTAGTACTTCTCCTGAATCACAGGTTTTTATTTCAGTAGGAAAATAATTCAATGAATACAACTAGATGAAGAGAAGCATATATGAATTGACTTTCTAAGCAAAAAATTTGGACATATGCATATGAGTTTATTAAAAATCCTATTATTGCAAATTATTAACATGAATTCACCCATGAATCAACAATGAAGTGCTTCTACCCATGCAAAACAGAAATTGTTTTGGAGGTAGTATGGAATAATGTTTACAGCTACCTTATGGATGATTTATGTTAAAACTGCTATGCATACATGTCAAAATCTCTATTGGAAAATCGTAGAACAAATAAGCAAGTTTCCATTACTCACACTGTACATTGAATCAAACAGCTAATGACAAAGTTTGATAAATATTAGTAATGCTTATAATTAGAAAGTAAAGAAGCAGAATATCAACAATAGAACAGCCATCTCAAGACAGTGGATTACTATGTAATGACAGAATTCCATCAATTGTGGCCTGCACGTTCTGCTCTGTCTGCTTGAATGGCATAGCCACACACTTCAAAGCCAAGTGAGGGCTCAGTGTGCTCAGGAAATTCTGATGGCATGCTGCTAGTTTTACTGGTTATATAGCTCTTAGTTTTAGGTAAAAAATGGTGCTCTGTGAACTCCCTGTGTCATTCATCTTAAACAACTAACAAAAGAACATATTTTAGATAACCTTACATTAGCGGGAACACACATGGGTTGCCAAAAATATTGAATACTTAAAATCCAGGTCAGTTCCTGGATCGGTTTGGTGACCAATAATGGGTGGTGGCAATGCATGTTTCTGAGAGTATTTTTTATTCATAACCCCTGAATATGTTGGGGACATATATAAAGTTAGTGGACTTCTTTCCATTAGAAGATGGGTGCTAATGAAGTTGAGTGATTTTTTTCTTTTTTTTTTTTTTTTAATTTTTTTTTTTAATGTTTATTTATTTTTGAGATAGAGACAGAGCATGAACGGGGGAGGGTCAGAGAGAGGGAGACACAGAATCTGAAACAGGCTCCAGGCTCTGAGCTGTAAGCACAGAGCCCGACGCGGGACTTGAACTCACGGACCGCGAGATCATGACCTGAGCGAAGTCAGCTGGTTAACCGACTGAGCCACCCAGGCGCCCCTAGTGATTTTTTTTCTTCATACAGTGTTTCTGATTGTCCTATCCAGTTTCGCAATTCTCACTGTGCTTCTCTTCTATATTTAAGAGAATATTTCACTTTTTAAAATAAAGCCTCATTGCAATTTACTTAAAAGTTTATTTTTTTTTGCCCTAAGGAGTGGTGTAATTTATGAGTTTACATATATGCATGTTTGTATGAATAAATAAATTTATAATATTGATATTTAAATTTATTTTTTTTTAACGTTTATTTATTTTTGGGACAGAGAGAGACAGAGCATGAACGGGGGAGGGGCAGAGAGAGAGGGAGACACAGAATCGGAAACAGGCTCCAGGCTCCGAGCCATCAGCCCAGAGCCCGAGGCGGGGCTCGAACTCACAGACCGTGAGATCATGACCTGGCTGAAGTCGGACGCTTAACCGACTGCGCCACCCAGGTGCCCCTATAATATTGATATTTAAATAGAGCTAGCACCTAGGTTGGGCCAGACATTATTCTAAGCACTTTACAGATACTAATTTATACAATCCCTTCAACAGCCCTAAAAGTGACCTTTGTATTTTGGATTCAATATAAAGTTATGCTCAGAATGTCTATGACCAATTTCTGTGTTGTGTATCATGATTCTGTTTATCTATTATCTATTTGATGGAACTAAGACTAGCATATAGAAATATGAAGATGTTGTATTTTGTTTGTTTTCCAGGTGTCTGGCACAGTACTTACTTTTCTAAGTATGTAAATCCTTGGATTGTGAGTAACTTGTTCAGCCAGCATTCCACAAGATGATCAAACATTTCTAATAAATTTTAACTTGATAAACAAGCGATGTCTTGCAACACGAGTAGTAAATGATGCCGAATGTCACATGATCACAGCTGAGCCAGTGGTTCTTGAAATTCGCTTTGAAATATGAGAACTTTGAAATCATAAACATGTTTCCAGAATGAATTATGCTCACAAACCAAGGTTTTACTGTATTTAGTTAGGATCAAGAGACAGCATAACATCATGATTATGAGCCCCAGTCTGGTCCTGGACTACCTGATTTTGAATCCTGGCTCTGCTTCTTACTGGCTGTGTGGTTTAAGGCAGGCTACTTAAATTGTCCGCACTTTAGTTTCTTCATTTGTTAGATGTATATAATAGAAGCACCTATTTCATAATTTTTATCCACGTAAAATGAGTTAATATTCTTAAAAGCACTCAGAACAGTGACCAACACATATTACGTATAAGTAATGGTATACATAAATGTGTTGTTTGAATTTTCAAGAGTTCCCCAAAGGAAAAATACTTAAGTCTGTTGAAATTTTAAGACATAAGAACGGCAACCAGAAGAGATTTTGTAACAAAATGAGATTTTTATCTCTGCCTTAGGCAGCTACACGTGTCACTGGCTTCTCTGTTAACTGGAGTAAGTGGTTGCTGGCTCCAAATGTGAACTGAATATGAAAAGTTTCAGTTTGTGAAAAAATCTGGAGGTTTTACTTGACTACAAACTTAGTATGAGCCAACTGTAAGATGCAGCTGCTTAAAGGGAGGGGGAAAGAAAAAGAAAGCCATTAAGGCTTTCCTAGGCTGTATAAATAGAAATAGAGTGTCCACATCATGGGAAGTAGGATCTTTGATGTACCTAACACTAGCTAGATCACAGTTGGAATACTGTGTTCTAAGACACTGTAATTTTAGGTAAGACATTGTTGACAAACTGGTGTGCCAGGGGTCTGGAAATCATGTAGAAAACCGGGGAAGCAGGGATGGGTAGCCTAGAAAAGACCAAAGAGAACTAAAACATTTATCTCCAATTATTGACAAGGTTGCCATTTAAAAAAAAAAAAAAGGACACACTTTTGTCCTGCTCTAGAAAGCAAAAATAGAATCAATACAATGAAAGTAACATGCACATTTTAACTCAAGGGGGAAATTTTATAACCATCAGTCCAATAACGGGAGTAGTTTGCTGTTGTCCTTTAATAATGGGTACTGATACTGAGTCTTGCAGGAGTGCTGTAAGAATTCCTGTATATGGTCCAAGATTAGATTTGATCACTCACATGTACCCAAATCAAATTGATGTGTTCATATCCTCATTGGGATTGGCTAGTGAAGACCTCTGGAAAATTCATTAAAATTTTAAGGCTGTTATATGATTGCATGGATGGTAAAGATTAGACTTGCTGGCACTATTGGCTATATTTCCCATAATGAAAAGAGTAAAACATGTAATTGGTTCACTTGTATGCAGGTTGGTTTTGAACCCAAGTAAGGCTGCATCAAGGAGCACTGATGATACATTGTTTTCTTAAATTTCACGAGTTCTTCTGACTTAGATTTAGTACGTTATTAAGAATTTGTTCTATGTATGTCAACAAAAATAGTTTGATAAAGGACTAATTGAATATTGTATGATGTTGGGATCTGACCAGAGATCTTGTCCCTGATCTCTAGTTAGTTAGAACGGTTAAGAAGAGTGGAAATAATGTGTACTTTTGAGTTTTATATGTGAACAGTATTTGAGATTCATACTGGTACATTAAGGATTCTGTTTAAGGATGAGTATGAAAGTACACTACTGGAAAATATAATAGGAAACATCTATGGTATATCCTTGAGAACTGACTTCATGTCTAATAGGAATGTTTCTCTTTTGGTATTTTGTTCTTGCGTCTTCAAATATATGCTCTTTGGGTTAGGTATGTGCTAGATCTTAGCATTCCTTTAAAACTCATCTCATCAAAATATTTGCCTTTATTGTATTAATAGTGCCTAGTTTCAGTGATTTGTTATAATTTCTTTGAAAAAGCAATAAAGTAGACTTAGTAATTTTATAGTTTTCTCATAGAAGACAGATAATTTTAACCAACAGACTGTGAGGGAGGGAGGGAGGGAGGGGCAGAGAGAGAGGAAGACACAGAATCTGAAGCAGGATCCAGGCTCTGAGCTGTCAGCATGGAGCCTGATGTGGGGCTTGAACCCACAAACCATGAGATCATGACCTGAGCTGAAGTTGGATGCTTAACCAACTGAGCCACCCAAGCGCCCCAGAAAACAGATAATTTAAAATTTTATTTAATAAATTTAACCTTATAATGTACGCATTTCCACATAAGATGGAATAAAAAGTAAAGGTGATCTAAATAAAGAATTAAAAGGCACATTCACATATTTTTTGCAGTACTAGATAATAGGAGTTTGCTATGATCCAGAATATACTGTCATCCTCCCAGACTATCCAAATTAATAAAGAATTTCTTAGTCTTCTTTGAAACAGGAGTGGGTACAGCTGAGAAATTGTTTCTATGTTTCTGGTTCTGGTCACATCTATGCTAAAGTCTCAATTACTAGCACTTGGTGAGGGACTATGCAGTTAGTTAGTCCCTGTCCTCCATATAGAATTTTTCTTCCTGTTGTAATCCTGTTGTGAAGACACATTACAAATCAAACCACCCTGGTATGAATGTTTATTTCAATTTTTGATACATTTAAAAAACATAGATAAGAACATGAAAGGTAGATATAATTGTAATGTTTATTGATTGTAATCTATAAGTTTTGGAGGTTTTTTTAAAAATTCCAAAGCATGGGACTGGGTATGTGCAAAAGTAGGGAGATGATTGTGCATTCAAGTGTTCGGGTTGCAAATTATTTCCTTTGTTCATCTACTTCAAAAGTAGTCAAATGAATGCCATCAAAAGAGGTTTAATTACTGGAATATTTTCTTAAACACCCTTATATTAACATATTGTCATCTGTAAAGTGAAATATCTGTAATGGAGATTTGTGGAATATGTCTACTGTAAATAACATTGATGTTATGAATCTTGATCTTGTCTATCCTTTTCTTATAATTCTACCATGCAAATTCTCAGTTAGGACCTCTGAGGAAAATGACTTCTATTGATAGTATAAATAAGCATTTCACTAAGTAATGGTTTTGGGTGTAGTTAAGTTCTGTTGCTTAATATTGCCTTTAATGAACATAGACCAGAAAAATAGCGTACATAGGTTTGACATCTGATTTCTTTCTTTTTTTTCTTCAAATGGTTACTTTTTGGCTGTTTTATCTTACTTTTAATTCTTGTCTCAAATTGTTCCCTGGTACAGTGCTGCAATGGACAGCACTTTTTTTTTTTTTTTTTTAAATCATTAAAGATATGAGAAAATATGTCTATGGGCCTTTGGAGGTGAGGAACATTTTGGATGTAAGAGTGTTGGGTTGTAAGCACTGTATTGGCCACGTCTGTGTTTATGAAGCTTTTTCCTAAGTCGAGCAATTTTCAGTCAGCTAACCAGAAGACTATCCTAAGTAATGTAATGGGATCACCTTCAATGAAGCAAATGAACACTTTACTGAGCACCTGCTACAGCCAAAACTCTTTGGGAGACAGGGATTGTAAAAGAGAATGTCGATGTATTTAGATTTGGTCGTTAGAGTATATATACTTTTTATAGTTAGTGTTGATGTTTTTTTTTTCTTTTATCTCCCATCATTTCAGTTTCTCATTTTGTTTCAAATACCGAAGCATCAAATCCATGTTTCATATATCCTAGACACTGGTTGTCTATGTTTTCCCTGCTTCCACCCAGCACCCAAATGCCAACATTTGCTGCATTTTGCCCTATGGTTTTAGACTTGAACTCCAGAATGCCCCCAAATGTTTTAAAAATTTATTTGTGTACATTTTCAAAATACCCTTCCTTGGAGGTCTCAGTTTTATGTGAGCTGTAGTTAAACTCTTTTTTCCATGACTTGTAGCATATGGTATTTAACTGTTTGCTAGTGTCACTTTCTCAAGTAAACATATTTGTACAAAAGTATTTTAAGAGAACAGTACACTTAATAAAAGGGTCTCCTCTAAGATGACTCTATTGCTTAGACTTGGTTTTAAAAATTAAAATATATGTGGCTTCACACACTATTTCATTATCTTCCAAAGTTTGTCATATCTGATATCTGGGAAAGAATCAGCATTAAAACTTTTTAAAGCCAGAATAATCTTTCTTACATTTCATCCTGAGATAATTGTTCCTAACAGAAGAGAATCAAATCCACTGACATTGTGGCCAGCCACTATCAACCTTGCATTAAAAAAAAATACAAAAAAACAAAAACAAACAAAACCCACCAAAAACCCATCTATTGCATATGATTTGAAAATATAATCAAACATAAATCTAGGAATAGGAATTCTCTGACCTAATAGAGTATAAATTGCTTTCCATAAATTGTACCCTTAGTGCCTTTTTCATTTCGAATATTATTCACTGAATTCTTCCATCTTTTACCTCAACCACGTTATCACAAAGAAAGGACCTCTAGCCTTTTTCAATTCTGTTAGCCCTGTAATAACAATACTAATATTGGAATACATATTCACTATTCTAATTGTGGCTTCTCAGAGTGCAATTGTGGGAAGTGTTAGGCATGCTAGCTGAATCATAAACACAGCTGCAAACATCTAGAGCGTGATTATTGATGCCATTTGTAAATCAGAGATGTTCGTCACAAAATAATTTGGAGACTTGCCCCAAATCACGTGGATAATCAGTGGTCTGGTCATGATCATAGTCCAGCTATTCTAGTACTGGGGTGCATTGCTTTTCCCAGGAAATCAGGGGATCATACCCAATGTGCCATAATCAAATAAATTTGCAGACTCTGATCTTTTCATCCATAAAAAACTCCACAAAACAAAAATTTCAAGACGTGGGGAAGGAAATATCAGTAGTAGTAGTATCTGTGATTCCAATTTAGTGACTCAAATACTCAAGGGGACTGTTTGTGTTTGTGCTTACATGATAAGTAGCAAAATGGTAGTGTGGCTAGTGTGGGTTTTCTTGTGGGTTTTGGCTTAAGACAGAACTGGACTCAATCTTGGCTCTGCAAGTTACTAGCATTGTGGCCTTGGATAAGCCACTTAAACTACTGAAGCCCTGGTTTCTTCATCTACAGAATATGAAGTGGATGTCATGGCCTTATTGCAATGTTTTGATAAGTTAGAGATGCTATACATAAACCACCTAACACAGTTCATGGAGCTGTGTGTATGCGCGCACACACACACACACCAACATCTCCTGAAATGGTAAAACGAAGTGATTATTTAACCCCTCTCAATATTTAAAGTTATTTGTTAAAGTTCTGAAATTGTGAGGCAATTTTAGCAGAGGCATATATGATGATCAGAACGCCATAGATAATTATTAGTCCTTCAGCCAAGTATTTTTAAGTACGGGAGTTTTCACCTTCAAGAAAATCAAAGAAACAGCAGAGATTACTAGAACATCTGGAGAAGTGATAGTGTCATTCATTTTGAAATTCTTTTTTTTTTTTTTAATTTTTTTTTCAACGTTCATTTATTTTTGGGACAGAGAGAGACAGAGCATGAACGGGGGAGGGGCAGAGAGAGGGAGACACAGAATTGGAAACAGGCTCCAGCCTCTGAGCCATCAGCCCAGAGCCCAACGCGGGGCTTGAACTCACGGACCGCGAGATCGTGACCTGGCTGAAGTCGGACGCTTAACCGACTGCACCACCCAGGCGCCCCTTGAAATTCTTAATATAATTCCTCAGCTACTACCAAGAATCTGGGATTTTTTTTCCTACATGAAAACGTTGATGTACTGTTTAGAAAGATGGTATTTTGCTTAAACACCAATTCAGTGTCTTCAGTAAAGGGCAGACACTGATTGCTTTGGAAGATGATGTGAACATTTAATCTTGAACACAGGTCTGATTTTGAGGCTTGGAAAGTAGAACCTGGTTAAATCGTTTCAGATAAGGAAATCTTTTGAAAAGCTACTAGTTTAGGAAATTTATTTTCCAGATGCTCAAACATTGCACAGGATGAACCACTTAACAATATAGGAGAAAACTAGTAATTCTTGTATGTCAAAATTTCAGTTATGAATGCTGCTCATTCTGGCATCACTCTGGATTTCTTCCGTGCACCTTGTATAAGTTATCTCGTGCACTTGGCAGGATCATCCTGCATAGTTTGAAAGCATCAAAAGCTGCTAGCATACTGCTACTGAACATCCAGGTGTTCTGAATCCTAGTGAGGGCTTTCCAGCCCTGCTTTCGTAAAAACGGATGTCCCAGTAGTCTCTGTGTGTCTAAGCACCAATAGCTCTTGGCCAGGCAGGGTTATGCTGATCTGAAGGTGCTTTGGGCTCAAGACCCTGTTAGGTAGAGGCATCCCATAGCGGACATTAATGTTCTTGGCTTACTTGCATTTTCTGTCAATGGCTCATCAAAATGCTGTTTGACATGAAACGAGTGTTCCCTGTAGCTCCCTCTAATGGGCCTGGCAAACATTGCAGTCTGTCTTAGGGAAACCGGGTCTGTTAATTGGAAGGGTGCTTAACTAGTAAGCCATTCTTCATACCTGCTTCTATTTCTTCTTTAAGAAAAGAGCAATTTACCTGAGAAGGAGAAGAAAACAGGCATGTATTTTAGTTTAAGTTACTGTAAAAATATGAGTGGGTTTTGGGACCCTTCACTGTCTTGATGCTCTTGAAAATAAGCTGAAAGTAAACCCTACACTGATATAATTTGGTTAATCTATTACCTTGGGCAAAAATTCTGGAAAACTACTTTAAAAGATATGAAGAAGAGGACCCTCTTGCTGAAAGCTTAGAAAATGGTGTTTATACCAACTATTAGTGAATAAAGAGAACACAATTGAAAACTTTTATGATGAAAATTTGTTATAGTGAGAAGATTCTCTTAGGTTTTGTGTTTTTTGCCACCTCCCTTAATACATCTGAGCTTAGGCACACATACACAGAGACCCCCTAGAAAGACGTCTGTCTTCAATAAAACTTTGAATGCAACAAATGAATGCTTCACCTTGTTCTCTTTTATGTCATGGAGGTACCCCTTCCAGGGAGGAAGGAAGCACTCATGATTCTTGATGTAGCAAATTCACAACCTGTATCCTGTAGGAAAATATATTTTTTTAATCAAGGAAGTTTTTGCTAATATTAATAATTTGATACAATCCCCTAGTTCTTGAGAAATACCATGGCTTTATTGAGCTTCTGTATTTTAACATGTTTTTCTTTTGTATGAAGGAAAGTTGTCCACTTTGTTTTAGGGATAAATTACCCAGTTTTTTTTTTTAATTCTTTGTTCTGGGGTCTGGTTGCATTACTTTACTTTGCTACAGGAGACCAAAAACAAAGCACTATACTGAAAGAAAGATCTGTAAAACTCTGGAAGTGAGCAAAGTTGAAATGGGTGACTGCATAGAAATTTAGCGTTTTATTCTAAAGTACGGTACTTTAACATAAATAGGTCCCTGTCGTATATGTAAGCATTGGCTGCTCTCTGGATCCCTGGGCACTTCCATTCCCTACTTCAATATGTATAACCCCAACTTCACTGAACTTAAAAGAATTGTGTTTTAGTGAAGGTAATATTTATGGGCTTTCTGTTATTCTGTGGAGAGGGAGACGTTTCATGGGAAAATTACCTTAACTCCATGTTCTTGTCCAGGACTACAGCTGACCCACCCCTTGGCTCCAAGCAAGGCATTCTTTCTATGCCACAGTTACTGCCATAATATTTAAATATTCTGGATTCACTGGAAGATTCTTTTTTTAAATATCTCTATTATGTCCTTTTTATTTTTAATTTTTTTTTCTATTGTATCCTTTTAGTTTTCAGTCATCATATCTCCTCAGATTGTCTCACTGGTGGGACATTACCATCCTAATACAAAGTTTGCATATTTGTTTGTCATTCTGTAATTCTGTCTAAACAGGTTGATTTTATGTTTTGAAAGTAAAAGACGCAGAATGGGATAAAGCTGTGTAAGGAGATTCTCTGCATAGCTAAGTCTGGCTCTTTACACATAAGCACCATGTTCACATAAGCATAATGAATGAGCCTCAAATGTTAGAATTTCTGAAAACAGTTTCTTCATAAAGGTTGATAACATGACTTTTGTTGTTGTTCACTGCAAGTACTGTTCTGCCACGTTGGTTCATGGGGAGGAAGAAAAGTTTCTCATCATTTGAGAGGAGGAGAGGAGGATGCTGTATATAATATGAGAGGGGTAGGAGAAGATTTTATTGGGTCCATGACCTTAAAGTAACTTACTTACCTTTTTTTTTTTTTTTTGAGTTTATCTTTTGAGAGAGAGAGCGCGCACACATGCATGAGGACTGAAGAGGGGCAGAGGGTGTGGGAGGGGGTGGAGAGAGAATCCCAAGTAGGCTCCAGGCTGTCAGCTCAGAGTCTGAGGCAGGCTTGATCCCACGGAACTGTGAGATCATGATCTGAGTCAAAATCAAGAGTTTGACGCTCAGCCACCCACGTGCCCCAATTTACCTGCCTTTTATGAAACTATTTCTTTATGCTTAAGACAAGGACATTTGAATTGCTGTGAGGATTACTTTAAATCAGATGGGTTAAGTGTTAGCGCACTGTGCCTGTCAGATAGTGACTGGTAAGGGGAAAAACAAAATGCCACTGCTATTAAATGTACATGCAGCTATAATATGTCTAGATTTTCCATGGTATCAGATTACACTTCAGTTCTTTGAAATTCACTGGGAGAGCATAAAATAGACTGATAGAAATCATGAAGTCAGAGATAATCTATGTGCCTTATCTTTTCAGTTGTTTATGACCTTTTGAAAGAAAATGTGTTTGTTTCATACATTAGGTTAATGATACATCATACAACTGTGGTAAAGTTCCTAAGTTTCTGTTAGCTAAGAGTTAAATTAAGGTTCTAGATTGACTGGCCTGGTTATCTGACTTCAGGTATTAACCTGTGTGCACTTTTAAAATGCACAGTTAAAAGCATGATTTCTTTTTTCTTCACAAATGTTTTACAAAAAGCTATGATAATATGCTGATGTTGATGAAACATTTGAATTAGAAAAGATGCTTTTACTTATAGGTGAACATGGTAAGACCTCAGGTGGTTAAATGATTTGCCCAAAGTTACATCGACCTGGTTCTAATTTCTCAGTTCACCAAATATGTAGGTACTCTTTCCAAAAAGCAAACTTCTCCGAACATCTATCGAATTTTCACTGTTTCCGGGATTATATGTGATTCTTGGAATTTTTTAAACAAATTTTTTAATGTTCATTTTTGAGAGAGAGACAGAGAGACACAGCACGAGTGGTGGAGGGACAGAGAGAGAATGGCACAGAATCTGAAGCAGGTTCCAGGCCCTGAGCTGTCAGCACAGAGCCCGACTCGGAGCTCAAACCCAAGAACTGTGAGATCATGACCTGGGCTGAAGTCAGATGCTTAACCGACTGAGCCACCCAGGCGCCCCGATGCTTGGAAACTTCTTAAAGAAAACAAAAAGGAAGAGGTTCAGTTATTTTTCTCTTCTTCCCTTTTTCTATGTCACTGTAAAAAATCCAGAAAGTCTGAGGATCTTTGCTGAGAAGCTAGCATCTGATTAATGGAATCTGTAATGACTCCAAGAGTTAAGGAGAAGTTTCCAATCACGTTGTCATTTGTATTTATTCCTAAACCAGGGGTCAGTCAGGTTTTTAGTGCTTGTGGAAGGAGAATCTGCTAGACTGAAATAAAAAGTCATCCAAAATGGTTTACAAAGATGGGTGCTGCTGCTGAGATCTCTCATAGTGACAGGGAGCAGATCTGGTCTAGATAGTCCTGGGAATGTGGGGGTGCAAATGTACTAAGATTCACAAAGGTAAATGTATCTAATTGGGTATGTACTTTTAAATTTTTTTAAATTTTTTTTTTTCCAACGTTTTTATTTATTTTTGGGACAGAGAGAGACAGAGCATGAACGGGGGAGGGGCAGAGAGAGAGGGAGACACAGAATCGGAAACAGGCTCCAGGCTCTGAGCCATCAGCCCAGAGCCCGATGCGGGGCTCGAACTCACGGACCGCGAGATCGTGACCTGGCTGAAGTCGGACGCTTAACCGACTGCGCCACCCAGGCGCCCCAATTGGGTATGTACTTTTAAGGGGAGGTGATTATAATTTGCAGTGATAATGGGAAAAGAAGTGAAATTGGTCACAGGGAGGACCAGGGGATCTCTCACATAATGACCAGTATAACGATCTTAAAGGTTAACCACCCTCCCTCCCTTAGCAAATGTCCTGGCAAATACAGATGAGGGCATTGTCTTTCCATGTCACTGCCAGAGTAAAGAAATGAAAAAGGAGGAGAGAAAGGGTATCATGGTGGGTTAAAGAAGGAAGTCTTGATTCAGCGTCTTGGGTAGAAGCAGTGTACTTCATTTCAGACACTTCCTCGTTAATGTGATATAGAGGTCTTCAGTGTCTATAAAAGACCAGCTGTCAAGTGGAGACTTATTTAGCTGTGAGATGTGTACTCAAGGCCCAAGACCTTCTAGTTTTGCAGCAGTGTCCATAGTCAGAAACACTTGGTAGGGTGTCTTCCAGTGGGAGGGTAGAGTGGTCTTCCTCTGATGAGGCTTCTAGGATACCCAGTCGCCAGGCTCTAGATTGTGACCAACGGGATCCTTGAATTGGGATCTGGGAAAGCTTCTTTATTTAATATGTTAATGATAAGCTCGAGTATAAGACCTTAAAGACCTAACAGTAACTGGTTATGCCAGCATGAGACAAGAAGGCATCAACAGAAGGTTGTATACCAATAGACACTGGTCAGCTGGAGACTATTTCATGTGGAGTGAGTTTATGTTTCCCAAAGTGGGTACTGCAAACAGCAAGACCAAAGGCAATACCTTAGGTCAGAGAGTTCAGTGGTTTCAGCAAGCTTTGAGATTCTAAGTTTGTGGATCTGATTAGTTCTCTTGATCTTATGTGATGACTGAGGGTGGTAGGGACAGTGATAATTATAAGAAATTTTTGAGATTTTCATTAAGGTTTATATGATTTTCCCAGTGAAGTAGGTGCCTTGATCACTGGAAATTATACTCCAAGTATACTACTCTAAGGACATCAGTCTTGCAGCAGGAGACAGCTTCAATCCCTCATTTAAAAGTGATTTTAAATGCACTGTGGTTAGTGAAGGAATGTAAAAAATGACAAAATGGGGTTTGCTAGGGAGACTGGAAGAACTGAGTGGCTTTCTTGGGTTTTCCATAACTCCAAATATTTGTTTAATTTACAGTCATTATTTACCCATCTTCATTTCTCCAGTTCAGGAGCAGACTGTTAGTACCACAGGGACATCAGGATGGCAAAAATCTGGCAATGAGGGGTCACGTTTTGCAGATGCAGAATGGACTTCATACACGTGTTCCACAATCTATATAGATGTCTGTTGCTGCTACCTTTGCAGCAAAGTCAGCTGGTACATTTCCCTGATACTCTGGTTCCATCTTTTTAGTGTGAGCCTCAGTTTTGATGACAGCAATTTCAGAAGGTAAGAGAATAGCAGCTAGAAGATTGTTTACTTGTTGCCCAAAGGCATCCCAGAGGATGTCAGAAAATCCCTTTTGTTCCCATAACATCCCAGAATCAGAGGTGACCCCAAAGGTATGCTGGATATCAGTATAAACTTTATCCATTTGTCTGATAATTGCATGCTTATATCAAATCAATAATTGTCTTTCTGATAAACTGGCATGCTCCAGTAAGGTCATGGAGCTCTGCTTGTTGGCAGGTTAACTTTGTACAAGGTCTCTTCTTTTGAGTAGTTCATATTGGGTGGTAATAATATTATCAGCTTGAACATTTCCTTTTTCATTTCTACAGTATGACCCATCAGCAAAAAGATTAGATCAGAATTAGTTAAAGGAGTGTCTTGTAAATCAGGACATGGTGTCACAGAATGGAACATTATTACCTCGCTGTCACGCTTTCCTTTGTCAGGCAGGGGTAGTAAATTAGCAGAATTAAGGACATAGCGACATTTAAGATTAAGGATGTTGTGACGTTAAGATTATGTGGTGAAAGCAGAAGATCTCATAAGAAGTTAGTCTACTTACAGAGAAACGTTGAGTCAGTTCAGTGTTAAGGAGACTTTGGACAGTGTGTGCAGTCTGCAAATATTTCCTAGCGTCAGATCTGGTGAGGCATCCAGTAATTTTGCATCTGAAGTTATAATCTTGAGACAGGTGGGAAAGACACACACAACTAAGTCAAGTTGTATGCTGTAATAGTCAATAGACCTATGTTTATTACCATGGTCTTGCGTGAGCTTGATCGCAGGGCTTGATTATCTCTTTGGTGCACAAATAAAGTGAAAGGCTTTGAATAGTTAGGTAGCCCTAGGGCAGATAGTTCATGCAGTATTTGAGTCTTATAAAAGTGTGTGTATGCTTGTCTTCCAAAGAAGGGGTTCAGAGACTGAAATTTTAGTAAGTCTATAGAGTGGGGAAGCTAATAGAGAAAAGTTAGGAACCCATAGTTTGTAATAACCAGTCAAGCCATGAAGCTGTTGCTTAGTTATGGGTCTAGGGAATTCTTGATTAGCTTAATTCTTTTTGGAAACAGCTGAATTTTTTCAGCACTTAGATCATGACCTAGGTAATTAACAGTGTCTAGAGATAATTATAATTTTTCCTTAGAGACGTTGTGTCCTTTTTCAGCTAACTGTTGTAGCAAATAAATGGAATCTTTTATGAATGCCCCTTTGGTAACTGAGCACAGCAAAAGATTATCTACATATTGTACAAGCATCATTTTTCTAGGGAGCTGGAGGGTGCTTAAATCTCGGTGGAGTACTGAAGAGAAATAAGAAGGGGCCCCAGTGAACCGTTGAGGCATGACTGTCCAGGTATAGCATCAGTTGTTCAAAGTAAAGGCAATTAGATATGGACTGTTGGGATCTACAGGGATGTTGAAAAAGGCCAAACCAAGGTCTGCAACAGTGAACCATTTTGAGTCTGGTGGAACCTGTGACAGAAGCGTGTTCAGGTTTGGAAAGACTGGGAAATGGGGTATAGTCTTAATAGTTCTCAAATCCTGGGCAGATCACCATCCTATCCATTAGGTTTCTGGACTGGCAAGATCAGCTTGTTACAGGGACGAGTGCAGGGAATAATTTGCTTTGCATGGCCTCAGGCTTGAATGGATCTTGAGGTAATATAAGTTGAGTATCTGAATCTCTACATATTCTGTACTTCTCATTCTTCCAATGTCAGTTTTGGAAATAGCCACAGATTTTCGGGTACCTTGATTAAATTCAGGCACTTTTGTTGAAGTTTTTCCTCTTCTAGGTCAAGGACAGACTAAGGAACATGTAAGAGCAGGTTTGGGTTGGTCAGGAAACTCTAAGGAGAGGTCTCCATTGGAGCAAAATGTATTAGCCCTTTTAAATTAGAAAGGCAGACCTTACCTAACTGATTGGTTGGGCTGTATGACATAGCAAAAATGAATGTGTTTTAGTAAAAGGTTGCAGAATTATTTGTACTGGTTGAGGTAAAAATTCTCTCTGAGCTTTATTAGATACCCCCACTATGGAAACTTCCTTTTTGCTCCAAGCAATTTGTTGTCCTAGGGGGGTAAGGCTTAAGGTAGAAAGCATAGCTCCAATAAAATTTAGCAAGGCTCCCATTAATTTTAATTTTAGTTTCCCCTTGGCTGTTTAAGGAAATTGTTGGTAACTTTTTACTGAAGAACTCTGAGAGCCCTGTCAGCTGTGGGAGGGGCCCAGTGGGGTTCCCTCCTTTGGAAATAAGTATGAGGACATTTGAGAAGTATTCGCATAGGACTTTTGAGGAAGATCTCTTTTTCTGTGTCCCAGTTGATTACAGCTAAGACCTCCATCTTTGGATGGCCATTTTGATGATGGACCCCTAGAGGGGTGCAGTACGTAAGGCCCAGGTGTTGTTTTGGGTCTCTGGCTTTGTAGCCGTAAAGCTAATAGCTTGGCAAGTTTTTGTTTGCAGTCTTGTTCCAGTGTCCTTTCAAAATGCTCAGCTGTAGTCATGAGTCCCCAAGCTGGTGACCTCCCAGCCTATTTCATGCCTTTTCTATCATTTCACTAATCTCAGGAGATAATCCATTTACAGAGCAGGCAGCTGGAGCAGGCTGGGTGACCTTATTTATTGTATGGAACCCTGAATACCATAGAAAATGGGCTTCCAAAGGAGCTTTAAATTCTGCCACAGATTCATTTTCTGTTTGTTTGCAAGTCTGTTTAATAGACCAGTCAGTACAAGCAGGAAATACTCTAGGAATGGTTTGTAAAAGTTTAGCTGCTATTTGGCAAGCTTTCTTTTTCTCTGGTCCCTGAGAGGTTGAAAACCAAGGAGCTCAAATACCATCTTCAGGGTTTTGCCATCTTCTTGTATCCCTTTTTGGGCTCTAGCAGGTCCTACCAATGTGCTGATAAAGATCTGGCAGCCAAATCTAGGCCCCAATCATGACTAAATTCTTCAAAAACACTTTTTGGTTCTTCCCTAGATTTAGGAAATGCTTTCAGTTTCAGGAAATTCTTTTAACTGTGGACCTGAGTTTAGTCTTTGACCAAGGGGTGAAGGATACCTGGGGAGGTTCATTGCAACACTGGGTAGTTTTATTTTGAAAGGTAACTGTCTAATAGTCTCATAGAGTCTGTCTAATAGTCTAATAGCGTGGAAAGGCAGTTCAGCCCTGGAATGAGTAAAGCATGGGTACTCAAGTAAAGAAGGATAGAAGGGAGCAGTAGGAGTTCTGTCAGTGCTGTCATTTTTCTGTTTAGGTACTTCTTGTGTCTTGAATTTTTTTCATTTGCCTTTTGTAACAATGCTTTTAATGAAGCTGTTTTGCAGTCTTGAAGCCTTTTTGGAAGCCTCTGCATACTAATTAAAGTCGGCATCCTATTCTGTTTGTTCAACTTGGGATCCCTTGCTTTCAAGTGCATTTCTTAAATGAACCATCTTCTCTAATTGGAACATTCCCCTTAATGGCCGTTGTAATTGTAGGTTATATTTAGTAAAATTTTGCCATTTAGCATTACTAGGTATCTGCAGCTTCTGGGACTATAGTTACAAGCCAAGTGTGCCAGAAGGTGGCCCTACCCACCCTTTGCATATAAAACATCCCATTTCTTTTTGCTACATCTTTGGGTTTCCCACAGCAAAATTCATACCTGTAAGCTCCTATCTCAGTAGTCTTCTTGAGATGGCGAGCACTCGACAGCCTTTTTAAATGCCTGACCCCTACCCACCAATGTTTGGGGCTTTCTTGACTTTAAAGATTTCCATTAGCAACTTGCCTTTTTACTTTCAAGAAGGCCACCGACTGGACTCTGTCCTCCCACTGGACTCTGTCACACTCAGATCAGACCCAGTCTGATCCCAGACCTAGTCTGGCTTTAAGTTGGATCCAGTCTAGCTCTGGCAGGTGACCATCAACAGTTCCTTACATGGAATCTGGGGATTAGAGATGATTGAACCAGCAGACTCCCCCCTCCGCCCCCAAATGGGGACTGCAGACAGATTCCAAACAAATGGGGAACTGTAGCTGCCCCTAGCAGCTCTCATCTGGTGGAATCTGGGGATAGAGCTAAGGGCTGGGTCCCCAGTCCCGTAAGGGAACTGTGCGAAAGCTAATCAGATCTGGAGCTCAACAGAAAAAGAGCAAAGCCCAGAACTGGGAGGAACTTACCCTCGGTCTTTGGAAATAGTGAGAAAGAAAACTCAAAGGGTTTAAAGGCACCACATCTGTATTTCTCGTTGTCCCAGAAGCTGCCAGAAGTCTCCTTTGGTCCTGCTGCTGCCACCAAATCTGTCAAAGAACAAAAATTCAGCCAAGTAAATTTGAAGATTTAGTTGCTTTTATTCAGTGATTCACAAACCAGGCAGCATCCCATCTGACACACAGAAGGTGCTCTTGGGAGTTGTACAAAATGCAAAGCTTTTATAGGCAGATATGGAAAGGACAAGGAAGTTACAGCAAAAAAAAAAAAAAAAAGCAAGGTCACCTTCCCTTAGGGGTAAGGGCAGGGGGTCTTATCCTGCAGATTGCCTCTCTCCTGCTGATGGGGAGATTCCAGACTGACTGGTTTAGAATTCCTCTCCAGGGAGAGGCTGGAACTGCAGTTAGGTTAGATATTAAGTCTTCCTGGGGCTTAACGGAAGTGACTCCATTTTGGGCATGCTGATTCTTTTTAACAAAAGACATGAGGGTGTCATTTTAAAACAGGTTTTGACATTTATTACATTGTGTTATAATAAAACTTTAATTCTTCATTTGTTTTAAAAAGAATATTTAGGGAGCACGTCTTATAAACCAGGCGTTTTTCTGGGTGCTGGGATATAGCAGCAAACAAAGCAGAAATGGCCTGGGATTCTTGAAGTTATACTCCAGAAAGAGCTTCTTTCTGAGAATAACTTGGACAGGCAGGCGATACCTCTCATTTCTCACTTTGCCATGGGGAGTCCCGGTTGCAGTCTTTGTTATATGGTGTCGCTGTGAGATTCTTGACTGTGGCACATTTTCACTCAGTTACTAATATTGATGATCTGTGATTAGCATTTGTATTCAGGTTGATCAACAGTGTCTCTCCACTGTTAAATCAAGTGTTGAGGATTCTAATTCTTTTCTACTATCCAGCTGTAAGTCATTCAGCAGAATTTAGGATTTACTTCCAGGTTAAAAAATTCAGTTAGAATGCAGCATATTCTGACATAGTGAATACCAAACAACATAGGACATTGCTATTCCTTTTTTATTTTTTTTAATACAACTGTGGGAAAAATAGTGTAATAAATACCAAAGAAAACACGTCTGAAAGTAGAAGATGGGTGATGTGGAAGGCACTGTTTTAGTGGGTAGATTCTAGACTTGGAAGTGGGGGGAAGAGGGGAGGGCATGTCAAAATTTGAGCCTCATTCCTGAATCTGATTCCCGTGAGTTATGAGATGCCATGGATAAGTTGCTTAACTTGATCAATCTGTTTTCTCCTTTTCTGAAATAGTAATTATGTCTCCTCTGCTCAGCTCACAGTTATTCTTACGGATTACATCAGAAGTGCATGGATGCTTTCATACTGTAGTGAAGGTACAAAGGTAGAAATGGTCAGATTTCAGGCTACAACTGTGGTCTAACCACTTTTTGATACAATACGGTATTGGGTCTGTACAAACAAGGTCAATAAAGAAAACTGGCAATTTTCTCCTATGCGCGCGCATGTATATGTGTGTTGTCTGCTATTGGGCAAGCTGAGATTTTTGGTGCAGAGGAATTTTTGTCATACCCCTCAGATTAAATGACATAGGTAAAGTTGGAGTAGATCCTTACTCCTTAAAGTAAGGTTCATTGGTCTGCAGCGTCAGATTTTGCCGGGAGCTGCTAGAAATATGGACTCTGAAGCCACACCTTAGATTACTGAATTGAAATCTGCATTTTACTAACCCCCCTAGTAATTATATGCAAATTTTCTTAAGCACTGGGGTTAACAGATTTCTAAATCCATCCTGGTCCTTCAGAAGACTCTTCAGAAGGTTTCAGATACCCTGATAGCCAGCAGCTGCTGGATGTTTTGGCACCACCTGGGAGAATGGGGGGCTCAGGAGGGTTATACTAAAATATGTACTGCTTTCTGTTCCCAAGAAACCATTTTAGGGGTGAAAGGTTCATATTCCATTATCCGTCCCCTGAGCCCACCAGTGTTCAAAAATGTTTTTTTCCCAAGACTTTTATGGTGCTTAAGTCAGACTTTTCATATTGGAATAACAGACCAAAAAATGACTGACAGTTATAGTGTCTGGGATTAAGGAGGGAAATATTTAGTCAGAGGAACTTGGAATTTATCAGGAGATATGTATGATTGTATCTCTAGGATTCTGATTTCTAGTCACCTTTGTTCTGTGAGGATAGCGAGTAAATACTGCTCTACTCTGCCTAAGTTCTACAAGGCACACATTCTCAGGAGCTTAGGGCGTTTTATAAAAAAATATCTTATTCTGTTATAGAGGGAAAGAATGAAGTCAGTTTAAACCTGGAGAGGCTTAAATTCTCAATAAAGACCACATGCATGTTTGAAAATAGGAACTACTTCATAGTCCGTGTCTAATAGCAAAAGCTTTTCTGTATAAATGCAAATTAGCCCTCACTTCCAATTTTAGCAAGGTTTAGGTAGGATTACATAAAATTGAACTAATATCCCCCTTAGAACAGGGCTTTTCTTTTGCAGGATACATACAATAATTTTTTTTAAGTTTTTATTTTTGAGAGAGACACAGCGTAAGTGGGGGAGAGGGAGAGAGAGAGAGGAGAGAGAATCCCACTAGTAGTGCAGAGCCTGATGCGGGCTCAAACCCACGAAACACGAGATCATGACCTGAGCTGAAACCTAGAGTCAGGTGCTTAACCGACTGAGCCACGCAGGCGCCCCTAGATAAAATCATTTTTAAATCTTTCCTCCTGTGTAATTGTAATAGTTGTAACTTTACTTTTTGCCCCTTCTCTTTCCCTCCTGCCTGGGGTGCTGGTAAAATTTAAGACATCTTCTGAGCTGCATGCTATGTGATTCCTTTGAGTTTGGACTCCACATCTGGAATGTGTAAATAAAATTTCAGAGCGTTGGGTGATGTGAAGTAAATCAGCTTTACTACTAGAGATTGTAGATGGCTCAAGACAAAATTTCAGGCCTTAGTTTTCCATTTTTGCTACAAATTAGTGAAATTTTGTCATGGCGAGCATTTGGGCACCGTGTTGTACCCGACTCAGCCTTCCTTTATTTATTCAGCAATCCTGACTTGTTTCTAGTAATATTATAGATGGTAGGCCTGGAGTAGAAAGTAAAGACTTGTTCTCACTCACACAGTTTATAGTTCGTCATGGTGGATATCTTTCAGAGCCCATAGCTCCAAAGATTGAAATGAACTGAATTGTAAGTTAGCTTGTTGCTCATCTTAAAGCCTTTTATTTTATTTTTCAGTTTTAGCTAAACTTTTTATGGAAGAAAATAAATTGCTTTTCACAATAGGTCTACCAGTCAAAGCCTATAATTATTTCGTTATAACTATCTTGAAAGCAGACCCGTGCCTGGGGTATTGCTGACATTAACACTTTTCTTGACTTCTCCTGTGGCTGATTCCATCTAGTAAAGAAGGCTTCCTATTCTTGGATTTGGGAATTTTGCTAGAAAGAATTACTTCCATTTTCTCCAGTGTTCACCAAGTTACTCCTATTTCTCTTTGAAGGAAGCTCCTAACTATCCACAGGTGTTCAGCCTCCTAAAATTTCAATTTATCTTCAGCACATCCAGCTTTTGAGTGTTTACTATAAGACTTTAACCACATAGTAATTCCTGCCTTAAAGAAGTCTGCTGTGTATATAATGTTAAGGCGGAGTTGTCATGGCTGTTATCCTGTGTCTTAAGCCAAATACGTTTCTCAGCATTCCAAGGTTATGTGAATACACAGAAATAATTATTTTCAGATGTTGACATTGTACTTAGTGCTTTAGTAATGTAAGAAAATATGGTTCAAAAGTCAGTCATCTAAAAAGCAATGCAAAATATGGTGCAGATAAATATGCTGTACATGCAGGCATATGCTATAATGTAGAAATGTTGGAGTAATTTAGCTTTCTGTCACAATATCTTCAAAACAGAGGATATGAACTCTGCTATGTCCTGAATTAGCATGTTTCCTGGACTGCTGTCCAGAGATGGTGTGCCTTGCTTCCAGTCAAGTAACTGCTTTTAATCACTGAGCCAGACCCCTGAGTCTTGGATTCTCTTGTCACTTAATATGTTCTGTCTTTAAGTCAACTTCAAAAGTTAAAAAAAAAAAATTGAAATCTTCACTTAGTTTCAAAATACGTTTTTTCTATAATTGTCGTAAAATGACAGTAGGACTTAAAAAGCCTCATCTATCTCAGATTCTTTTGGAAGGAAGGAGTTGAGGACAGTAAGATTTAATCATTGAAGAGACCAAGACCAAGTTGAAAAATACGCTGAATTAATTTTTGTGTCAACATACATGGGAGACATCCAATATGAATTCTATCTGTTTGTATCAATTTGTCTTCTAGTCCATCGAAAAAGAGACATAGATGAAATTTTGTGATACCCACAAAATTCTGATTCTTTACATTTATGAAAGGGAAAATTATTTTCATCATCCCTTAATAATAATTAAATTTTTATAGTGACATTGGAAGAAATCAAAAACTATTTGATATAGGAAGTATTGCACTTGAAAATGTTCAGATCACTGAGTATTGTTGACTGCTTGCAAAGCAAAATATTTTGACTTTACAACATTGTAAATGCTGTGGAAAAACGAGGAGTGTGCTAAGGTTTTCCTTTCAAATGCATATTTCTGTCTTTACCTTGTAGACTTGCAATACATAATTCAAAGTGTTTGCAAAGTACAACAAGTTTATTGTATTGTTTAACTATCTGTTTTGAATTATAACTTTAAAAAGAAAATGGGACTCTTTTCCTGCCCCCCACCCTAGAGACAGATTTTCCATGACAGAATAGTTTTAAACATCAGGATATTGCATAAGTCCGTCTGGAAGAAGTAGGGACAGACAGCACTATCTCATAGGGCTTTGCTTTGTGACAACATATTTTTGTTAAATGAACCATACATAAATTATAATTTTCCTGCGTGTTTGGAACAGCTTTCAAAATCAATTTTTTGCTTATGTTGTTTCTGATTGTCTTTGTTTGGACACGTCAATAAAAATAAGAAAAATCTTAACCATCACAGTATAGGGTAAGACCCAAAGAAATCTAATTAAGCTTTGGGTCTAAGAGAAAACCTGTTCAAGGAATGTTTGGAAGAGTTAACATTTGTGGTGAGGTGTGAAAAGCTAAAGTCGTGATATTGCCTGGCTTTTATGTACACAAGGACTCATTGGGATTTTTTAAGCTTGCCACCCAAAGACATAAATTCCAAAGTAGTTTATAATAGGAAAGAAATTGGTGGGATAGTTCCATTATCCTACTGGTGGCTCAGGGCTGGCCCTAAAATAGTTCATGGGGTAGAGACTTAAAAGTCAGAGTCTGTTTCAAGAAAGTTGTAATCAGGGTGGGAAGGAAGAACTGTTCCTAAGTTCCTTTGAATTTTATGTGATCACTTAACCAACAAGGCCTGGGTCAGGCCCCCAAGTTTTTCAGGTTGTCTAAGGAGCCTACTGGGCTGGTTGCTTTTCAAGTGCACATCTATTCCTCAGTAAGTCCCACTAACACACTTCTTGAGTGCTTGTTTATTACAGAGGAGACAACGAGGGTATCAAGGAACATTAGGTTTACTTTTTGGTGGAATCTGGCAGAAAAAGTGTTTTTCAACAGCCAGTTGTTTACAAGGATCCCTGTATGTCTGGTGACATCTTTATGGCCATGGGAGGGAAGAATGCTTTCTGACCAGTTGTGGAAGATTAGCTTTCTTCCCTTCCTGTTCCTGGAATATAAGAGCCAGGGGTTTATTATCAGAGATTGTAAATTTTCTTTTAGGACTTGTCATCGACAGGCCATGCAGTTTTAGAATAGTTACTTAAGCTATCTAATCTTTGATTATTTATAGATAAAAGGAAGGAAAATATTACCAGTTTTGTACAATAGTTGTTGTTTCTGAACTTCATGAATAAAGATTGTATATATTATACTAAGAAATTTAATCCAGTTATGTGTAAGAAATAGATCTAATTTCTTAAGTTTTTCAACAGCCAAATCAGTACATTTAAGGCATTACAACTAAGTACTGTTGGAAATATACATGGAGAGATAAGAAGTAATACTGGCCGAAGGAAAATATAATATAGTTGGGGGGGGGGAAACACTGTATTTTATTTATCTTTGATCCAGCAGATTGTTTATAATGAAGTGCCATGAAGCAGTTCAAAAATATATTATAGTTCAGAATTGGAAGAGATTATTTCCTGGTGGTGGGGAGCATTCAGAACAGTCTTCATGGAGCAAATGGTATTTAAGCTGGATCCTGAAGGGTGAGTGGCATTGGGGCAGGTGAAGACTGAGAAAAGATATAGTCCAAGGCAACATCATTAGTAAAGGAAGAATGAAAAGATATGGTATTGAGGATAATGGCCTACTTGTGTTATGGGTAATAAAATGCATTAGATTAGTTAACCATTACTCAGAGCCAGGCACTGGCTAAATAAGCATTTTACATATTTACATATTGCTAAAATAAGCATTTTACATATTTTATTTTATTTAAATCTTTATGGTAAGCCCCAGAAGTGTAAATTTATGGATCAAGAAACCAGGACATCATATAACTATTATGTGGCAGAAGTTGTACATTTCATTCTGTAAGCTATGGTCATTCATGGGATATTTTTGAGCTAGTCGAGTGATGTGTTCCTCTCCATTCCTCTCTTTGCCTCATCTTGCCCTCCTATTCCCACATCCTCTCTTCAACCCTGCCTTCAAACTACAGAACAAAAACTTTCAAAATTAATAGGTCTGATCTTACTGTGTTCCCAGGTCTGGAGCATATCTTTCCTGATCCGTCCCATGGTATACAGTGCCCTGCCAATCCCTTGTAACTACACTTGGAATTATTTTTCATTCTCTGAAATTTCTTTGTCTTCTCTTTCATCTACTTTTCCTGGGTTAGTACCTCCAGGTGGAAGACCCTTTCTCAGATCTTATCTCAGATGAGGGATCTCTGGATTCCCTTACCCTTCCAACTGCTCTCATTTATTGTTAAACATTGAGCCACTTAACCTTACATATAAATTTTGAAAATTTATTTCCAAACATGCATTTCTACATCAAAATGAAATTTAACCGTTGACCCTACATGTTTCATATTAAAATGGCCTTGGGGTGCCTGGGTGGCTCTGCCAGTTGAGCGTCTGACTCTTGATGTCAGCTCAGATCGTGATCCCAGGATCTTGGGATTGAGCCCTGCATTGAGCTCTGCACTGAGTGTGGAGCCTGCTTAAGATTCTCTCCCTCTCCCTCCCCCTCCCCCTCTTCCCCCTCCCCCTCCCCCTCCCCCTCCCCCTCTTCCCCCTCCCCCTCTTCTCCCTCCCCCTCTTTTCCCTCCCCCTCTTCTCCCTCCCCCTCTTCTCCCTCTCCCTCTCCCCCCTTCTCCCCCTCCCTCTCCCCCCTTCTCCCCCTCCTCCCCCTCCCCTCCCCCTCTCCCCCTCCCCCTCTCCCCCTCCTCCCTCTCCCTCTCCCCCCTTCTCCCTCTCCCTCTCCCCCTCCTCCCTCTCCCTCTCCCCCCTTCTCCCTCTCCCTCTCCCCCTTCTCCCTTTCCCTCTCCCTCTCCCCCTCTCTCTTTCCCTCTCCCTCCCTCTCTCCTTCTCTTCCTCTGCCCTTCTCCCCTGCTTGCACATGTGCTCTCTCTCTAAAGAAGAATAAGGCCCCTAAAGTTAATGTACGTTCCCCGCCCCCCCAACCACCCAACTTCCAGCATGTTTCATATAGTCAAAACCAGGTAGTCGTCAGAATACGCTAAGTTATGTTGCAATGTTAATAACCACCAGAATCTTAATGACTTACAACAAAAACTGTTTCCCTCTTATTTACATGTGTTTTGGCAGGAAGAGTGTGCTTATTACACTTCCAAAGGAAGCTCCACTTGACACATGCTTCCCAATCACCTGAGCAGGGGCAGAGAACACAGTAAATCACATAGTGGCTCTTAGCACTTCTGCCTGGTAGTGATGCACGGCACTTGAGCATATAGTGATTTCACATGAAATCAAATTTCACTGATTTCACATGAAATCAGATTTCACTGATTTCACATGGCCTCACTGAATGTCTAGGAGACAGAGAACTGCAATCCTACCATATGGTGGAAGTGGGGGACAAGTAGAAATATTTAGTCAACAGCACTGGAGAGTGTGAGAGATTAGAAATTGTAGGCCAGTTCTTTTGAAATTTATGCTTATTAGCAGTGTGTAAAAATGTAGTCCAGTCTAGCAGTTTGGAAATTAAAAGTAAAAATGCTTAAGGTATGATTATGTGTCTTGATATCATTAACTCAATTTAATACATTGAATTTGCAGTAGATGCTTAAATTTAACTCTGTAAATGTAAGCAGTGAATGGCTGAGCACAAAAACATATGTTAAAATCATCTTGTTCACTAATAGTGTGGAAAAAAAAGGCAGTGTCACAGCAAACAGGTTAAGTTATCCTTGGATATAAATCATGCTTGAAGGATGCTTTTTTCAGGGACAGAGGCCATGATCGTCATTCAGAATTCATCAAAGACAATGAGTAGAGTTTCAAAGAATCAAAATTCCGCATTGAAATACTTCTCTATAAGTGTTTTGAATTTTATAAAAACATAATATTTTTCTTAATATTTATTTTTTTGGTTTATTTTCATTTGTTATTACCAATTAACAGCCAGCACTTGTCAACACTAATTGCTGGGTTTTGTTTCCTTTTGTGAGAAGAGGTTCTACAGAAATTGATTTCAGTGACATTAAATATAAATGTAGCATTGGAGAGAAATCTTACTCTGTCCTTTGTATGGATATTGCTAAATCGTATCACTCTGGTCCTCACCCCTCACTTGGATATAGGATCCTGACTACCTACATGAATGAGGATACTGGGGAGAGGGGAAAATAAGAAAATAGTTATACTAGAATTACTTGCCTTTTATAAAAGCTTCTTAGGAAATACCTCATTTTTTGGAATGAATAATGACTGTCAATATGACTGAGTATACAGACACAGAAAGAGGAAGTCTAAAAGCAGTATCTGTTTGATCCAAAAAATTTGTCCATTAATTGCTTTTTCCTGTGTTTTGCTTTTATTGCACAATGAGAACATCTCCTTCCATTTCTTATATGTAAGTTAAACATGTCTGAGTATATATTTTAGCTTTCTTTTGCCTCATAGTGTGCTAAAAATTATCTGGAGATGTATTAGCATAAATTAAAGATTAAATATGGAAATCATAAAATAAACTATTCCATGAAAATAATTTTTTTTCAACGTTTTTTATTTATTTTTGGGACAGAGAGAGACAGAGCATGAACGGGGGAGGGGCAGAGAGAGAGGGAGACAGAATTGGAAACTGGCTCCAGGCTCTGAGCCATCAGCCCAGAGCCTGACGCGGGGCTCGAACTCACGGACAGCGAGATCGTGACCTGGCTGAAGTCGGACGCTCAACCGACTGCGCCACCCAGGCGCCCTGAAAATAATTTTTTTAAAGAGAAATAAGTATTATTGCTTGTCTTTTTTTTTTTTTTTTATTTAGCAGATTTGCTTATGGAACTTTATTCTTCTGCCTCTCAGAAAATTTGCCCAATCCCTCAGAACTCCCCTCCACACCCCCCAGAGTTTGTGTTTCAGTAACCTGTCAAAAGAACGGCTGATTTGCATATGCCAGGTTTACTTCCGTTTAAAGCCTGGATCCTGCAGTTAACTTCTTTGTGTTAATGTGAGAGAAGAAAAAGGAGGAGGGAGAATCTTAAGTATTGGTTTATGCAGCGGAAAGTTAAAGGACAAGAAAGCTTTATAATTATGGAGCACAGGAACATTGAGTTCTGTTCTCAGTGGTGTGGTGTGGTGCATGTTGACAAAGTTTTAAAGATGATACCTCCTATAATTCCTTTCCTTTCTATTGTATAATTGACCAGCACAAGTTGACTAAGTATTTATTAGTTTAAGGTACTTGTGGCTGAGTTTTCATTTCTGTCCTGCTTTTTCTGTCCCCTCCTTCCCAACCTCTTTGTCCTGGATATTGGGTTTTCATGTGCATTAAATTCTCTGATAGGCCTTCACACTACCCACTTGTCCCCTCTGGCACTGAATACACATGAACAACAGATAGCAATACCTCTTAAACTTAGAAGCTTACACAAAAAACAAAACCAACAAAACCAGTTGGTTGTATTGATTTTTATCCCTCCATTTCATTCTGAGGAATCTAGTCAATGAGATCAAGTATATTATTCTTTTTAAATTCATGGACGTTGTCCATCCATCACTGTTTCATCTATGTAGCAGTGGGTTCAAGGATATTACTGACTTGACAGTGAATTGTTGACAGTTACAAGCTTAAATGTTGCCTTGTGAGTTTTCAAAATTAAAGAATTAATGCATTAATTCTCTTTGATGTGAATGATTCAAGATGCCCCTCACCCACTTTATAGGTCAGGTTGTGGAACAAGGGAATGTGATGAAACATGACCATGCATGCTTGGGGAATTAAAACCAAACGTGATTTTAGCAAATGATGGAAGGAGTGAAGCGTGCCTTAAATTAGCTGCCTCGGAAATGATGGGAAGACTTGGGTGGCAATAGAGACAGGAACTATTTACATTATGAACCTATATTACTTTATTCAAAGTAAGGCAGTTTGTGATCTATGAAGGAATCCCAGGCTCCAGGTTGGAGCCCATGTGGATCAGTAAATTTTGCACTAGGAAACACTTGATCCCGAGCCTTAGAAAGCACCTCATACATGGACCGGTTGTTGCCAACACCATGCCCACTGCTAGCAAAATAACTCCAAAAACAAATCAAGCTGGGAGAAATTGCACAAATAAATGGGTGACAGAAGAGCAAAATGGGTAAGTGTGACAACATCATTTCCGTTGCCCCCCACACTATACTGCTTACATTAGAAACAACTAGAAGTCTAGTTGTATGTATGTTAATGTAAAGCCTGGTATTACATTCTTCAGTGATGCAGGAGTAAGTGTTAACAGCTGTGCCTGGGTGCTTTCCCCTGCTTTGTCCTGGAAATCTATCACCATTTAAGAGAAATTGACTACATACCTTTGGAAAAATGTTTCTCTACCATATTGTGCAAATCCGTGTAAATCTTCTCATTTCTTCCCCTTTTTCAGAGTTAAGTCACACAAATATCTGTAAGGCTTTTCCAAATACTTTGTTAAGCCTGAAGAACTTTTCCCCCAGATTTTCAGCATGTCCAAATGGCTGCAGATTATAGCCAAATGTGAGTATGTATGCGCATGTGGAGTGAAGCCAGTTTTTAAAATGTGGGTGGCAGTGTCTTTAGCTCAGATTCAGGATGCTTTCTTTACACAGTAGTAGGAAGCATGAGGGATCACCTTGAAATTCTTTAAAAGCAATCAGAATTTTAGAAAGACAAAGGGAAATGGGAATATGGCCTCACCTTTTATTTCTCACTAACAACATAAATGACTCCCCTGCTGTGTTGTTTATTGTTTCTTCCAGATGATCTTTGCATACTCAGTCCATGGAGCATAGAGTCATTGCCCTGTACTCATTTTTTCCTTCCTGGAGGTATAAATAGACCGATGACGCCCTATGCTCTCTGCAGTCTGTGCATCATTCATACCGTACATCTCCTTTCTAGGTCACAAAGCTTTTAAAAAAATCAGCAGCGGTAGCAGCATGTGAGAAGATGAGCATATGACCCCTTCTCTCACCTCGAAACAGTGCTTTTGATAGCATCCAGACAGCAGTGCATGGAAACATGACATTTGGATGGTACAAGAATATCAGAGGGAAAAATAGCCATTCTTACCAAATAGTTTAAAAATAGCACAGTCTGAGCATTTTCCCCTCCACCCTTTCTCCCCTACATGCCTGAAATGAAGCCCTTCCCATCCAAGGCATAACAAGGAATTTGTATTTTGTGAGAATTTGGAGAGCCTGCCTCTCCCTTCCACAACAAATATCTGCCTTCTCCCTTGGTGCAGTCGTGTACGCTCAAATCATGAGAAAATGTCCTCTCCCTTTTCCCTCTTCCCTCTCTAGTCAAATAAAAATGGTCTTGCTTCCAGACCAGTCATTTATTATTGAGTGCCTACCGAACAAGGAACAGTGGATTGAGTGTTTTGAGATGGTGTGAGGGAGGAACATGATTCTCTGCTTTCCTCCAGCTTCTTCACTTTGCTGGTAATCAGTGATCTCTAATCCAATTCTTCCACAGAGGGTTAATTGGCCAGCGATCATCTCCTATTTGGGTAAGGCTAGATAGAACAAGGTTGGTGAATAACCAAGGCAATGCCTTTGTAGTCCCTGAATTTGTGTCCCAGACTCCAACTTACTCATCACATTGTTCTCTTCTTGGTCTGTCAATACTTTTTAGGCACCATTAATTCTCTCTTAGAGTAAATATTTGAATGCCTACTAGGTGCCAAACTATTCTAAGCATTCAGAATACCAGTTAACAATTGGAAAAATCTGTTCTCTTTAAATTTCATTCCAGTTGATAATATCTCATGTGGAGTAAGTGCTGTCAAGAGAACTCAAGCAGGCTGAGTGCTGTCAGTAGGGAGGAAGAGAGCAATGTGTTGTATTTCATGCAGGTTGGTCAGGGAGGATCGAACTGATAAAGGGGCATCTGCTTCTTTCAGGGGAACAAGCCACGTGCATTGTCGGTGGCAAAAGCGTTCCAGGCAGAGAAATGAGCAAGTGTAAATCTCACAGGGGAGGGCACAGTAGAGGGACAACAGCAAGAGTGGTGTGACCAGGGGTCATGGAGCAGTGGGACACACCTAGGAGGCCCTTCTAGGCCACGCTGAGGCTTTTGTGGCCAAGATGTGACATTTCAGAAGAGCGGCACAATCGGGTCTACTCTGCAGAAGAATAACGTGGAATAGAGAGTGGGCATGTGCTCCTATTTTGATGAATACATCAAACGTACTTTTATTTCAAAGGAAGATACATGTTAAAATTTTGAGCTGAGTAGGTCTTGCTTGGGGGCAAGAAATGTATATCTGAGAACATGTTCATGGTAGTAAACAGGCTTTAATTGAGCCAGAGTACGAAAGATGAACAGGTAAAAAGTCCAATGACCTGCAGAAAGGTGTTTCACTTTTATGAAGCTTGCTGTTTAAATCTAGTACTGGGGCGCCTGGGTGGCGCAGTCGGTTAAGCGTCCGACTTCAGCCAGGTCACGATCTCGCTGTCCGTGAGTTCGAGCCCCGCGTCAGGCTCTGGGCTGATGGCTCGAAGCCTGGAGCCTGTTTCCGATTCTGTGTCTCCCTCTCTCTCTCCCCCTCCCCCGTTCATGTTCTGTCTCTCTCTGTCCCAAAAATAAATAAACGTTGAAAAAAAAAATAAATAAATCTAGTATTTACTTTTTAATCCCTTCAAATATGTTTGCAAAAATTCTAGTATTTGAAATATGCCTGGATCACTTGAAGGCTGTAGAGGTCAGAGGTAATTGTAAAATATCAGGTATTTAAGGATATGTTTCAACTGAGTCCAGGAAAGTCTCAGGCCTGAGTATATTAACAGCTCTCCTGACACTAGTCAGTGGTCTCTAATTCACATGTAGCTTTTAATATTTTTTCTGGAATAAAGGACCAATGACCTTTTTGAATGACCACAGGTTCCAAAACAAAAGGGGATTTATTTCACCATCTTTAATTCTACCACATTACATGGCACCCTGGTGTCTAGAATAACTTTCTCATGTATGAGACTGCAATGCTGGACTTCTTTTGGAAATAGCAAGATTTTAAAATCAGTTAGGAATATTTGTGCCTAAAATGCATTAGCAGTTGAACATAGTGCACAGTTGTTTAACTGGTTTGTGTTTCATCCCCTCATCTTGTATGCTACACTCACACCTATTACATTTTTTTTTTTTAGTTTATTTATTTTGAGAGAGTGGGAGGGGGTGAGAGAGAGAGAGAAAGCACTAGTGGGGGAGGGGCAGAGAAAGGGGGAGAGAGAGAATCCCAAGCAGGCTCCACGTTGTCAGCACAGAGCCCGATGCAGGGCTTGATCTCATGAACCACCTGAGCCACCCAGGCACCGCCCCATCGCACCTATTAAATTTCTTTTTGTTACATTGCTCTGACCTGACTCACCTAGCCCTTTACCTGCTAAGTCTGCCTTGTTGCTGTGTCTGAATGGTCTTTTCTCCTCACCTGGTTTACATGCGCTGCTCCTTTAAGTCTCAGCTCAGATGTTACTTCCTCTTGGAATGCTTCCCACATTCCTAACCTCGAGTATTTGTGCTCCTGAATCATGGCTGTCCTCTGTGCACATCAGCCTTGTTCTCATATCTCATACTGAGTTGTAGTGACTCACCTAGACTAAGTTGTGCAAAGGCAAGAATGGTCTCTCTGATGTTTGTTATTCTTGTTCTTGGTGTTTGCTTTAGTGCATGGAACACAGTAATCAGTAAATGCCTCTTATTGAATCAAAATTCAATATATAATTTTGATTACATATAATTGAATCAAAATTTTTTTTAACTTTGGAAGTCCATTGTTTTATATATAAGTCTTCCTGTTTCTGGTCATCGTTATTAGAACTGAAGTCTTTTTTTTTTTTATATCTACCTCTCTGTCACCCATTCGTCATTCACCAAGTTTTGACACTTTTGCTTTACAGGGTGTCTTCAAGGGGTCGTCATCTTCTCGTCCTAATTAAGGTCCTTGTTTCCTTTGCCTGTGGGTAAAATAAGTTTGGGAAATGCTAGTTAAACAGAGGTTTGATTACCCACAGGACTTGACAAAAAACTTTAGAGAAGGAGCATTGTAAGTATCCACAGCCGAAATATAGGATAGAGCATTCCCTACCTTTATTTGATCAGAGAATCTTTTTTGTCTCAGAGGGGCTGTTGTGATTAATGATCTGTAGAACTCACCTGGGGAAGTTCTGGCAGAGACTGGGGGACTAGCTGTGCTCTCCTTATGGGCTGACGATCATTTGGTTTTAACCTAATGACAGACATAAGCCATAGACAGCAAGCACATGGAAAGGAGGCATGCCGGACCCTTGCCCCTGAATGACCTTTGACCCTTACACCCCTTTGGCAGGTGGGACCAGTTTACTTTAATGAGGTGATGGGGCTTTGCATGGGGAAGCGCACACCTTACCTGCCAGAGATGCTACTATGTCTTCTTGCCGTGTGGCCGATCGCCTGCTTTCCTTGATGCTGTCTTGCTGAGATTTTAAAGAATTGATAGCCTCCATCTTCAGACCTTCAGAAAAAATACGATAGACTCTTTATTTTTTTTTAATCTTTCTTAATGTATATTCATTTTTTGAGAGAGAGAGCATGAGTGGGGAGGGGCAGAGAGAGAGGGAGACACAGAATCTGAAGCAAAAATACGATAGACTGTTAATGCCTGCCCACATGGTTTGGATTAGTAGGTTCAGGAAATTTAATAGCCAACCTCACGGAAGTCTGGTGGCAGGCTTACGGGCTTTTGTTTTCCAGATTTGGGGTAGGCGTGAAATGGTAAAGGTGTATAGGCAGCAAAACTGTGGAAAGAGAGAATCATGATTTATCAGAGTATCCAAGAACTAGGCAAAATAAATTAGAAAGTTCAACTGTTTGGTTAAAGAGGCCAGAGAGGAAAGGCTGTAAAATGTTAAATACTTTTTTGCCTTGTTTTGGTTTTGAATAGAGATTATATTCAGGAAATCATGTTGTTGATGCATTGGTCGGTCTGTTCCACTTCTGCAGTTGCTCATGGCACGTACTGGGGTTATGCTTCTAGTTCTATTGCTTTCACATCCCACATCTGATCTGTCTGTAATCCTGTTCCACCCAACTTCAGAATCTATCCAGCGTCTCACCATTTACCACCTATACAGTTACTGTCCCGCTGTCAGTCACCATCATCTGTTGCCTGTGTGATTACACTAGCCTTCTGAGAGATTGCTGCTTCTGCCCTTGCCTCCATGTGTCCTGTTCATCACACAGCACTAGAACGAATCCTTTGAAGGGTGAGTCAGATGACGTCGTTCTCTACAACCTTGTGATTGTTTCAGCTCTCTTTCAGAATAAAATTTAAAATTCGTAACGCAACCGGTGAGCTCAGCTATGACCTGCCTACCTGTTCTCTCTTTGACCTCCTCTCCTAACACTTTCCCCGTTACTCCTTTGGTCACAGCAGCTCATTGCTCTTGTTTTAACTTGCTGAGCATGTGCTCGCCTCAGGGATTTTGCACTACTGCTTCCTGTGTTGGAATGTACTTCCTTTCCGTATCCACATGGTTGCTTCTCTCATTTCCTTACAGTCTCTGCTCCAGTTTTCCTCATCAGTGATGTAATTAAGATTATCATCATTAAAGCAGTCCATACACTAACACTCATCACTCTAGCTTTACCTGCCTGTATCTTTCTGCATTGTCTGTATTCCCATATGGCATGTGTTACTTCCTTATTGTTTTTCTGTTCCAATTAGAATGCAAGCTCAAGGACTTTATCTTGTTCACTGCTTAGAACAATGCTTGTAGCAAAGATCATGGCACAAGGTAGGCATATGATAGATGCTTACTAAATAAATGAAAGAATACACGAACAAGCTTTATTTGTTGTGGCAGTCAACATTTACCAAGAAATGATAAGCGGCTTCTCAGTAAATCTCTGTCATCTCTGTATGTTTATGGTAAAATCGGTAAGCTTTCTAATTAAAAACATAGAGGTAAACATTTTATGAATTGTTGCTCTCCAAGTTCTCTCTTTTGTGGCATATGGGGCAGACGGGTATTTAAAAATGGTGACAATGTTGGGCAAAGGTCAAAGCAACAGGAAGTAGAATAATCTATTTAGATAATACCTCTTGAATCTGCCTGAGCCCATTTTAGGGACAATTATTGTTTGATGTATTATCTAAAGCTTTTGTAAATCAAAACATCATAGATCCCTGTAACATTTCTATCAGTGTAACATTTTCACTGGTAAAGAAATTGGCACTTGACCACAAAATACGGTGTTTTTTTCCTGGGCTGAAAAATACACGAAGGAAAATACAAAAAATTATGGGTTAAAAATTAGCTGCCTGTTTAAACAGTTATGTCCAGGACATCTTGACAAACTTGTTGGTTCCCATGTGAAGGGATCATTATCCTCTCTTGCAGCACTCCAGTGGAGAAAAGGAGAGTCCACATTCCAGAACAGGGAGAATTGGAGGCATGTATTGTGTTCTGCCCCATAAAAATTTACTAAGTGTTGGAGAGTGATGTAATTCAAGTTTACTAAAGTCCAGAAGCAGGTAGAATTTTAAAACACTGAATTTTGTATTGTGTTCTCTGGCAGTGTGTTTGCTCAGATAATACAACACCAAAGAAGAGATAGTGTATAAATCTGGGAGCAGGTTTAATAAAACAAATATAAATATTTCACCTTTGAACCATAACGTTTATACCTTACAGTTGACTTCTTAGAAAATTACATTTCCAAAAGGGTTGTTGAAAATATGCATCTCTCTGTGCTGTAGGGTGAACCAAACCCCGCATAACAAATTGATAGCTGTGAAGCTAAACAAATTTATAAATAACAGGTTACGGTAAAATATGACCAACTCAGGACAGTACTCTTGATATATTGATAATAAAGAATCCTTACCAAATAATTTGCTGGAAATCCCATTGAACCTATGTGTGTTTATGATAGAGTTGCCAAGCTTTGCATGGTGGTTGAATAACTAGTGATTTGGTTATTTCAGTTGATTAATATAAAGTTTTAATAATCTTTTTATAGTTCTCTTGTTTCTTTATGGAGTAGCACTTAGTCACTGGTAAAAAGAATTAAGGCTGTGACTTTGCCCACCAGATTCAAGCAGAGGCATTATGCTTTTGGATACATTTTCCAGCTGAGGACCTTTCTGAGAAGAACTACTTTCACTCTAAGCATAGAGATGCTTCTGTCAATTTACCTTGTTTTTTTGCTTTGTTCTCCCTTTGCTTAGATTATGCCAGAGCTTCCTTCCCAGGACATCCTTTTAATTCCCTTTTATTCAAGGCTAGCCAATCACTTCGTTTCCAATGTTGCATCTAATGCCAACAAAAAACAAACAAAACTCCACATAAAACAAGAAACAAACCTGGAAATTCACATAAATTTAAATTTTAAGGAAATTCTGAGAAAGGACCTGAGTGGAGAAGGAATGCCCCTCCTAATGTGGAGAGCCCTAAAAAGAAAGGATTCTAGTTTTTAATTCTAGGCAGGGAATATTTTAATTTATTCCTTTTCTTCTGTTTTTAATAACAAATCTGTACTTAGACCTTAGATGTTTATCGCTATACTCAGTTTATATAGGAGTCTCAATCATATTATGTTTATAGTATTTTACTTATGGTTAAAATAAGGCATGCATGAATTAAGGTACATATGTATATATGTATGAATTGCTGTGTGTGTGTGTATACATGCATTCACAACATATTTCAACACACACAACTTAATTCATGTGTATTTTATTTATCCATATATGAATAATTTATTTTGATATACATGTTTTACATATAAATTATTATATAATATTGTCCTCTATAGTAAGTGGTAGATCCAGAGTAGACTGCTGATTTCATAAACTCTGAACTTAACTGTTAGAAAAGGATATGTCTCTATTCAAAGGTATTATAAAGGTTAATCCACTTTTGGCCACTTAGAAGTTAGGGTATTTCTTATCTGAGTGGTTATATCTGTTAAAAAATAACTTGCAATATAATTAAATTTGTCATAGCTCATTTATGGCAATGCTGTAAAATTTAAAAAAAGAACTTGTAAACTATGTCCTGATTAAATTAATAAACATGTCAGATAAGTTGCCATTTAGTAAAGTTATTCTCATTTCCCTAAAATTGCTACATCCTGAGCCTGTCTTCTGTATCAGTTTTCACAGTGTTCTTTCATTAGTTGTTATGGTTATTATGGCCATTCCATGAGATACTAACTTTCCTAACTAGCAGATATGATCTTTGATATCTTTTTCTTCAAAAATATTTCCAGATGTTTTTTTTTTTCTTCTGGATTTCAGGAACTTGGATATGTTAGTCTGCTAATGAATTTTCATCTGTATGTGCTTACCTTCCCAGGGATGGATTTATTATTTATAAACCAGTTAGCTGTGCCATCACAAAAGTAGGAAGGGCAGTGCCCAGCGACTCTAGCTTTGTGTCAAGGTTGTTAATATGTTTTCTGACCACCTTTCTATTTGGTTACCTCTTATGTGGAGAGAACACTTACCATCTCCATTTCTTTTCAACGTAGTATTGAGTTTGTTGCCAATGTTTTTATGTTTTTTTCCAGTAATAGTCCTTATATTTATTCTGAATTTCATCAATTTGTATAAGTAATTACTCAAACACCTATTTTGGAATGAACATGTTATGTTATGCTTTGTATTGGTACAGGAGTGGACTGGGTTTTAGTTTAGAAGTGGTGTGTAGTCAGTATCTCTCACATTTTCATGTTGATGTGCCCTTAGAAACACGGGAAGAGATGTACGCAGGACACTGGGGTTGATATTTAATCTGCTGCCTGAACCTGGGAAGCGTTTTTGCTAACTATAAGGAAGAGAGAATCAGAGGTCAGACCCCTGGCTTCACTGCACTTAAATAGGAAGACAAGGGGTCCTTCCTAAGATTCACATGATAGGAAGGCATAATTTGGGATGCTGTCCATGTTTTTATGTGGATACGGTCTTTGGAGGCCATCAATATGTCTCCCACTATATTATATAGTTAATCGCATGGTGTTTACAGTGTTTCATAGAATGTTTGAAAAATGCGTACGGTGGAATCTTGAGAAGGGAAAAAGGGTGGATTTTCAAAATGAGTATGTAAGGGAATAAAAAATATGTAAATATGTAAATAAAAGTGCATAGTTATAAAAGTGAAGGGAATGTGTCAGATGTGAACAGTGCTTCTTTGCCAGGTGGAGGAATTAGGGGGGACTTTTTTTCCCTACTTAATGTTTCTTTTTACTTCTCAACTTTTATAGTAAGCATCTGTTATTTGTGATTTTATGTATCAAGTTGATATTTAAACAAAAGACAATAAATAGGTGGAAAGGATAAGGGTGCCCCACTTTTAGTATATGCAATTTCCTATAAAATTCTCAATAGTCTTGTGACTTAGACTTTTATCAACATTATGTAATTAACAAGTGGTTAAAAAAAGAAAAGAAATAGTCAAACTAAGGTCCTAGTGCAATCTGTCTGACCCCAAATACTGTGCTCTTGACCTTACACCTTGTTACAAACAAAATCATCCTGATAGAAAGAAAGCTTCAAAGGTAGAAAACAAAAACACATATTTACAGAGTAAAAAGTTAAAAAAAAATTTGAAATAGGCATAATTTCTATCTTTTAAAACTTGTGTGACTTTCAACATGATTTCTTATTAGTAAAGTAGTATGTAAAGAGAAAACCAAGAATGATTTGACCATCAAGATGTTGTTTAACATTTGAAACAATCTTGTTCTTATCTGTTTTGAGTGTGTGTGTGTCTGTATATTCATGTATATTTATATATATACTCAAATATTTTGTAGCCTTAACCTGAGATCTATAATATCAGAACTTTGCAATGTAATGTCGGTAATGACGAAAAGAGAGTATGTTTTTGAGTTATATTGGTTTTACTCTGTGGCAGTAGCCATTCAGAAAGGTAGAACTCATTGAAGCAGCAGAAGTTTGAATGAAGAGAATGACAAAGGTAACAGAAGGACTGGAGGCACCAAAGTGAGAAAGGGTTGCTGCCCCCAAATCAGAAGCTGTTACCACCCAAGGCTGGAGGCCAGGAAAGTGCATTTGACGCTGAGTTGCTGGTGGGACAGACAGGCTGCTGCTTCTGCTACCAGTGGTGAACCAGCTACTGAGTAGCTGGCTCCCAGGAGCCAGCATTGCTAATATTTCTGAAATTGCGAGGCTGGATGTCAGTCACCTGCAGTGGTTCTCAGGCACCTGCTGCTGCTGCTTCTATTACAAACAGAAAATAATAAAAAATTTTTTTTCTTTCTTCCATGGGCAAATTTCTAACCGGTGCCTCCACTGGGCAGAATAATTTATTAAAGCATAACGTGGCCAGGAAATGAATGGTTGGGGGCATAGGATACTAGCAAGAAAGATTAATGTACTTCTCCAAAGTGCCTAATACACTGTTTGTAAGAAGAATGTGATACAAAAAATCTAAATTATGGTAAATGAGAGATCATTAAGCTTTTGGAGTAACAAGAAAATTGTTTATGTTAATGTTGTGGTAGAATTCACGTAACTGATTTGTTAAAACAAAGAATGCTACTTTATCAATATGTATATAATTTTAGTAGTTATTTTAGGATTATTATCAGTACTTTTTAAAAACATTCACTTCTTGAAAATGTGACTTGGCCCAATTATTTTATTAAAATTTTTTTTCAACGTTTTTTAATTTATTTTTGGGACAGAGAGAGACAGACCATGAACAGGGGAGGGGCAGAGAGAGAGGGAGACACAGAATCGGAAACAGGCTCCAGGCTCCGAGCCATCAGCCCAGAGCCTGACACGGGGCTCGAACTCCCATACCGCGAGATCGTGACCTGGCTGAAGTCGGACGCTTAACCGACTGCGCCACCCAGGCGCCCCTTGGCCCAATTATTTTAAAGGCTGTGTTGGTCATCAGTTGAAGTAGGGACATGGGAGTTGATCTCAGAAGTGCTCTTTAGTTTCCACCCCTTCTTTTGGCTCACTGCTCCCATTACTGTCCCTGGGTCATAGATGAATGCCATTTTGGTTTTAGTTTGACCACCATCATTCTTGATAAAAGAGAACTTCAGCTTTTCATTTAAGTAAGGTGTGCCTAGTATATACTATAGTATTTCTTGAAATGTGGAGTCCATATTAGTGGTAGAAGGAAACACTGTTTCATATGCAACCAGAAATCCTTTGTAGATCATATGTGCTTCATATGCATGTAAGTTATTTGCTTTTCAGTTCTGCTCTAATTTTTCTGATTAAAGAGCAAGGAGCAGATCTCAGCATGGTGGTAGCACACCATTAGCATCCCTCCAACACTTAACTGGTCTCCATTTGTTACTGAGAGTAAACCTTGGTCTCCGTGTTTGTTGGGAAGTATGTAATGTCATGGCATTGTTTCTCATTGAATTTAATTTTATGGCAACTTTCCACTTAAAGCGTTACTGAGTTTTTATTTAAGTAGTAGTATAAAATTTAAAAAAAAGTAAATTCAGGGTGCCTGGGTGGCCGAATTGGTTGAGTGTTCGACTTCGGCTCAGGTCATGATCTTTCATTTGCGGGTTTGAGCCCCTCATTGGGCTCTGTGCTGACAGCTCAGAGCCTGGAGCCTGCTTCCAATTCTGGGTCTCCCTTTCTCTCTGCCCCTCCCCTGCTCGCACTCTGTCTCTCTCTCTCTCTCTCAAAAAATAAAATAAAAAGTGTTTAAAATTTTTTTAAAAAATTCAGTTGAAGAAAATTCCAGTTTGAGTGTATTATGTTATATGTGTGGTTACTCCACAGTATGGTAAAATCATGAAGATGATAGCTATGTGAATAACTGAAATTTGGGAAACAGTGATACGTAGTACATTTACTTCCATCTTATCCTTCTTTCTAGTTACTTTTGCCATAATGATATTAAGTGTAAAACGATACACTTATCTTCAAAAATGATATTAAAATGATCATTTTTATCTACTTTCTTCCCTGAGTAATCTATATTAAACTTTGGGTTTAACACAGCAATTAAAAGGGACAATGATGATTATTGATTACTGAGGTTTTATTTATTTATTTTTTTAATATTTTTTTCAACGTTTATTTATTTTTGGGACAGAGAGAGACAGAGCATGAACGGGGGAGGGGCAGAGAGAGAGGGAGACACAGAATCGGAAACAGGCTCCAGGCTCTGAGCCATCAGCCCAGAGCCCGACGCGGGGCTCGAACTCCCGGACCGCGAGATCGTGACCTGGCTGAAGTCGGACGCTTAACCGACTGCGCCACCCAGGCGCCCCGATTACTGAGGTTTTAAAACCACAATTCCTAATAAAATAAATTTGTAGCTGATTTTAACAAATTTTGATTGGTCGATTCAGCAAATAAAGACAGATATTGTGTCAAAATGTCAACTGACAAGTGTATAATATCCTGTTCTATTCCAAACATAATTTCTCGATCTACAGTATATCAAGCTATAGACCATTTCAGAGGATTTTAAAAATAGCAATAAGGATAGTAATAAAAGGAATGTTAGAGTGAAGAAAAGAGAGGAAGTACTTCTTTTGCCCCTCCCTGCTGCATTTCTCTGCTGTGGGTACTACCTATATGTAGATATAGTCTGTGTCACCATCAAACAAGGCTTACCACCAGTCCTGGATCTCACCTGTCACTTCTAATTCTAGGTTAAAAAAAGATATGCTAGAAGTGTTACTATCTTTGACAAGTACTTAACCTCGGAATTTTCAAATCAATTTTGAATATAAAGAAGATTAAAATTTAAATTACAATGTAGTTTATGAAGATTGAGGTTAGGATTAGATCTCTTATCAGATTTGTACTTTGACTCCCCAGTTGCCCTAGACAACACTCTGTCTGATTGGTTTGGTTCATTATTCAATTTAGTTTGATTGGGTTCAGTATTCTAAATTTCCTTTTATTTTCAATTTACGTTAGTAAAACATTTACTTCAAGCTTGCAATTAGTTATTATTTAGTTAAAAACCTCTGGTAAGATACCAACACACTTTAAGAGGATATAATCTATACTGCGCTTATGCCCAAGGTCACTTTCTGAGCGATTGTACATTGCCTGTATCCATCTGAAAATACGAGCAAGACTTCTCTTCCCTTCAGTCAGACCTTTTGAGAATAAATATGAAAATATTTTGCTGGTCATCTAAGTTGCAGGCATTAAATTGTTTCAGTATGATGAACAATAGACCAGGAGTCAGAAGACTTTTAGCTTATCTGTGGCAGAGCTGGAGATAAATACCTGATCTCTCTACATGTCCATATCTTCATCTGTGTAATGAAAATAATTATATTTTCCTTTTTTATGTTGGTATGCTATTAAGTACATTGATGACTAATTTATATGTATTTTCTTAAATTTTTTTTTGATGTTTATTTTTGAGAGAGAGAGACAGACAGAGCATGATTTGGGGAGGAGCAGAGAGAGAGACACACACACAGAATCCCAAGTAGGCTCTAGGCTCTGAGCTGTCAGCCCAGAGTCCAACACGGGGCTCGAACTCACGAACCATGAGATCATGACCTGAGCTGAAGTCGGATGCTTAACTGACTGAGCCACCCAGATGCCCCTTATGTGTATTTTTAAAACTCCACATAAATACATCTCTTGCTGCATCAAATCTTTTCTTAATGCTATATCTAAGCATCCTATAGTTTGTTCCTAGATGAAGAATCAGCCAAAGAAAGTCTCTGTATCTACAAACATATACAATTAGGGAACGGGAAGCATCACCTCTCCTGGAAGATTTCTGGTTTTAGTCTTGTTTTCACATTTACATTTGTTTCAGTACCCACCCAGAGTATTTGAAAATGTTGTAATTTGTAATTACAAAAGTAGTATGTCTTCACTGAGGAAAGATGCAGAAAAACATCATGAAGGTGACGGAGCATCAGGCTTAATTCCACTCCCCAGGCCTGGACACTGGTAATATTCTGTCATCATTACTTCCATCCTGTGTGTTGTGTGTGTGTCTGTTGTGTATGTGTAAAAATTGTATATTTTGGGGCTTTTTTGACTTTATAAAATGCAGACCACACTATGTAAAAGTGTATAAATTTTTATATGAGTTTCTCTTCTTTTTTCTGAAAAGCAGAACTATTTTAAATTTGTTTCTGTCTAGGTGTTAATTATATTTACTGCTGCTATTTTGTTCTTTGGGGATTTGATGTCCTAGTCATTATTCTGCACTTGCCACTAGATGGCTCTGTTCTTGGAGTGACTATTTCCTAAAAGTGTGCCCTGCATTAATTATGTGTAAATGATGAAAATTTGTATTGGCCTTATTGGTATTATGTTAAAAATACATAAATATAATTGTATAATAATTTGTTGAAGTAAGGATTGTGATATTTTAAATGGTATTTTGGCAGATCCACAATTTTAATATACACCTTTCAAATCAGGATTATGTGTATTTAGAAATTAATATATTCACCGGACAAGGTCCACTGCCAATTGATAAACCATTACGTAAAATGTTTTTTCAAGTATTTCTTTTTAAATCTGTAGCTAGAATTTTGAGTATATCATCTTTTTGTCCATTAATCAGCTAATTTTTATTATAATTTTCCTTTCTGTGGCAATGTTCATAGTGATATTGTAATTCTGGGCCATGAGATATACTGTATATATATGTAAGATTTTATTTTGAGTGTTTATGATGGTAAGATGTTTTACCATGAGTTGAATCATAATTATTTTCAAAGCTTCTCTGTTTTTGTACAGGTCCTAAGACCATGGCAGGATAGGGTATGATGCAAATTTTCTTTCTTCTTGAACACTGACAGCAGGGCTAGAAATGACTTATCAGTTGAATGAAATGAGATGTATGGGCACAGACATCAATTTCTCATGTGTGAATAAGTTCTAGTCTTTGAAAACAAAGGTTTATCCGAAGATTTCCAGACATGCCTAACTAATTGCTATCACACCTTATCTTACAGTGAGGAAATAAAATATCAGGGGAAGCATTCTTACCATATTATGAAGGTATTAAATAACATACTGTATACCATTAAGCAGATTTCATTTTTATGAATTAAGCAGTCAATAACATGAGAAGTATAAAACAGGAGCTTAGCCATGACATATAGGCTTGTACATAACTGTAACTTTTGTGTTTTTAGGTTCAGGATACTCTATTTATTTTTATTTTTAGACTTTAGATGTTACATATACCTTGTAAAAATTCTGGGTGTTTTTCTCGGTTCATCAAACCTTCCTTTCTGTGAAAAGAAGTCAGTGAAATTGGAGATGGCTCTACAGTTTCTTCTCTCTGTTGGTATGCCATTTTCCATTTCTGCAGCGTATGTATTCCAGGAACAGAGTAGCTCTTATACTAGGTCATTAAGTTGTAGCATTACACATGCCTACAACTCTCATATGATTCCCTTGCTGATTCTCTGATAGAACAGCTTTCCAAGCAAACTAACTTAAGCATTCTAGAATGTTAAATATTTCAAGTACTTTTATTTACAATTTTCAAAGTGGCAACATGTCCTGCATAAAATAAAAAACAGTTGTAAGTCCTGGAGATGGATAAAATGGGAAAAGCAGATAGGACAAACGGTTCCTACTTCTTAGAATTTGAGGGGCTATATCTAAAGGAATGTTCCAGAAGAAGAAAGCGTTATAAATAATATAAATATGTGCCAAAAAATATTGCTCATCTTACATCTCTCTTTTGGAGATTTTAAATCATTAGGAAATCGTGTTTTGATGGAAGTCAAGTGTAGAGGCTATTGCTGAGTGTGAAGAGCCAATGAACTAAGTCAGCAGGTTAAAACCTGACCCTCTGGCCCATTTATTTTTCTCTTTTCTGCCTCTTGAAAAGCATGTTCCCTGGAGATCTATCCAAATAGTCACTGGGAGTCCTGAGGCCCCACCCTTTGTCCAGTACACTGAACTGTGTTATGCAACGTGGAAATTGTTCCCATTCCAATTCCTGACGGCCAAACTCTTAGAAGTCAAGCAAAGAAACAGGATGCTTCTGTGAAGCACACTTTTTTCACTGACAGCTAGGATCTATGAATGAAACTACTTTTTATTAGATAAAAAATAAGGTTTTATTTCTTTTTAAAAATTTTATAAAGTATATCAACTCTTTCCCCCCTCCCCACCCGCCAAAGGTCTAGTAACTAAGAATTCTTGACGAGTGGGAAGCAACAGTTCTCATGTGTATTAGACACATGAAGCAGGAGTGGAGGAGGTGAACAGGTGCCAACTGATGATCATCTAGGGTGCACTGAGTTGTATTCAGGTGACTATAATGTGATATAATGAGTGGTCATGGGTAATACTTTGAATGCTTTTTAAAAATTTTTGGGTAGCTTTAAATTATTTTAAGACTAAATTTTGGCCATACATTATTTTTAAATGTCTCCTTAGTAACACATTTACTCCGTTTGTGTTTTTAACTTTGTGTGTAGTTCATGTTCTGGACAAATCCAATGTCCAGAAATTGACATTGGATTGACATTCATTCCAGAATAAATGTAGAAACCACTTACTCCATTAACAGTTGCCTGACTGTGGCTGCTTGTATGACAGAGGAAGTTTGAATTTTAAGATAGAGCATTTCTTCCTCTTTCTCTTCTTTAACCACTGCTACCTGTTCCCTTTCCTAAAGGGGCCTGTCTTTCCCTACCACCAATTTTTAGTTTGAATGGTAAAATGAGATCTTATACATGTGCTTCCCATCTTACGGTTATGAGGACAAAAAATAAATTGTCATTTGAACTCTAGAATTGAGCTCAAAATGTGCAGAAATAGCACAGATTTTATTAGCTTTTGGGAGACTTTTTTGCTTTTCTCATTGTTAGGTGGGCAGCCTTTGTTAAATATGCCTTTCAAGGTTTTTTCTTTGTTGTAGAATTACTTGATCTGTGTATTAGTTTAATAAGTACACTCAATTTTTATCTAATTAGGAGTAAAAGAAGACAGCTGTTAAACATAAATTCTAAGTTATTGGTTGTTTTCATCTTCTAGAAAAATTCATTTGAGAAATAGCAGATAGACTTGATTAAAACAATAGGTTATAAATATGTGAAATATGTGGAAGAGACTTTTTAAGGAAGAAGAATAAAAGAAAGATCAGTGCAATGACACTCTTGTGTATGTAGGAATCTTTAATTTTAAAATAAGTTATAAAAGTGAGTTAACCCAGCCCCCCCCCCCTTTTTTTTTAATTTTTTGTTTCAACGTTTATTTATTTTTGGGACAGAGAGAGACAGAGCATGAACGGGGGAGGGCCAGAGAGAGAGGGAGACACAGAATAGGAAACAGGCTCCAGGCTCTGAGCCATCAGCCCAGAGCCTGACGCGGGGCTCGAACTCCCGGACCGCGAGATCGTGACCTGGCTGAAGTCAGACGCTTAACCGACTGCGCCACCCAGGCGCCCCAACCCAGCCCCTTTTTAAATGTTTTAGATTACACACTCATTATAAAAATGAGTCAACCCAGCCCCTTTTTAAATCAGTGATGACATCTAGGCCCCTAAAGCTTTGTATATGATTTCCTGTGTTCCTGCCTGGTAGTGTTTCCATTGCCCTATTGCCCTAGAAGTATTAGTATTAAATGTTTTATAAAAATGAATTATTACTCTTGATTATATAAAAGAAAGATTTTAAAAATCTCTTTAAAATTACCTCTCTATGTGATATGCTCTTAAAAACATTGAAAATACATTTTCTGGCATCTTTTTCTAAGTTTTGGACTTTATTCCTTGTCCATTATTAGAACATCCACGGGACACCTGGGCGGCTCAATTGGTTAAGTGCCCATCTTCAGCTCAGGGCATGATCTTGCCCTATTGCCCTAGAAGTATTAGTATTAAATGTTTTATAAAAATGAATTATTACTCTTGATTATATAAAAGAAAGATTTTAAAAATCTCTTTAAAATTACCTCTCTATGTGATATGCTCTTAAAAACATTGAAAATACATTTTCTGGCAACCTTTTCTAAGTTTTGGACTTTATTCCTTGTCCATTATTAGAACATCCACGGGACACCTGGGCGGCTCAATTGGTTAAGTGCCCATCTTCAGCTCAGGGCATGATCTCACGGTTTATGAGTTCGAGCCCCACATCCGGCTCTGTGCTGACAGCCTGGAGCCTGCTTCAGATTCTGTGTCTCCCTCTCTCTCTACCCTTCTTCTTGCACTCTCTCTCTCAAAAATAAATAAACATTAAAAAAAAATTTGAAAAGACCACCCACTTTAATTTGAATTTTTGAGCTAATTAAACGATGAAGTGTTGGTCAGTGGGTACGAACTTTTCTTGAAACACTCAAATTAGTAGAAAGACTACCTTTCGTAGCCAGCTTTGTAATTTTGTCCTTTAAGCTCAAGCAGAGTAAATTTTATTGTTCAGATTTTAAAACAACACCATTCTTCTACTAGGATTGCACTCTGTTCATACATCCATTATGGGATTTATTTTTCCATTTGCAAGTGGTTTCTCAGTATTCCCTTTCATACTCGGAGCTGTTGCAGAATCTTGCTTTTATTTTGTCACCATTTTGCATATTATGTATTTTGCATTTATATCGGTTGCTTAGTAGTAATAGTATTTTGTCTTGAAATTAAAAAGATAGATGCTTAAATTCTGTATTCGCCTCTCATCTGGAGCAAGTTATTTAATTTTTTTTGGATCTAGTTTTGTCATCTATAAAATTGCCCTGGTAGTTTGGATCTATAATATTGATGGTAAAGATGGAGTGAAATGCCTGGTGTGGCCTCAGAATCTTCATAAAGTTGTGCTAATAGTAGTCAAGAAGCAAGAGGCAAGTCAGGTTATACCTACAGCAGGTCTGCCTGATGTTTCAGATTATACTGATAATCTCGCCGTTTTTCTCTCTCCACCATTATGCAACGTCAGGTATGCCAGATTTAAGAGAATTATTTCACTGTTGTTGTTACAACTCTTAACCTAACTACCGTTGAGAGGAATTAGACACCAGTACTTTAAGGAGTGTTAATTCACTGCATGTCAGTGGTGGACTGGCAAGCACTGTAATTAGATTTTTTAGGACTTCTTTACACAAAGGATGGACGAACCACTAAGCACCATTTCAGAGTTTCAAATGTCTTTTCTGGCAGAAGTTATTTTGTTAGATGACCTTAGGGAAGAGGTTACCTAAGCTTATTTTGCACATGGTGAGGCTGCCACTTTGTCACTAAGTGTATCATTAACATGGTCTGATTATTTGATCCCTTTCAGTTCCTTTCTGAACTGGGAATTAGAGTTCAAAGCCTTGGAGCTCATGGTGCTTCTCTGCCTTTCAGAACCCAATGGTGGCAACCTTGAAAATGATTAATCATGAAGTCAGAGAAGGCAGAGATCACTGCATACCATTCTCATTATTATTTTTTCTTTTTTCGGCAAATTTTGAAACCTATTTGTTTGTGAAAGACTTCCAAGCCATTCCTTCAGCCTCAGAGTGACTGAAATTTTCAGATTTTCCTAGCTACCTCAGCAATCAGTATCTTCCTAGTTGCCTGGGTGTGACATCCAAGAAACATGTTTTTTTTTTTTTTGCCTGCCCTCTAAACTTCATTTCTTACTTTCAGTATGTTGTAACATCCTGTCAGCTTTGTTAAGTGCCAATGTTTCTCCGTTCCTGTGACCTTGGCCTATCTTCATCATCTCCCACCCAGCTATCTGTCACGGTCTTCTGTTTCCAGCCTCTCACCCCCAGAGTCTTTTTTCCACATCACCTTCATGGTCACTTCCCTGAAACATACATCTGCAGTGATTTCACTCAACACAGAAACCGATGGACTCTTTCTGAATTTGATAAATTAATTCAAGCACTATGTTGTTGATGATGTTTATTAGGAACTATTTTAGTTTAAAAACTCCTACAGTTACCTTCCAGCAAACACAGGTGCTTCTATATGTGTTTAAGAGATGTTACCTATTGAATAATATCTAGAGAGAGGGGTAAATATTTTTAGGCACAACATTTATTTTTGATGACCTCTAAAAAGAAATATTAGAGGAGTATAGGTATTATTACCTACTATGACTTACTTCAATGTTATTTATGAAGTAAAAGCAGACTAATTTATTTAACACAGATTAACAGTATTGTAACTGTAAATAACACCTAAATTCTGAAGTTAAAGTTCATTGTGGAGAATGAAGACAGACAAAATAGAAATTCACACGGCAGGGAATTTTGGGCTTTCAGGGAATTGTAAATGACATTCTCTGCCAGAAATGACTGGAAAATTGTGTTGTCTTCTTTTCTAAACTTGTTTCCGTTTCCACCTCTTGGAAATCATATCTTGAGTTTAATCTCTTTTTCTTGGCAATGAATTTTTAGATATGACACCAAAGCACAAGCAACAAAAGCAAAAATTTTTAAAAAGTGGGGTGACATTAAGTAAAAAAGCCTCTGTCCAGCAAAAGAAAATGAAAAGGCCATGTATGGAATTGAAAATGTTTACAAATCCTGTATCTGATAAGGGGTTATATCTAAAATATATAAGGAGCCCCTATAGCAAAAAAAAATAGCAAACCCTCTCCAACCAAACAATACAATTAAACAAGTGGCAGAGGGACTAAGTAGACATTTTTCCAAAGGAGACGGGTAAATGGTGAAAATCCTGAAAAGATACTCAATATTACTAATCATCAGGGAAATGCAGATTAGAACCATAATGCAATATCACTTCCACACCTATTAGAATGGCTGTCATCAGAAGGAAAAGAGATTAAGTGTTGGCAAAATGTGGAGAAAAGGGAATACTTCACTGTTAGAAATCTAATTGATACAGCCACTATGGGAAATGGTATGGAAGTTTTTCAGATAACTAAAAATAGAATTACCTTCTCATTCACCAATTGCATTTCTGTGTATATCCAAAGGAAATGAAATCAGGATCTTGAAGAGAGATCTGTACTTCTGTGTTTATTGCAATCGCAGCATTATTCCCAATATCCAGGATATGGAAACAGCCTGTTTGTCTATAGATGAATGGATAAAGATGTGGTGTGTGTGTGTGTGTGTGTGTGTGTGTGTGTGTGTGTGTGTGCGCGCGCGCGCGCGCGCGCGCATACATACGGTGCAGTAGTATTCAGCCATGAGAAAGAAGGACATCCTGCCACTTGTGAGAACATGGATGGATTTGAGGGCACTACGCCAAGTGAAATAAATCATCCAGAGAAAGACAGATGCTGTACGTTATCACTTATATATCTCAGGAATTTAAAAAAGTCAGACTCCTAGAAATAGAGAATAGAGTGGTGGTTGCCACGGCCTGGGGAATGGGGGACATGGGAGATGTCAGTCAAATGGTACAAATTTCCTATTGTAAGATGAGTACATTCTGGGGGTCTAATGCCCAGCATGGTGGTTATAGTTAACAGCACTGTATTATACTTGAAAGTTGCTGAGAGGGTAGATTTTAAATGTTCTCAACACAAAAAGAGAAATAGTAATTACTTGAGGTAATGGGGGTGTTAACTATGTTTATCATTTCACAATATATGTGTATTACATCAACCTGTAATCTTAAACTCACACAATATTATATATCAATTATATATCAACACTGGAAAAATGTTTTTCCTATTTTTTTCTACTTCTGCTTTATATGTTAAGAAAACTTAGATTGCTTTTTCTGGCTTGTATAGTAGTAATCATTCAATGCCATCCATTTTTCTTAACTTTGAGGGTAGCTTTTTAAAATTTTCTTTAACACTTATTTTTGAGAGAGAATCCGAAGCAGGCTCTGTCAACACAGAGCCCGATGCGGGACTCAAACTCGCAAGCCTTGAGATCATGACCTGAGCCAACGATGGATGCTTAACTGACTGAACCACCCAGGTGCCCCAAGGGTAACTTAAAAAAAAAAAAGTATACTACAACTAAGTATACTAAAGCTTTGTTTAATGAAATAAATTTGTTGATGGACCTTATGGCATAAAATAGAAGTTTTTAAAGCAGGGATTTTGAGTGTTGTTTCTACTTGAGTTGAATGCTGTGTTAAGAAGGTCTCTGAGGCTATATCTCAGCTCAGTGGAAAACAGGTAAGAATTAATGATGTCTCACCTGCCACATGTGTAGGGAGAGAGTGATGTCCTACAGGCCTTCTCTGATTTCAAGTATGACCACTGTTATTAGGGATTTGAACCCTAGGGTCATCTGATTACAAAGCTCAAATTATTAAATAGCTAATCTGTATTGGCTCTTATAATGGTATATAAGTAGACAGGAAAGAATAGTATAATTTATAATATATATATTTTAAAGTTTACTTGGGGAGAAAGACAGCATGAGTGGGGGAGGGGCAGAGAGCAGGGGAGAAACACTCTGAAGCAGGTTCCATGCTGTCAGCTTAGAGCCCAATGTGGGGCTCGAACCCACCAAGTTGTGAGATCTTTACCTGAGCTGAAACCAAGAGTCAGACTGAGCTTAACTGACTGAGCCACCCAGGTGCTCCTAATTGATAGTATTTTTACACTTTAAGTATTTTGAGATGGGAGTTGGGGACAGTGTAGCCATGTGGGTTGGGAGAGGTAGAAAGGATATTCTTTTCCTTTTTCTTTAGTCAAACAATAATCTCTGATTTCTGAATTTGTAAGTGTGGGCCTTAGGTTATCATCACAGTAATTGGGAAACTTTTGAAATGTAGTTCTGTGGACTGAATTGTGTCCCCCCAAATTCATACGTTGAAGGCCTAACCTCTCGAATGAGGCCTTCAGAAAGTAGAATTAGAGAGTAGAGTGGGGGTACTCCCCTCTTACCACCCCCTCCCACTACCCTCACGCCCGCCCCCCCCTCCCCCCGCCACACATAATATCAGGACACAATGAGAAGGCAGCCATCTGCCACCCAACGAAAAACCTCTCAGCAGAAACCCACCATGCTGATACTCTGATCTTCGATTTCTAGTCCACAGAACTATGGAGTCTTTGGATTTCTATTGTTTAGGCCACCCAGTCTGTAATATTTTATTATGGCAGCCTGCACAAACATGCAGCTAAATGAGAGAACCACAGGCCTAAATCTGTCCCTTTCCTCTGTGCTTCGGCTCTGTAAATCCTAGTTTCTGGCATTGGAGTCTGATCACACTGTCTTTTCTTACTGGGCTCCCCATTTCTGCATTCAGAGCAACATTCATATTCTTTTCTAAGTGGCAAGTCTACAGTTTCAGAATTCATGTTTTTTCTATTGCCTCAAGTTCTTTACTACTTAAAATCCCAGAATCAGGATTGAACAAGTAAAAAACGTGTATTTTCTAGGTTTATGGATTCTGGGTAAATTGGTATTATCCAAAACTGCACATTTTAATGAATTTTAGACTTTATACCAAAATAACATTTGAATAATGTTCCTTTCACGTCCCTTTTTCTGGTGTTCTCATTTAAAAAATATTTATGAAATATCTTTTACCTGTCTTTTAGCTTCTGTATTTGGCACTTGAGATATAAGGGAGAAGGTAACAGTGGAGTGTAGCACTGACATGAGTAGTCAGAAAGGACGTGAACCATAAACAGCCCTTATGTTCATACTGGGGAATATTGGCCCCAAATGTAACAAACACTGAAAGAAAAGATCCATCTCTCCCACCTTAAGAGAGCTTTTGTTTTCTTATAGAGTTACACTTGAATGTGTGTCAGTATAACTTAGGTGATTTTTGGGTACCACCTCAGAGATTCTGATGCAGTAGATCAGAACTGGAGTTCAGGAATCTGCATTTAAAAAATTTATTTATTTTTTAATTTACACCAAAGTTAGCATATAGTGCAACAATGATTTCAGGAGTAGCCCTCTTTGTGCCCCTTACCCACTTAGCTCATCACCCCTTTCACAATCCCTCCAGCAACCCTCTGTTCTCTATATTTAAGAATCTCTTGTTCTGTTCTCCTCCCTGTTTTTATATTATTTTTGTTTTCTTCCCTTATGTTAATCTGTTTTGTGTCTTAAATTCCTCATATGACTGACGTCATATGATATTTGTCTTCCTCTAAGTTTGTTTAGCATAATATCCTCTAGTTCCATCCATGTAGTTGCAAATGGCAAGATTTCATTCTTTTTAATTGCTGAGTAATACTCCATTGTGTATGTATATATGCCACATCTTTATGCATTCATCCATCGATGGACAGACATTTGGGCTTTTTCCATACTTTCGCTGTTGTTAATAGTGCTGCTATAAACATTGGGGTGCATGTGCCCCTTTGAAATACCATACCTGTATCCCTTGGATAAATAGCTAGTAGTGCAATTGCTGGGTCATAGGGTAGTTCTATTTTTAATTTTTTAGGAACCTCCATACTGTTTTCCGTAGTGGCTGCACCAGTTTGCATTCCCACCAGCAATGCAAAAGAGATCCTTTTTCTCTGCATCCTCACCAACATCTGTTGATCCTGAGTTGTCAGGAATCTGCATTTTTAACATATTTCTTGGGAGAATGGATGAAAAAAGACTACCAGGAAGGGATTCCTCAGTGGTCGCATAAAACAATTTAGTGTCTGAAAAACTCTAGCCCACACCATGTTTTTTTCTTCTGTTTTTTTTTTTCAGGGTCTTTAGTAGAAAATCTCTGCTGCCTGATAGTTGACATCTTTGGGGTCAGTTTTATGGGGGGTTAGTTTCTATACATTCCAACAACTTCAGTTCCTCCCTTCAGGCCCACTGCAACCCCAATCAGCAGGAAATTCTGGAAACTGGAAGACAGAGAGAGTGACCACTTTTTTTTTCTTTCTCCTCAAGGTACAACTATCTAGCTAAATATAAAATCCTACACTCTTCAGTTGTTAAATCTATCAATCTAGTCATCCCTCTGGGATTTGATTAATCAAACAGCTGTAACTCATCTTAAGGAGTTTGTCTCAAAAAAAAAACAAAAAACAAAAAACCCAGTAAATAGCTAGTGACTTTTTTCATTCTGAGAAAAATAAAGAACAGTTTAAAGTCTAAATCTTATCAGCGTTTCCTCTGAAATTTTTTAGAGGTTGGAATGTGTAGCTTTTAATCTTGTTTGGGGAATTTTAAAATTTGGCTCAGATTAAAGGGCCAAGTTTTTAGGCACATAAGCAGCTTACTATCTAAAGACACTAGAATATATATTTTCAGATGCACATTTTAAATAAATTAAAATGATTATTTACTAACATGGTAGATCTTTTCTTATTTTTTACTTTTTAAAATATAATTTATTGTCAAATTGGTTTACATACAACACCCAATGCTCATCCCAACTAGTGCCTCCTTGATGCCCGTCGCCCATGTTCCCCTCCCCCACCCTCTCCATCCATCCTCATTACTCTGTACTTAACAGCTTTTGTCCTTTGCCTCCCTCTCTGTAACTTTTTTTTTTTTTGCCTTCTCTTCCCCCATGGACTTCTGTTAAGTTTCTCAAGATCCATATATGAGTGAAAACATATGATATCTGTCCTTCTCAGACTGACTCACATGATAGATCTTTTAAATATGTTTCTGTTGACATAATTTAAGTGGCACTCAAAACAAGCTGGTCGTGTGTGAGCTTACATGTAGTTAAGGTGTAAGCTATAATTTTTTTTCTTTAAATGTTTTTATTTATATATTTAGAGAGGGGGTGAGGGACAGAGAAGAAAGAGAGAGAGAGAGAGAGAGAGAGAGAGAGAGAGAGAGAGAGAGAATCCCAAATGGGCTCTGTGCTGAATGTGGACTTGGGACTTGATCTCCTGAATCATGAAATCATGACCTGAGCCAAAATCAGGAATCAGATGCTTAACTGACTGAGCCACTCAGGTTTCCCATATATATAACTTTTCAACAATTAATAATGAACGATTCAAATAGAAAGGTGGATCTTAGAAATATGTAATTTGCTATTGTAACATTTCTGGTAAGTTGTATCGTTGAACTTTTGTAGGTAAATGCTTTTATTTCCTATTTTTTTAAGTTTATTGATTTTGAGAGAGAGTGGGAGAACATGAGCCGGTGAGGGCCAGAGAGAGACCCCCAAGTAGGTTCCCTGCTGTCAGCACAGTGCCTGATTTAGGACTCAATCTCCCGAACTGCAAGATCATGACATGAGCCTAAATCAAAAGCCTGATGCTTAATTGACTGAGCCACCCAGGTGCCCCTGTAAATAAAAACTTATAATTGTGAATATTATGCATATGAAATGAGTCTATGTGATGTATGTACAGTTTGAAGAATACAGAACATTCATATTCCATCAGAATATTGCTTTATAGTTCACTGGAGGCCCTACCCTGACCCCATACTCCTCTTTTCCTTATACTGTACAGTTAATCCATATCCTCAGTTTTATAAAAATAATTCTTTTCTCTATAGTATGAATCCTTTAAAAATGTTTTGTCTATTTTTGAATGTTATAATATTAGAATAATACTGTTGTTTTTTTTTTTTTCTGATCTGCTTTTTTTCACCCATCTCTTTGATTCATCAATGTTGATCTCTTTATCTGTAGTTCACTCATTTCCCACTCTATGTTCATTCATTGTGTGAAGCTACATGCCACAACGTATTTGTCCCTCTTTGTGTTGATGGGCTTTTGGATTATTCTCAGTGTTCTTAGAATACTACTAACAACACGAATATAATTGTATGGCTTCTAGCACAGAATACAAGAATTTCTTCAAGGTGTGCACCTTGGAGTGAATTGCTAGGTCATCTGGTATGAGCTTGTTCAGCTTGGCTTGCTAAAACCAAACCACCCTCCATAGTGGGTGTAACAGTAGAAAGTCCTCCCTGGCAGCTTGTCTATATGTATTCTAGTTGTTCCCCATACTGATGAATCTGATGGGTGTTGAAATGAAGTCTACTGTTTTTGTTTTTGTTTTTTTTAATTGCCATGTCAATGATTGCTAGTGCAGTAGAATCTCTTTTCGTATATTTAGGAGTCATCCATGAAATGCCCTTTTGTATTTTTTGCCTAGTTTATTATTAATGGTTTATCCTCTTGTTATTTCATAAGAATTCTTTATATATTTTGTATACCTATCTTTTGTCAATTGTGTGTCTTTTTTCTTCCTATTTTCTTGAATGATTTTGGTGACAAGACTTTTTATAGTTTAATGTGGGTGTATTAGTTTCCTATGGTTTCTAAAACAAATTACCACAAACTCAGTGGCTTAAAACAACACACATTTATTCTTGTAATCCTGGAGTTGAGAGGTATGAAATCCGTTTCACTGGTGCAAAGTCGAGGTTTCAGCAGGCCTTGTTCCCTCCAGAGATTCCAGGGGAAAATTCCTTTTTTTTCCCTTTCCAGCTTCTGGGGTTGCATTCTTTGCATTCCTTGGCTCTTGGCCTCTTCCTCCCTTTTCAAAGCCAGCAGCTTAGTGTCTTGTTTTAGTCCTCATATTGCCTTCTGTCTCTGTTGTTTTTAGATTTTTCTCTGACTCCTTCCTATAAGGATCTTTGTGATGACATTGAGGCCATCCAGATAATCTCACCTTCTTAAACACATCTGCAAAGTCTCTTTTGCCTTTTGGGTAACATTCATAGGTTCTAGGGAGTAGGATGTGATATCGTTGGGCCATTATTCACAGAAGATAAACTTCTGGGTTGTTTTTTTTTCCTCTTTCTCTTCCCTTCCCTTTTTCCTTTTCCTTTTCCTTTTCCTTTTCCTTTGCCATGTAGATGGGAGGGTGCTATGACTGTTGAATCTTCACAGGCTAGATTTACTGAATGATTTTTTAAATCTCTTTCGTTCCCTTTGGTCAAGAATAAATGACAAAATAGTCTGTCCTTTAATGATGTCCTTTAATTATCATCTACCTTTTATGTTAAATGTAGGAAAAAAATATGTATATTTATATAGACTACACAGGTATACTTCAGAGGTATTGTGGGTTCAGTTCCAGACCATTGCAATAAGGCAAATATCACAGTAAAGCAAGCAAATGATTTATTTTGCTTTTCTAACACATATAAATGTTATGTTTACACTATACTGTAGTCTATTAAAGTGTGCAATAGCTTTTTGTCTTAAAACAATCTACATACCTTAATTAAAAAATATTTCTAAAAGATGCTATCATCTGAGCTTTCAGTGAGTTATAATCACTGATCACAGATCACCATAACAAATGTAATAATAGTAAAGAAGTCTGAAATACGGTGAGAATTAGGGAGATGTGACACAGAGACTCAAAGTGAGAAAATGATGTTGGAAAAGTGGTACAAATAGATATGCTTGATGCAGGGCTATGATAAGCCTCCACTTTGTTAAAAAAATGCAATATCTATGTAGCACAGGAAAGCAAAGCACAGTAAAACGAGATATGCTTGTATATCTTTTTGAATTCCTGGGCCCCTCTTCTTTCTCCTATATTGAATTCAGTAAAATGTCCACATGCTTGGGCTCAGTGTCCTCAGTGAAATCACATGTGCTTTTCCATGTGAAGTCTGTTCTATGGTAAAATCTGAAGAGTGAGAAAAATGATGCAGAGAGCTTTTGCAACCTCTGTGCCTAGTTACATGATTTGTTAACTTTACGCATGCTTGGTATATAATGAACGAAAGAAATCTCTTCGGTTTTGTGTATCTGGAAATGGGGATTTCAATGGACTGAAGACACAGGCCACACAGGCTCAACTCCTAATAAAGGAAGAAACAGAAAAGCAGATGTTCTTGGAACTATTCATGGGGGATACAAGAGGCTGGTGCTAGATAAGCATGGAAATAGAAACAGGAGTGGAAGTGAGGCAGGGCCAAGAAACGATAGGCACAAGAATTATTTAAATGCTTCAGTTTGTGTTTTAGTTCATGCCAGAAGTTATGGAGTTTAAAATTGGGTGCCTTTCTTAAATCTCTTTGCTTTAATCACTTGCATTTTATTTAATTTATTATTCTTTCCTTTGAGATTAAAATAATGATTTTGTTCTTCTGACTTTTAATATTTGGAAGTTGTGACAATCTTTAGAAAAATACTAGCACAGCGTTGCTATTATTGACAAGTAAAGTACTAATGTCACAAACTTATCAACCTATAATGTCCTTAGACTGGGAAAAATCAATACCTTCATAATATCTATGCCATGTGGTAAAGGAGAGACAAGAATCTATATGTATTTTGTGTTACATAATATTCGATTTTATGATATTTGAGTTTTGTGAGATGGATTTGATACTGAAATCCTATTAGGTAAAGATTGCCGACTCTTCTGTGATTGGAATAGAAAAAGGATTCAAGGATAGCTCAACATCTGCAGACCATCTATTTGACACACCACGTTAACAAAATGAAGAATAAAAATCATAAAATCAGATGCGGAGCAGAATAAGCATTTGACAGAACTCAACATCTGCTTGTGATAAAAGCTCTTAATAGAGTGGGAATAGAAGAAACCTATCTCAACATAATAAAGGTCATATGGAACAAGGCCACAGCTAACATCAAACTCACTGGTGAAAAGCTGAAAGCTTTCCTCTAAGATCATGAATAAGCCAAGGATGCCCACTCTTGCCACTTTTATTCAACATAGTATTGGAAGTTCTAGCTAGAGCAATTAGGTAAGAAAAAAATAGAAGGCATCCAAATTAGAAAGGCAGAACTAAAGCTGACACTACTTTCAAGTAGAATGATACCATATATAGAAAACTCTAAAGGGGCCATTAAAAACCTGTTAGAACTAATAAAATCAGTAAAGTTGCATGATACAAAATCAGTAAACAAAAATCTGTTGCATATCTTTATAAATGAACTGTCATGAAATGCATTTACAATTGCATCAAAAAGAATAAAATACCTAGGAATAAATTTAATGAAGGAGGTAAAGATCTGTGTATTGAAAAATACTAGAGGTTAATGAAAGAAATTGAAGGCACAAATAAATAGATGTCCTGTGCTTATGTTTTAGGAGAATTCGTGTTGTTAAAATACCCAAACACCCAAAGCAATCTATAGGTTCAGTAAAATTCCAATAAGTATAAAAATTCCAGTGGAATTTTTCAAAGATATAGAACAAATAATCCTATAATTTGTATGGAACCACCAAAACCAAATTAGTCAAAGCAATCTTGAGAAAGAGGAACAGAAGGCATTATGCACCCTGATTTCAAACTATATTATAAAGCTGTAGTAATTAAAACAGTATGGTGTTGGCGTAAAAACAGATGTGTAGATCAGTGGAGATCAGAAAGAGGAAGAAAGATCATACAATGGAGAAAGGACGGTCTCTTTGATAAATGATGTTGGGAATAGCCACATGCAAAAAAATGAACTTGACCACTATCTTACATCAGAACAATGTGGGGGTTCCTCAAAAAATTTAAAATTTTAGAACTACCACGTGATTTAGCAGTTCTACTTCTGGGTGTTTATCTGAAGAAAACAAAAACACTAACTCAAAAATATATCTCTACCCACTGTTTTCACCACAGCATTATTTTCAAAAGCCATGATATGGAAACAACACAAGTGTCTATCAGTGAATGAATAAAGAAGTTGTGGTGTATCTGTACACTGGAATATTATTCATCCATAAAAAAGAATGAGATCTTCGCATTTTCGACAACATGGATGGATCCAGAGGGTGTTTTGCTAAGTGAAATAAATCAGACGGAAAAAGATAAATACCGTATGATCTCATATGTGGAATCCAAAGAAACAACAAACAAACAAAAAACAAAAAAAAAACAACTCTGAGAACAAATTGGTGATTGCCAGAGGCAAGGGGTGGGAGGTGGGAGAAATAAAAATTGAAGAAAAAAATGCAATGTAACTATATTTTTTTGACCCATCATATATGTGTGTGTCTATATAAAGCTTGAATTTACTTATTTTATTCATTGTAAGTTTTGAAAATCTATCTAGAAGGTTCCCAACAATGAGCTAAGCACCATACAGTATTGATGGACAACGAAGGAGGCTGAATCTTACAGTGTTGGGGTAAGGAAGATGTGTGCTAATAGAAAGAGAAAAAGAAAAGAAAGAGAAAAGCAAATCATATGTTGGCTATGGATACAAAAGTTAGGGAAAAATCAATAAAAATAATCTTCAAGACTCAACAGACTATATGAAATCTAAAATACAAAGTTGATATATTTATATATACCAGTAATATTTTTACTTACACATAATGTGCTATATACATCCTTATATCCGTATTATACTAAGCACACACTTTCCCTCTGGAGAGTCCATTGTTAAAACATTTGCAACCATATTACTGCTTGTATAAATGCTTAAAATATATATAATAAGGCAATATATAAATTAAAACTGTTTTAAAGTAAAACATGACACATAAAAATGGGGCCAGAAGTGAGACTTGTAACAATAACACGAATATTAACAAATATTATCAGTGTCTTTTAATTTTCTGTGGGTAGCCTAATTTACTCTAAACTTTCTGGTAGCTACTGTAAAAAACAAGACCCAGTGGATGATTGATTGATAATATTTATTAATGAGAATATATTGATTACTTAGGAGAAACTACTTTTGATTCTATGTGCGTTTGTAGGACCCTGGGTAAAATAAAAACAAAAAAAAACCTATAATAATCATATAAAACTTTCAAAAGCATTCAAAGAAACTTGATTGAGTATAGTGAGTCATTCAATGATATCTCTGCCTAATGATGAGAACTTAAAGCAAATTTCCTGGCACTAGTCTGTCTTGATCATTGCCTGCTCGGTTCCATCTTGTGACATATATCACGTGAACCTACTGCGGGAGAATATAGTTGGCAGTGAAGGATAATTCATTCCATGTGATTATCTAAATTATCCAAGAAGGATAGACTGTGAGTCTCTTGAACATATGGTTGGGTCTGTGGGGATTCAAACCAACGCCTTGGGGTTTAGATGAAAAGTCCTTCCCCGAAGAGCAGAAAGATATGTCAACAAGATTATAACCCTTGGCAAATTCCATCAAATTGTTTCGAATCTGTGGGCTGAAAACGTCAGTCCTTATTAAACTGCACACTGAAAATTATCAAGACTGTAATTGCTGAATGTCCCATATTCCTTTCTGCCATTAGCAATGAAGTGACAGCTGAATTTTTTTTTTCTTTTTGGTGTAGCAGGGTCACTGTTAGTTATGAGTGATAAGACAAAACACAGAAAAGTTTCCTTGTTTCCAACTAATACTACCTGAGAATTTAGTGCTGGTGAGTCAGCCCATCATTTCATCTGTATACTTACTGCTAAGCTGCATTTTGAGGATGTTCTTCTCTCCAGTGAACACTTAGCAAGTATTAAATCACCAGTAGAGTTTAAAAAAGCAAAGACGTATTCTTGACATTTTCAAGAATTTCAAAGTCCATTGGAAATCTTTTGGAGCAAAGAAGTACTATACATTTGATGAGAGATTGCCTGTGAAATCTGGAGCTACTACAAGAAAAGTATGAGTTAAATATTTCAGCATAAATGCCTCTTCTCCCCATTTCAAAAGTACCATATCAAAAGAAAAAAAACAACAAAATTATGTGCCAGCAAATTTATACCCCTTGTTATCATGCAGTTTGCAAGTAAGTGATTCGAATCTTCTAATTTCTGATCAGAAGTAATGCACTTATGATCCTTTGTTAAATAACTTAAAAAAAAAACAGGTCATAAGGAACAGCACTTCTAGCTGGTAGACAAAATAAAGGCCACAAGTCAAAAGGAATAATTCAGTATCTAGCTAGATAAATGAGATGTGAAAAGACAAGACTCTGGGTTTCTGCTAAAATCTTCCCAAACATAAAACAAGTAAGAGTGTCTACCAGCTGACTTGGGTGTGGAGGTAGAGAAGTAGGACAGAGGGCAGTAGAGGCATATTTTGAGAATTAGAGACACATATCTGGTTCCTAGGTGTTAAAACATAACATACAAAGACTCACTTTGTAACAGATTCTCTCCAGTGTCATCAATAATAGGTATGCTCTTAAACAGGGTTGAGTTTAAGATAGAGGAAATCTCATGACTGACATAATAGTTTACGTAATGAGGAAAAGGAAAATTGTTGATTTCATGGGTGTGATTCATACATTAGCCGGACAACTCAGGCTGCTGTGTTTCGGTTAAAATTCTAAATATCTTAACACCTTCCAAGCATTATTTTTGACTTGAAGAAGGCAGTTAAATATCTCCCTACCATTCCCCTTATCTGGAATTGAACTTTGAAATTTCTAAAGATTCAGAGGTTTCAGTGAGGCACAATATGGGTATTTCCCCACCTCCCAAACTTTGTATACAGAATGTCAACTGTACTGAAAAGTTGAAAGAAATTTACAATGAACACCTGTGCACATACCAGCTAGATTCTACCATTAACATTTTATAATATTTTCTTAATCACATATCCATTTCTCTAAAACTTCATCAATGTACCAATGCATCTAAGTTTTTTGATACATTTCAAAGTATGTTGCAGAAAGGGGTACACTTCTCTGAAATCCATCAGCATGCATATCGTTAAGCAGAATGCAGTGTTTATTTACTGGTTATGCAGTGTTTATTTAGCTAGTTATGTCTTAAACCTAACTACTCCAAAGCTGTCTGACTGAAAAAGAGTACTTAGGGGGAGAAAAAGCTGCCAAAAAATAGAGGCAGTTGAGATTTAGCCAGAAAGGAGCAGTTTTTATCTTGGATTAATCAGAGTTTTCAGTTATTCTTGCCATGCTAAGCCCTTTAAATGTACTATTTCATTTGATACAACAACGCTATAAATTTGTTTTGTTCCCTTCACATTGCTCATAAGCAAATGGAGTTTTGTAGAGGTTAAATCATTTGCTCCAGGTATAGAGCAAAGCTGAAATGCATATATCTACATGTGTTGGACCTTGACTTGCAGGTTTTTTAAAAATGTAGATAGAAATAGCAGTGTGCTCAACTTGTGCATCCATTTCTTTCTTGTATTTATAGACTGATGTTAAAGTATTTGATAGTAAAAGTTAACTTGTGTTAATGTTAAAGCTTGATGATTATCTCTTGGGTTGTTTCTAGTATAAAATTTTTTTTCAGAATTACACTCATTTGTAATATTTTAATGTTCCCTCTTGATTTGATATATGTAGGAGTGAGTAAAGATATTAGTTACGTCCGTTTTTAAAAACTATTCCAAATTCGAAGTTAGGATTGATGAGTTAAATTATTATAGCTGTTAAGTTAATATCCTTTTTTTAGCCATCAATACTCCTAAGGGAAACACTGCCTATAAAACTGGAAAAAATATGCCTCTTTTTTAGATCGTTAAATTTCGTTGCCGGCATTTCCTTTATTTGACACTGAGGTTCAAGCAGAGGAGCACAATGTAATTTCCACTGAGGGAATCATTTCATACGTAAGCATGTAAGCTTTGTTTCATTGAATTCTAGCAGAGGCTTCTGAAACTGAAGCTTCTGTCTCTGTCTCTGTCTCTCTCTCTCTCTCTGTGTGTGTGTGTCTAGTTCTTAATACATGAATAGATAATTATGATTGTTGAACTAATGTTTCTTGAGCTTGTTATGCATTAAGATGCCAAAGAGAGTAATAGCAACTAAATCCTACCTGAAGAGATGCCATTCACTGTTGAGTAAACCAAAAGCCTCATTTAAAAATATTTTGCCAAGGTGCACCTGGGTGGTTCAGTCAGTTAAGCGTCCGACTTTGGCTCAGGTTATGATCTCATGGTTCATGAGTTCGAGCCCCACATCAGGCTCTGTGCCGACAACTCAGAGCCTGGAGCCTACTTTGGATTCTGTGTCTCCCTCTCTCTCTGCCCCTGCTCATGCTCTCTTTCCTCTCTCAAAGATAAATAAACATTAAAAACTTTAAAAAAATATTTTGCCAAGAATAAACACGTGTGTACAGTATTTTTGTTGCATTTGTGGGGAATGCATATTGCTTTATTCTCAAGCCTGTTCTACCTTAAAGCCTATGTACACATCATGATTTTCAGTCCTGTGTAGAATCATGTATCCTTCCATATGTAACTCAGTATGCTAGAGTTTTAAAGAGAGTAAAAGATTTGTATATTTTAAAGTAATTAAAATATTTTTGATTTAAAGAAACTGGTAAGGTTTCTTTTTCTCTGTCATTAAGTATGTTAGCGTGGGGAGTGAGACCCTTAAATAGCAACTGAATCCTTTTTGGAAAACATGTTAGTGTCCCTCCTTCCTTTATAAAAACCAAAGATGGAGCTTGAAGAGTCTCTTCATGATTCATCTCCAACAGCTTGCCTTTCTCCTTTGTCACCAGAGTAAGCAGTTCTCTCCAGATATAATCTTCTGCCAGAAGCCACAAATTTGGCTTCTTGAAATCTCAGAACTACTTGTTTCTCAAATAAGTAATTAAAAACAAATAAATAAAATGTGTAAGGCTTTAAGTTTCCGCACGTGACTCATATTCTTCCAAAATAGTCTGTTCACAATTGTAATGTTCATAATAACAGTTGTGAGAAAGGGATGTTTAGGAATTATTCTTCATGTAAATTTTTATTTTAAAGTGCTCTTAGGAATAAGGATGGTTTATTCCCATTGACAGCCTGGTCTGTGTGGAATAAACAGGGGAACCATGTTCAGAGGCAGCCTGCTATATTAGAAGGAGCAAGGATTCCGAAGAGGATACTTTGAAAATAAATATAGTGGTAGCTATAATCAGACATAAACACCCTAGGGAGCTATTTGTATGTTATACACCTTCATGAGGTGAAGCTTCTGCAAACACTTAAGTTATGCATAATTAATATGTACTGGATCTAGAGCCCCTAACTCTTGCCACTATGCGTATTGCCTTCAGTGAGCCCCTGATGACTTGTTATGATTTTTTTTATATCTTCAGTACCTAGCACAGTACTTGACACTCAGTAAGAGCTCAATAAATGTTGAATGTAATCACAAAATTAAGAATTGCCTGTACATGCAGCTACGTAAATATTTATTGTAACTGAAAATTTTCCAGGAAGTAATACTTTTCACCCAAATGTATTACCTATTTTGAAATAGAATTTAAATGACCTTTCTCCTTCTTTGTAATAGGAACAAATTTTAATAGGATAATTATATACTTCAAAATCCTCATAAACACCAGTATTTTATGGAATATATTACAATATTACTACTACTAATGTAAAAAGTTCCTCTTTTGCCATGAATCTCAGATCATTTTCAGGTCACAGTTTCAGCATGTGCATTTTTGCCTAGATTCTTGGATAGCTGAAAAGTCTTCCAGCCTCCTGAATCCTCTCGTGCATTTTCTTCTCCATCTTAATAAAATAACTGAAGTAATTACACTAATTTGAAAAGAAGTAATGACTGTGGCATCTTCAGCATTTATTAAAACAATTTCTCATGGCCAGATTTTTTATCTACACCTTTGCTAAGAAAAATGATGCTTAGTTGGGATTGACCTAGGATTTTTCAGGTAGTGCTGAGATACTTCTCAGGAGTAACAGCTTACCTATGGTATCTGTTGCTTGTAAATACTCTTTCCTCTTAAAATGTTTTAGTCAGTCTCTTAAAAGATAACTAACATAGTTTACAGAAGTTGAAAACCAGTGAATAAATCACTTGTCCTTTATATGAAATATATCAAATGTGTGCTGATGGATTCCTCTCTTTTTATGGCAATAATGTGATCATACTGTCGCCAGGAGACCTTTTCACCACACTTCCTTATTGATCAGTGCCAAAGTTCATATGTCTCTCTACATAAATTCCTTTCAGTTTATTCTCCTGTGATATATATACCAGGACACATCTTGCATCCTTGTTGCTGAGGGTCAGAATTTAAAAATTACCCCGGGTTCTGAGTTAAAAGGAAGTGAAGGAGAAAGAGTCTCGCTGCAGAAATAGTTGTTCATAATATTGTCCAAATCTTGGTCCTTTGAGCTTATGATCAAACATGAGCACATTTATGAAATGCTTTCCTGGGGCCAGCATGGCAACAACTCTGGTTGGAAAGTGATTCAAATTACACGGAGGACATTTGGATCAGAGACTTCTGCAGCTGGAATTGCTTAGAAGTTTCTCACCATTACTTGAAATCTTTTTACATGTTATTAGTTGAGCATTGTATAATTAAATCTTCGGTTGACTTTAAGTTGCAACAAAGAGATTGGCAGGCGCGCAAGAGATCAAAACCCCAAAGGTAGACTGGCTAAACCTGAAGTTCATAAATGATCAAAAGGCTTCATCTGTCAAGATATCCTTCATCGTTTTTGGAGTCCTTCTGATCATTGTTGACAAAAGCAAGTATCTGAGGAAAATTTTTCTTTTGGCTACAGGGATGGCAGTGAAGAGGAGTTCATTCGTCCATGAAGTTCTTGCTCTTGCCTTCTAGCCTCATCTTATAGCAACGTGAGGCATGTTCCCCACTATCTCTGAAGAGAATGTGCAAAGTTTGGGCCTTCTTGGGGATGTGCTAATAGCCAAGCAGTAGGAGGGATTTGGCAATTAGTCTCACTGCTACAAAATGACACAGTTAACTGTAGAAAATTACAGGGTAAAATGCCAAGTCAAAGCAGTAAAATACCTTCTTGCTTATTTGATGTTTGTTAGCTATATAACAGAGACCCTCTATCTTCATGGTGTTTATGATCATTTTCTTCTTTATCAGTCACCTAGTATAGTATCCAGGATTGAAAAATTATTCTGATTATGGATAAGCCACTATATGTACTAGGCATTGTATAATTTAACATGATCAATTACATCTTCTAAAAGCATTATTTCCCAAATAAGAGGATTTGCAAATTTAATAGAGAATCTTATTAAAGAAATGCCGTGATTAATTGCAAGTCTATCAGGAATAAATTTCCTTAACTTGGTCTATAGGTCATTTTCATCTCACAGAAAGAAGTTTTCCTTTAATATTTGCTTTGGATTAAATAACCTCCTTCTCTTTAAAGCAATCATTTGCCAAGAAGCTATTTTATTTAGCTTGAAACCATAGGAGGACAGTAGAGAGAAGAATATATGTGAATAACAGTTCCACCATGTTCTCATAAAGATAAGTTAAAAAGGGAGAAGCTAAACAAACAAAACTAACCAAACAAAACTAGCACTGACAATGAAGTTAGAACATCATTAAAGCTCTGAAATGAAGCCGTAGGAGAAATTCTCTTCACTGACTTCCTCTTTTTTTTTTAATTAATTTTTTAAATTTTATTTTAGAGAGGGATAGAGACTGTGCAAGTGAGGGAGAGGAGTGTGTGTGGGGGTAAGGGGGGAAGGAGAGCGAGAGAGAGAGAGAGAGAGAATGAATGAATGAATGAATGAATATGTTCAGCAGGCTCCACACTCGTCATGAAACTGGATGTGGGACTCAATCCCATGACCCTGGGATCATGACCTGAGCCAAAATCAAGAGTTGGACACAAGCGACTGAGCCACCCAGGTGCCCACCCCCCCCTTTTTTTCCATTTTTTTTATTAAAGTATAACATTAAGTTATATCAGTTTTAGTGTACAATATAATTATTCCACAATTCTGTACATTACTCAGTGCTCATCATGATGAGTGTACTCTTAATCCCTGTTATCTGTTTTACCCATCTCCCTATCCAGTTCCCTCAGTTTGTTCCCTGTACTCATGTGCCAATTTTTTGCTTGTCTCATTTCTTTTATTTTGTTTCTTAAAGTCCACATGTGAGTGAAGTCATATGGTATTTGTCTTTCTCTGTCTGACTTATTACACTTAGCATTATACCCTCTGGGTCTGTACATGTTGTTGCAAATGGCAAGATCTCATTTTTTTATGGCTCATATTTCATTTATACACATGCGTACACACACACAACATCTTCTTCATCTATGGATGAACACTTGGATTGCTTCTGTATCTTGGCTATTGTAAATCATGTACAATATACATAGGAGTGTTTGAATTAGCGTTTGCATTTTCTTTGGGTAAATACCAAGTAGTGGAATTCCTGCATCATATGGCACTTATATTTTTAATTTTTTGAAGACCCTCCATCCTGTTTTTCACAGTGGCTGCACCGATTTGCATTCCTACCAACAGTGCACGAGTGTTCCTTTTTTTCTATATCCTCACCCACACTTGTTATTTCTTGTATTTTTGATTTTAGCCATCCTGACAGGTATGAGGTATTACCTCATTGTAGATTTGATTTGCATTTCCCTGATGATGAGTGATCTTGAGCATCTTTCCATGTGTCTGTTAGTCATGTGTATGTCTTCTTTGAAAAAATGTCTTCTCAAGTGCTCTGCCCATTTTAAAATTGGATTATTTGTGGGGTTTTTTTTTGGTGTTGAATTGTAGAAGTTCTTTATTTTAGATATGAACCCCTTATTAGAGTTATCATTTGCAAATATCATCTCCCTTTTGGTAGGTTGCCTTTTGTTTTGTCAATGATTTTCTTTGTTGTACAAAAGCTTTTTATCTGGGTGTAGTCCCAATAGTTTATTTTTGGTTTTGTTTCCCTTGCCAGAGGAGACCTATCTAGAAAAATGTCTACAGCCAGTGTCCACTGACTTCCTCTTAATCAGCTCACCTAACTGACCCGTGCTGCCCAGTCTCTGTTGAAAATACCAACTGATGTATGTTGATAGTGTTTGTTCCCAAACTTCTACATACTGCTCCATCAACTGTGTTTGTTCTCACTTATACATAATTTCATTAAAATTATTTGATGTAGATACATTTAATTTAAATATTTGCTATTTAAATATAAACAAAACCATTGTGTCTGTTTTATGGATATTTGGTTAAATGTTTTCTTTGGAAGCTTGATGAAGGCCAAGTATATTTAACATGTATGTTACATTAACTGTAGGTGATATAATTGTGAAATATTTGGAGAACTGTTAAGATTAAATAACCTTGCTGTATTGGAGACGTTTAGGTCATATTCTCTTTAAAGGTGACGTGTAATACCATGTTGGAGACCCATACCTTGTAGGGTCTTGTCCTTCATAGAAAGAATGGTGAATGAATGTGTGGATGATGAATATTTCAAGTTAAAATCAAATATTTATTCTAAGCAAATTTAATTTGTTAAAATGCTTCTCTGCTTTACATGATTCAACCGTGTGAACTGAGTTTTGTTAACCAACTACCAGTCCTGGTTGCCTAGATACAAAGACTCTTGCTGTAGTAAATCTAAGCGTCACCAAATCTGGGATGTCCTGGGACCTAGTCTGTGAGATGCACATAAAGAAACACAATGAAGCAGCCAAAAAAATTAAAATAAATACAAGAAACATTTTAATCATTACTTGCATCTTTTTAAGACCTTAAAATAAATCCCACTTATTGCTCACAGAATCTCTTCTCAAATCCCCCAAACTCTGCCCAGCTTCTTGGCTTATACAGTTCACTCAGCATCTCCAGGGAAGTGACCTGGTAAATATATATTTTTAACAGGCTCCCAAAATGGCTTTTTCTCTGGCAAGTATGAAAAGCACAACTTCATTTCTTTTTGTTTTTTGACTCTTATGATGACATAATCATTTAACTGGAAGATGAAAAATATTTTGTTAATTTCATGACTAAACGTATGCATTGCACACCTCTGTTCTTTTTTCTGTGCTCTAAAGAAAAAAAATACCCTGATACAGAAAATATTTATAATCTATACAGAAACGAATATTTTTGTTCCAAAACAATTGACTGGAAGCCATGGCATAGAGAAATTCTGTTTCTATAGGTATGTATTTTTTTTTTTAATGAGCCAGATACTCAGGAGCATATGGGAAATAATAAACAAAAAACAAGGACAACTGGAGGATGAGAAAACGGAGTTCTAGAAGAAGTGAAGCAAATTCTGGCACACAAAGTTGACAAATGCAAATCATTAGAGCCCAGTAGTACGTATTCAAGCTGGTTTGGATAGAACACACATGAAAATAAAATAAAAGTTGTTTCTCAAAGGACAAAATTGGAGCTAAGAGTGTCTGACTGTTTCAGAGATAAGCGCTTCTCAACTTAGAGTGGAAAAGGAGAAGCTGGTGTTTATGTAAAAGAATCTGTGTAAAAGCCATATGGAGCTGTTGCTAATAAATATCCATTTAATCAAATGTCACTATGTTTTTTAATGTTTTGTAGTTTGATGCAGAGAATGTACTTTTATTTCTTCAACAGCTGCTCTTTTTAAATGGGTGCAGCTGTACTACAGATTTAATTGGCAACAATTGCTTAATTTTTAGTCCGTTGCTTCCAGTCTTTCAAAAGCAATGTTTCATGTTCTGTGGAAGGGAAAGGCTTGATTTATTTTTCCTAGAAAGTGCAAAGTACAGTATGAAGTAGGAATTAGGCAAATAAAAGTTTCTGCTTGAGTTTTTTGTTTGTTTGTTTGTTTAATGTGAAAGTGCTTTTTATTATCTTTATATCCCTACATTTCGTAGACATCCTTTTCAGATCGCATTGACAGAGATTTCGTGCCCGGTCATCAGTCCATCTCAAAACTCCCCAAACACTGTAAGCTAGAACAGATTCTGGCAGATGACCTGAACATGAGGGAGAAAATGACACCCATTGGTTTTAAATGTTAACTGCTTTGAGAATAACCCAGTATCAGATATTCGTTGCTTGAATTAGAAATGTGACTCTTCAATACATACAGAAACTTGCATCTCGATGTGTTTGATGGGGTTAAAATAGGAAGCACATGTTCTCCTCTACTATTTATTACTTTTTTTGTTTCTACTGTGATATTGAAAATCGTTCTGGCTCAGTTGCTATGGAAAATTCATCCTTTGCAAGCCTTCCAATTCAGTTTCTTTTTTCTTTTTCTTTTTTTCATTTTATTTATTTTAGAGAGAGAGTAAGAGTCGGGGGGCTGAGAGAGAGAGAATCTCAAGCAGGCTCCATGCTTGGTGCCAAGCCTGATTTGGGGCTCGATCCCACAGCCCTGGGATCATGACCTGAGCTGAATCAAGAGTTGGACGTTCAACTGACTGAGCCATCAGGTGCCCCAATTCAATCTCTCTTAAACCTAGAACAAATTTTGGAGGAAAGGGATTAATGTTACAGTACCTACTTTTCATCCGGTTTCACCATCTTTTGCTTTTCAGGCTTTCATCCTCCAAACAGGACTGTGAGTACAGAGTATTGGATAGATAATGAAAAACTCGATTTCCAAAATGTGTGCCACTCAGAATCTCTCATGCAAATCTTATCTAGAGAGCTCTGAATGTATAGGTCTGCTGAATAAAACCGCCTTGGTTATCTGTTTCTTCCTGCTTCACATACCCACTTGACTCATGGATTAGCTATGAGGCTGTTTAACTTACACTTTCTTCAGGGAATGTTTCCAAAGATCTCTTTGTATGTGTTAGGCTCTTGTTCAATGTTGCCTAGGCACTTCTTAATTGCTTTATATAGTAAGCTGTGCAGCCAGAATTCAGTGATACATGTGGATTTGTATGTCCCGATTCCACACTATTAGTTACCTAGTTATTATCCAGAATTAAGTAGATAACCCACTAGTTACTGTGATTACCTTGAGGCTTTGTAGCTCTTAGAACTATCCTGTGCTTAATGGGAGTGACATACTATATAACTCAGTAGCAAAGTCTCTTCTGATTTTTATGTAACATTTTCTTTAACATTTTAAGTGTTCTTTATTAAGCAGTAACCCAGTCATGATAAACTGAAGTAGATATAGCTCTGTATGTTCCCCTAAATCAACGAAACTTTTCTTTATAGTTTTCAGTCTTTTGGGTTAAGGGAAACTTCTTAGCTTACTTCTGATCTCTGCAAGAAAGGGGTTTCTCTGTATAATTCGGTGTGCTTATTATCCTTTCTCACTTTGATATCATTATCTATTAATGGATCATGAGCTCCATTAAATTTAATATATATTTCAGAAAGCTTTTGATTTAATTTTGTTTTAACTCTTTGCCTTGTCTTTAACATTTTTGGTCCTTATTCCATTGTCTCATTTTAATTTTTTAGGATATCTAAGATAAAACATAAATCTTGAAGTATTTTTAATAAAGGTATGACAGTAAAAGGTGAAACAATTAGCATTAAAAGAATGTCATTAATGATAATTGATGTACCAGAACAGTCCATTGTAGTTTGTATTTAAAAAATTACCATGTTCCTTTCAAAGAGTTCTTTAAGTTTCGCTCTTTTTCCTGGTGTGTGTGTGTGTGTGTGTGTGTGTGTGTGTGTGTGTGTGTGTTGATAGAGGGCAAGTTGAAGGGAAAGAGTCAAAATAATTCGGTTAGTCATTAATGTGCATTAATAGTATATTATATTGAGATCATAAGTAGCATGTGAAGTTAGACAATGAAATGTCAATTCTTGGGCTAGTTTTCAGGGGCTATTGTAACAGTACCACAGACAGAAAGGCTTAAACAACGGAAATGTATTCTCTCAGAGTTCTGGAGGATAGAAGTCTGAGATCTGTGTGCTGGAATGTTGGTCTTTTCTGACAGTTTTCCGGGAAGGATCTGTTCTGTACTGCTCTCCTAGCTTTTGGTGGTCTCAGGTATTCCTTGGCTTGTAGATGGCATTCTCCCTGTGTCTACACATCATGTTTGCTCTGTACATGTCTGTCTCTGTGTCCAAATTTGCCTTTTTAATAAAGAAGTAATCATACTGGATTAGGGTCCCCACAAATAACCTAATCTTAAATCGGTCATCTGCAAAAGCCTTTTTCCAAATAAGGTCACATTCACAGGCACTGGTGGGGGGTTGGGAGGTGAGGGGGTTAGGACTTAAAATCTTTTGGGGAAGGGGGCACACAATTCAACCCATAACAGTTCTTGAAACATTGGCTAGTTCCTTCGTGATTGATTTTTAATATGTCTTCAGGGTATATTATATTTTTATTCTGAATGTTCAGAATAAGGTAAAAAGTTAATTCACATATATTGATTTGTTCAGTAGGAAAATGGGCAGGTATTTTGTAATGATACATAATAGAGTTACCTATTTCCTGTCATCTCTGTGCTGATGTGGGTATTATATGAAAATTAATAAATTGTAAGGATTCACCTGTCTACATTTGCAATGGAATTCATGTTTTTAGAACCTGTGATATTTAACTTCTCTGTGTGCAAATATTTACTTTGCTTTTAAATACTATTACTTATTTCTATAGTAATTTCAGTATGGGTGCCCTGTTATGATATGGCAGGCTACAGAGTGCAAAGATTTATTAATTTTTATCAGTAAAACACTTTTATTTCTTATTGTTTTAAATGTTTTTATTTATTTTTGAGACACAGGGAGACAGAGCATGAGCAGGGGAGGGGCAGAGAGAGAGGGAGACACAAAATCCAAAGCAGGCTCCAGGCTCCAAGTTGTCAGCACAGAGCCCGATGTAGGGCTCGAACTCACGGACTGTGAGATCATGACCTGAGCCGAAGTCGGACACTCAACAGACTGAGTCACCCAGGCATTCCAATAAAACACTTTTAAAAAATTAAGATGAATACTTTGGAATGGCTGAAGAGATTGTGGCTTGAATTAACGAGATTGAAGACTTTATCTCATTAATGCTTAGACACTAATGTCTATGATTTTATTGATACTTCATTGTTTCTCCAAATAAAGTCCAAGGAATAGTTATTTTGGGGGGTTCCTGGGTGGCTCAGTGGATTAAGTGTCTGACTCTTGATTTCGGTTCAGGTCATGATCTCATAGTTAGTGAGTTTGAGCCCTGCATCAGGATTCTCAGTCTCCCTCTCTCTCTACCCCTCCCCTGCTCATGATTGCTCTCTTTCTTTGTCAGAATAAATCAACTTTAAAAAAGAGAGAAATGAAAATGTAATTGATATGGTGTTTTAGAAACTGGCTCCTTTTGAATGGGTCACCTGATGACAGCATTTAAAAAATATACTTGGGAGTTAGATATCTATGTGTAGAAACTCTTAGAGGATTACTTTAGCCTTTTTTTTAAAAAAAAGCAATATTCTTTCTAATCAATGAAGTAATTCATGATTATTAAATCTCAGACAATACAGAAAAATATATGGGAAAAAGGACTTGGAGTCCAACTCAACATAATTTTAAATCTTATTGGTTTCTGTGTCCGTTTCTGAGGGTATGTGTATATGTGCACGGCTGTGTGCAGAGCCTAAGGATAATTTTTTTTTAGAAAGGTGTAAGTCATGACTCCTATGAAATGAGTGTATTTATTTACTTAACTGATTGAGGGAACTGATGTTACAGCTGATTCAAAGGAGAAGTCAATGTATCACATTTATAGTCAACATAGTGAATGATAAAATGAATTTTAAAAAGATGTAAAACTGGGTACTCCTGGGTGGCTCAGTCAGTTAAGTGTCTGACTCTTGATCTCAGCTCAGGTCTTGATCTCAGGGTTATGAGTTCAAGTCCTGTATTAGGCTCTGAGCTGGGTGTGGAGCCTACTTAAAAAAAAAAAAAGATGCAAAACTCATGAGTATCCACAGAACAAGAATCAGTTGCATTCCAATGGACATGGCTTATATTTATGACAGTTTTCTGACAGTAATTTGCATTGCTCTCAAATTTCTATTACTTAGGGAGTTCTAAAATGGCTCAAAGACTTTGGAAGGAGGAGATAACTAGGAAGTGTGAGCTGGTAAGGATACCCATGATTTAGGATGTATATTTTATCTTTTGCCCATTTCAAAGTCTTTCACAAATTTTCCATGTGGCATATGTTAACATTTATTTTATCTTCACCAATTGGAATTATATGTTTACATTTTTTCCACCCCAAACAAATATAATTGACATCATTGCTATCCACATGCACATGAAGTGCATAAACTCACACTTAAAAACAAGGAAGCAAAGTAAGACAAAACCATTCCTACCTTTCATTCTTTTTACTCTGGGAGGGGTCAGTATGTCACTCTTTCACTTCCCTTTTCACTCACCCTGTCCCAGTCACCCTTTCCCCCTTTCATGACTCCACTCCTCACCCCTGCTACCCCCAACACGCACACGTAACCTGGTCAGTCCAGTCCTGATTCTGGAGCCTGGAGTTTTTCTTGCTTCAGTTGGTGATACCCATCACACTATCTGAGAAGTGCATTCAAGAATGTCGTTTGGTGTTGATGAGTAAGTATTCTTAACATTTTCCTTTAAAGCCTCTATTTAACTGTGTTACAGAGCTTTACCAAATTAGTCTGATCTTCTTTCTTTTGAAAAATTCATCTTCATTGTTATTCCCATGAGACCTGCCTCTTTTTAAATGAGCCAGCTTTTAAGAGAAATAGCTTCTTTAGCACTGAATGCAAAGTGTTATTCCCAGTGCTTAATCACCATTATTTTGTCTAAAGTATCTGTGGTCAAGGTGATAGTTTATATTTTAGTAAATACTTTTAACTAATAATTCTTCAAGAACTAGTCAATTCTTTGGGAATCATCAAAGAAGTTCTTTTTCCAAGAAAGAGAAACTAAAGTTCTAAAAAATTCATTTTCTGTTTGCTCTAAGAACAGATTTTTACTAATAACGATTTCTTTCCTTTTTTTTTGTTTTGAGAGAAACAGAGAAAGTAAGTGAGATGTAAGTGAGGGAGGGGGAGAGGGAGAGGGAGAGAGAGTATCTTAAGCAGGCTCCAGGCCCAGCTCAAAGCCCGGCGTGGAGTTCTATCTCATAACTATGAGATCATGATCTGAGCCAAAAATCAAGAGTCCGATGCTCAACCCAGGCGCCCTTTTCATTCCTTTATTAAGGAGTTTTGTAATTCATTCTCACTTGAATGAACAGGCAAGAGAAGAGAAAGATGCATTCATTTTTGTCTTTTCTAGAAATTAATACAGAAAACTTGTACTAAAAATTTCATCTGGCTGTAACTTAGAGTCAGAGTGATACAGCTACCTAGCTTGGCAGTCAGCCCCTCACAATGTGAACAAGCCTCCAGGTGGTCACGAAAAATGATGGCCATCCTTGTGCAGAGACTTATTACCATTTTGATCCAAAAAAAATGTTTGGGTATAAGTAAAATACTGTAGACATGAAAATAAGACAGTCATTTATTTTGTCCTATGTATACTCCATGTAGTTATATAGAAGAATGAAAAGTCAATGTGCAGTTCTCTACCAATCCCTGTACATGAAGGAAATCATGTGTGCCTAAACACATTAATGTTTAATTCAACTCTTCTATATAAAATTGTATGTGGTCATAAAATACAACATTTATTTAACATTTGTAGTTAATTCCAGTTCTTCCCTTACCTATAGAGTAGGTAGCTTTATTCTAGTAAAACAAGTCTGAAAATAATGTTCACTGATTCAGATGTTGATGACAGATGGGTTTTAGGTCAGGCTAATGTCTGTGGCTTGGAGACAATGATTGTTAACATTTACGCTCCAATAATGAATGACCTGAATTTTTCCCACATGTTTGAGGTCTTGATGTCACAGAGGCTGAAGGATTTGTAGCCGTGGGTATATTCAATGTTGGCAGCCATTCATTAGTAAATCCTTGGTAGGAAAGTTGAATATGAGTGACATCTGGAGGCTTTCTATACCTAGAGGTGGGGGAATTCTGGGTTTGTGGGGTTTTTGTTTTGTTTTTGTTCCCCCCAGTAAGCTAGATTCAGCTTTTAGGAAATAACCACATGTGCAACTGATGAGTTTAGCATTTCGCAGAGAGAGGGACTGAAAGATTGAAAGAATGGAAGGAGAAAGATCTTTTATGATTTCTTTCACTGAATAGAATTGGTTAATTTGATGCTAGGTGCTAATATAAAACACTGCCTGAACTATGTGTATATCAAGGATATATATGTGTTATCAATTGCTACTTAAAAGTGAACATTAAAATTTTTATTTTTACCTATCAGAAAAATGACAGTTGCCCTTAAATATTTGGAAAGGGTGCATTCCAAAGTGTCTAGCTATGAGGCAAAATTGCTAATATTGATTCTGTTTTCTTCCCAGAGTCCATTATAATGTGGGAAACTGTGAACACTGGAGTAGTGTGGGAATTTTGTGTTTGCAATATGGAAAAGGGAAATGTTAGGCTTGTCTACATTGTGACTAAGCAGGGCAGTGGATGCATAGTGAGCCTGGGGTGGAACTTAGACTCCAGTTCCCTATAAGACATAGTTCAGATAGTTTGATCATCCAGATTTGATGAAATGAAATTTGAAGCATACTTACTCTTCTGTACATCAATATTGTCCCAAGGGAAACTATAAAATTCTATCTTTATTAAACTCTGGAGTATATTGTTAAAAGTAGAATATTAAATGTTTTTCTTTTGGTTCTCATCCCATTGGAAGAACTAGTTAATCCAATATCTCTTTGGCACATTGTCAACAATAGGAATAATAATTTAGTAATCCTTTACTCTTTTCATATTCAAGGATTTTTTTTTCCAATCCAGGAGTGTCAATATGCAGCACATTGTCTAGACCTCTACGTTACAGAATGATTATCCATAATTTGTAAGAAAGCCCTACAGTCAAATTTTTTAAATAAAAATTTAACTACAAAATGGGTTATCTGTCCTAAGAGATTAGACCAAATTTCTTTAAAGGAGTAATAGTAAGTGCTGTCATTTCCCATTGTTGCCATCTCGCTATTGAATGTATAATGCTTCACTGCATTTTTATTAGGAAAACATAAAAATTAACAAAAAATAATGTTTATTTTATTTTTGAGAGAGGGAGAATGTGAGCAGGGGAAGGGCAGAGAGAGAGGGAGACACAGAATCGGAAGCAGGCTCTAGGCTCTGAGCTGTTAGCACATAGCCTGACATGGGGCTTGAACTCATGAACCATGAGATCATGACCTGAGCTGAAGTCGGATGCTTAACTGACTGAGCCACCCAGGTGCCCCAGAAAAACAAAATGTTGTAGAACTATAAAATATAGAAGTTTACACTTGTTCCTATAATTCTACTTCCCAGATAAAATTCCTATCAATAACTTAGTGCATCATCTTTCAATACAAAAAAGACATGTATACCAACACAGCAAGGAGGCAGTATTCCATGGTGGGCAGAGAGAGAGAGAGAGAGAGAGAGAGAGAGAGCGCATGAATGTGTGCGAGAGCATAGCCTCTAGAACAAGACTGCCTAGGTTTGAGTCCTATCTTTGCTACTGTAGGACTCAGGGTCCTGGGAAGAAATAGATGACCCAATCATAGGAGTCACTGAATACTTTGAGAAAAGCATGTGTGTGATTTTTTACTCTAGCAATATATCTTGATCATCTTCTATCTCTGTATCTACACACACACATATACTAATAAACATACACAAACATACACAAATGCATACCCATTTCTCTCTGCACACACACACACATACACATATACACACTCACTCACTCTTTATTGGCTTTAGAGTATTCTGCTGTGTGCATATACCATGATATATTTAAACTTTTCTGTTTAGATGGGGATTGGGACTATTTTAATATTGCACTATTATATACAATGCAGTAGTAACATTTCACCTTGTAATCCCTAATTTTGGATTTGAGAGAAGCGAGTAAGTTTTTTTGTATTTTGAGTCATGTAGATTAAATCATCTTCAGGCCACTCTCTAATAAGAAGGAATGTACATGACTGACATTAGTTCAGCTGTTCAGGAAGTGACTGAAGCCTTTTATTTCTCTAGGTCCTAACCCCATCAATTTTATAAAGAAAAGGTTTATAGACTTCTTTCTATGGCTTTTAACTTGATTGAAGAACAGCTTTTTGAATATTTTTTCTTGATACTATAATATTCTGTGCACGTAGGTTTTAGGTAGTTTATCAAAATATTAATAATTATGTAAAATTCAGGGGCAAATTTTTGAACTGGTTGATCTCAGTGTAATGAGGTTAGAGAAGCACAATTATGAGTTATTGGAATCCCATGGTGTGTTTGTAAAAATTTTTTTAAGTTTATTTATTTATTTAGAGGGAGAGAGAGCACAGCAAGGGAGGGGCAGAGAGGAGAGACAGAATCCCAAGCAAGCTCTGTACTATCAGTACACAGTCTGATGTGGGCCTCGAACTCACAAACTTCAAGATCATGACCTGAGCCGAGATCAAGAGTTGGATGCTTAACCGACTGGACGACCCAGGTGCCCTAGTGTTTGTAAAGTTTTTAGATGCAATAATATATATCATGATTATTTTTTATTTATATATATTGTTGGCCTAGAACTTTTTTCTCCTTTTGTAACAACTAATGAACTAAATTTGCCCTTTATTGTGTAAATTTTTATAAAATTCAGGTAGTGAAATATGAAAAAAGTAACATTTGTTTATTTTTACTTCTGGTCAGAATTATGGTGGACAACAATATATTTCATTCTGCTTTGAAATAGTTAAGAATATTGCTGTAGTGGAGAATCTAGATGGAGTAAAGGAAAGTTTCCACCAACTGTTCATTAAGGTTACACTGAAGAGAATTGGAACAAACATTTTTAACAGTACTGTAATAAAACTATGTTTTAGTGGCATTGGTGACAATCTGTCCTAAATACAGTACTTCTCAGTTACATCATTTGAGGATTTAGCATGAATGAGATTGTTGTAGAAACAAATTCTACAATATTACTTATTTTAACATATTTCCTCTCTAAAAGAATTCCTTTTGAGAATTCTTCCATAAGGGCAGCAGAAAAGAGGACATTTCATGACTTTCTGTGTAGTATCTTTTGTCCTAACTCTCCATCTGCTAAGTGCTCCCTCAGTGCCTCCTGGTAATTCTTCCGTCCTCTCCCTGGATCTCGTGCCTGTTTTGCCAGTTGTCTTGTAGTCTTCAGCACATGCTCTGGTGATCTGTGCCTCTAGTCTCAGTCTTAAACCTTTATTCCTGGCACCTAGCAAATCATCCAACCAAATTTGAATTGCTTTCAGAATATCAGATTTTGGATTTCTTAGATTTGTAACCACAAGTTCAGTGTTTAGAAAATTAGGATAATACAAAGAAGAAAAGGAAAAAAAAATACAGTGTTAACATGCTAATCTGAGATCAGCAGCTCATGTTTTCTGTATCTTCAGTTAAACGTTTTACATGGTGCGCTGTATTTAATCTTAAATGTTCCTTTTAAATATGTCTATTTTACAAGCATTTTGTTTTGTACTAAGTGTTCAAAACATTTTTAGTGGTCATATGCCAATTTTCTCTATGGCTATGACATAACTTACTCTCTTGTTAGACATTTTTGTTTCCTGATAGTCTTTATTACAAATAATGAGATAAAAACTTTGTATAAAAATATCTCAAGTTGTAGATCTCTTTATGAAGTATTCCTAGAAGGGGAATTAGTGGGCCAAATGGTATGAATACTTGAGAACTTCCCGTACATATTGCCAAATTGCTTTCCAAGGAGGCTGTACCAATTTGCACTTCCACCAGCAATGTAGAAAAGTGCCTGGTAAGTTTTCAATTGGATTTCTTTGATAAGAAGCCAAATGGGCAACATTGAGCTGGTCATTAAAACAAAGATGAGAACACAACTGTACAGGCATTTTGCTGTCAAGATGGAAATTCTGGTCTATTGGATTTCTGCTGTGTGCTAAAGGAATTCAGCGTGTTAAATTATTATATCATTTTTATCCTCATTAGGTCATCAGACAACAATTATACTTGAATTTGCTTTTTACTTCCCCCTCGTTGGCACTCTCAATGTCAGTGTAAATAAGCAGACGTTGGGCACTTGGTTAAGTGTCTGACTTTGGCTCAGGTCATGACCTCATGGTTCACAAGTTTGAACCCCAAGTCGGCCTCTGTGCTGACAGCTCCAAGTCTAAAGTCTGCTTCAGATTCTGTGTCTCCCTCTCTGTCAGCCCCTCCCCCACTTGCACTCTGTTTCCCTCTGTCTCTCAAAAATAAATATTAATAAATAAAGCAAACCAGCAGAGGTCAAAGAATACTGTGACAAGATTCTGACCCCTCTTCATTGGGCTGGAATTGGTGGTGAGAAGTGGGGGTTGATTCTGAATTAGTTACTGAAGACCGTGTGCTGGGCTGGCCCATTGTGACTGACCCTGTCAGGGGGAAGGGACTGAAGAGCTGAATGCCCAACACCAAGTACGTGATATATTTAACGGCTGGATAGATTGGATACATCAAAGGATTAGTAAGTGAAGTAATGAAGTGGTAAACACACAAACCTGCTGACATTAAAAACCTGAAGTCATCCTTTTTGATATAGCTGGGTAACCCTCTTTACACGTTTGGCTAGTTAGAATTATCCTTGTTAAAACCTCTTGGACTTCCTGGTCACTGAACGGAACCACTCCCCCCACCCCAAGCAAACAAGCAAAACTAATCCTCAGAGAGCCTTAGGTGCAGATTATCTTTGTACCATCTCATGGACCCAAGTGCTTTTAGAGCCATACAAAGAATTTTGGTTCTTCTCAATCAGAACTCTACTTTTGGGTGTTGGAATTCATCCAAAATTAAGTGCCTGACTTTCGTATTGAAAAAGATACTTTTTTAGAGATTTTGATTTGCTTTGCTGTATTGAACTAAAGAGGTATTGGTTCTAAACTTCTGTCACTCACTGAGTTGGGCTTTATACTTAAGGAGAAAGGTCTTCATAACTGCTAGATTTTTTAAAATGTAGCACACACATATATGAAAGTGACAGGTTAGAAGGGTTCCAGAAGAGGATCCTTCATGTTGCTGGCTATATCCTGTGTACTAGCCTTGCTACATACAAGGAGATGGGCCCAGCATACGTGAGAAGTTCCATGAAGAAGCACTGTGCTTTCATTCTGCTGGCCATATTTGAAAGTTTCAATACCATGGTGGTTTATGTTGGGTATTAAGATGGGTACTTTTTCTGTAATAGAAACTCTGTTATTAGATACTTCTTCTCAAGAGACCTCTCAGGTTACTATAATGAAAACTGTCAGTAGTGGTTCCCTAAAGAGACTGCACTTATTTAGGAAGCATCCTAATAAGATTAAAAAAAAATTGTGATTCTGATATAATTGCTGGAGTACTTTAAACCTATCAGTCCTAGAAGTATAACTTATCTCTGTTGAAATAAATAAATAAATAATAAATAAATATGTATATGTGTATATATATATATATATTTTTTTTATCAAAGGAAAATTTATCCTAATATTAAATAATATAAAATTCTAATTCTCCTAGATGTTGGGCAGTGTGTTTTGTGAACTTATTTAAATCAAAATGGGAGCCAATATATATAAAGAGAAATTAAAGAGTTTTTCTGTAAATTAAGGGACCTCTTGAAAACAGAAACCATATTACATATATGGTTTTATATATATATATATATATATACACACACACACACACACACACATAAATATATGTGTGTATGTACGTATATATGTGTATGTGTGTATATAGTGAAAAACAGCAAAATATTTTAATTAGAATTTAATGCATTTTAATATAGAATATGTAGATCTGTCATTTTTGACTAATGACAAGTTGCCATTGCAAGAAGCAATTTTTTTACACATTGTTTTAAAAGAAGAAAATGATTAATCTTTATACTTTGAAGAGAGTGTGTTTCCCTATATTAACTGAAAAATGGCCCATAATCTTAACTTGGTCCCTTAACCATTTTTTATTTAGATTCTGAATTATTTTTTCTCTTTGGTATGATTACAATTATTTTTTTTTCATTTTTCAGGAATTTTTTTCTTATTATTTGGACTGTTCTACAACTGGTTTGCTCAGCAGAAAAATATAATGAAGTTATTTGTTTAAATGAATTTCTTTATATTTAAAAAATATGTATATTGTATCTTAGAGGGTTTTCCTCCCCTAATTTTGGAAAAATGACTGATTAGGGGCATCTGGGTGGCTCAGTCAGTTAAGTGTATAACTTCAGCTCAGGTCATGATCTTGCAATTCAAGAGTTTGAGCCCCACGTTGGGCTCTGTGCTGACAGCTCAGAACCTGGAGCCTGCTTTGGATTCTGTGTCTCCCTCTCTCTCTGCCGCTGTCCCCCCTCTCAAAAATAAACAAACATTTAAAAAAATTAAGAAAAATGACTGATTAAAGGGGAAAAGGCTTTAATTATTTTACTGTAGAGAATTTACAAGAGTTACAGGTAAAAAAAAAAAAAATATTGGCATGGAATTGTAGTCCAAGCATAGGAATTCCCTCTTTAATATTATGTTCTGACTATTCTTTGATCAAGAATTTACACTACTTTTTTTTCTGCCTTTGGCTTTAGGTACATTGTGAAGCAATAAGCCAAAATGATTAAATCAGAAATGAGAAAATATTCGTTGAGTTCAAAGATTATTTTTTTATTCAAAGATTTGTGTCTATGTTAGTGTCAGTATATCCTCAGCACCAAGTCAGAGTTTGTTTATTGCCTGGAAAGTGCTAAGTAAATACCGTACAATTAAATTAATGAAGGAATAAATATTTCAGCATTTTAACCAGCTATGAACAATATTACTACTCTAAATAGATACAAAATTATTCCCACAACCTGTTTGTATCAACTTTTTCAATTGTTTAAATGGAATAAGAATTTCTGTTTAGTTCAGTAGAAGTGATTTGAAATGGTGCATAGAATTGAAGTAGTTAAATTTTATTATTCTTATTTTCCTAGAAAATTATACTGAGAGAGTTGCGTTCTGTTTCTCTAATGAGCACTTATAAAAATGAAGCTATTTTCTGGTGCATTTAATATTGTAAGTGATAATTCCAGACTATTTTACATGTTTCAAGTTAGTCTGATGCCTTGGTAATAAAATTGAAAAAGGATGCTAAATCTTGAGACGTTAATGGTAGTAGAAATGACTGCATTATTGCTTTTGACATGTCAAATGTACCACATTAAGCTGTCGTCCCAGTCTTATGCTAAATAACTCACCTGTGTGTGCAGCTCATCCTGTTATAGAATTGATTATACCCTCGATTCTGACTTCCATAAACTCTGTACTTGTTAAACTTACCAACCTGTATGCACTGAACTTTTAAAAGGGAATACAAATGATTGTTCATCCATTTGTAAATAATACTTCATAAAATAATATTAACCTAAAAAAACCCTATCCTTGCTTATATCCTGTAAGGATGTACGTGAAGCAAATACTCCCTATGTTTTTGGTAGGAATTATTATTACCAGTTGGGTGCTTTCTACTGAATCACATGACTTCCTTCATTCCCAAATATTAGATTTTCAGTTTGTAGCTGAAAGGATATAGGAACAGCTAGGAAAAGCTGGATGCTTCTAACCACTTCCGATTTTTAAAAAATCTTTTAAAATTTATTCCTTTAAGCGTTAATCCAGCAATCGTATGAGGAAGGATATTTAGTCAAAGGATGCTTAACACAGGTAGAGTTTGAATGGACCAATGGAATGAGTCTTCCTGCCTAGAAAACCTTTTTCCGAGGATATATCCATGGCTTAAATTCTTATTTTGTTCAGGTCACAAGTCAAATATCCCTGACCAGAAATACCTTCCCTGAGGTCACATGCCCAAAAAGTATTCATTTTACCAGAGGAAATGAGATAAGTCAGGATCTTTTTCTGCTGTGTTCACTGTGGTATGCTCAGTACCTAGAAGGGGTCTGGCAAAAAGCATTTGATGTGTATCTATGGAATAAATGAGTAAAAACATGAATGAATTATAGAACTAAAGTCCTTTTGATCTCCTTTGATCTTTTAATTTATATAATGGGAGCTAAGTCCAAGATCGGTGCATTGATTTCCTCAATATTCCATAGGTAAGAATTGAGGACATCCCAGAATTCCAATTCAGTACTTCATTCTGCGACCTTCACTTCTGTCCATGAGAGGCAGTGTAGGAAAGGGGAAGGACTCATGTTTGGGAGCCAGACCAAATCCTGATTTTATCGCTTACTAGCTGTGTGACTTTGTGAAAGATACTTAATCCTCCCATGTCCTTTTCTTCAACTGTAAGTGGAGATGACGTGTATATCGCTTTGGATTATTGTGAAGAATAAATGAGACAGTGTATCACAGAACTTGTCATAGAGCAAGCTACTATGGCTATCCTCATCATTTAGTCATTATCTATAAATCATATGGGTATTTAGTCTGTTACTTCCTATAATATTACTACAGTAGTATTTTTCTCTGACTTAATATATATAAAGCTTGTTCATCATCACCTGAAGTGATTATGGAGTTTACTAGGTTGATATACTAGGTTCGGAATACTAAGTGATATTAATATGAAGTGTGTTTTCTATACTAGTTTACAACACTGATTAATATTAAATATCAATCTAGTGCTTCTGACTCCTGAGGCTTTACCCAGTATTCCACATAAAGATTATTCTCTTATTGGCAATAGACTTTAGAAATAAGCGGGATGTAAATCTAGCTACAGAGGTTGAAACTCGGTGAAAAAAATTATCTTTGATTTTCTTCTTATCAATTTCCTATCCAAAATAGAAAAATTTCTGTCATTCAGTAACCAATCAAGAGAAGGCATGGAGAGTGTTCCAGAAAGAAGTAAGTTGTATAGATACATATTGATCATTCTTTTGCTTAATGTGTCATCTAATTTGAGTATTTGTTTTGTGAAATTAGAATCATGTAGAATAATTATTACTATTAAGAAACTAATTTTTAAATGTGTATTTTTATGGCATCATGATTCTGTCAATAAATTTCTGTGTGGTAGCTTTGCTTCTATTGGATTCTAACTTTAAAATCGACATCACAGGGGTGCCTGAGTAGCTCAGTCGGTTGAGCATCCGACTTTGGCTCAGGTCATGATCTCATGGTCTGTGGGTTCGAGCCCTGGGTCGGGGTCTGTGCTGATAGCTCAGAGCCTGGAGCCTGCTTCAGATTATGTGTGTGTCTCTCTCTCTCTCTGCCCCTCCCCCATTCCTGCTCTGTCTCTCTCTGTCAAAAATAAATACCCATTAAAAAATTAAAAATAAATTAAATCAACATCATGTTTGATGTTCATTAGAATTTATAGACCATCCTGGGGTCCACTGTCTTTAGATTTCCGTTTTTCAAATGTAATGGAATGTGTAATAATTTATTATTACCATTACAAATTATGGAGTAGTTCCTTGAGTTGAGAACTTTTGTTCAAGATTCTAAAGTCCTTCCTTCTTCTCAGCTACTCTGTTAACCTTTTATGTACAGATAAACTTTTATGTACACAGACCCATGTGCACATAAGCCAGTTCCTGACTGCATCTTAGTCTTCTTTTAATCCCATGTCCTTGAGTCTAGCACACCTTAGACTTTCAGTAGATGTTTCTTAAATGAATGTTAAGATCTTTTTTCATTTATAAAGAAAACATGCTTTTATAAGCTAAGTTTACAAATTTTCTGTTCCTGCTGTAGCCAGTTATCACACACTTAATGGCACTAACCCGTATTTATTTTTTATAGTTCTATAGATCAAATATCTGACGTTCACACTGGGCTAGAATCAAGGGGAGGTGGTTCTGCATGTCTGTCTTTAGGCTCTGGGTAAGATCCATTTTTGTGCCTTTTCCGGCTTATAGAAGCTGTCCAGTTTCCTTGGCTCGTGGCCCTTTCCCTCCGCTTTCAAAGCTAACAAAGGCCAAGTCCGTCATAAATCACATTGCTCTGACCTCTTCCATCTTCACATGTCCTACGACTGACTCTTCTGCCTTCCTTTTATAAGGATCCTGTGGTTACAGCGATGATAGTCTGGCATAATTTCCTGATCTCAGGGTCTGTAATCCCATCTGCAGGGTTGCTGTTGCCATGTCTTCACAGCTGCTGGAGATCACCATGTGAACAGCCCAGGGTCTGTTATTCTGCCCAGTACATTGAGCTTATGCCAGCAGCTGAAGCCCCAGAGGTCGTTTCCTTGTTAAGTATATGGGGAAGATGCTTGTTGGTTAGCAAGTGTAAGTGCTTTAGCCAACCCTGTCTGAGGTTTTAGCTCAAAAAGATCCATTCTTTAGGTTTAGATTTCATTTCAAGTGTGTAGTCAGCAATTAGTTTATATAGCCCTGTATTTATGGCCTATCACTTAAGTTCCAGTAAATTCACAGTAAATTCATAACACACTAGTTCATCACACAGTGACAGAGGTCTATGTGGTCCGTGGCAATTTCCCTTGAACTGGACTTAGGACAATTCTTCTCTCTGCTAACTTTGCAGCCCTGTGTGAATCATTTTTTGCCACTGCACTTCATTTGCTTATGTAGAAATGGCATATAACTAAGTCTCTTACTCATTTTCCAGAACCACTAAGATCTCAATGAAAAATGTCCTATGAAGTACAGAGTTCTCTTTCCTATATATAGTATTTCTCTAGGTTTTATTAAAGGACTCTTTTGTACTGAAATGTTTTATTTACTTTGATGTAAACGTACACCGTGGTGAATCTTAGCACATTACTGAAAATAACTCAACATTTTGTAAAACCACTACTTAGTACTGCTTCACATGTTAAGCTTTCCAGTAAATGATACAAAACAGATTTTTTTTGCCTGGTTTCTTTGGGAAAAGTAATGTTAATCCAAGTGTCTGTTGATGGTTACACATTTCTTTCTGTAGTTCTGTTACATAAATGTGGAACTTTGATGCCTCAGTAATTTTATTTTTAATTAAGAAATATCGAGGACAGTGGTTTTCCAAGTAATTTTGTAAGCTACAGAAGCCCTTTTGCTACAGAATATTAAACGGAGCTGCCATATACAAAACAAATGTATGCGGAGCTGCTCTGGTTGGTTAAGGCCCCCATGAATACACCTTCCACTGACTGCTAGGGGACCAGTGGGCCTCAGTGAACAGTGGTTACATATTTGTAATGTATTTTGTAAGCTCTAAAGTATATAAGATAATATAGGTCAAGAAGCTATGGGAACAGTAAATGTGTGGGCGTGTGTGTGTGTGTGTGTGTGTGTGTGTGTGTGTGTGTAGAACAGGTTAAATAAATGAGTTCTCCACAAGTTTATTTTGTAAATGCTAATGCTAAGTCAATGTTTGTTCTCTGAGTTAACCTCCTATAAAACCATAGCCCATGTGAATATTTACATTTAAAATTATTTTCTTGAAAGTTATAAATTCATAGACCATGTATTTATATATATCATTTATATCATAATATGCATACTATGTGTGTGTATATATAATTAAAAAATAAATTCTGTGTAACTTGGAAAATTTATTTTCTGCATCTGTCCATCATGACCAGAGAAAACAGATGTTATAATGATATAGCCCTGGGTCCTCAACATTTAATGTATATATGAGTACATGAAATATTTTTGTTAATCTTATCAGAGGAAATTTGGAAACTGTTTTTGGTCAGACTAGCATATTTAGTTTGTAGTAAGAAATCTTGAAGTTCTATTTTTTTCTCAAACTTTTTATTTTTTTATAGGTACGTCTATAATTTTACAGTAGAATTTATAATTTGGCTCATAAACATTGTCAGAAATTAGGGGCGCCTGGGTGGCGCAGTCGGTTAAGCGTCCGACTTCAGCCAGGTCACGATCTCACCGTCCGTGAGTTCGAGCCCCGCATCGGGCTCTGGGCTGATGGCTCGGAGCCTGGAGCCTGCTTCTGATTCTGTGTCTCCCTCTCTCTCTGCCCCTCCCCCATTCATGCTCTGTCTCTCTCTGTCCCAAAAATAAATAAAAAACGTTGAAAAAAAATTAAAAAAAAAACATTGTCAGAAATGGTATGTGATACTCTTACCTATTGAAAAGATTTGTATTTTCTGCATCCGAATATTCTTAAATAAGTTAACTCTTAAATACTTAAAAAAAGTACAAGACAAGTAATAGATATGAAACCTTTAAAGCGAAATGATTAGGAAAAGAGAGAATTGTACTATAATTCTTTGAAAAATATGGTATCAAATGAATAAGCCATCATTTTTATGTTCTGTTTTAGAGAAATAGGTTACTTAATGTTCTACATATGTGTGCACAATTTGGCTCATGTTGGTAACATCAAAATAAAGTAAGTGACTTGTGAGAAACAGGTGATTTTTCAAGAAGACAATTTACTTAAGAAAACCAAAATGTTTTAAACATTTTTATTCAATCCTAAAAGACTTTGTAAATTTTCATTCATTGCAAAAGGCTTATTAAACTCAACTTTAAATTTAATTCATATCATTAAGGGCATTTATTATATTAGGTCTATAGTTCTGCATCCGCTTTTTGGATTCCTTTTTTCATTTATCACAGCCAGAATATAAGCTACATTTCTATTTGTATTGGGCCCTTGAGAGGTTATATAGCTAATGGAAAAGCCTACATAGGAGTCCAAGGTCTGCCTCTTCCAAAATTCATTGCCATAAGGAAAGCTGGTTACCCTCAGGGAATTACTTAGACTTTCTCAATTTAATTTACTAGGCTGTAAAATGGTCTAGTCTGAAAAACAGGGGAGTTACAAGAATTAAATGACATAAGGCATGTGAGAGTTTACGGTGTAGGGCATGACGTATGTTAAGTGACCAATGAGTGCTTTGCTTCTCTTGCTCTTTTAGCTAGAAATTAATTTTCAGACTGACAGCCTCTAAATTTATATCTCCTGCTTGGACCCCTCTTTTGAAATCCAGACTCCCATATGCAGCTGCAATAAATGACCTCTTGACTCAGATATCTAACACACATCTCAAACTCCATGTGTCCCAAAGGGAACCCCCAAACGTTGCCTTCAAACCCAATCCAGATGCAGTCTTCCTAATCTCAGCTGTTGGCAACTGCAGCCTTCTAGGTGTTTCGTCGGAGATCTTGGGGGCAACCTGGATTTCTGTCATTCTCTTCTCCATCACACCCAATCTACCAGCATGTCTAGTTAGTTCTACCTTCTGAATAGTCCAGAATCTGAGTACTTCTCTCCATCTCGCTTTTACAGCTGCTGTAGAGCTTATATCTTGCCTAGCCTGAGTGCTACCAAAACCTCTCAGCAGTTCTCTCTGCTTCCTTACTTAACTGTCAGTTCCCAGCAGAGCAACCTGGGTGACTTGAGAATAGAGGGTTGGTTAATGTTACTCCTCTGCTTGAAACCATCCATGACTCACCTAGTCAGAGTAAAAGTCAAGGACTTTATAACCCCTACAGGGACCTCTGTAATTGAGCTCCTTTATCTTCGCCATTATCTTATGTCTTAGTACCTTTCTCTTCACTTACCCTGCTTCGGCTACACTTACCTGTACTATTCTTTGTGCATGCCAGTGTACTCAGTGATAGTATTTGCATTGGCTATTCTCTCAGCCTGGAACACTTCTTGAATATCCTCCTAGCTCATTTCCTATGTGCCTGTGTCTTCCAGTCTTAAATCTGATACTGGCTTCCCATTGTGGTTTAGCCTGACAACTCCCCCTCCCCCACTTCAAGATGAAGCCCCGCCCCCTGTTGTACCAGTCCTTACTTATTATCTTACTCTTCCTTCAAGAGCACTTGTCATCTAATACGTGGTAGAATTTGTTACTTTCATTATTTACTCTCTGTCTCCTTCTCTAGAATTTAAGCTCCATAGTGATGGAGCAACTTTTGTGGCTGTTGTTTTGTTTATTGATACTGCCGAAGCATCTAAAACAGTGTTTGGTACATAATAGGGGCTCAATAAATATTGACAGAATGAATTAGGTAAACCATTAGAAAAATGCATCCCTAGAGTTTTTTTTTTGTTTTGTTTTATGTTTTTTTACATTTCATCCTTTACTATTTATTTAAAAGGAACCCATTTAGAATAACAGAACAGCAAATTTGCAGTTTGGAAACAACTGGGAAGCAAACACAGATTAAGCAGTTAAGATATGGTAATGACTTTGGATTTGGGCTACCTGGGATTGATTCCTGTCTTTGCCACATAAAAAGCTCATTGGGATCATCAACTTTCTGATTATTTCATCAACATGAATACTTTAAAATAGCCATCGAGTTGGTAACAAAAATAAAGAAGAAAAATCTTGCATTTTTTTTTTCAGTTTTTTACCCCAGCACTTGTTTTTCTTAAGCATCCAAATCTGTAAATGATGACATTTGTTTTATTTTTTGATGAGTCCATCCTTTTGAAATAAAGAATTGTATCTCCAAACCAAACAAAATCTCATCGTCATTTATCTAGCTACATCTTCTAATAATACCCAGCGTTTTCCACTCATTTCATGTTAGTACACATGCATTCAGTCACCAGATCTTAAACTGCCCTTCTTATGTTGGATTTGTGACATTGTGCGTCATCAAGAGCTGTTCTCAAAAACACAGATTCAATTACATCTAACAAACAGGCCAAATATCTAATCTGCCACCATTAAAACTATATTAACCTGCTTTTATCCAGTTGGGGCTTGAATAACAGAGCAAGACCACATCTGTGTCCACAGCTGCTTTCTTTTAGGCAAGAGCTGTAGCATAATATTCTGGACAAGAGCCTTTTGAAGAGTCTGTACACAAAGCATACTCTTCGCTATCAGGGAAAGCCCGTCTTCAGGGTTTGGGGTCTCTACTTTGCCATCCGTTTCCCCATTTACAGAGTGTACACTTTATCTTTTTGCATTACCTTCTGTTTCTCTCATTAATACTTCTTTTCCAGAAGTAGTCTATCATTTATGTCTTAGTGTGAACTATTTATTCTGGAAGTGTTTGCTTTTATAGCTTAATTTTCAACTAAATAGTCTTTTTTTCATTAAAAGGGTGTGAAGAAGTTGGTAGGAAAAGTATTTTGAGAGGGGTTTTTTGGCACTATAATAGTCCCAGCAGGTATTTCAGCCTGCTTTATTACTTTATAATGTCTCATCCTGAACTGATGATTTTGTCTCCTGATTATTTTATTAATAGATGGTATTTAACGTTTTCTTTGTATTGTTAAATGTCTTTTGTTCTTTTTAGTGCGGCTTTGAAAATCCAGAAATAAATAGAAAAAAAAATCATACACACTTTTACTCTTTTCTAGAAACCATTGCTATAATGCTAGTGTTAATTCACATTTACTAGAATTGGGAGAAATATTTGAATTAGTAATTGAATAGGTGAAAAAAGAATAGTTCATCTATTTAATTCACTTTTTTTTTTTTTGGTTTTTACTTAGGAAGCTGAACGTTTTGTTAGCCATTTGTATTTTTTCTCTCATGAATTATCTTCTCATTAACACTTTAATAATAATTATTTTGTGTGATAAGACATTTCAAATGTGTTGCTTGCCTTATACATTTATTTATATTTCAAATGTATTTTTAAAATCATTTTGTATTTAGACATTATCTTTCTATTTAAAAATTTTCTACACTCACAAAGTTAAAAAAAAAAAAAAAAAGAGATACCTGGGTGGCTCAGTCGGTTAAGCTTTTCCAACTTACGGCTTAGGTCATCATCTCATGGTTTGTGAGTTCGAGACCGTATTGGGCCTTGTGCTGACCACTCAGAGCCTGGAGTCTGCTTCAGATTCTGTGTCTCCCTCTCTTTCTGCCTCTCCCCTGCTTGTACTCTGTCTCCCTCCCTCAAAAATAAACAAACATTAAAAAAAATTAAACAAAATAAAACTTCTGCATTCAGACAGCAACAGATTTAATCAGCATTTTCTTCTAAACTTTTTGGTTTAAGTGATTTGAAGTGTAGCACTTGAATTCTTTGAAATTCACTTATATGAATGGTAGTTTACATGTAAATAAGCAAATTGTGTGTATTTTCTAAGTTGCTACATAAATTTGTCAGCAAGTTTAGTTGAATAATGTATGTGATTTTTCTGTTGGTTTATCATATGTTAGATCACTCAAATGGTAGAGGAGAATTCACTGGAACTAGCTAATTAGGTAGAAGTTATGTTTCATTCGTGGTAGAAGCCAGGTAACAGTGGGTAGAGAGGTAGATGGGAGTTGAGGACATGGAAAATTTTATTTAGATTACATTTCCAAGGTGCTGGGGCATGAAGAGAAATAGAAAAAGAGAAAAATAGCTAGAAAGTGTTTTGGAGATAAAAATCTACATTTGTAAGAAGAAGGGAGGGCTTTGAGTGTGTTTGCTGAGGAGAAAGAAAGTGGAAATGGAGAGGTTTGTAGATGCAGACGATTCAGGCAAATTAGTGGTGGGATTAGGTACCTGGAGAGGCAGGGAGAGGGAAGCTAACTCTTACATGGGTCCGTTAACACCAGCTGAAGGCAGACTGTTTTCTGCTGAGTGGGAAGTAGACCATACAGATGTGTATGGTGCATGTATCTTTGTAGGAAGGAGAGCCTGAGGTTGAGCCAGGTTTCTTGACATCTGCAAAACAAGAAGGAAAGTATGCTCTGTAAGTGCAGAGGAAGGTAATAGATGTCATTTTTGTCTGGATTTCTTCAGACATCTATTCAGCAAATGCTGAATGTTGCCATATGTCAAGTCCTGTGTGAAGACCATGAAAGGTGACCAGAAATGAAGTGTACAGTGAAGTCTATCAAATCATTCCAGTCATGAGTCGACCAGAAAGTCACACAGGGAAGAGGACTGTATGACTTCTGCACTGCAGCATCCAGAGTACCGTCCGTTCCAAAATGAAGTCTCCTTAAAGGGGTGTGTTCAGTTTGGGCAGAGGTGTATTTTCAGTTTGGTTAATGACATAAAAATAAAAAAGGCTTAATATAGATGCAAATAGATAAATATGGAAATATTTATTTTCACGTATATAATTTAGGGTTAGTATACACACAAATACTTCCTTGCTGTGTCTGCTGAGAGGGCCTAGAAGCACAACACCCCGTTAGCACTGAGCATCTCCAGCTGAGACTGGTTTCTGATACCATCCCTGATAAAGGCATGGGGGTTCTTTGGAGAAGTGGTTTATTTGAGGACTGAGGTAAAGAATATACAATACAAGTCTGGAGTACCTTTTAGTGCCAGTAAGTTAAGAAGTGCTTGCATATACAGTCATCCCTATACACATATACACAGTGATAGGTAGGGTATGTCAGTTGGACCTAGGAGTCAAGTGAAAGAACGCTGATGGCCAAAGCTGGAACAGTCTGAGAAACAAAACACGTAACATAGTGTTGGATTACAACCTAACGTTTAAGGTAAATATTCGTGAGTCCATACTGATCTAAATGATTGACTAAATAGGCTGAATAGACAAATCTCCCAGTGCAAAAGGAGTCCAAATAATTTATGTAAATACTTCTCTTGCAAGGATGTAGAATATAACTCCCCACTCCTTAAGTGTGGGCTGCACTGATTCCTTCCAAAGAGTGTAGCATGGGAAGTGGAGAACAGATTAACTTTACACCTTATGGAACTGCCTTAGTCAGATGATCAAGGTTAATTTAACCTCAAAAGCAATGTCAGGTTGATAGTATATACCCATAATATGATGTGGTGAGAATATATTTACCTATGTGATCTTCCTCCTCAAAACCTTTTTTTTTTTTTTAATTTTTCTTTTTTCAATGTTTATTTATTTTTGGGACAGAGAGAGACAGAGCATGAACGGGGGAGGGGCAGAGAGAGAGGGAGACACAGAATCGGAAACAGGCTCCAGGCTCTGAGCCATCAGCCCAGAGCCTGACGCGGGGCTCGAACTCCCGGACCGCGGGACCGCGAGATCGTGACCTGGCTGAAGTCGGACGCTTAACCGACTGCGCCACCCAGGCGCCCCCCTCCTGAAAACCTTTAACTCCAGTGTAATCATGAGATAAACATCAGGCAATTGAGAGATATTCCACAAATACATTCCTAGTTCCCAAATTGTCACAGTCATCAAAAACAAAGTCAGAAAAACTGCCATAGCTGAAAAGAGTCTAAGGAGATATAACAACTAAATGTACAGTGATTTCCTGGATCGGATTCTGGAGTAGAAAAAAAGACATTAAAAAACAACTAAGTATATCTGAATAATATATTGGCCGTAGTTATTAGTAATATATCAATATTGGTTCATTAATTTAGTGAATATACCATACTACATAAAGTGTTAATAATGGCAAAGTGTGTTTGTGGGAGAGGTGGGGGTCGCATCTGACTCTGTGCCATCTTTACAACTTTTCTGTATATCCAAAACTATTCCAAAATAAGAATTTTATTAACCTTTTTTTTTTGTTTTAAAGCCACACTACAAACCATATACTCTTCGGTAATTATGAAGCTATTCTTATATCAAAAGCTAAAGACAAATCCTATTAGTGCTAACTTGATTTATTGAGTAATCCCTTTGTAAACACCGCAGTGTGCTGATAAGAGTGTAGTCTAGTGTTTCTTTCTTATCTTTCAGCAGAGGAAACAGATGAAATAGTCCATACTTGACAACAGTCACTTTGGGGTTTAGGGAATTTCATCTTCCAGAAAGGTTCGGTGAGTTTATTTTTAATTACAGAATGCATTCTGCCAAAGAGTGTAGCACATTTTAAGCTACACAAAATGACCATCCGAGAACTTCTGCGTGGGTTAAGCCTACATTTACCAGAATATTGCTTGGTAAATTTCAACTCCAGCGCAGTAAGCAGTGACCTGACACCCTGAGACTGATGACAGATTTGAAAGTGCCAGGTTCCAAGGAAACAGTTGACTTGGTGCAAAGCATATTATTTATCATTTTGGAAGCATCTGTCATGATACAAATACATTCATTTATTAATATAGCATTATTCATAGTAGGAGGCACCAGATTCTTCTTATTCATTCTTTGCCCTTCAGGCTTCTTTTGAATAAATATATTTTGTTCTTTTTGCAGCATTAATTACGTAGAGTGATTTCCACCTCACCAAAGGATGTTGTTGAAGGCCTGTTTCTCTCTCCCCTATTAATTTCTCCTTTAAAATGATAGATGCTCTTGGACAGTGATTCTTGATCTTTCGTGTTTTGCATCATACCACCTAATGTATTAAAAAAAAACCTGTGTCCCACTGTCATAAAATCAAACCGTGTTTATAGTCATCCATTGTAAATATATTTTCATTTATATTTAAAGCATAAACTGATACAATTTTAGCAGCAAACTATGTTAACCCAGTATGTTAGAAATATTTGAAGGAGGTGAGATGGCAAAAAATAGGTGATTTGGTGAAATATTTAATGTCTACCAACCAACATGAATAAGAATTACAGTCAATTATGTGATCAGAAAGGACTGGCAAAAGAAAGTGTAACTTGTGAGGATTGAGAGAAAATCTGAGTAATATTTGTGAAATTCTTTGTGTCTCACGATACTACTGTGAATGTTATTGGGGAAGATTCTAGGTGCCATTTCTTGTTCCTTGTGCCAATTTACTAGTTGTTTCCAGGAGTTACTTGGCAATGACAACAGAAGAGACTTTACGCTGACAACATTTTACATATTAAGTGATAGGTACTTATAATAATTTTTTTCTTTTAAAAATTTTTTTTAATATTTATTTATTTATTTTTGAGATAGAGAGTGTGAGTGGGGCAGGTGCAGCGAGAAGGAGACACAGAATCCAAAGCAGGCTTCAGACTCTAGGCTGTCAGCACAGAGCCTGATGGGGGGCTTGAAATTATGAACCTTGAGATCATGACCTGAGCCGAAGTTGGACGCTTAACCAATTGAGCCATCCAGGACCCCTGTAATTTTTCTGTCTGATTTTTGATGCAAAATTTCTAGGCAGTAGTCTAAAAGAGATATAACCATATGATCTTTGCCTTGTTTAAATGTATTTTCGTGCTTAAATATTTAGTTGAGCTGAACTCGAACATGTGTACCAGATGTTGAAAATTTGTAATAGGCTTTTTTCTTTTTTAGTAAGGTTTATATCCCACCGTCCAGAGCCCATATATCTAAACAAGACTTCCAGCCTGCTGGTCACTTCATGCACATTTGTTTGATTAGCATGATACAATAGATCAGTGTGACATTCTACAGGATATCCAGACCATTCAGGACATTGCAGATTATGTTATGGCAGAGGGACAGACAGTTAACATGGCCCCAAGGGCAAAACTGTAAATGTATACATTTATACATTACAGGTGAATGCAAATTGTTTCTGATTCTCTTCTCTGATAGGTATACGAAAACTCATGTTAAACCAAAGCCCTATGTCATGTATCTTAGGTCATATGAATCAGAGATACAACATTTGGTGTGGGCACTGCTAGTTCATGGACAATTGGGGCTTTGCTTGTAGTTTGCTGTCATCTTCAGGATCCTTCTGGTTAGTGGAGGAGCCAGACTGTTGAATTGAGACAAAATGAGAACCATACTGTAGATCTTAAGGGGGACACTATTTTATGTCCTGGAGGATGTTTTGAATTGTGACCTCAAGGAACTTGCAGCTCTATAAAGGGCACCATACCCAAGAAAGTAATGGTAGATTTTTTTTAGGACAATAATAAAAGTGAATACATGGTATTTGAACAGTTGTGGCCTCAGAATAGAGGAGGGCCTAGAAAACTGTTTAAGGAAGTGAAATTAGTAATGCTTTGAACTGAACTGTGTTTTTAAAAAGGGAGCTAGAAAGGGAAGAGGGGAGGAGCAAGAAGATAGGGCAGAAAGAGCAAGAAGCAAGAAATAATGACGGTGCAGGGAAACTGCATTCTGTGGTTAGTTGCTGAGGCGTCAGTTGTGGGGCTCCTATGACAGGAAGTGAGACTGCAGAAGAAAACAAGGCCAGATTGTAGAGGGTCTTCATCATCATGTTCAGGATCTTTTATCCCATCACAGAGAACCAGGTTATGCCAAAGTCAAGGTTGTATTTCTAATATAATGGATCATTCTGGCTCACTCCCCAGTGAGGACCACAACTTTGGGGTGGAAAGTTTGGAGACAGGTAAAGCTGTTGGAACTTAATTGACAAACCCATGGGACTGATGGTGTGAGTGGACTACTGCTAGAGTAGGGTGGAAATGGAGTTACTGAGTCCAAATGAGGTGACTGGTGTTGGAGCTTCAGAAAGGACCCAACGTGTAGACCTAGAGATTAGATGGTTGAGGGATGTGCAAGAAGCAGTACATTTGGGAAAGTTCAACAGGAATGATTAGGGGGATTGAGGATAGGGTGCATTTACTTTGAACTTCAGCTTCAGGTTATAAGGCATGTTTGGATAGAGACATCCAACAACGAATCTGAAGCTCAGAATGGCGGATGGGGATCTTCTGGCTTTAGAAAATAATTATTAGAAATGTTGAAGATAACATCAACTTTCTTAGAAGAGTTTTGGAGATTTTCTTTAGCCCTTCTTTGTGTGAGGTCACTTGCTCCGGTCCACTGACTGAGTTGGTAAAAATATTCGAAGAGTTGATTTTTGTAGTTTAATTTCTATCAACTTGAAACCTAGAAAGAAAATCTGATATAATGCTTGACTTTTTTGTCTAGTAATTGTATAGCTAAAATAAAATATCAGATAGTCACGATGTATACACTTTTGTTATTTATTCCCACTAAAACATAATTATGGACTCTAGAGACCATTTTCATATGTTAAAATATAATTCTTACACAGGTAGAATCATGGTTCATAGAAACACAAAATGAACATAATTCGAATATTTAATTAATGAGGGAACCACTAAGATGAGACAAAATTAGTTTGCATTGTCATGAGGAGGAGTCATTTGAATTGCTGCAAACAGAAAATGTTTGCATTGCTACCAGTGTTCTCTGACTTAAGGATTATCCCTAAAGTTGTAAAATAGTCTAGCCAAAAGCAATCAGAGAAAGCATAAAAATGCATTCTTATTTTTAATCCCTAGAAGAATCATTAGAAATCCCTAACATTCCATTGAAAAGCCAGTAATCTTTTTTGTATTAAGGGCCTAATACACTGTCTGATGCATAGTAAATACCCAGGAAATGATTGTTGACCATAATTATAATATACCTATACCACTCACATATTAAATGTGCTTCAGAATGCATGGCCTCAGAATTTCTGTCCAATTTTTATGAACCCAAGTGTTGCTATTTTTACATATATGAAAAATTAAACCTCAAATGTCTTCGGTTGATAACAAATCAGTTATTCCAGCATATGAGATTCTCACGTTATTTTTAATGAGGTTTCTTTAAACTTTTTGAATTGTCTTCACTGTGATTAATAGTGAAGATGTTTATAAAATCAATTTTTTTATTCTCAATGTTGTCACTTTTGCTTCATGCAATTAAGCTTAACTAATTAAAAAAAATCACCAAGGCAAATTACATCAAGATAAATTTCATTCAAAAAAATTTAGCTAAAAGGAGAATATATTTTATTATGCAAAGCTAAAAGCTATAGCTAGGATGAGGAACTCTTTTCTCCTAATTCAAATTACAGAATTTCAAAGCAGGAAGATCATCTTGTCTCGCTCCTCTCTTTATAGATGGGAAACAGCCCCAGAGAGAGCACATGATCTGCTCAGTGTCTCAGAGGCACTTAGTAAATGGCAAAGGTGTGAGCTTAACTACAGCAGTGACAGGAGTTCCTTTTTCTTTTTCATACTTTGTAATGCAGCACTAGGAAATGAGACGTAATTTTGAAAGTTGTTCAGTGTCTTTCAGAGCATCAGGTGTTATTTACTGTTCTTGTTTTCGTTGATGTATCCATCCATCCATTCAAAAGGTTTAATTTACTAGCTAAAGTAATCCAAGAATAAAACAGGATGACCAAAACAAGACATGGCCCCACTTCTTGGCCAATCGACAGAGGAAGGAGTTGAAGGCTGGGTTTTACAGTGGCTCTTTGAACAGTAGGCAGAGAAGGGTGAACTTTCGGAGTATTTTTGGATGGCTTTACCAATATTGTGTGACTACAAGAGCTTATACGTGGAATGCTTTTCTCAGTTGTATAATAGGTACCACAGTGACATAAATAAGCTTTTTTTACTGATTTTCTACTGTGTTTTTATAGCTCCCTCATGCAGCAAATTGTGTATTGGTTATGCCCTAATTGTACTGATATCCTTGGGGAAAATATGTTTTCTGTGTATGTGTGTATACATATATATGTGTATATATATGTTATATTTATAAATATAGCATAGTATCTTATGTGTAGTATAATTATATATAATCAATATATGTGATATATGTGATTAATATCAAATATAATTGTGTTATAATTATACATAGCATTTATATATCACATTACTATATTATTAATGTAATCAATATTATATTTATTTATAAATTATTAATTAAATTAATATAAAATTAATTAAATTATTTAATTAATTTATAAATATTTATATAAATATTATATATTTATTATTTAAATATTTAATGTGTTTGATATATATAATATATAACACAATAATATAATATATAATATTATATTTATATATAATTATATATAATATATAGTATATAATTATATATTATATGATTATATAATATTTACATAAATATTTATTATATATAATTTATTATTTATGTATATTTATTATATATGATATATATTTATATAAATATTTATTATATATATTATTTATATATTTATATATTTATTATACATATAACATATAGAATAAATTTATATTAAATTTAATTTAATTTATAAATGTATTTAATAAATTAAATTAAATTAATTAAAATAAATAATATAAATTATTATATTTAATGATATAATTAATTATATTGCCATTATCTGAATTATCAGGCCCTGCTCTCTTCCAGCCCAGTAATACTGTCAGGATATATAGTGCAGGGTCCTTTACCTTTGTCCCTGCCACTGTGACAATGGTTGTCAAACTGGAATGTGCATACCAATCTCTTGCTCACTTGTCAGATGTGGAGTTCCAGGCCCCAACCTTAGGATTATGACTTAATAAACCTGGATCCTAGGAAGTGGCCCACAGGCATCTGTATTTAGCAACACTTTCCTGATAGAAGAGCTTCTAATGTGGGTGGTCCAAGACCATATTTTGAGCTCTGACTCTGTGGTGTTCTTTTCTGAAGACAGGCAGGAGTTTCTCTCTCCCTCCTTGGCATGGACAATGCCTATACACTACTTGAACATGTAAATATTTGTCTTCCTAAGAATTGGTAGATGGAAGTAAATTTGCTCCACAAGAGGGTAAATTGCAGGCAGAATTCATCAGTTTTCAGATCTCATAAAGGACTGGCTGTTCATTCATTAAACGGCTTATAAAAGAGCAATCTTCTCAATATTCAAATGTACTAAGGGCACAGACATTTTTATGAATAAACACTAAGAATCAGTTCATTTATATAGGACACTTTTTGAAAGCTTTCTAATCCTTGTTATGAGCATGAACTTTTAGAGAGTTCAGACTTAAAATTTGCAAGGGTGTTTACCACTGGAAAAAAAAGCAATCCTTTTGGGAGATGATCTTGAAGTATTACCACCGTTAGCTCTTTGCTTATTCCTGTGAGAATAACTGACTTAAAAAAAAAAAGCAGTAGAGAGCATGGATAGAGACTGCTTTTTAAAATTTAAGCACCTATTTTTTCATCAAGAAAAATCTATTATTGGATTGGACTATTTCCATATTTGTAAACTAAATTTAATAGATGTTTCAGACCTGAAGAGTCTTTTCTCCATCTTCCTCCTTCTCTTTTGCATGTAGAGGATCATGGTGACCAATTCTTTTTGGTAACAGACAGCCAATAACCCAATTAACAATAGATTACATGAACAGAAGGGCATAGCCAGATTAAAAAAACAAACAAACACATTTTCATGGTCATTCTCTAGATGCAGCACAGTTCAGTGGAACTTTTATGGTGATTAAGATGTTTTATGTGTCTGTTGTTTAGTCTGGAAGCCACTAACTACATGTGGCTACCAAACACATTAAAAATGGAGCTAGTGCAACTGAGGAACTGAGTTTTTAATTTAACTTCAATTAATGTAAATTGCCACATGTAGGAAGTAGCTACTGTATTGCACTGTGTCACTCTAGAAGAAAGTATAATGTACAGTTTTTCATAACTGTAGTAGTAGTAAATGAGTTCTTTATGAAGCTAGAAAGCATTGTAGCCTGTTAAGGTGGCTTTTAATGGAGCAGTCCTTTGACTTTCTCAGACTTATGGGTGTGGTTATTATCTCTCTCCTTGCTTTTATTTTGTTTGTTTCGTTTATTTTTTTTTTGTAATGTTTATTTTTGAGAGAGAGAGAAAGAGAGAGTGAGCATAAGCAAGGGAGGGGCAGAGAGAGAGAGAGAGGGAGACACAGAATCTGAAGCAGGCTCCAGGCTCTGAGCTGTTAGCGAAGAGCCAAATGCCGGGCTCAAACTCATGAACTGTGAGATCACAACCTGAGCTGAAGTTGGATGTCCAACCTACTGAGCCACCTGGGCACTCTTCCCTGCTCTATTTTGAAAGTCCTTCCTTCAAGCAAATAGCTGTTCTAGAGTGAGTCAGGAGATCGTTACACAGCACCTGGAGGGACCATGTCATGAATGGCTTTCCTTGGGATGATGCTCACAGCATCCTGGCCACCCTATAAAGCTGCACCACTGCTCAAGGGGATTCTTACTCCTTTTTATATCTAATGTGTTTAGCATGCAGTCAGTTCATGATAAATCTTTGTCAGATAAAATAGCAATGGGGGCGCCTGGGTGGCGCAGTCGGTTAAGCGTCCGACTTCAGCCAGGTCACGATCTCGCGGTCCGTGAGTTCAAGCCCTGCATCAGGCTCTGGGCTGATGGCTCAGAGCCTGGAGCCTGTTTCCGATTCTGTTTCTCCCTCTCTCTCTCTGACCCTCCCCCGTTCATGCTCTGTCTCTCTGTGTCCCAAAAATAAATAAACGTTGAAAAATAAATAAATAAAAATAAAATAGCAATGTATATCCCAATTTTAAATATCCACCATGATGAAGCATACTGATTTTACTATGTAAAAATCATCTTTAACTGTGCTAATAGAACCCATTGTATGAATTTTCCCTTCAGATCTACATTTATTGATTTGTCCTACATGTTTAGAGTACTTACTTTGTAGCAAGTGTTACTTTAAGTATTTTGGAGTTCGAAGATAATTTTTAAAAAGATTTTTGTTTATTTTCAGAGAGTGAGTTGGGGGGGCGCAGAGAGAGAGGGAGACAGAGAGAATCTGAAACAGGCTCCATACTCTCAGTGCAGAGCCCAACATGGGGCTCGATCCCATGAACCATGAGATCATGACCTAGGCTGACATCAAGAGTCAGACGCTTAATTGATTCAGTGACCCAGGCACCCCTGGAATTCAAAGATAATTTAGATACAGTATGTGCCTTTATGAATCCACTACTGATTAGTGAAGATGGGAATTAAATGTGCTGCATCATAAAATCGAAACTGATAGTTATTGTATATGTGTGGCGTAGTTTTGAATAGCCAAGGAAAAAGTGATTTTCGTCTGGCTGAGAGCAAAATGGAGGGGATGAGGGCAGAGAAGGCTGCACAGAAGAAATGACTTTTGGGGCAGGCTTTGAAAGAATAGCGGGGGCAACCGTAGGGATGAGTAAGGAAGATAAGGACTGCTGTGGTCCAGGCACTTTGCTAAGAACTTGAGAAATGGTATCTCACTTCAGTTCTCTCAGTGCTCTTCCGAGGTAGGTGTCCTTATTATTATTTTAGTGACAATGCAGCTAAGACTCAGAGTTTAAGAAACTTGTCCAAGGTAACCTCGTTATTCAGGGAGGGCGCCAAGCTTTGAACCTAGGTCTGTCCAACACCAGAGCCCATTCATTGTACCAGAAATCATGAGTGTCAGCAGTGACCAACCCAGCATGTTTGGAGCAACTGAGTAGTATGGGATCACTGAAACACAGGGTACAAAGAGGAGTAACTGAAGAGGCAGGAAAAACCACTGGTGCTCTGGTAAGTACGTTGGAATTTTTTTCTGTAAGTTATTTGGAGTCTTGGATGGGTTAGTTTTAGATTAGGCAATGACATCATGGTTCCTAAGGAAATTCAGGAGCTAAAATAAACAGCAGACTTGGCTAATTGTTTGACTTGAAGTTCTTTTTTTTTGAACTGGCTTTATTATTTCCTGAATGCACAGTTGCTGGGAAGTGGTTGAGTTCTACTCTGGCGTGTTGGCTCTCAGCCAACAGAGAAGTAAAAATTCACCGTGAACAGTCGGCCAAGAGACACATGTGGATATTTAAGAAATAATTATAATTGCTTTTCACATGTCTGCCAATGGAATGGAAAGCTTTTGCTCTATTGTGTTTTTTGATTGTTGGTTTGTTTTAATGTGTGTTTTCAAAAACATAAAGTAACAGGACAACAGATATCTGACGGAGTTGCCAAATCATTTCTAGGCTTTGGCCCAGGGTTTGATCATCTCTCTGCTGTTTTCTGGCTTCCTATGCTCAGAAGCACCCGCCATCAGCTCTCAGCCCTGTGGCAAAAATGAGGAATGGGGTCAGAGTCAGGCAAGCAGAAACCAGAGCCAGGAGTTGCTCTGGGAAGTTTGAGCATATGTTTTGTGCAGTGAGGAGTTCTCTGCTTTGTACTTGGCAACCCACATGAGACTCAAGCTAAAAAAGGGGGCTGATGATCTGAGATTGAGAGAGAGAAACCAGACAGGAGACCTTGAATCATGGCATGGCCCTTTCCCCACCTGTCTGATGGAGCATTCTTCATGTTGACCCACAACTTAGACTAAAGCATTGCCCCTGTTCCTCATGCAGATGAAAACACACTTTGTTCTTCGTGTAGGGATATGTTTTTCCTTTCCTTTCTGTTATACTCCTTCTCCTTCTGCTTCAAATACATTCCTTGCCCAACTCCTGGCTGTCTCTCTAGGACCTTCCCTTTTTTCTTTGGCTTATAAACATCAGATTAACCTGCAGGTGTCTAGAAACAGGCTGGCTGGACAGGAAGGAAACAGGCAGACCTAGTTTTTAAATCTGTACACAACTTTTGGAGCCAGGAACTGCTGTACAGTCTAGCTGCTTTGGGATAAGAATTTAAATTAGTAAAGAGGTGTGATGATGTAATAGGGAAATTAAAAAAAAAACCATAGATGATAGGAATGCAATCAGATATTTTAGTTAAGCATTTTGAGAAATAAGTTTAAATAGATTAAGTATTCAGTTGTGAACATTGAAAACGTATCACTGTCTTGACTGTCAGTGCATTTAATAATGATTGGTAATACCCAGATTTCCAATTTGATGAGTAGCTCATTTAAAAATGATATACACAGGTATTTATACTACACTTTGTTTTAAGAATGTTTTGGTATAAATTATTTAGGATCTGAAGCCCATGGAAATGTCTCTTACATTAAATCAAGTTTATTCCAAAATGAATCATTCATTTATTCACCGCAGTTCATTGAGCATCATCCATGTGTGATAGGCCAGGTGCTCTCCCATGTGCTGGGGATACGGTGGTGATCTCTTTCATGATGTTTTGTGGCTCCATTCATAATTTTATATTCTTTTAATTTGTCTTGTTCTTCCAACATGAATATACAGTTTTCAGAGCTCTTATATTTGGAAGGCTGAAAGGGCTCAGGCTTTGAAAGTGTCTTGTTTTCACTGCTTTTGCCTTGTTTTAATAAGCTATATAAAACTTGTGAATTAATATGTTTTTTAATAATTTTTTAATGTTTATTTATTTTTGAGAGAGAGAGAGAGTGAGACAGAACACAAGTGGAGGAGGGGCACATAAAGAGGGAGACACAGAATGTGAAGTAGGCTCCAGGCTCTGAGGTGTCAGGACAGAGCCCAGAACGGGGCTTGAACTCTCATACCGTGAGATAATGACCTGAGCTGAAGTCAGACGCTTAATCGACTGAGCCACTCAGGCGCCCCATGAATTAATAAGTTTCTTAAGGGACTCATGGGTGGCTCAGTTGGTTAATCGTCCGACTCGATTTCAGCTCAGGTCATGATCTTGCAGTTTGTGAGTTTGAGCCCTGTATCTGGCTCTTCACTGACAGTGTGGAGCCTGCTTGGAATTTGCTCTCCCCCCCCTCTCTCTGCTCCTTTCCTGCTCTCACCCTCTCTCAAAATAAATAAATAAATAAACATTAAAAAATAAGTTTTTTTTAAATGTTTGTTTATTTTTGAGAGAGAGAGAGAGACAAAGCATGAACAAGGGAGGGACAAAGAGAGAGGGAGACACAGAATCCGAAGCAGGCTCCAGGCTCTGAGCTGTCAGCACAGAGTTGGACTCAGATCTCAAACTCATGAACTGTGAGATCGTGAGCTGAACCCAAGTCGGACGCTTAGCTTCCTGAGCCACCCAGGTGCCCCAAAGCTTAGTGTCTTAAGGACAGGTGGTGTGTTATCTTATGGGATCAGACTCCTGGTTCCCTCAAGTGTTTGTTGCAGGCTCCCCTTGAAACTTGGGAACCATGCATACAGCATATAAAACTGTTTAGGAGAAGAGAATGCCCCCTTTCCTCTGTCTCAGTTGCCATCTTCAATCTTTTTTCTCCTTTTTACCATTTCCTGGATATTCACCAGGTAACTTCTTTGGTCCAGACAGCTAAGAATAATTAGTTTTGGTTTGTTTTTTTTTTCCTAAGTTAATAGTACCTAGATCATTTTAGAAATTGGCATACTCTACCACTCTGACAGAGGTTTTTCTTAACATTGAATTACATTGTTGATTTTTTGCATTCTAGAACTTGATGTTTTCTGATATGATCATTTAAATGCACTGAGTTATTGATCAAAGCAACAGTGGAACTTATAATTTCCAACTGGGCCTATGATTCTTGGGGTTTCCTTCAGAAAAGAATACCTCTACAGTGGAGGAGCATATCACTTAAAATGAAAAGTATCTTTAAAATCTGAATTATGAAAGAAAATAATCAATAAATGATTCACTTCATAGGAAAGTTCTTTGACCTTATCTAAGGTTTCAGACCTCTTTAGTGGAGAGTCAAGTCTTGAATCTGGGTCTCCTAGGGGCTGGCTCACTTGTGGAATTGCCCACCACAGCTCCGGGGAGTACCTTAGAAAGGGTGGAGGGGGATCTATAGGAAACATACTCAGTAGAATGAGTCTTGATCAGCACAGGTTTATTCATTCATTCATTCATTCATTCTAATTTTTTTTTAACGTTTGTTTGTTTTTGAGAGAGAGAGAGAGCACAAGCAGGGGAGGGGCAGAAAGAGAGGGAAACACAGAATCTGAAGCAGGTTCCAGACTCTGAGCTGTCAGCACAGAGTCCAATGCAGAGCTCGAACTCATGAACCACAAGATCATGACCTGAGCTGCAGTTGGACGTGTTATTGACTGAGCCACCCAGGCACCCCAGCACTCCTGATTTAACACATTCTTGTACTACTTGCAGTGGTTAGATTTGAGTAACAAGTTTTCTTGGCAATTGTGGCTTCACTCAAACCTGTACAGCTGTAAATTTCTAAAGCTGTAAGGTATTTTAATGATGTTCTAATTTTCTTGTTTTTAAGTGAGGAAACCATGGCCTTGAGTGGTTATTACTTGCCAAAGCTTATTTCTTAGAAGAATGGGAGATATTCAAGTACCTTTTAGAATGTGACCGAAAATTACCCAAATCATGACATGTGTTCACTAAAAGATGATAAACTTCTCTGTCTACATTTCAAACCCAGTCAGGATGCCACTTGGGCCAACTTCTAAAGTTTTTAGAATAGCTGCTTTCTTTAAATTTTTAAATTGTGAAATACATCATTAAAAAGAGCATATGTACCATATATTTTAATGTATTTTGTTATTTTAAATCTATATTGTTTTAGCTATATATCCCAAACTATAAATACATATATAGTTAAAATAATAAGAAAAACGGGGCACCTGTGTGGCTCAGTCAGTTAAATGTCCAACTCTTGTTTTCGGCTCAGGTCATGATCTCATGAACCGTGCGATCCAGCCCCGTATGGGGCTCTGTGCTGAAAGCGTGGAGCCTGCTTGGGATTCTCTCACTCTCTCTCTCTTTCTGCCCCTCCCCTGCTCGCGCTTGCTGGCTCGCTCTCTCTCTCTCTCTCTCTCTCTCTCTCTCTCTGTCTCAAAATAAATAGTAAACGTTAAAAAAATATAAAATAAGAAGAATTAATGAAATATAAAACAGACACACAGGTACCAGTCACTGAGTATAAGAAATAAACCTTCCAGAATCTTGAAGGGTCCCTATGGATTCCTGATCTAGCTCCTCCCCTTCCTTGTCCTCAGAATAATCTCTGTGCAGTGCAGTCCAGTGGTTAGGAGTGTGAAGCTATGTAGCTGCTCTACACCTCTTGGCAAGATACTAACCTCTCTGTGGCTTAGTTTCCTCATCTTATTGTCTAAAGGGAATGATAATATACTTCACAGGGTTGTTGGGAGGGCTAAATAAGTTCAGCTATGTAGCATGATTAGAAAAGTATATTGTGTTGCAAACATTATTTGTTTACTTTTTGGTTATCATCATGTTGAATTTTATATCTGAGAGACTTTTCATGCTGTCAACCAGATGGAATATAAAGGTCTACAAGCTGGTTTTAAGAGGGATAATTTTATTATTCCCTTTTCAAATCTTTCAAAGTGGAAACATCCTGATTTCTCTTGGGCCTTTTAGATTTCATCTGTTTCACTTTATAAGTGTGTATTTTCAAAATACTGTCCTAAGAAGCTTCCATTGAAACATCATGAAAGTTTATTTAAGCAAAAACTCTTTTATGTTAGAATCGTTATTTGAAAAGATAATACCAGTTGCTGGCCAAACAATTTTGTTTTAACAGGGGGTACCTGGGTGGCTCAGTCGGTTAAAGCATCCAACTCAGGCCATGATCTCACGGTTTGTGGGATCAACCCCACATCAGTCTTTATGCTAACAGCACAGAGCCTGCTTGGAATTCTCTTTCTCTCTGTCCCTGCCTCTTCCCCCACTTGTGCATGCTCTCTCTCTCTTTCGAAACCAAATTAATTAATTTTAAAAAAGATTTAATTTTAACAGGATCTTACTATTCTGTTGTGTAATAGTGCTGGTTGCATTAAGATACAGTGAAGGGTGATATTAAAAATTGACAGACTTTCCAGAACACTATTTTGGGTCTTTTTGGGTTTGGTCCCTCTGCTGAGTTTACTAAAGAGTACCTCTAAAAGTATGAGAGAATAAATGTTTAAGAGTGACAAGGGGATAATTGGCAAAATAAGACTGTAAAACAAGAAAATGAGTTTCTAAAAATTGCTATCTTATCAGTATGGAGAGCCAAAGAAAAATTTCCCACTTGGAGGTTTTTGCTTTTTCTCTTAGTATTTATAAATACGGTTGAAAATCAACAGTACATTTTCTAAGTAAAAGAAAATACCCTTCTGCTCTAGGACTGTTTTGAAGTTGCCAATATAAAATTCACCAGTAAGGTATTTGGAAACTCTTGACGTCAGTGTTCCTTTTCCTCTCAATTCATGCAAAGATTATTGTCTGAGCTCTTTGTTTTACCATGAACATCATATTTGATGACATCCCTTTATTGCCTTTACACATTGGTTTAGGCACTCCATAAAATTTCTTATCATCTATTCAGTTGGTGCTCTTTTCCCCCAGGAAAATTACTTTTTTCCTTGGTGACATAATTCTCAAGTTGACTTCTAGTCAGCAACTCTGTAGGCACTTGTCTCTTGGTTTTTAGATTCTGTAATGCAATAGGGTAGCAATATTTCCTTTTTATTGAGATTGCATTGTATCTTTGTTAAGAAACTCATTTACATGTGTTTACATTTTAAAAATGTGTCTGGGATCTAAAGATTCACTTAGAAATTCGCTTTCCTATCAGATTTGCAAAAGAAAAAAAATGTTGCAATGAAACCATGTCAACATAGGAAAAGAAAATACTGCAAGCATGCATAACATGTCTTCTATATCTCTATGCATCTGGCAGCAGAGATCTGTGTTTCATGAATGATCTACAAATCTGCTTAATGAGTTCATAACCAAGCATGTGGTACTTGGAGTAGTGGAGATGATAGGAAAAGCTGTCTGTCATTCATTTGCTTCTGAAAACATTTAATGGCAGTCTTAAACTTATTTTTTTTTTACTTGTGGAATCTCACTTTATAGCAACCTGAGTTTATATTGATCATATTTGTAATTGATGATGTACCCATGTCCCTCGGTGAAGTAAATTATGAACCTAGGAAGATTTTCATGTGTCAGTCCATCAGGAAATATTTTTTTCTTTGTATTTTTTTTTAGCATGAGGAATACAGCAGCAGAAGCATAATAAAATAGCTACCAAACATCTGAAAAGATAAATACATTTCCCCTTTCTAAATGAGATAGTCAAGAGAGAGTTAGTTAAACATTTCTAATCTTACATTTGATGATAATGTTTATACAACCTAATAGTTGCTCCCTTTCCTCTCTTTTGCTTCCCTAATAATAACAGCACTGCTTCTGGCATTAAACGAGTACAAAATAAATAGAAAGGCCATGAGCTTGATGCGCTGTTTCCTTTCTTTTTCCTTGATCCTCCTCGCCTCCCAACCTACATTTCTTGGCATCTTTCCATTCTCTGTTTGTTAGAACTCCGACTCTGACGTAAAGAACTCACAGCGAGTGACCCCCGTGGCAAACCTGTAAAACATTATACAACATGAATAAGAACTTTCTTATTAGATCTGCAGCTGGCTGGGTGCAGACATATGGCAGCAAGAATGTTTTGGAAGAAAGGCATTGCTTGACAAAGAACCCAGTCTCTTGAATAAAGGTTTACACTGGCACTTCTGGATGTTTACAATACCTGATGCCAGGGGCAAGACTCCACACCCCCCCCCCCATTACATTGTTATTTTACTGTTTAAACCTCGTGGTTTCATATGTCGAGGTGGCTAAAATGTAGAAGCAGACATTTTATGTATGTCTGTATAACTTTAAAAGAAAAAAAAAACCCACAGAACTTTCTCAGGCTCTTCCTGCCCAGCTGGGAGTGCTCCTTTCTCTGAGGCCCAGCCTGTGATGGAAAGTGAGGGAGTTTCTCCTCTGCTGAGAAGACCCAAGTTTTCTGACTGGGATTAAAAACGACCATCAAAGGGTCACCTGGCTGGCTTAGTTGGTAGAGGATGTGACTCTTGATCTCAGGGCTGTGAGTTAGAACTCCACGTTGGGTGTAGAAATTACTTAAAAAAAATAATAACGACAAAACAACCATCAAAGGGTGCATAGGCTTTGAATGCCTGACAACATCCACTGTTTCTTCTGGTCACTGTTGTTGACAGTAGTTATTTTCAGTTGCTAAAAAATTAGGTGGGGAACGATTTGTAACCTAGGAAGTTGTCACACTGGTTTTCATTTGACTTGTGATTTCTCAGTCTTTTCCTTGCTGCCCTACTGCCATTTCTCCGATGCCAGCTGCTAGAATTGCAAAGAACGTGGTCATGTTTGGTGATCTGCACTAGCACACTGGCATTGAATAATATAGTGAGAAATTTCCTGATGGTGGCAGATGTGCAGTTGCCTCAGGAGGGATGATGACACTTTGAATTACAGTTACAGGAACAGACAGGTTACATCTAGTGGCTAGCCAAGGTAAATGAATGAAAGCTTCTGCTTCTACTAAGATTATTGATCTCCTTTTATTACTGATTCTTTGTAAACTTGATATTTAAAATGCTCAAAATCTTAGATGTGGTCATTAGCTTCCTTCCCCTTATTGCACCTGTGATAATTTAGTGATAAGCTAAGCAAGGCATGCTCACTATATATCCTTGAGAGTATTTTCTAATTATCCCCACGTGATAGCTGAGAAAACTGAGGCAGGGAGCCACCCCCATGAGCTTCCCAGAGCACACATCATAACAGAGGCAGAATGAGCTGGGAGTCTAACACTGAGCAAGTAGGTGCTTGTTGGCGCTTCTGACTTACTGAGCATATGTTAAGAAGTATATATTTACAGAAGCAACATAGTGTATGCAGAGAATGGACTCTAGTCTGGGAAGATTGAAGAACACTAGGAAAGGTGTTAATAAAAATAATGTTAGAAATGCTCTGAGCTGTAAGGATGATTTTTTCCCTTATTTTTAGGTGTTCATGTTAAAAATTCTTTGGCAAGACATCTTGTTTTTGTTGATTTCATCTCCATAGTAAGAATGCAGGCCTAAAAACTGCCCTAGATTTGGAAAAGTCCTATCTGTAAAGGTCTTGGAGATCATCTAATCCAGGAGTCCTCAATCTCTAAATCAAATCTGCCAGATGAACCCTATGGTCAGTCATTATAAACATAACTGATCCTACTCTAGAAAAACTCAGGTTTTTCTAGAAAGTGCAGAAAGCACAGCTCTTGCCAGGATCTTGCATTCAGCAGGTGCTATCAGCACTCATGAAGTATACATTTTTATTTTGAGAAAATGAAAATTGCTTTATTCCTTCAATGGTTGAGAGCCCCATTAGGTAGTCGCCCTTAGTAATTTTCTATGTGTGAAAACTAAGACCCATATGTTATGGGTTGAATTGTGTCTCCCAAAAAAGATGTTAACATCCTAACCCCCAGCACCACAGAATGTACCCTCACTTGGAAATAGGGTCTTTTACAGGGGTAATCAAGTTAAAATAAGGTCTTTAGGTGAGCTCTAATCCAGTATGGCTGATGTCTTTAGTGGAAAATTGGGAATTTGGACACAGAGACAGGCACACACAGAGGAAAGATAGCTGTAAAGACAGAGGATTGGAACAATGCATTTATAAGCCAAGGAACATGAAAAGTTGCTAGGAAACCAACAGAACTAGGAAGAGGCAAGGAAGGATTTTTCCCCCTATTGGTTTCAGAGGAAGAGTAGCTCTGCTGACACCTTGATTTCAGACTTCTGGCCATCAGAACTCTGAGATAACACATTTCTGTTGTTCTGAGCCAGTCAGTTTTTGGTACCTTGTTGCGGTGGCCCTAACAAACCAATGCATCATGGGTATTACTGGTCATAGTCTCATAGGGAATTAATTAGTAAGGTGATCAAGTCTGTAGCCCAGTCTGTCTGAGTTCTGAGTGCTCAGTGCCTGCCTCTAGAAATAAATGATTTCATTTCATTCCTGTAAAGGAATTACAAATTAACCAATTGTTATAAGGGACTGTCACTTTACTGTTACCCATTTGAAGTTATCTGTGTCCATGAATTACTTGATTTAGAAGTTCCTGAAATCTAATATATATTTTCAGGTTCAGATTTCATTTATTAAAATTGAAGAATCGAATTTGAGGAGGTAAAATTTCTTCAGCCATTTCTTTCACGTCTCACAGTTGATCAGTGAAATCTGGAGAAAACCGTAATTACTCTTCCTTTTCCTTTACTTCGTGTGAACACTGAAACCATAGTTAATAAAATGTGTCAGATTCCATAGTAGTCAAGGAATTAGGGTCAGCTAAAGTCGACCCTACTATATCTAATGGTCACACTCTTCTCTAGAAAGTAGAAATAAGACTCAGAGTATGTATTTCATAAGATAAATCCAATGTGAGCACCAAGTAATAGATTCAAATATAATTTTTCAAGGCTTGAATATGAGTTCACAAATCAGTATTAATGACTGTAAAATACATTTTGTTAAGAATTAGCCTCATGGCAAAATCACATTGAAAACCCCACCCTTTCTTTTCAAATTAAAATTAATTAGTAAATTAGAAGTGTGAATGCCTTACCAAGCTCAACAAATTAAAAAATGGTACATGGATCCAACAAATCCTTCCTCCCCTGGGCCTTGTCATCTGTGTACATTAATTGGAATAATGCTTTGTTCATTCTGTAGAAAGTGAGTGTGTTTTTAAATACTTCATTTAATGTAAATTCTGACTGGGTTTAATTAAAACATTATAGTAAATCAGAATTGGGATCCTGAGCATGAAAAAGGATTTATTGTTGTCTGGTTCAGAGTTCAGCCAGGAAAAGCACTCTCATGATAATCTAGAGGTTTAATCCTTTGAAATGTCACCCCAGACTGAAGTTCCCAGAGGCTAATGGGGTTTTCCTTATCAGGACATATTTCTGATCCCCATGCAACTCTCTTCTTAGCTTTATCCTGTTAGACCGGTTTCTATTTATTTTGACATTCCAAAACAAAATCGTTCCATTATTCTACCAACCTCTGCAAAAGCAGTGCTCCTTATGTTAAAAAACAAAAAACCCAAAAACCTTATCTATGTGAACGCATTTCCCATATTCTTGCAGGATACTTTACAACACATTATAAGCAATTATTTTTTTTATTCTTTCATTGTAGGGCAAAATAGTGTTCATTTGATGTGAAGAGTATTCTTTAAGATAATTCTGTATTTCTGATGCTTGACCACATGTTACATTTATAAAATTCATAGTCAACAGTTTTAGGAATAGCTTCACAATTTAAATAGATTTGTCCTACTCACAATCATTACATCACATAAGAGACGAGGGCAAAGGGTAAAGGCCTTCAGAAAGCACTTTTTTGTCTGTTCTGTCATTTGCTCCCTTGTAAAATCCCTGTGAGATGGTTAAGACAAGTAGTGTCTCCATTGACTTAGAAACTGAAGCTTCAAGAGGTCAAATATATTTCTCAAGTTTGCTTACATAGTAGAGGTTAAACCTTAATGTGACATTTGCTCTGTTGTGGAAAAAACTCTATAACAATGTATATGAACAGTGAAGGGTGTACCCTTATAAGGGAATTTTTTTCAGTTAAGATATTGGATTATTATTAAATAAATGATAACACTGTTTTTGATAAGAGTAGTACTTTCTAAAATACCTAAGGAATTAATTGAATACTCCGACTATTATAAGATTTGTTTTACTCAGAAAATTCTGAGTGATCTTTAAATTGTTTCTTCTATGTCTTAGGCTTTTTTTTTTTTTTTACTTTTTTTTTTTTTTAACATTTATTCATTTTTGAGACACAGAGACAGGGTGCATATGGAGGAGGGGCAGAGAGAGAGGGAGAGGCAGAATCTGAAGCATGGTCCAGGCTCTGAGCTGTCAGCACAGAACCTGATGCAGGACTTGAATTCACAAACTGCGAGATCATGACCTGAGCCGAAGTCTAACACTTAACTGACTAAGCCACCCAGGTGCCCCTCTGTGTCTTTGGCTTCTGTTTTTTATTCAGTGTTAGCATCTGTGAAATAAGAGATTAAGAAAAAAAATGTCTTGTGTCCTGTGCTCAAGTCTGATATATCTGTGTCCTCTGCTTGCTAAATGGACAGTTATTCCCTTAAAGTTTCAGTGTCTTCCCGCAGAGTACAAGTAACAGCAAAATAGGAAGCAAATACATTGGAAGCCTCAAGGAATTTTGTTTTTAATTAGTTTATGCTTATTTGCTAGCATATGCTCTGAACACAATTTAATTATACATCTGGAGTCATATTGAACAAAGCTATATAAAAGTAATGATAAAAGCTATAAATAAAAGTCATGATAGATGCATGGGACAAAAAAGGGTAAACTTTGGTAAGATCTGTAATAAGGAATATGAAGATCTGGATGCTTGGCATTTGTCACACATTTATTTAACACAGAGCAGTTAGTTGGTACACTGTATAGATACTTGAAAATTTGAATATTTGAAAATTTATTTTGGAAATTATTTTCAATAGCCATAATCAGCAGCATTTATTAAGAACTAACAGTGTTGTTTGGGTATAAAATGAACTAAGCCAGAGTCTCTAATCTTGAGTTTACAAATTAAGATTGACAACATTGATATGGTTAGATACAACAGGCAGATGACTACCATTTAACGTGAACATTCGTGATATTGACATCACACAAACATTTGGGTTGAGGTATCAGGTTCCCATGTGACAGTTTCTTGTGAAGGCTTATTCAAATCAATCTGTAAGAATGTATTAAGGGTCTCATGCTGTATTGACTGAGAGAAACAACACAACTAAGGTATTAACTAGATATCAGAACTCAAGCTATGCTGTTGTTTTCTTTGGATCATTGCCCTTTGTCCATGTTCTATTGTTATGTTAATATTGCAGCACTTAATTAACTATTAGTTCTGGAACATCTTCTAGTGAAGACACAGTGTTAGGCTCAGCAGTTGGCAAATGTGCCTGATGTTAAGGAATTTGCATTTTTTAAGCTAGAGGTCTGTGGTATGGTATGAGAGGTACACAGATGGTAATACTTGCCTTTTTCTGAAGCTGTCTTTTTGTCTTCTTTGAGTAATAAACCTCCACTTCAGGAATCTCTCTCACTCTCCCTCATCTCCTCCATTTATGTTGTCTCTGCCTTGCCCCAGATCCTCCTTAACTCTTGACCAGATAATAGAATTGTTTCTTAACTGGTCTTCATGCAGTCTCCCTTCTTTACCTGACCCCAGTCTACTAAACGCTGTCTTAGCCGGTATCTTTCTAAAGCTGAACAAAGCAGTGACTTTCTTAACCCATGGTGTAAATATTCCAAGTTCCTAACATGCCTTACCAGGCTTTCCAAAATTTGCTACCCTTTTTATAGTGCCTCCTAAGTATAGGTGATCAGTGAATTGGTCTTCTTTTCCTGAACACAGAATCCACGTGCTTTCAAATTCTGAGCATTTGCCAGTGGCCCATCCTCCTGGGAAGATCTCCAAACCCCTTGACCTCCCTCTCTTTCTTTTTATCAAAACCATCTTCACCCTTCACAACACATAATAAATGGTTTATGCAGCCCTCCTTGTCTTTGAGAAACAGATATTTTAAGGGTTATAAGATTTTATTATAATTCTTCATTTACATGTTTTCTTTTCCTCTGGTAAATGAGAGTTCCTTCAAGGCAGACTCTCAGCTTTTTATTTGTCTTCTATAACCCAGCATCCGACAGTTAGTAAGTGCTTAATAAGTGTTCAATTTGTGAATAGTAAATATATAATATAGGTCTCATCAAAGCATGTGTATCCTTGGCTTTCTGAAGGCCTTTATCCTTTGCTCTTGCCAGGGCTACCCTTTTGGTCTCTCCAGTGATGAGGTATAATCTACCTCTAATGGGTAATAACATTAGAGTAATTTTTTAGAATTTCTTTTTTTTAATGTGTATTTATTTTTGAGAGAGACCGAGCATGAGTGGGGGTGGGGTAGAGAGAGGGGGAGACACAGAATCTGAAGCAGACTCCAGGCTCTAAGCTGTCAGCACAGAACCTGACGCACGAGCCTTGAGATCATGACCTGAGCCAAAGTCAGATGCTTAACTGAGCCTCCCAGGTGCCCCTAGAATTTTCTTATCCATATTTACATTTATACTTTAAATGCTGTGTCCTGTGTGGGACAGCCCTTATACTGATCTGTGTAATTTAAAAAAATGGAAATCTGAGTGCTTGTCAACCACTCTAGACATTTAGATACATTTTGGGGCTCATGGATCCTTTAAAAGTGCTCAGGCTACAGTTGATTTAAATTACCTATTTAAAGGGAAAAAAGAGTATAAGATTCTCCCCCACCTTTCTTCTGAGTTGTCAATTCTCTATCTCTTTTTGTTGGGTTCTAATTTATTTGCTTTTAATTTTCTTTGGTTAATTAAACCTGTTGATACAGTTAACAACCTCAGATGAAAACATTGATGAGAGCATGAATATTTAATGGCCTTAATCTTTGAATGTGAGAGGAGAAGATGCTCATGTTTCAATTCAAATGTATCTTGAATTGATTAGACATTTCCTTATGAGAATAAGGGAATGAGTATGAACTTTAGTTTCAAACTGTTGTATCCATTCCATGTTTAGTAGGGGTCTTATTCTTAGGGATCTTGCCATCATTCTCCTTCCCAAAAGTTGCCCTATCGTTCAAACAATCTGTAACTATGTTTATAGACTTGTCTTTCTAAAGCGCAAATATGTTCATGTAATTTTTACTTGAAAGTGTTTAATGTTTCCTTTGCTTTAAACATTTTTTTAACGTTTATTTATTTTTTAGAGAGACAGAGAGAGACAGAATGTGAGCAGGGGAGGGGCAGAGAGAGAAGGAGACACAGAATCTGAAGCAGGCTCCAGGCTCTGAGCTGTCAGCACAGAGCCCAATGTGGGGCTCAAACTCACAAACTGTGAAATCATGACCTGAGCCGAAGTCGGACACTTAACTGACTGAATCACTCAGGCCCTCCTCCTTTTGCTTCTAAAATATATTATGAAACCTTTAACTTAATGTACAAGGATCTTTGTATCTTGACCCCAACTTACTTAGAATTCTCCCTCATCCCGGGCAATCTCCTATGCATTCTTTAAAAACCAATTTAAACATCACATCCTATCCTTTGTTCAGCCCTCATTGTTACCTCCTACCTCTCAGGGAAGAGTTCATTGCTTCCATATCTGTGATTAATTCATGATATGTGAGGAGTACAACGTTGAGGATAAGAGCTGGTGTTTCAAAGGGAGACCTTGCTGTGTATGCATTCTGGCTGTGGGACCTTTGACAGATTCCACATAATAAAGAGCCCTCTGTATGTCCCAGTTACATCATTTATAAGAGAGGGGAAATGATATTACTCTAGAGGGATTATTTGGAGGATTTTTGAAATAATGCATAGAAAATACTTAATGCATGCCTGGCACACAGTAAGGACTCAACCACACCAGTGGGAAAAACAAATGTGTGCTTACGTTTTATTTTAATCGCTTATGTTTCTTTCTCCTTTATTAAAATGAGATGGCCAGAATCCCATCTGTCTTTGTTGTACACAAAGTATCCAACAGCCCTTGGCATAGAATATTGGCTTATATGGTTATTGATATTAATATATATGGAAGGTCACATAGTGGTCAAAACATTAATTATTTGGAGAAGAATCATCAGATTATTACAATGCTTTAAATTACCCATATTAATGTTGTAGTCGGCACTCAAATATTTTGAGAAGGGTTTTGTTCACAGAGAAAAGGAAAATGAAAGCTACTGTGTGAACCACAGTTTAAAATAACAAACCCAAAAATGTCAGATATTGTATCTCCAGTGCAGAATTACTCCTGGAGCCAATTTAGAAATAAAAACAATGTAAGTGCGTATAAAATCTCCCTTTGGTTCAAACTCTGCAGGTAGAGCCGGTATAAGTGGAAAGTTTCCTAAATATTTTCAGAGTACCTAGTAATAGGAATAGCAATCACCATGCATATACTTATCATTTTCTAATAGGAATAAGCCATGCTTATATTTACTTTTTAATACAGCTAAAATATCTTGCACATAAGGAAGTTAATTATAATTCTTTGTTCCACAATATTTTTAGCAGCATACATCAAATTTAAATAGGGATTATTAATGCTCATAATTTTTCCTTAAGCACTTCTGTAGTGTGGAATGTACATGCTTATTAGAAAAAAAAGTTTTAATTGATATATAATTCACATACCATAAAATTTACCTACTTAAAGTATATAATTCATTGGTTTTTATATATTCATGGAGTTGTGCAGCCATCACCACTGTCTAATTCTGGAATATTTCTATCATCCCCCGAAAGAAATCCATCCATCGATAGTCACTTTGGATCGATGTATCCATCGATAGTCACTTTGCCATTTCTGCTTCTATCCCTGCCACCTCCCTACCATTTGTCTCTTTTTTTTTTTTTTTAAGTGGTGATAGTCATTTTCAAGATCCAAGTGTCTGGCAACAAAGGGAACTGAGATGTTCACAGGTTACATCTGTGCTTAATTCATGAAGTTGCATATATGTGTCGTAGCTTGATACATGTGTCAGATACATAATCAAACTACCAATCTTATAGTTAGCATGTTATGATGATTTTGCTTTGGAGTAAATCCAAAGTCAGTTAATGTGTGTGGATCTGTTTCTCTTCCATTTCCAAGGCCTTTCCTGGTATGTATTGATTGCCTTTCATTGTTGCTACTCTTCCATGAGAGAGAGGGAGAGAGATTGCGTTTGTACATGTTTGCTCAAATAGAACTCAATAATGACATTTTCATGGCTTCAGGATGTTGGAGCAGAAGCAATTATCTCTCTCTCATGGTCATTTGTATCAGATGATAATTGTTTCATCTCCAGAATGCTATATCCCTTCCAGGCAGGAAGGTGGGAAGGCAGAAGGGCAAAAGAGACATGCCAGCCACGTTTCCTCTTTTAAAGAATTTTCCTGGAAGCTTCACACAGTGACTTCTTCTTATATCTTAGTGACCAAGACTGTCCCATGTCTGCCTGATTTGTAAGGGCGGGGAGGTCAGGAAATGTAGTTTTTAAGCTGGGCACGTTGCCATCTTTATGAAAATCGGGGTCCTGTGAAGAAGGAAAAAGAATAGAAAGTTTATGATATGAGCAACTACAGGTCTTTGGTCACATAAGACAAGCAACAAAAGAGAAGATTCTGAGTTGGAATGAAGAGACAAATCATCTTTACTATTAGGTGTTCTTTTTTCCTCTTGGTTGATTGTTTTTATTTTTTATTCTATTTTTATTTGAATACAGTTGACACACAATGTTACATTAGTTCCAGGGGTACTTACGTACTTCTGTCTGTACCTCTGAGCTTATAGAAACTTGGTATGCCTACATTTCCATCAAGAAGTGCTACAGAATCTTAAAGTTAAAATAATAGGCATTTTATTCTTTAAAATTTGAAAACTTATGTATTTCACCAGATGTGTTTTTGTAGCAAGAGAACTCTAGGGAGAGTGAAATTGAAGACAAAGGATTCACAGCTATAGAAGTTTTGATTCAACTTCTCATTATTTAAATTTCTATCTAGTTAACTTCTCTTATTAAATTTTCTTTGGGACACATCAATCAGTCATTCTTTAAACAATATTTATTGAGTACCGTAACTGGTACCAGGCACAGTGTACATAGAAAATAAGACCAAAAGTTTGTGCTAACTTCAAACTCACTTTCCAGAAATGGAGACCAACAATACACAAGTAATGAAATAAATAGACAAGTTAATTTCATATTGCAATAAGTATAGGAAACAAACAGTGATGTCGAAGAGTAATGGGGGAAGATGAGGGCAAGGCTGGCCTCTTTTCTTTACTCCCTAACCCCAGTGTCTTGTATCAAGCCTGGCCAAGAGTAGGTGCTCAATCTGTATTGGTTGATGTTGGATGGATGGATGGATGGCTGGCTGGCTGGCTGGCTGGCTGGCTGGCTGGCTGGAGGAAGGGATGGATAGATGAAATGGGAAAATTCATTCCAGGCCTGATCAATAATATTCAAACCTTGAGTTTGTAGTAGGGAGTTCAAATTTAATTCTAAAGTAAGTGAAAAGCCAGTTGCATGGTTTTATATGGGTTCTCTCATCTAAAAAACTTACATGAAGTTGGTAATATTCTTATCTCTATTTTACAAATGAGGAAACTAAACACAGCAATGATAAAACAACTTACCCAGATTGATGAGACTAGGAAGAGTGAAATACGGATTTGTTTTCAGGAAATTTGACTCGGGAGTCTACCCTTCCAAGGATACTGTCTTGGGCACATCACACACACCCTGAAGCCAGAAACAGCATGAGAGGAGTCATTCCCTCATGACCGCTTCCAGAAATGAAGAAATGTGGGCTAACAGGAAAATTGCCCTAATATTCCCATAAATGACCATAATTTTCCATTTTCAGATGTAATTTTCTGATCATTTGGAATCCCACAATTCTAATTCTTAAATTTCTTAACAAAGGGTGAGAAACCAAAACGTTTTCTATGGCAGTTTCATTAAAGAGGTTTGGCTGTGACGTGGCATTGATGAACAAATATTTTGTCAAATTCCATCCCTCTCCCTATTTCTATATCGCAATTTCAATTGAAACATGTTTCTTGGTAAAATATTCAGTACTCCTAGTCATAGTTGGAAGCAAAGAAAATGTGTTTAATAAAATATATATATATTGTATACTTTATTTAAGATGGTCCTTTCTCCTCCCTAAAATATCCAGAAAAATTTCAATGTATATAAATAATCTACGAAGCAGGAATCCCATTCTTTGTACGTTATTAATTCACATTGACAAGGTCAGTAATAAATTGATATATCAATCAGGACTCGCCTTCTACAACCTAGAATAGCCATCATTAGTTAGCTATGTATCTATTTCCTTGTGTTTCTGCGCTTCAAATTAACTTTTTTAGTTGTTCCTCTTTTTTATATTTGGCCTTTAATACAGGTTCTAGCATATAGTAATGCTTAAAAAGAAAGAAAGAAATAAAAAGGCAAGAAGTCTCTCTGCTCTAGCAATAAGAACAGAGTTAGAGAAGAACATGATAATTCTTTTCGCACTTGTAATTCTACTGACCTCATCAAATACAAAGAATTTATTAAGTTCCTAATTCAAAGTTCATAAATTTTGAAATTCAGAGAGTTCATGAAATACAAAGAACTTTAGATCTTATTATACTACTTTTTTCCTCCTCCTTCCCTTTTTCTTGCCACGATATCTTATATTCTAATTTATTTTCCTTGGTCCCCAGTGACCCAAATAATATATCCCCAAAGGGAATACATTTCCAAGAAAAGTTTTTTGTTTTTTTTTTTTTTTGTTTAATGAAAAGAACACTGGTTGCAATATAAACAAACACATGAAATTACTCTCAACATATCAAATGGCTCTTGGAGCCATGAAGAAGAATGGAGGGGCTAGGTCAAATTTGGGGAGGTGGTTATATATTCTGCCTTAAACTTGAGCTAAGAGAATATCTTCTGGCCTTATAATAAATTATTTCCAATAACATTTAAGAATCTGAGGATAAAATTCACGTTTTGTTAAAACTTACTAATTGTAGAAAGTAGAAGTAAAGTAATTTTGGCAATACCAAGTTCAGAGGAAAAAGAAGAAACCCAAGGGACGTGTAATGGAGTTGGCATATATTGTTCTCTGCCATGTAAGTGAATCTGCCCTTTTCTCACCGACCCCAAAATGAAGCTGTTTGACAAGAAGGAAGTAGTCTGGAAAATGTTGGGAATTATGTCATTTTGCTGAAGTTTCTTTGGCACTAATGAGAAACATAGCTTACAACTGAATAAGGCTTTTAAAAATTTACAAAAAGCATTTTTGGGCCAATGTTGAGAGGAAATTTTTAAAAATTCAGTATTTTATGTCATTTTATGAGACTTAAAATGAGTTCAGTTTTTTTTAAGTCACATGAATTACTGAGATTTATTTGAAAAAGTTATGCTATGGACTTTTAAGACCCTTTCTGAGAAAGATGGTTAAAGTGGAGAATTTTCCTCTGATTTAGTTAGTTTTATTGATACATAACAGCTTAAAAACAGAGTAGTAATATATCTGTATTTTTATGGGTTCACAAGTGTTAAACTATTTGGGGATAAAAGTAATTTTCCCACTTCTCAGCGCACAGTGTTAATCTTAATGCTTTTACATTAAAGAAACTATTCTTGTTTATACCACATACAATGCATAAGAGTGTTTGATTTAGAAAAAGGAAAAAAAATCCTTAAAACTATCCAAATGCAAGACCTCTTGAATCTTGAGTTAAAGCTTTTGTCACATCTGAGGCTATTTCTGATTTTATTATTTATCCCTGGGATTTCCAAATTTTTCTTACAAGTAAAGATCAGTTTTATAGATTAGTTTCATGAATTTGCCCTCTTGGGTTTGACTGGGTTTTAATTTTTCTGGGGAAAATACTCTTGAATGAGCCCTTTCAGGAGACATTGTATAAATGCAATATGAATGTAGATAGGGAAACTGAGAAATATTGGCATGATCTAGTCTAAAAATAACAGGTGAAAAGCTGGAAATAATAAATGAGACCCCCATTTTTAAAGATTTCTACTCAGTTATAGAAATTGGCAGAAATCACATAAGAGGTAGTTTAACAAACTGTAAAATACAGATTTATAATCACATTCAAGGCTGCTCACAGATTTGGGTTTCACTGGAAGTAAACTTGATAAAGTTAAATGACTTTAAGCCGTAATGCCTCTTTACTATTTCACAAGAAAAATGTATTTCTTTTGTTGCTTAGAACTTAAAAGCTCTTTTACTGTGATTGTTTTACATGGATTTTGTTTTGTTTTGTTTTGTTTTGTTTTTGCTTGTTGTTTTAGGGCTAATTAACTGTCACTTGCATGGGAAATTTGGTTGTATTTCCAACTAGTAGATCATACAGCTGAAGGTGCAAGTCTTTTTGATATTGAAGAAACATAGCATAGCCTTTACCTAACTAATCTTTTCAAGTGTTTGTTCTTTGTGATTCTCGGCTTTTTGCTACTCTTTATGTGTCAGGAAGAGTAAGCCATCCCAGTTGTCATTACTGCATGCGTCACCAAGGGGTCCTAGTAATGTGAGAGGTTGGGTTTTCCAATTGATACACAGAAAGTAAATCTGACCTGATGCAGTACACTCAGTAGACTCCATTGTCATGTACATCTCTTATGTTACTGTGAGTAATGATGCTTGAGTTTTATTTTACTTATGAATTTGATCAAATTTTATAAACTGTGTGGTGGCATGGGTCAAGGAATGGGTTTCTTCCATTCTAGTTTAATAGAAAGTAACCGTATATATCATCAGATTTATACTTTTTAAAAAGAATCAGAATACAGTAACACCTAAATAATATTATATAATTACTAATGGTGACAGAAGTAACAGCTAAGGTTTGATGAGTGATACTTATTACACACCCGGTACTGTACTAAGCCTTCTTTATGTAATGACTCATTTAACAATCCCCTAACCCACATGAGTTAAATGCTATTATTATCTGAGTTCTAATGGTACAGAAACTGAGGCACAGAAACATTCATTAAATTTTCCAAGATCATGTATCTTGTAAGTATCATGTCAGATTGTGATTTAAACTAATCAGCCTCCCAGAACCCATGTGCTTAACCAATGTGCTATACTTGATTAACAGTTCAGAAGGTACTTCAAGATTCTGTGGTGACTCTGGGTTGGCAATATCAGTATTTGTTATGTTTACATAGAGCATGGGGCTAGATATATTGTGGGCACCCAGTAAATATTTGTATGAATAAATATGTGAATGTAGCAATGAATAATGTGTATTAAAGAGACACATTAGTAGAGTTTAGTATAACCTAACTTCTGACATGTAATTTACTATATACATTTTGAGGTAATTCTATAGCCCACATTAAAAAATATAATTAACTTGTAGGATTTACATAGGATTTTCTGAGACATTAATTTTTTCTCTTATTCCACAGTTTTTAAAGGAGGTAGAGACTAGAGAGTAGAAAATGGATTTTAGAGAAATAAATCTATCACATTAACTATCATCATTATTAATTCCATGAAGACAAATCAACTCCCACATCTTTTTCTTTTTTCTTACCAATATACTTCATTGCCCAGGATGGGATATTTGGTTTGGCTCAGTAATTCCTTTGTGTTAAAAGTAATACAGTAGGAAAAGAATTAAGTGATCATACATGATTCTATAAATTGTATGAAAATAATGTATATGAAAAGCATTTAGAAAACTGTAAAAAATAGTTTCTCAGAATGTATTCCAAATAAAATTATTACTCCCTTTTGAAAGAAAAGTATTCTGTGATCAAATTCTACTGGAAATGTTTAGTTGAATTGTGTTTCTTTAAGACTTCCTCAAACTTTAACAATGCTAATATATATTGCGACTAAGTAGAATTCTATTTTGCAGAATTTCACAAGCTTATTTAACTTTACTGCTATTTCTTTGTGAAATGTTGCACTGTTTAAGCACAAGACCGATGTGATTGCATTACTCATAGTAGTACCAAAAATGCAAATTAGCAGTAAAAGTGTCAACAATTTATGTAATCAAGATAGTACAGATGTCATATGTAAATATGTAAAAATAATGGAATCGTTAGTTTCATCAGTGACCACATATAGGTTTAGAGTAATGATTGTCATTAGGATAACAGAGACAGAACTAGAATTATGGAAACACTCTAAATCAGAGTGTGTGAATATCATCATAATTGTCAGAAATAGATCTATGATTTACAGTAGAGAGGATGGGATTTCAAACTCCAGAATTTTTGAATTTCTTTCTACTTGAAGTCTTTTCATTTCTCATGTTTATGAAATTTATTCTTGGTTGGCATGTTAAGAGTCAGTATCAGGAATGGACTGATCCCTGTGTAGAGTGGATGGAATTTAGGTAGTTATCAGCAACTGTGAAAACAAAGATATCCCTTAATTTCAGTCATTCAGTTCTTTACTATTTCCAGGGTCTCAGTGCTAAGGAGAGTTAGTTCTAAAGAATCTTTGTTCCCCCTACTAATTTGTCTAAAGATTCAAGATGGGGAGAATAGGAGGAAGCTAAATTATTCTGGGAAAAAAAAAAAAAACAACAACATATTTAGAGCCTGAGAAAGATCCTTGAGGCATGAAAGGCTAGGACCAGTAAGTTGAAAAAGACTCACTTCCCTTGTCCTGCCTCAAAAGTAAAGGGCAAGCGGTGTGACAGCTGCCCTCCTCCCACCCCACCCCACCCCCAAATGCTGAAGGATGCCTTTGGAGTATCTGATGAATATTTTTGTGGCTTTTTGCAGTATTCAGTGTAATGTAACCATGTCCTGTTTCCCCCTAAAATCTTTGATAGTATCTCCATCACTTGATAATGCCTTTGCAGAGTGAGATGGACTTGGGTATGGGTGATGTGATAAAGTGGTGGTGGTGAAGGTAGGCTATGGGTAAGAACCAAGGCCACTGATCAAACCTATCTGGTTTACCCAAAGGTGTCTGATGGAGTCTCCCCGTTTGTAAATTCAATTATAAAGGAGGGTAAATCTTGTCAGTGTCACCTGCATTAGGCCTTTCTATGTCCCAAACCCCAGGGAAGAACGCTGCAGGGCTGGGTGACAGTGTGTGGGAGCCTCAGGGATTCTGTCAACATCTTTGGCCTAAGGCCCAAATCAAATATAGATTTCAGCGTCCCTCTTCTGCAGAGCACAATGTCCTCTTGAACTTCTTACTCCATTGATAGCAAGAGGTGAAGGAAAGAAACAAAGGATTAAGAGCAGTTCCCCTCAAAGGACTAGACAGGAACTGAGCTTGGCTAGACTGTCTGTCAAAGAGCTTCCCAGGCCAAGGCACTGCCATCTAGTAGACCCTGTGGTCAGGGGAGTGAGCGGTCCAGGTCTACCTTCCCACATGGAATCCTGAAGAGAGAAAACTTAAGTAGTAAAGAGATTATAAAAAGAGTATGCAAAGGGGAAGAATCCAAAGGGAAGTGCTAAGTGTAAAGAGAAGCTTTGTTTATCAAATGGAAAGTTTCATGCCTCTCACAGTAAGTAGAGTTAAAAGGCAGCCTGCTGTGTCTTTTATGACTCTTGAAAAAAATGTGTAAAGGGACACCAGATTTGTGCTATGTGCCATGGCTAATCTAAGGGTGCCTTTGTGGAGTGTGGGATCTATTGCATAAAGTTGAGGAAGAGGTTGGGGAAGAGGGGGAATCCCTGGTCTGTTATTGCTGAAGAGAATGTACTTGGCAATTTTTAATTAGTGGATCGAAAGATTAACTTTTGGGCAATTTCATACCAGAGGAAGGGAGTAAATACCAAATATATACCTATGGTTAAAAAAGATCAGCTCTTTTTAAAATTTTAGCTTAAGGATAATCTGCTATTTCCCAAATGAATCACTTCTCCCATCTCGAGATCGCGATCTTTGCATCTCCTATTTCCTCTGTCTGGCACGCCCACCCCCCAGATATCTGTGTGTACAGCTCTCACTTGATACAGTTCTCTCCTAAAAGCCACTTTTTCATAAAGGATTTCCCTGATCTACTTATATGAAATTAGCTCTGTTCCCAGGCCCTCTCTGCCTTGAGCCGCTGATTCTCCTTCCTTTATTCCAAGCTTCTGTGTAGCTTTATCATCTCCTGCTATCTTCTGTTTGTTCATTTATGTTCTGTCTCCTTTCACTAGAATTGTAAGAGCCAGGTGAATAGAGATACATCTTGGTTTGTTCACATCTAGGTTGTGCCTAGAACAGTTCCTTGAACACAATAGGCATATAATAAATATGCATTAAAAATTTAATGAATAAATGATGCAATGAAAAGGAGGTTTATATAGCAACTTTGGCATCCTCCTATGCACCATCTATGGTAGATATAAGTATACATAGTGTATATGCACTATGTATATATATATACACTATGTATATATATATATGTATATATATATACATATATATACACTATAATATATATTATATATAATATAATTATATATATTATATAATATGGCATATATATGTTATTTTATGTGTTTTTAAAAATATGCTTTAGTAATTCTTGACAAGTGAAGTAGAGGAATGGTTTCTAGAGAGGAAGGCCAGGATAACAATGGGATTGTCTCTCTGTGTTACCTTTTTTTTTTCTTATGTAAAGCCTCTTACCTCCTTAGGTATGTGCAAATAATTATTTTTTTCACACCTAGTGGGCCTCATGCAGCTTTCATCTCTTTGCAGTAATAGCGATGGTGAACTTTTTCCTCCCATGGAGCCCCTAAAAAGGTGTTCTTTTTTATATTAACAAACAAAAAATAATGCAATATAGCTCAGGGAAAAATCTAGAAACAAGAAAGGAAAATATTTTACCTACAGAAGCATACTTTCAACTGTCTGCATTTCTCATGCTATTATTAAAAATACCTCTGCTTGGATAGAACCATTTTGTTTCCATGCTGACTTCTCCTTTGCTTTCTCCTGTGAACTTTTTAAATTTGGTGTTTGGCAGCAGTTTTGTTTTCCTTGGAACTAAGTACTGTGTAACATACTGTTAGCTGAAGGCTGTGATGTAGAAATGTATTATTAAAAATAAAAGAGAGAAAAGAATTTATTCCATAAGGATGAAAATGACTCAGTGTCAAGGAAGTTAGGATTTTTGAAATGCTTTAAATAATAGATTGTGTTTCTTTTAAAGGAAGTATACTTTGTTTCCTAGAAATAAATATAAGGATCTGCATTTTCCTATCTTGATTAGTGGGACCTGGAAAAGAAGAGAGATAACTCTTGTGGTTTATTTTTATTTTTATTTTTTTTTTTGAGAATTCCTTCATCAGATAGAAAGATTTTTGTTTAGCATTTGTGGGTATAACTTTGGTGACCTATATATCCCCAAACCTTCTTATTAAAATGCCTTTACCCAGAGGGGTAATCATATTTCAGTAGTTAAGAAGGTATTTTTAAAGGTGAGAGGCAAACATTCTTTTTTCTTCCTGAATTAAGCAGCCATGTATTCTTGACCAGCTAGAATACATTTAAAACCTTTTTTTTTTTCATTTTTCTAGTCAGTCTCAGTATGTGTCGCTCGTTCTCTCTTACATTTCTAGAAACTGTACATAACTAATCATAAAATCCTAAGCATTCTTTCTCCAGAAAGAGTATCATATCATGTTAATGAAGTGTCTCTTTCCCCAGAGTTATCTAGGTATCATGCTCTTCATTTTTCTTGAAAGTTTAGTCCAGATGAATTAAAGTGCAAAAAGAAAAAGATAATTCCACAGTTTCTACTTCTGTTCCTTATGGTCCATGACCAATTTCTGTCTTTCATCTAAGCCCATAAAAATGTCAAATGACTACTCTTGTCATCTGCAACTTAATACTAATCCTACCTGTTTGATTCAAAGGATGTTTTGACTTTCTCATCAGTATTGGTTTGCACTTAAATCTGAAATTCACTGACTTCCCTGTTCAAGATCCCCTTTTCACTGTTTATTATAACCAAGATTTTTGGTTTGTCCTAATTTAGTCATGAGAGGGAAACTAATGAGATGTCTATATACTTCCTAAAGCATTTAGTCCTATGGTACAGCATTAACAGGAATACTTACCTGTGGGCAAATGCTTCATTTTAATGTAAATAATCTGTAATAATAAATAAATCAGGCCGTTTATCACACTATGGATGGTTTTTTAAAAGGGATAGTGAAAACATTGTGGTTATTTTAGTCTTTTGTCCTGTCTAAAGGCAGTGCTGTTATGATAGTAAAATAAATTCTTTGTGCAAATAAGATGAAAATGCATGTGCTATCATGTGCTTATCCTCACTCCCTACCTCACCCCTACCTGTGCCGGGTATGATGTAATCACAGGGAGAGCAGAGCCCTGACACCCTGTACAGCACCCCCACTACTTCCTACTACTGCCTTTAAAAAACAAATTACAGAGAATATTATAACAAAACTCATACATTCGACACTGAAACAATTAATGTTACATTTTGACTCAGATTATTTTAATTAAAAACAAAGTCTTTGTATGATTTCTTCAAGTCCAAAGGGAAAAAAAAATCTTGTTGAAGTTTCTTTGACTCTCTATCAAATAGAGAATATTACAGTATCTTGTTTATCATTTCAGAGTTTATTGCTTTTTTGATTTTATTGCATAGCATGTAGATTTCTTTAACTTTTCATTATTTTGAAAAAAGTAGTGATAGTATCATTTAAAAATACATTTTGAAATACTACCAAATGGCTGGTCCACTCAGACTTTTAAATATAATAATATATAAAATAAATATGTAATAATAGAATAAAATAGAATGCCTTTACCCTAAATCAAAAGGTCAGATTTAGAGAGTGAACTTTTGGAGGTTTATAAGCTCTGGCTTATTATTATCAAGTTTATCTTCTTGTTCTGTGCTAAGGGATGACCCAAGTGACTCTGTATTTTGAAAGTTTTTGTTCATTGTATTATGTATTATGTATTATAACTTGTGTTTGTGGTTTACTTACCTCTTTTTATTGTGACACTCATGATAGAATTTATTAAATTATCCCGTTAAAGTCATTAGCAAGAGAATAATGGCATAACAGTTTTTATAAAATACTATTTTCAGAAAATTTAGGTAGTACTCAAGTTATCATCTCTTTAAAGTTGCCAAAGCAACTGTCTCCTCTTTCTATTATTTTTTTCTTCCTATTATTGACAAAAGTCAATAATAATAGTTTAATAATAATAGGTCAATAAGGCAGGTGATGAAATGTGTCAGGAATGGGTTTTGATAGTTCTGGTGAACAACTAATTAAATGTTGATTTATATGTTTCTAAATCAGACTATTTCACTAGTTGATTAGTATTTAACTTTTTTTATAATCAACTTTATATAAATATTAATATTTACTAGCAGATGTAATGCCATTAAATCCAGAAATTAAAAAAAATTAAAGTATTAAAGAAATGTCCGCTAAGCGTAAACATTCAAGTTATATGATGATTACCTGGGCTAATTTACCCCAAACTGTGTGCTAGCCAAATTATAATTAAATCATTTCACTAATTCCAAGGCATACAATAACTGACCTTCTTATTAAAAATGAGTAATTTAAAATTACTTTGTTATATTTTTCACTTATTAAAACTTGAGCATTTTGCATGTAATTTTTAAAAGGGCCCTGAAGGCCACATTGTAAATGCAATATTATATTCTTTTGTATACTCTAATTTAGTGGATAGTTCCCCTGTGGTTGGATGACACAGTGATTGACACATTATAATTACTGGATTTTTACATTTTTATTTTCTAATTCAAAGGGTATGAATTTTTAAGAGTATGCAATATCTATTAAAATTGATATATATAGTGTATACATGTCTGTATTTACAAGTATGTAAATATATACATATGTGTGTATCTGTGCACTACATACTAGCAATATATAGGCATACTAAGCTCCCAGAATATTATGTTTGCTAATTTAATAGGCAAGCGTCATTTCTTACTTTTGTTTATATTGAAATTTTTTCACTTCAAATAAAGTTATTTCCAGTATTGATTATTGATAATTGTTTTGTGAACTATCTTTTCCTGTAATTATTTTGTTAAGTTGCATTACTTTCAAATTTGTAGAAAATTAGTGTGCTAAAGATACTTTTTTTTTTTTACCTGCCATTTAAAGCAAATATTTTGCCAGTGTGACATTTGTACACGGATATTTGAGGATTTTATGTAGTTGAATCGTAATCCTGTGTGTATGTGAGTGTGTGTGTGTGTCTTGATTCTCTGTGTATGTGTGTGTTTTGTTTAGTTTGGAAAATCTTTTCACATTTCAAGGTAGTTTAAATATTTGCCTGGACTTTATTTTATTTTATGCTTTTTATCTTTTTAAATTTGTCTTTTTATCTATCTAGAATTAATATTTGTGTATAAAGTTCAGCTCTAATTTTTTTCCAAAGAATCTATTTCTCTTTTTTCATTTGTTGACTAAGTCATCAAATACTCATTGATATTTATGTTTTCTTTTTCATATTTTGTTGCCATATGTACTTGAGTTCATGTCACAAGTGTCCACTACATCTCATTCATTTATATTTTGAGTCTTAAATCACTAGCTCATAATTAGGGTTAAATTTTAGAATATATTTTAATATCCCCTAGGGTATTACTATCTCTTCTAATATTTTCTCATTCTTACCAATGTTTATTCAGATAAAATTTACCTAGTTGTTTTTTTTTTTTTCAGTTTCCTAAACAAATATGGATCACTTTTCGCTGAAATTAGGTTAAACCTGTAAATTTGTGTGGGTAGAACTGAACGCTTAATAATTTTATACAATTCAGTCTTTTTAATCAGGAGCACTGTATGACCATCAGAAAAGTTTTACCGTTTTCTGTTTATGGTTATCACACATGTCTTGCTAATGTTCAAAACTATAATACTTTTTTGTCGCTATTGTGTTGTGAACAAATTTCTTTATTTTTTTTCAATATATGAAGTTTATTGTCAAATTGGTTTCCATACAACACCCAGTGCTCATCCCAAAAGGTGCCCTCCTCAATACCCATCACCCTCCCTCCCCTCCCTCCCACCCCCCATCAACCCTCAGTTTGTTCTCAGTTTTTGAACAGATTTCTTTATATCCACTAAGAAATCATTGCTGTTGTATAGAAAATCTGATAATGTATATGCATGTGTTGAAGGGTCTGTCCTGTTGGTGTGCTAGTTTATTAGTGATGGGGAATTCTTCCATTGGGACACATGAATAGTAAGTGTACTGGACAGATGAATGGAGTTTTATTCCTTTCAGTCAACATCTTCTATTTTCTTAGTATTCTTCTAGTTGAATGTTATTTTCAATAAATAAACACAATGCTTTGCAAGTAGAGTAGTTCAGGTCCATTACAACAATGGGACAAACTTGATAATGTCTTATAGTGTCTCTTTTGATGTAAATCTACATTTTGTGACCTTGGGGGCATATTTCACATTAAATCATTTCACTCTTTAGAATTCCCATGTTTTGTGATATTATCAAAACAGAATTAAAAATGATTGAAATATTTTTGCCTTCTCATTTTTGTCATTCATGACAGTAAATTAAGCTATACTAATGATTTATTTAGCGTATTTTCTTAATAAACTAGAAACCTAATGGCTTACAAACTTAAAAAGCTTAACCTGGGTTAACATCTCTCTAGGACATTCTGACAAAAGAACCATAAAGCTATGTATTAGCAGACTCTATCAGACAGTAATATTAAAATATCTTCAAAACAACTACCATTTGGAATCTTAGCTATCAAAGAAATTATTATGACTAGGTATATTAATTTATTCATGATAGCTATTTAATACATTACTATTAAAACTTAGATTTCAAAAACTTGATCTTTAGAAGAAGGAGTACACATTTTTTGCCACATAAAATAAGCATCATTGAATTTATGGTAATTATTATATTATATTACAGCTCATGGGGCATTCAGAATGGGACCACAAGCGAGGGCCAAGAGGATCACAGGTAAGTTTGTTTTCCTTTCCTTTTTTTTTTTTTGCATTTCGTTTCTTAACGTTTTGAGCCATGAGTCTTCTAAAACTCAAGAAATAACAAGTAGAAAGAGGAAGAGGCAAATAATCATGCCATTTGTTTTTATTTAAGTTAGTTGTGATTAAAGTCTGGTTTGAAATCCCAAAGGCAGATGCCTGCGTATTCTTCCTGAGAGCTTTCTGGTATCCCAGATTGGTTGTGTTTACATGAATGTAGATTTTATATTCATCTTGTCTCTGCACAATACATTTTGATCAGCAACCCACTCTCTTGCTTTTATTCACTTCCTTTGATAATTTTTCAGTGTATTTTCTTTCTTTCTCTATCTTCCTGTTTTTGGTTAAATATTTTGAAACATAATCAAAGTAAACCCTGAACTAATTACAGATTTTGTCTCTAAATTAACTGTCTTCGTCTTAGGGAAATAGAAAGATGAAAGGACCTATTATTTTTGAAAAGAAACAAATTCTGAACCTTTCTATATTACCAGATTGTTTTCATTGTCTTACTTTATGTCTTAGGCAAGGGGAAAAGCTTCCATGACGCATTTATGCTTTTTAATGACCTAATTAGACAATGTGGATTTGTTTTGGTTCCATAATTACTTTGCCTGACAGAATAAGGACTGAGTTTTATACTAAGAAAATTCTCTCTCCTCCTAGGGTGTTTGTGAAGAAATATGAAAATCATTTATCTCCTAGTAGCCTGTGTGTTTACCTGTCTGTATACATGCCAAATAAAAATTAAGTAGGTGGAACATTTTTACCTTTCCTGCTCACACTTTATATTTGTCACTAAAAAAATATGGCTGAAAGAAAGTTGAATATGTAGCACTGCATATGAAAGTCTGTTGTGAACTGTGAGATTCTCTGGAGTGTTTTATGAAGCTGATGCAGACCGGCACGGTCATCAAGTTGGCATGGTAGCTATCTAATTTAGGTCATGGGAAAATAAAACCCAGTCAATCAGTTGTTTTTCGTTGAGATTTTAATAGCTGTGGTTTTATTGTTGTCCATTATCAACTTGATTAGTAAATAATATAAGCCAGGCCAATTAAGTCGGTTATCCCACAGAATTTATGCCCTGCTTTCCTTCACTCTTATTTCCTCTTCTCCATTCTCTGTCAGCTCTCCATCTGTATACATCTGTAATGTTTTAAATCAGAATTTGCCGCAAGATTGGTAATGAAATGACGACTGTGTGGTAAATGCTTTGTGAGTCCAAACCAGTTAAAAAGTAAAGATGAGCACAAGTAAGAAATTCAACAATTCTGATAATTGCCACCAAAAATATTTTGATATTCAAAACATGCCAAGTCACTTCATGCTGACATGCCCCTTCAAAGGGATGTAGTGTTATATATGTTTGTTTAAAATTTGTGTTATTTACTCCTCATATGCCCAATTTGGGTTTTTTAAGGTTTTATTTAAATTCCAGTTAATTAACCTACAGTATAATATTAGTTTCAGGTGTACTATATAGTGATTCAGCACTTCCATAGAACACCTGGTTCTCTTCAGAACAAGGGCACTCCTTAATCCACATTACCTATTTAGCCCATCCCCCTACCCACCTCCCCACTGGTAACCATCAGTTTGTTCTGTATAGTTAAGAGTCTCTTTCTTTGCCTCTCTCTATTTTTTTTCCTCTTGCTTGTTTCTTAAATTCCACATATGAATGAAATCATACAGTGTTTGTCTTTCTCTGACTTATTTCATTTAGCATAATACTCTCTAGTTCCATCCATATCATTTATTGACTGATAAATGGATAAAGAAAATATGGGGCGCCTGGGTGGCGTAGTCGGTTAAGCTTCCGACTTCAGCCAGGTCACGATCTCGCAGTCCGTGAGTTCGAGCCCCGCGTCAGGCTCTGGGCTGATGGCTCAGAGCCTGGAGCCTGTTTCCGATTCTGTGTCTCCTTCTCTCTCTGCCCCTCCCCCGTTCATGCTCTGTCTCTCTCTGTCCCAAAAATAAATAAACGTTGAAAAAAAATGGATAAAGAAAATGTGACACACACACACACACACACACACACACACACACACTGGAATATTACTCAACCATAAAAAGAATGAAATCTTGCTATTTGGAACCCATGTGACCTATTTGGATAGAATATATCTTCAAGTTTGAATTGGTCACTCTGTTATAAATTAGAAAAAAAATGTCATAAAGGCACAATATTGCTTGTGTTAAATATAAACGTAAAGAACTCAGAGTGAAAAACTTTTAAGTTCTAGATACTGCATGTAGCTAGAAAACTTCAAAATTCCATATACACAAATATTTTTATAAATAAAGTTTGATCATATTTGAAAGCCCGAGATGGTTCTCATCTCGGTATTTATATTAGGTAATAATTTCTTACCTAATTTTGATTGCCCACTGGGGGGAAAAAGATACTGTATTTATGTTTTATATCATTGATCCCTTATCTTGCTATTATTTTCTGGGGTGATATGTCAAAAGCCTTTTAACCATTTCAAAGGAATTTCAGACAGTCTTCATCTGAATACAGATTTCTTAATAATTTACTAATACTCAAATCCCATCTCAGTTTAGTTTAATTGGAGACACTTAGTAAGTTTTTAAATATTTACAATGTATACACACTGTGGCAGATCTAAGTCTGAGGAAAAACTGAGTTGACAAGGTTACTGTGTTCCAAGAGCTCACAAGTTATATTTGGAAGTAGAACAATATTTGAATATATAATTTTCATATAAGGCAGTCTGGTAAGTGTAAAATTAAGTACATAAACAAAACGTGATAGGAGTTGAAGTGGGACAGAGTATTTATCCCTAGTAACACTACTTCTTGGAGCTGATATTGGAGGTGAGCCTTCAATGCTGGATAAGATCTTAGAAGTACAAAGGGAGGAGAAGGAAAAGCTTGAGTAAGAGTCTGAACTGGCAGAGTATAGGACATGTTTGGATATATGTGAATTTTCTTTATAACTTCTTTGTAAACATTTATTGGTTAAGGGCTGTTGCAGGAACTACAGCAAAGGAATGATTCAGAGAATGTCACGCATTATTGATTAAACGTGAGGAGGAAGTAAGGAGGGTCAAGATGTTGAAATCCAGTACTTGAGGAACTAGCACCATTCACATAGCCCAGTTTACAGAGAAGACGATGAGTTTGGTGTTTGTGATGTTACGTGAGAACATTTCCACAAGGATATTTCCACAAGGAAATATCAGACAACTAGTTGGGATACCATTCTGGTGCTCTGTAGCCAGATTAGAGCTCTGTAATCAATTGAGAATGCTAATCATACATGTGATAATTGAACTACATCAGACATAGATCCTAGAGGAAGAATATTAAAAGGGAAAAATGAAAGAAAGACTGATTCTTGGGGAAGGCTAGTTGGAAGGGCTGGGATGAGCCTGGGGAGAAAATTAAAGCATGCCTATGTTCTCACTAGGAGACCATTTGAAGGAGAAATGATGCAGAATCGAAAGCAGCATACTATGAAGTTACACTAGGAAGAAAGTTGAGACAACAAACAAAGGTTCACGGAAACAAAACAAAAACATAGGAAATACCTTTCAATATAGTGATTAGCAGGACATTAGTGAGCTTTGAGAATGCCATTTTGATCGAGAAGGGATGGAAAGCAGAATACAGAAATTAAATGACTAGTATAAGATAGAATGTTCTCTTGGAGTTTTGTTTTAGAAGAGAGATGGCAGCAGAAGTGAGTGAAATTTCTTTTTATGCCACAGTGAGATGTGTGTCTCAACGGTTATTAATGGCAAAGAAAAAAGAATCTGTGTAGAGAGGAAAATAGTGAAAATTCTTGACACTGGCCTGTTTAAGGACTGGAAAAATGGTGTGGTTCAGGGAAAGGAATGTACGTTCTTCCAAAGTGGCCCTTTTGGCACCTGTTGATGTGCTTTTCTTACATGCCATCAGTCCCCTCACCAAACGCCACCATTCACCCTTTAGTCAGAAAACTGGCCATGTTCTCAAAGGAACTATTGGGTGGATTCACCAAAAAGTACACATGAAGAAGTTTTGGAAAGAAAGTAGAGGCATCTATACCAGAGCAAGGTATAAGAAAAAGAGACAGATAGTACAAAGTAAAAGAAATACTGTGAGCCTAATGATTTCAGTTTTCTTGGTAGACAAAGGGTGCAAGAAGTTGATGATTAATAGTGCAACATCTTGAACGGTAGAAAAATAGATGGAATATATTTGTTTTGGGTATATAAGAAAAGGGGACTGGCTTGATGTTTGAGTATCAAGAAGTGCCTAGTAAAAGCAGAGCCATTTTCTGTGAGTGGGTAGCCTGTAAGACAAATTTTTACCCCTTTTGTGTTGATTTACAACACCACCAATATATGTCAGGCACTTTCTTTAGCCTTTAAGGGGTCGAAACTGAACTGAACAACTTTGGTCTTCAAGAAGCACACAGTTTTACCTGAAGTCAGCCTTAGCTAGAGGATAAAAAATAATCAGCTAGTGGTTTCTTTTAATATTTTTATTTATTTTTGAGAGAGAGAGAGAGGGAGGGGGAGGGAGGGAGGGAGAAAGGGAGAGATAGCACAAGTGTGCAAGGGAGGGGCAGAGAGAGAGGGAGACACAGAATCTGAAGCAGGCTCCAGGCTCAGAGCTGTCAGCGTAGAGCCCAATGTGGGCTGAAACTCGTGAACCCTAAGATCCTGACCTGAGTAGAAGACAGATGCTTAACCAATGAGCCACCCAGGTGCCCCTCAGCAAGTGTTGAGAGGATCAGTCATTATCAAGATAGAGTTAAGCTTATCTTGGATTTCCCCCCATGTGTTTATTACTAAGTAAAAGATTTTCTCAAATTTGATGTGATTCTCCAAAATTGTATCATGTGTGCACTATTACAGATAATAAGGGGTACCCTTCAAATATTTATCATATGGAAAAATGTATATCTTGTTTCAAGTAAACTGTACCACTTAATTGCATATGACTTTTCAGACTCAATAATAATTTAATTCAAATTGATTTATTGCAATAATTTTGTGACATAATTTATGAACTCACAGCTTTCTGATTGTCTCTTCTTCCTCTTCCTCCCCTTCCCCCTCTCCCTTTTCCTCTCCATCCCCTTCCTCTTCTTCCCCTTCCTCTTCTTCTCCCTCTTTTTTCTCCCCATCCTCCCTTTCTTCTGTCTTCTCCCTTCTCCTCTTCCCCGCCCCGCCCCCCATCTTCTTCCTTCTTCCCCTCCTCCTTTTCCTTCTCCACCATGTTCTTAAAGTATATATTCCCAAATAGTAGATCATCCAAATTAGGGAATATGCTAAAAGATTAACTTCCAACAGCATGCAGAACTCTTTCCTCTGGCAGCATTCCCAGTAATACCAAATGAAGTCAGGGATGAAATTCTCAGAAGGCAATTAGTTTTTTATTTTTCTTTAAATTCTTGAAGAAAAGTTTTCCAGTGGGAAGTGAAGAAGGGCAATAGAAAATCACTCTCCTTTGAAAAGGTTAAAAATGTGAGGAGTGGATTCCAAGGAGTCTTGTGGGAAAAGATTATTTCAATTTGTGAGCTTGCTAAGATTTTAATATACTAGGAACCAGCAGGCTCTTCTTTACCAATAGTTAGAGACTAGCAGGTTCCTTAGTTGTTTAGTAAATTAATGATGATTGACAGAGTACCAGTCAGGATTCATCAAATAGACTTAAGACCACTTATTGAAGAAACAGCTTTTTGTGTGATTTATGTAATTCTGTAGACAATGAAATTCTGGTTTGTATGTCCCTAAATAAGTGAAGTAATGTGTATATAATAGAAGAGCACAGCTAAGTATTCTGATGGGGAAAAATAAGTTATCAGATACACTAAGCTATTGGTATGCTTAAAAATGAAACAAAGATGGATATGTAATGTATCAATATTTATGGGATGCAGCAAAAGCAGTTTTAAGAGGAAAGTTCATAGAGTCTACCTCAAGAAATAAGAGAAGTCTCAAACAATCTAACTTTCTACCTCAAGGAACTAAGAAAGAAGAAATGAAGGCCAAGGATAGTAGAAAGAAGGAAATTATAGAGATTAGAGAAGAAATAGATGATGTAGAGATTAAAAAGAAAGTTAAATTAAAAGCTGTTCTTTGAAAAGATAAAAGTTGATTAACCTTTTGTTGGACTCACCAAGAAAAAAGAGAAGACTCAAAATCAGAGATGGAAGAGGAGATGTTATAACTGATACCACAGAAATACAAAGGATCATAAGAGGATCAGTCTCTTATAAGACTAATGTGAGCAATTATATTCCAGTAAATTGGACAACCCAAATGGAATGGATAAATTTCTGTAAACATACAACCTACCAAGGCTGAATCATGATGAAATAAAAATCTGAACAAACCAATGACTAGCAGGGAGATTGAGTCAGTAATCAAAAAGTTCCAACAATCAAAAGTCTGGGACCGGATGGTTTCACTGGTGAATTCTACCAAATATTCAAAGAAGAATTAATAACATTCCTTCTCACACTCTTTTAAAAAATAAAAGAGGAGAAACTCTTTCAAACATACTTAATCTGATACCAAAATCAGACAAGGATGACTCACAAAAAGAAAACTACAGGGCAATATCTCTAATGAACATAGATGTGAAAATTCTTAACACAATATTAGAAAATCAAAATCAACAATACATTAAAAGGATCATACACTGTAATTAAGTGGGATTTGTTTCAGGGATGCAAAGATGGTCCAACATTCACAAATCAGTCAATGTGATATATACCACATTAACAAGGTGAAGGATGAAAATGATATAGTAATCTTGGTATATGTAGATAAAGTAACAGAATTCAGCATCCATTTATGATTAAAAACTCCCAACTTCCTTCCCACGGAAGGAATGTATCTTAACGTATTAAAGGCCATATATGAAAAGCCCATAGCTAATATCATATTCAACAGTGAAAAGCTGAAGATATTTCTTGTAGGATCAGGAATAGATATTCACTCTTACCACCTTTATTCAATATAGTATTGGAAATCTTAGCCAGAGTGATGAGGCAAAATAAAAGGAAAAAACAAAACAAAACAAACAACAACAAAAAACTACCGAAGCCATCTAAATTGAAAAGAAGAACTAAAATTGTCTCTATTTGCAGATGTCTTGATATTATATATAGAAAACCTTGAAGACTCCATTAAAAAACTGTTAGAACTAATAAGTGGCTTCAATAAAGTTGCAGGATATGAAATCAACACCCAAAAATCTGTTAAGTTTCATTACACTAATAATGAGCTATCAGAAATAGAAATTAAGAAAACAATCCCATTTATAATTGCATCAAAAAGGACAAAATACCTAAGAATCAATTTAATGAAGGAAGCAAAAGGCCTGTCTATTGAAAGCTATAGGGCATTAATGAAAGAAATTAAAGACATAAGTAAATGGAACGATATGCTGTGCTCATGAATTGAAAGAATTAATATTGTTAAAATTTTCATACTTCCCAAAGCAATCTAAGATTCAGTGTAATCCATATCAGGATTCCAATGGCATTTTCACAGAAATAGAATAATCCTAAAATTTTCATGGAACAACACACACACACACACCAACTAAAGAGCCAAAGCAATCTTGAGAAAGGACAAAGTTTGAGGCATCATACTCCCTGATTTCAAACTGTATTACAAAGCTATTACAATTAAAACAGTATGATTTTGGCATAAAAACAGACACATGGGTCAGTGAAACAGAATGGAGAGCCCAAAAATAAACCTACACACATATGGTCAATTTATGACAAAAGAGCCAACAATATACAGTCGGTAAAGTATTATTAAATTATTAAAGCCTCTCTTTAATAAATGGTATTTGGAAAATTAGACAGCCATATGCAAAAGAATGATGCTGGGTTACTATCTTACACCATACACAAAAGACAACTTTAAATGGTTTGAAGATATGAATATGAGACCTGAAACCATAAAACTCCTAGGCAAAAACATAGGTAGTACGCACCTTGACATTGGTATTGGCAATATATATTTTTTTAATCGGACACCCAAAGCAAAAGCAACAAAAGGGAAAATTAACACCAAACTGAAAAGCTTCTAAGCACCAACAAAATGAAAAGGCAAACCACCGACTAAGAGAAAATCATTGTTAGGTCTTATGCTGACAAAAGGCTAATATCCAAAACATACATAGAACTCCTACAATTCAATAGGGAAAACATAATTTGATTAAAAAATAGGTAGAGTATCTGACTAGACATGTTTCCAGAGAAATATACAGATGGCCAACAGGGATGTGAAAAGATGCTCAACATCATTAATCATAAGGGAAATACAAATTAAAACCACATGATTTATCACCTCACACCTGTCAAAATGATTATTACCAAAAAGATAAATAACAGTGTTGGTGAGCATGTGGAGTAAGGAGAACTCTTGTCCATTGTCGATAGGAATGTAAATTGATGCACCACTGTGGAGAACAGGCTTCCTCTAAAAATTAAAAATAAAACTACCATATAATTCAGCAGTTCCACCTCTGGGTATTTTTCCGAAGCAACTGAAACACCAATTTGAAAAGATACCTGCACGCCACCTTCATTGTAATGCTATTTACAATAGACAAGACATGGAAACAACCTAAGTGTCCATTGATAAGTGAATGGATAAATAAATTATTATATGTATTATATACACATACCCCCACACATCAGTGGAATATTATTAAGCCAGAGAGAAGAACGGAATCTTGGGATTTGAGACAATGTGGATGGACCTCCACGGCATTATATCTAAGTGAATAAGTCAGAGAAAGATAATACTATATGGTGTCTCTTCAATGTGGAGTCCTAAAAAAAATTATTACACATAGAGAATGGGCTGTTGGTTGCAAGAGGTAGGGAGTAGGAGATAGAAATGGGTGAAGTGTTTTTGGTTTAAACAAACAATAAAAATTTTGAAAATACTAAAAGTAAGTAAATAAATTATCTGTGTCTTATTTAGTAGCATGGCTTTAAGTGTCTATCACATACAAGAAACTCCAAACTATGAAACTTCTAGAATAAGAAGCATATATGTAGATAAATTAGCTTTTGCAGTAATATTTTAAGTCTTAAGGATGGATTTTGATGGCAAGTTATCATACTTGAGTATCCTGTCCACTCAGGTGTTCAAGAGAATGATACTTGACAGCTACTCAGGTTGATAAACTTAAGCATTTGCATCCTAAGGATCTAATTCAGGGCAAAGCAATTCTTTTCTATATTAAGTAATTTGCTTTTGTTATGAGAGTAATTTAAATGCTGTCCAGGTTTACCTGGAATAATGCCATATAAATTTATTAAAGTTAATTTCATTTAATACATTTAGAAAGATAACCATCCAGATTTTTCAGGAATTTATTCCAAGGGATTAATGTGAGCAGATTGGGAATCCATGATTACATTGCCCAAACTCCTGATACGTTACCAAGGAATAATTCATATCCTAGATGAAGCTAGCTGTCAGTGTTAACTTTTTCTGCAAACAGTGTTTTTCCCTTGTACTTCCTTCTCATTTTTTACTTTACCATGTATTAATCTAATAATTATTATCATTTTTTGGCATCTCTCCAAGGGAATATTTTTATTGTTGTTGTGTTGTAAAATTTGTTTAAATTTTGTTTATATGGGCCAAAATGCCAAGTATTTGCTTGGACCCTACTTGTTTTAGGAATGGCCTTGTCGTCTCATACAATAGAGGCAGAAAAGGACCTGATTGTTTAATACTTATTGAATGACCCTCTTATCTTGGAGGCTGTGGACATCATTTACATGACATGTACCTTATACTTGTTTTTGTTAAATCAGAACTTTTTGATCCATCTAAAAAACAAAACTGCCCATTAAATCCTCCTCTGAGTGTTTTAAATTTTACCCATTAGTCAGATCTAAATTTTTGGGTAATCTCTCCCCCATATTCTGTGAAATTGCTTTTATCTGGTGTTATTTTACTGTTATGTCTTTAATTTACGTTGACACACTTTATAAGGTACAGTCTTAAAAATTTGTCCTGATGCTAACATCCAAAGAGGACACATAGACATTTCTTTTTATCTTAGTTCAGAGAAAGGGAAATGGTGTTTCTCTTTAACAACTGAACCCAGTGGTTTATTACTTCTCCAGCATCTCTGGTCTCTCCCCAGTAGAGGCCAGTAGCAAACTCCCTAGTAGAAACCACCCACAGTTCATATGATAATGAAAAATGTGTCCAGACATGGTCAAGTGCCCCCTGGGAGGCAAAATTGCCTCAGGTTGAGAACCACTGAGATTACAGCATAATCTCTTTGCTATACATATAAAAGATAATAAATAAATATTTACTAATGAATGTTGATATTTCATATAGGAATATGGGAAAATACTTTTTAGGTGTGGCTTTTGAGCTTTCAGGTTCCATCTTTAAGTCTACTAAGCAATTTTAAAGAGCATATTCATTTTGTTATGAGGTAGTTACTCACAGTAGAATCATTCCTAGAAAACTAGGAGGAGAAAATGCACTGTTTCCACATGTAAGCATCCAAGTGATTCAGAAGAACAACCTTAAAGAGAACATGGCTGTGTCTATGCAGTGGTTGCACAGAATGTGTTTCTGGTGAATTGATGGATGGCCTTGAGTGAATCACTCTTCATCAAGGTCCCTGGTCTCTAAAAAGGCATTGATCGATGAACAGGAATTAAACAAGTCCACAGAAATAAAAGGGGAAATTGCCACTGGCATTTATGCTCTCCTCCCTCCATGTTTATAGATTAGTAGAAATGTTGTTCAGTAATTATTGAATGACCCTTTTGTTTGGGGGCTGTGGACAACATTCACGTGGCATGTGTACTGCCTTATGCCTGTGTTTGCCCAATCAGAGGCTTGTGGTCCATTATATGAAACACAACAAAGAAATGAAACAAGCAGCTGGAGATGACACACGTTTATCTGCAGGAGCTATAAATAGCTTAAGCAATAGTCAAATGTAATAAGTGCATAAAAGTATACTTTGAAGAAAATAAAAACAAAAATAATTCTTTTCATTTGTTAGAATAACAGAAGAAAGATAGACTATCTGGAGAACTGTTAGTTTTGTCTTGGAATTGAAATGCCTGACAGAGGGAAGTAATTTTTACTGCAGGCTGGATGATTTTATGCAATATCTGGCATAGAGTAAGATCTTGTTCTTCATTCATTATGGAACGTGCTCTACAAGGAAAGCTTTGGGGGTTGACTTTTTAAATTTTTACTCATAGATAAAGCTGATGAAAAAAGATGGAGTTGAACATCGTTAGATTTTCACAGGAGACAAAAATCCAAGGCTAGGATATATTGACTTGAACAAACCGTCCTGTAGAGCAATAGGTGAAGGTGAGGTGAAGTGAAGGTCATATGAGATTTAGAAAGCCAGTTAACTATAAGGGGTGAATAAAGGCAACAGAAATAAGAAGTGACTGCAAGAAAGAAAAATAACTGATCTTTTAAAGTGAACATGGACATCTGTTTTAGTATACTAACAAAAACAAAACAAGACAAAACCCAATATGCAGGTTTTTAAGCATCTTCTTTGTATAATTGGTAGACATTTGGAGACAGTGAATGTTATTATTTAATTTCTTAATGCAAATCTAGGTTACATGCAAAAATATACATTTCTAATACATAACAATCTTATGGAATTTTTCTTTGCTTCTTTTGTAGGGGATGAACTAAAAACTTATTTAAGAGATTTCCCCACATGATTTTATATTGTCATCAAAGCTACTGATTTTTTTTTATAACATTTTACATTGGAGAAGGAGGTTGCTTGGCAGTTGTGCTGTCAATTTAAGTGATTGTCCCATTTTGCGTAGAATAAAGCCATTGTGTAAAATTAAGTAAATCTAAGGAACGGGGGCTAATAATTACAAAGCAAAATCCTGGCGCAATATTAGAGATATTAGCGAACTGAAATTTCTCAAAATTCACAAAACTGAAGCTTCTTGTCAAGTTTGATTTTCCAGATCATAGGGAGGGTTTTTGTTTGTTTGTTTTTGTTTTGTTTTTGTGGTGATGCCTTATGCAATGACCCATTCCCAGCAAACTCTTCATTTTACTAGTTAAAGCTTGTTCTCATTGGCAATCTGCAGGTTATCAAACTTGAATCAAAATAGTTTGGTTGCTGAATTATCTGGCTGTATGGTTAAATACTTCTGGGTGACAGTACGCACTTGGATCTCTACAACTATTTCCATTTTAGAATTTTGTAACCATGTTGTTTTCTTTTCAAATCGTTTTAACCCCAAGTGTACAGAAAGTTGTTTACACACCATCGGTGATACGCACTTACATGAGCAATTAAAAAAAAGTTTAGGAGGAAAACTCTCAGAAGGAGATTATGGGTGAGACCAACAGATGGAATGCAAATTTCAAAAGTTAAACCAACGTGATCATTCAGGAAGATAAAGAAGTGCAAACAGATGTAAAAGCTCTAGTTCTCCAAGGATTGAAAGCAAAGGAATGGAAAGAAGTTGTCTATCAAAAATGATACAAAAGAGACCCAAGGGAAAAAGGATTAGTCAATAGAGGAAATATTATTTCATGAAGCGAAATAAGGACATGACCATTGCAGCCATGTTCAGAAGGTTAACATGCATAAAACATTGCATAAAAGCCCTTTGATCCTGGGCATCATGATTTGGGGCAGCGGTGGGGGGTGGGATTTGCATGCCTTAAACCCATTTTTACTAGTCAGGATTACTGTGACTCACTGCCATAACTTGTTGACATTTCTCTGGTACTTCAAGAATGTGTCAGTGTGATACATACTTGTGTTTTTAGGCCTCTTATAGTTTTTTCAAAAATATTCCAATGCACCAAGTCAATTTGTGAAAACTAATCCCAGTGTAATTTTGTTTCCATTTTGATGTAGAAATACAGCATGACTTTACATAAGTTTTGCCAAATACTGTAGTGTCATCCCAGCAGTCAGTTTTATTTTATGCTGATTATGGTAACTCCATACCCCAAACAGTAGATTTTTAATGAATATTTTCACAATAAATGGAAGCATGCTGAAATTTAATAACTTACAGTTTAATTTAGAAAGTTTTGTTGAACCAGTGTGTTCTGAAGAAATTTCTATTAATCCACCGTAAAGTATGGCATCTCCCTAGGATTTATTGAAATGATTTCTAAAGCGTAAAATAATAAGGCCAAAAAGCCTTTTGTTTTATTTATGCTATTCCTTTGCCTTCCAATTTCTCTCTTTCAAAGCTTACAGGTAAGTTGAGATTCCCTCCTTTTAATATCTCTGATGCCATATCGTAGGATGGTATTTGATTACTTGAACTGTAAACTGCCATTATGATCTGAGGAAAAGTTGTATTGATATTAATGTAGGAGAAGATAGAATTTAAACATATACTTTTCCATATTGGAACATGTGTTCCTCTCATTCTCCAGACCCCTGTGGCTTCTCCCTCCCTTCCTCCTCCCCTTTGTTCTCATGACATGGACTTTTTGAGTGCAGGAGTGGTCCTGTCTCATGCAGCGCAGAGATCTGAAATTTACATAAGGACTTTAATAGAAACTTGTGACACATGATATGACCAGGCTTTTCATTATTTTTTTGCTATTTATTTGGCTTAAAACCAGTGGAACAAACTGAACTTGGCATTGCTATTTCTGTTCAAAAAGAAGAAAAATATATAATTTTACTATTTCTTATGTTTTCGTCTTGGCACTGCGGCTTTTGTTTATGGAAAAAGATAGGAGAGGAAAGTGCATGATTTTAACTTCACATGATAAATAATCATACCAAACTAAAATTCCCTTAAAAAGCATTTGTTATTTTTTTTAATTATCATTATTGCAATGCACACTGCCACTAAGTCAGTGCAAGCTTGAGAAATAATATTAATATTTTGTTTAACATTATAGGTTCAAATGCATCACTAAGATTATATTAATGTATTCCATTAGAATTCAACTGGTTTCTGTGCCTGTGCATGAAAGGGAAACCTTCCATTTTATTATGGATGTTATTTCCTCTTCATAAATCCTTACAGAATTTATGGAAAAGCATTTTGATTACTCTTTTTTTTTAAGAGAGAGAGGGGGGAGAGTGCATGCTTGTACCCACCTGCAAGCAGGGGAGGGGCAGAGAGAGAGGGGGGGAGATTTACTTTTGATAAAAATGATTTACCTTTGGTAAAAATGATAACTCACACTTTATTGTTAAACTTACTTGTAAGTGTTTTATGGACGTAGCTACTTGGAAATATTAACTATTTTTATCTGAAGTAAATTTATACCAAATAATAAAGAAAAATGGGAATATAAGTAATATCTGAGTTACAAATGTTTCAAAGAGGTTCTGTTTTTATCATTTTATGCACTGATGGTCATGAAAATTTGAATTGGGAGATGCAGTAGGGGAAATAAACAATTTTCCCGGACTGAACAGCATATTATCCATATTAAGTGCATACATAGCATATAGGAGATGCTATGTTACACTGAATATCAAATAGTTGAAGACTTTCTCCCTTTTTTTATATTATATTTCAAACATGCAGCAAAGTACAGTGAACAATGTACAAAACCATATGCTTACTACTTAGACTTAATAAATATTAACATTATGCTACATTTGAATTTTTTTATTAATTGATGATTGCTTAGAAATACTTATTAAACTTTTTTATAACATGTACACTTTTCTCATTAAGAGATATGTATTTAGTTAAATTTATTTCACTATACTTGACAATGGGAATGCATAGAATGTGGAAAAAATTAGTATGGAAAAGAATTAGAGAATCTGGAAAGGAATGTGGAAAAAATTAGTTTTTCAAGGAGATAAGCAAGATGCAGGGGGTTTTTTTTGTATGTAAGCAGTACATTAATAAATATGTATACAAGTAATATCTATTTTAACACCATTTGGAATAAGTTGGTGGTGTATGACCAACATTTAAATAAATACATATCCAGAAACAGGGTTAACATAAATGTGTGAGATAGTCAAAGCATGCCCTGTATTAAAATAATCTCTTTGGAGATATTAAGAAAAGAATATAAGAAATTTTATTAACATTAAATATTCTCTTCTAACAACATTAAATATTCTCTTCTAATTCTCTAAAGCTAATAACAATTAGCTTTGTTAACTAGACCTAAATTTCTTTTAAATCATATTTTAGAAAATCATCCCTGTATGGGTCATCAGATCAACTTCTTACAATCAACTGTATGTAAAATTGGAAATGGATGTTACTATCTATCCCTGTAATGTTTTCTAAAAGTGTTACTTTCTATACATTGCACATAAATATTTAATGGTTATTTTAACAGCTTAAAAGACAAAGATGTTTGATATATTTTTATTTTCAAAGTGTAATTATTTATGTAGGAGTTAGAGTTATCAATAGTGTATTCATCTCTTCAAAACCTTACAAGGGTTGTCACATTTGCATACACAGTGAATAGTTTTTGTAGAGCAGAATCAAAAAATAAAATAAGAATTGTAAAAATCCTTAAGATACCACCCTATTTAACATTTTTATTGATGACTAGTTTGGACAAAAAATGCACACTTATATTTTTTGTTAAACATAGGATATGAAGCTTATATTTGAATAATAGAGTATATTTTCATTAAACTCCAGCTAAAATACTAAACCAAAAAAGATTAAATTGAAGAGGAGGAGACAAAATTTTGCACTTAAGTTTTCAATAAATTTCTAGTATGAAGGTGCCTGCATATTTTTATAAACAAGTGAAGAAATAGAAAAAAAAGGCTTAAAGGTCCGGGTTAACTTCAAGCCCAAATCATGGCTTTTTCTAATAGCATGTGCAACCTTGGGCTCTATTAGCAGTGGTTAGCAATGGCATGCAGAGAAGGAGTCATCTAATAAAATCTGCACTGGCGACATGAAACCTGCAGTGTTGCATTCAATTCACATTCCCAGATTTCACGAAGGGTGTTGAAAAGCTGATCCATTTACACAGAAGATCACCATGTGTAGACAGTATGGGAGAAAGAGTGCTTTCTTGAGTCGTCAGAAGTAATAGGATGTTGAAGGGGAGTGCAAATTCTTTTTTTCTCTTTGAAGTCCTATAAGATGCTATTTGAACAAATGGATAGAACCCAAGAGCAGTCAAATTTTGATTGGATATGAGGAGGACATTTCTGGCTCTTCAAATTGACCTAGAAATAAAATAATAGTGTCCCTGACTATGAAGTTGTTTAAATGATTGTTATGTAGAATGGTTTCTATTAGAGCAGATGATCTAACCTAATAAGAGTGTGTCTCCTGATTGTTTCTGAACAGTGATTAATAGTCAAGATACTAAAATCTCAACCTCCTAAGTTAGTGTGACTCAGAGAAGAGTCCTGTTATGCTTTTCATTTGATGGAAATTTCCAAATCTGGGGAAACCATAAGTTTTAAACTCAGATATAGACCATATTCTTTATAGAGTATTCCATATAGAGTATAGAGTTTCCCTTGGGGAGTGGCTTTAAAGCCATCGTTTACATGGATTAGCAATATATATCCATTCAGTATCACCTAGGGAGTTTATCAGAGACTGATTGACAAGGTTTTAGATGGAGCTAGGCAACTTTCCTTTTAAGAAGTTTCCCAGGTGATGTGAAGAGTACCCATACATTCTACCATTGACTTAAAGGAGTCGTATTGGATGCTGAATGGATTTCAGTGCCTAAGCTAATCTTTTTCTCACTCCTGTCTGAAATTCTGAAGTTAGAGCTATATTTCTTTACTACTCATTGGTGTTGATTTGTAAATTGTGAAAGCTTACATTTTGTATTGATATCAGTCATTTATTCATTAGTATGAATGAAGCATAATGAGAATGTTTGATGAGGGAGCATAGAAGGGCAAAGAAACAAAGGTACTCAATACTGGAGTTGAAAGTCAGGGAAACAATGCTGACAACTGATACTGGTTTCTCTTCCCCCAACTTAAGGTGCCAGGACGAGAAATTGAACAACTCCAACAACTCCATGTGTAATCTACATGATTGATGCACATCCCCCTCCCCCGAGTTGTGCAGTGTACAGCAGAACAACTGCACATGTTTAAAGGGCCCTTAATGCCCTTTAAACCTCTTTCTACACACATAACAAAATGTTTGTTCTAAAACCTAAACATGACTGTGTCCCTCCAGTTAACTCTGTGGAAAAGGACATAAGGCCCGTTATTGACTCCTAGCTTTCTACTAACATCTTCACTCCCCAGAATAGATCAGATTTCCTGTTCCTTGGATGGCATTGTATTATTTCACCCTCCATGCTTTGTAGATGTCTTTTCTCTGCCTGTAATAAATGCTCCCCCACCTTTTATTGTCTTCTTAAATCCTTCTTGAGTGCAGTGAAACATTGAGTACCGATGCTTCAATTAAGCATTAACCATTCTCCCATAACACATTTTTATCCATCATGGATTTGACATAGAATATTATGTAAAATTTCACACCAGCCTAAAATTTCTCATATTCAGCAACTATGTCTTGTTTGAATCTCCCATAGTGACTGCTCAGAAGTTGGTCAAGAAATGTTGAATCAGTGAATGAGTGAATGGGGTGAAAAGTGTGAAATCTGAGCATACAGAATTTTCATTTAATTATACTTCATGAGTTGGTTCTAGAGTGGCCCTGCTTTGATTTGAAGCATACCTGGAGTTTCAATCAATATTCAGGAAAAGCAAATTTTAAAGAACTGAGTATTGTTTTAACAGTTTCTGAACATTAAAAAATACCTTATTACTGATCATGCATAGTGACAATATTTACCAAATTGTAGAGCTCCTACTTGTGGAATGTCTGAATAAAATTTTATCCTGTAAGGATTTTCAATAGTTGGATCAATTAGAGAAGACGAATTGAAAAACTTTTAAAAACAAGGAATCCAGAAAGTAAGAGAAATCACATCTATAATAAACTTGTTCAGCTTATTTTTTAAGTAATCTATTAGGTTAATTTTAGTGTTAATTTTTCAACAAACATATAACCTGGAACCAAAAAAACTTCACAGCCAAAGTTCTAGAATTTTTAAACTGCTACAAAACTACCTTAGAATGTTAAACAGAATTTTTATTAGCTTAGAATTCTTCAGTAACATCCCAAATAGAACCCCAATCTCTCTACCTAAAAGTAAAAGATTAAAGTGTTGTGACACTTGATAATCTTTATCCAGTACCAAATCTACACTTAAAGCTTGATAATATATTTTCTTCTGCTTGTTTTCCTATTTTCTTTGTGAATTAATTGCATACATAGAATTTTTAAAGGTCTAATTTAAAATTCATGGAAGAACGTAAAAATACATAATACCCTGTCACCATAGCAGGAAGTAATAAACATCTGTTGAAAGAATCACTATTTGAGGAGACAAGGCATTTATATATAAGATATGCAAGTGATTTAGTGTTTCTGTGGCTGCTAAACTCTGATGTAGTTCAAGCATATATTTCATACTTAGAAGTTATCTTTGTAAGATGTATGAAATACAAAATCAGAAATGTCAATATATAATGTCCTCCCCCCTCCCCCATATTTGTTGGTACCTATCAGTCATTACTAGCCAAAATGGTGATCCTGCGTTTCTGACCTTATTAAACTTTCCAAACTTGGGTTTTGGTTTATCTTGGACTAACATGCTAAAGTAGAGATTCTGCATGCCTTTTCTTTTCATTGACTTTGATGGTACTTTTTTTTCCCTGTAGTAATTTCTCACTGCTTCCTGTAACAAAAGATAAATGATTTGAAGTAAAATATTAAAAACATATCTTGAGTTAACTTCAGGAAAAAGAAACTAACATTCAGTGGATAGGTTTTTGTTTTGTTTTGCCAGATACTGTGTGAGGCACTTCATTCACATAATTTATTTTAATAAATAATTCTGGAAGGCCAAAATTAAATTACTTTTTCAGCTGAGGTTTTTTTGAGCACCTCCTGTGTATGGTTTTAGTGCTAGTAATGAGACAGTTTCATGGCAACAGGGCAGACAGATTTTGCCCCTTAAGTTCATATTCAAGAGTTCTGGATAACATTACACATTCACAAATGAAGAGAAAGACTTAAACAGTCTATAGGACTAGCCAAACATCACAGAGCTAGAAAGGGGTAAGGTTGTGTTCAAATCCACGTTTGGCTCTAGAGTGCCGCTTCTTTAAAAAAAAAAAATTAGCATTCATTTTTGAGAGACAGAGTGTGAGTCGGGGAGGGGCAGAGAGAGAGGGAGACACAGAATCTGAAGCAGGCTCCAGGCTGTGAGCTGTCAGCACAGAGCCCGATGCGGGGCTCAAACTCACAGACCGGGTGATCATGACCTGAGCTGAAGCCTGATGCTCAACTGACTGAGCCACCCAGAAGCCCCCTAGAGTGCTGTTTTTGACTCCACAGCACTATATTACCTTTCACCAAGATATATTTGGTATCTGATTTATGAGACCATCAAAACACTTTACCAGATAAGGTAAAAATTCAATTTTTTATACCACTGCTAATTACCATCTGTTAAAATAAACTCACTGTTACTGAATGAAACCTTAATTTTAATTAGAAACAAAGCCCCATCTCGTGAGAGAGGTTATAAATTTAGAGTCTCAGAAATTTAAATAACTGCAGGGTTAATCTCTGAACACCAGGTTTTCCGAACAGCCTTATAAATGTGCAGGAAATAAACATTTTGGAATTACTTTTCTGACAAAAAAAAAAGGTGGTTTCAGGCAACACACATATACCACTGCATTTTCTGCTGCCAAGCCTGCCTTCCATAAATTAGATTTATTATGTACAGTGCATGAGGAAGTTCTCCTCCAAACCTGTGCAGCTCTCACACCCTCCCACATGACCACGTATGCAGCAGGACTGTTAAAGAGGTTAGTTTATTTATGATGGAGTAGAAATTACCTCTAAATATGAACTTTGGAAGACCTCTGAAAGTGCTGCAACCTTTCATTTTCCCACTGAGGTAAAATTTACTGTACTTCATCGTCTTAAAGCTGCACATCTGTCAAAGCAAAAGGTTGTAATTAAATTTCCTTGGAATTTTATGGAACTACAAATTTTTGGGTAGAGTCCTGCCGAATTCCACACTAACTGAAATGAAAAGTAGTTCTGTGTGGTGGTTAGGAGAATGCTCTTTGAAGTAATAAAGATCCCAACTCCACCATGGAGCACATATATCATCTTAATACGACACTTAACTGCTGGAAGTCATAATTTTCTCATCTGGAAAATGAGATAATATCTACTTTGTAGGGTTGTTCTGTGGATACGGTACATTGTAAAGCATTAAATCAAAAAGAGTGTCTAGAATAGAGTAGACATGCTCATTTAAATGGTAGCTTGAAACACCTCAGCATCCATCCTCTGCCACCATGACCATCACCAACCGCCTTTATCTGTTTCTGTTCAAGAACTATGCGTATGTTCCCTCAGAACATATACTACTCATTTACCCCAGTGCCACAGAGAACCACCTCACACGGGCACATTTGTCAAAATGTCCTGCATACGTCAGTTAAGCATTTTCTTGTGTTTCTTTCCCAAGACAGCAAGATCTCTCCAAGAGAGATTATGCTACCTTGTGAACTACTCCACTGAAAGACGATTAGCTTGAGCTCACCATTACACAGATTTCTTTGTTCTACGAGAAATGGTATTGTAACTGAGCTCCAAAGTGGAGATATCTTCCTTCCAAGTGTCTGTAAATGTCATTTAACATATTATTTATTGAGTTACCTCTGATTACATAGGTAAGATAAAATACCTGTCTCATTGGGAATGCCCACTTCTCGAGTAATTTATGAAGATGAATTGTAACATCATCCATAATCATTTTCAATGAGGATATTAATTTTTATGTTCTCTGTTTTGCAAAACAAGTTAAGTTGTCCTCATTAAACTTGGATTTTAACTTTTTAAATTAATATTTTTGTTTACTTGGAATGTGAAGCAAAATGTAAATTTACAAAAAGTAAATTTCAGCTTCCTTAATAGTTACCTAACCATTTCGTTAGAGCTAATATATTATTTAAGATTAAGCTACAAAATTAAGCTGTAGAAAAATGATTCAAAGCAGGAGAAGAAAATAGAGCTCTGATGAAATCAACAATGACAAAAAAATAGAACTTAATCTAGCCATAGAAAGAATTTTTTTTAACCATAGAAAGAATTTTTGATAGCCTGTGAGTCGATTTTAATGTGTACTTTGGGTTTCACCTAATTAAGTAACTTTAAAAATCACCTGATGCTGTTCACTGGTAATTTTTTGGTGTTTGGGAATTTTATCTATATAAAATTAAGTAATTTAAGGTATAACATGTTAATCTCTACGATTGGGATCATCTATAGGCTTCCATCCATGTAGAAAGAATTCTTTCTCTGCTTCATTCTGAGTTACATCGTGTTACATGATTCTGTTAAAATTAGCAGTTGATGCAATTTTCACTAAAGAGGCTGTTTCTTTCACCCTCCTTTTTTAACCCCCAAATACTTGATTGGACGTGACAGAAAAGATTTAATTTCAAATTGTAATCTGACAGTTTCATTTAGTTTCTTAAACACAGTATGATTGAAAAGATCTTTTCCAAATGTACAGCTAACCTCAGATGCATAGAACTAATAGAAATTAGGTCAACATTTGCATATTCACAAATCAAAGAATTTATACCTAGAAACTATTGCCACATCTTAATTTGAACTTTTTACAATACTAAACTATCTCATAAGTGAATGTTACTGAAAGAATTGCTTAAATTTTACATTACTGGTCTTTATGTTTCCTAAATGTGGTTTGGGAATAAAATATTACCTTATTCTGAAGCAGGAATTTGAGAACAAAATTTGCCTCAAATATAGATTGAATTGTGAGCAGTATTTCATGTGTTATAATTTTTATGTTGTCCACTGAATGTTAGAGTAGCAGGAAGAGGCAAAATTGACAAAAATAAAGATGTGAACATATTTGAAATAGAGAGAGTACTATATGCAAACTAATTAAAAACAGAGGGATGAGTAGCTCAGCAGAAGCATTAAGGTATCCTAAAAACAGGAAACAAGGATTGCCTTGGTCTTACATACCGTGAAAGGACTAAATCCTCTACTAGCAGTAGACAGAACTGAAGAACAACTCTTTGAGCATTAAGCAGTCCATTGCCAGTGGGAATAAGATTAGACAGTCTTTATTTTAAATATATTCAATTTATGGAAATTTACAAAAATAAAATTTGTCTTGTAGAGAACAATTTTCTTGTCACCTAAAGACCTTCCTTGATAATGAAAATATTATATATTTTTTCTTAGTTACGTGCTATTATAGGCACAGGTGGACTTTCTTATTTTTCAAATGGAGTATGTCCACTTGTGAGAATACAAGATTCAGTGACCCAGAAAGAGTAACATGGAATTACACAAAGGAATAAAAGAAAAGGGAAATTGATAAATGTTGAATGAATGTATGCTTTCCAGTTTCTACTTTTAGATCTTTACATTTCAGAGCCACTCGTAAGTTTACAGTTAGTTATTTGTAATCTTTGTTAGGCTTATCTTTTGCATTTTCATTATGACACACAACTGTACCCTGTTGCCGTAAGTGTTCATTCAGAAAATATTCTTTGAGTATCTATTTTGTGTTAAGTGCTATAAATGCAAGAATAAGCATGATTCTTGCATACCTGAAAAAAAAACCAGCTACACATCATTCATCAATTCATTAAATAATTCATTGAACATTATGACTCTTCTGTGTGGGCAGACACTGCATTAGGCATTAGAAATAGGAACACAAAAATGAAATCGCCATGTTCTTAGAATGGATGAAAGTGTGTTTGGTACTGTGTTGGCAGCATGCTTTGAGAATGATAGAGACTATAAGAAAAATATAAATACATTTGATATTCAGGTCATGCCTGATAGAAATGAGGGGCATTTGAGACTCTTGAGAGTTGATTCAAAATTAGACAAGGGAAGGGTTGTGGAGGACTTCCCATGCAAAGGCAAGGTGTATAAAAGCTTAACAGAATTTTAATTCCGTAAAACAGAGCGAAGAGTGCTGGTTGGGAAGCGGCTTGAGACTGACAGAGGTCACATCTTGCTGGTCCTTGTTACTTTCTTTTCATTCAAGTGTAATTAACATACAATGTTGTGTTAGTTTCAGGTGTAGAATATAGTAATTCAGCAATTCCATATATTACTACTCATCATGATAAATGTACTCAATCTCCTTTACCTGTTTCATCCGTCCCCCTCCTACTCCTCTGGTAACCATCTGTTTCTTCTCCACAGTTTAGAGTCTACTTTTTTGTTTGTTTTTGTTTTCTTTTTAGTTTGTCTTTTTTTTTTAAAGCTTATTTATTTATTTATTTTTTGGCGGGGGGGGGGAGAGAGAGAGAGAGTAGAGGAGGGGCAGAAAGAGTGAGAGAGAGAGAGAAAGAGAGAGAGAGAGAGAGAGAGAGAGAGAGAGAGAGAGAGAGAGAGAGAACGAACGAACGAGAACCATAAGCAGGCTTCGCACTGCCAATGAAGAGCCCAGTGAGGGGCTTGAGCTCGTGAACTGCCGAGATCATGACCTGAGCCAAAACCAAGAGATGCTTAACTGACTGAACCATCCAGGTGCCCCTTGTTTTGCTTCTTAAATTCCTCATATGAGTGAAATCATATGGTATTTGTCTTTCTCTGATTAACCTCGCCTAGCATTATACTCTAGATCTATCCCTGTTGTTGCAAATCATAGGATTTCATTCTTTTTCGTGGCTGAATAATATTCCATTATATATATATATATATATATATATATATACACACACACACACACACACACACACACACACACACACACACATACACACACACACACACACACACACAACTTTCATTCATCTATTGATGGACATCTGAACTATTTCCATAATTTGGCTATTATAAATGATGCTGCAATAAATATGGGGGTACATGTGTTTTTTTTTTTATTTTTACCCAGTCTTCCAGGTATAAAGTGATATCTGATTTTGATTTTAGTTTACATTTCCCTGATGATGAATGATGTTGGGCATCTTTTTATATGACTGCCAGCCATTTCTTTGTCTTCTTTAGAAAAAATGTCTATTCAAGTTCTCTATCCATTTTTAATTAGATTATTTGTGTTTTTTGGTATTAAGTTCTATATGTGTTTTGGATTCTAATCCCTTATTAATACATCATTTGCAAATATCTTTTCCCATTCAGATTTCCTTCTTGTTTAGTTGATGATTCCCCTCACTGTACAAAAGCTTTTTATTTTGGTGTAGTCCCAATGTTTAATTTTTCTTTTGTTCCCTTGCCAGAAAAGATAAAAAATGCTTCTTCGGCTAATGTCAGAGAGACTACCACCTATGTTTTCTTCTAGGGATGCTATGGTTTCAGGTCTCATATTTAGGTGTTTGATCTAGTTTGTGTGTAGTGGAAGAAAGAGGTCCAGTTTCATTCTTTTGCACGTTCAGTGTTCTCAGCACCATTTGTTGAAGAGACTTTTTTTTCCCATTGTATATTCTTGCCTCCTTTGTTATGGATTAATTGACCATATAAATATAGACTTACTTCTGGTCTCTCTATTCTGTTCCATTGATCTATGTATCTGTTTTTGTGCCACTATCATACTATTTTGAACATTGTAGTTTTTAGTGTATCTTAAAATCTGGGATTGTGATAGCTCCAGTTTTATTCCTTTTCAAGCTTGCTTTGGCTATTCAGTCTTTTGTGGGTCCAAACAAATTTTAGGATTGTTTGTCTAGTTCTGTGAAAAATGTTGTTGGCATTTTGATAGAGATTGCATTCAATCTTTAGACTGCTTGGAGTAGTATGGACATTTTAACAATATTGTATTTTTAGATGATACTTTGCTAAGGCTTTTGAAGGACCTTGAATTGGGAACTAATATGATTAGATCTATAATTGAGGAAGATTATTCTGTTAGCAACATAGATAGGAGATGGATTGCTTAACACTTTTCAAAGTCATTCTGTAGCACTTGGATAATAGATGAGCTGAAAGCAAGAGATGTGAGGCAGGAGACAAGTTAGGAGACTATGAGGATAAAAAAGATAAAAACAAGCTGGACAAGTGTGATTGTAGAGATTCAAAGGAAGGTTATGTCCTGTCATGTCATGTGTTGTGTCTTGTCCTCAGGCCTTCTTTTATGACCTCCTCTAAACTAGCTAGTCCCCTCACCATACATCTCTATTATTTACTACCACAGCCTTATGTTTCCTTTATACTATTTATTATAATTTGTAATATTTTTATTTACTTATTTATCGTACTTATGAGTATAGCTGTAAATGGGGTGAACCCAGGCATGCTTTCTTCACATTTGTGTTCCCAGTGCCTGAGCAAAATATTTGGCACATAGTAGCTACTTGACAAATATTATATTTTTACATTTATATATTATATTATATATTATGTTATATTATATTTTATATTACATTAATAAAAAATAAATATGTGGGAAGAACAAGCAAAGGATATCTTTTATTTTTTTTAATGAGGTAAGTAGGTAATGTGGTGTAATAATTGAGATAGGAAATGGAGGAGGAGAAGCAAATTTGGGGGGAAAGAGAATACAGATTAAGTTTTGAGCCCATACAGATAGTTTCACTTTAACATGATCACCTTCTAAGAGGCAGTTGCACATATGATTGTGAAGTTCATGAGAAGGGGCCAGACTAGAGATGTAGATTTGGAAGTTTTTGAAGATTTGGAAATTTATGAACTAAGCCAGATGCAGTTGCCCAAACAGAATGTGAAAGAATAAGGAGATGGCACCCTGCGACACAACACAGCCTCAGGAAATGCAGTAGCATTACTAACAGCATGAGAAGAGGAAAGTATTAAATCTTCCCAGGATATCAAGCAGAAACCAGCATAAGGACTACCTACACTACCCAAAGATTACCCAAACAAAGAATCCTAGGAATGGTTTTCAATTCTGAAGAGTCAGCTGGAGCAAAGTTACAGGAAGCGGCATAAAAGCACAGTGCTTTGAGAGCCCAGTGAATAGTTCAGCATGGTGGAGTAGCATTCTAGCACATGTGATCCCTGTGGGTCAAGTGTGGTGGAGAAAATGGGTTAGGTAAGAACCACTGTGACACACTTTGTTTGCCCTACTAAGGAGTTCGGAATGAAACCAGTACGTAATAATCACTGAAGGATTTTAAGGAAGGAAGGTCTGCTACATTAAGTCCCACCCCTCCTCCCACCATGTCATTGAATTCTGTATTTTTTGGATTGGTGCATGTTCACATTCATGTGTATTTTTGCATAACTTCCATGAGTCTGGTAATCAGAGTGTGAATTTGGATTCTAACTGGCTTAGTTAGCCCCTAACTAGTACCATGATTTTAGACCTTAAATAACTTCTTTATGTTCCAGCCTTCTTAATTAAAAAAAAAAAAATCATGAATTTGGCTGTGTTATCTGTAATGTCACCCATTGCTTTACAATTTTGTGGTTGTGGTATGTGCTTTGGAAATGGGATTTTATGTATCCTAAAAATGCCCAGTTATTTTATTTGCCAGAAATAAGGGGGAAAAATTCCTTGGTTCTTTTTATAATTATGGGAAAGCTAGTGAAAAATGTAAAGACTACTGAAGTAATAGTTTTCAGGAGATGGGACAAAAGTGGAGATGTGCAATTAGAAACAAGTAATAAATTTAGGTTTGAAAAATTCATCAGAGTGGGAGAGGAGCTGTTCTATGAGAATTGCACCCATTTCACTGCTTGTTCCAGGGAGAAACTTTAATGGAGTCAGAAGAAGTTGGTAAAGATTATTTGTGAATTAGGTTTCACTTCCTCTGTGAGAGTTTCACACTCTTCCGAAGGAGTACAAGGCCAAGGCAGCCTTCATAAATAAGCGGTATTTCTTATGATGTTTTTATTTTTAATTTAAGGATAGTATCAATCAGGATGGAAAAGTACTGAAGCATTAAAGAGACCTCGACTCTCAAGACCATAAGGTTTATTTCATGCTCCATCATGTGTTGTCCATCATGCTTTGGCTTGGAGCTGTGTCCATATTGCCCTTCCATTAAGACAAGGTGGTGGGGCAGCTGCCATCTAAGGCATTGCCAATCATTGGCGGGGGGTGGGGGGTGGGTAGGGAGGTTATTTCTTGAGCAATTAAGTACCACACTCTGAAAACACGCATCACTTCTCCCTATAACTCATTGGCCACAGCCAGTGGCATGGCTCCACCTAACCATGGAGGAAGCGGGCAGTTGTAATCCCTCCAATGTGTCCAGAAGAGAGGAAAGTTGGGAATATTTTACAAACACCACCTTGGTTCACCCTTCTAATTATTGCTGGATGAGAAAATTATTCTCCCCAGAGTTAAAAACAAATACACTTCTCTCCTTCTTAGGGGAGACAACCAAAAACTTTCATCCAGTGTCCATGTGATCTGTTCTTTCCTCATTAGGGAGTGTATTAGTTTGCTAAGGCTGATGTGACAAAGTGGCTTAACGTGAGTGGCTTAAACAAAAGAAATTTATCGTTTCACAGATCTGGAGGCTAGAAATCTAAGATCAAGATGTTCATGGGGTTAGTTCCTTCTGAGCGCTGTGAGAGAGAACTTATTCCATGTCTCTACATAGATTCTGGTGGTTTTCTGGGCATCTTTGTTGTTCCTCGACTTGAATAAGCATCACTCCGATCTTTGCTTTTATCTATACATAGCATTGACCTTGTGTATGTGTACGTCTCCAAATTCTCCCTTTTTATAAGGACAGCAGTCCCATTGCATTAGGGTCACTCTAAAGACCTCATCTCCAAATAATGTCACACTCCAGCATATGGGAGGTTCACATCTCAACTTATGAATTTGGGGGAACACAGTTTAACCCATAACAAGGAGTAATGGGCAGTAATTTCTGTATCAGATGTGGATGTGGCTCCTGTTGATCCTGAGACCTCTAAATGTAAAAGACAGCTTACCAGCCTTCTCACTCTCCCCCAACTAGTACACACACATACAGACACACTCACACAGTATGCACGGGTGGAAAATGGACAGAATCAGCACAGCAAACACTGTCACTTGGAAAGGGAAGAAAGGAAGTCACACAGCATCACTAATGTAAAACAGTTCCAAAGCCTTATTGGGAAACCCTTATCCTGGGATAGTATACATTTTTTCTTAGATCTTGGTTCTGCTCCCTGGAAGAAGGCCCCTGTCCATTGTTCCCTAGGTCCCTGGCTCTGACCTCAGAAGTTCTCCCTGATTATCCTCCAGGACCACTTGTAAACTGGGCATTGGGAAGCATGCCCTTCTTTGGAACTGAGCACCTTTATTTGATCACTACCTACAGAGTGTTGGGATCCAAAGGGTTGTGTTAAGTACTGAAAACTCATTCGTTTCCTGGTATAACCCTTTCAAAAACATAGCTCCTTTTTAAGCCGATTGCATTCAGCTTTGTATACTAATTACATCTACAGTTTGTTTCTGCATATATGTCTTAGATGTGCTATATCTTCCCATATGGTGTATGCTTCTTACTCCCACTTTAGATTCTGATAATATGAGACTATTAGACTTTGTTGGAAAACCCTACCAGATTTTGATAAGAAAAGTATCTTTCTTTAGTCTCTTTTTTCTGAGTTATTTTATCCTACTGAAAGGATATATTGAGTGCTGTGACCTTAATTTAGTTTTGTTTTAAGACAACCTGGTCCATTCAGAGGTTTCAGCAATGGGAGTGATGCCCATATTCTTATTAATCCTTACCAAGACTGAGTAGTTACAGGCATTTTTAGTTCAGTCTCCTCAGCTTGCTCTTTTGCCATGTGAGAATGGGAAGCAGTTGCCTCTTTTCTTTCTTACAAATGATAACACTTTTTTTCTGAGCTTATCTGTTTCTTGTCCTGCCTTATCAAATACAGCTCACAGTAACCAACACGTGCTACTCATATCCTGTTTTTCATTCTTTCTGCTAGAGCTACAAGTTCATTAGATCCATCATCTACCTTCAAAGATACTGAGTGACAGTGTTACCAAACATTCCTTCTCTGCATCACATAGACTGTCTCTTTCCAGATTCTGAGGGTAGGTTTCTCACCACCTGCCATCAGATCCCTAACCCATTGCCTCATATATTAGTGATTTTTTTTACAGCAACACTCCACTTTTGTCTGCCAGTTTCTGAATAGCTTTTTATTACCTTAGGTTATGTTTTGTTAAAATCAAAGCAAAGATCTTAGACACAACCTATAGGTGTAGAGAAAGCAGTTGAAGAGCCAAGTACAATTAGAGTGAGTGAAGGCATCCTTGACAGGAAGAAAAATGCATGCTTACAAGGTTGGCTTAGAGTTGATTCGTTCATAAAAAATATTCTAAAAGCTTTAAGAAACACCTATTTGGGATGGAGAAATGAGACCAGGCATATTAGATCAAAATTTAATATAAAAACAAAATATAGCCAGCTAAAATTGTGTAGTGAGCACTACAGAGGTGTCCAATCAAATTAAATTCACTGTGCCCACATTATATTTATCATGTAATAAACCATTGTGGGAGGAGGCCTCCTGCACCACTTTTAATGAGCCCATGACTTGGAGGTGGGGGATTCTGGGGAGGGAGCAGAGAGTTTTTGACTAATTCTTGGGGTTCAAAAACATGACTCCCTTGTTCAGAATTTAAAATTTGAATTAGAACCATGAGAACACATAAAAGTTAAGAAAACAGGACATAACATTTTAATGGTCTAATATTGACTATAGTGGGTGGAAGTCAAAGAGAAAAATCAGTGTGGACTAAAGTCTTCAGGGATAATTTCACAGAAGCTGTTGGCTTTAAAGAATGAATAAAAGATGATGGGGTGGAAATGAAGAAAAGGTCATTTCAAAATTCAACCCTTGTAACCATACTGGTAATATTAAAAATATTCTAAGGTCCAAAAGCATTTAGTCAATTTAGTGCTGTGATCCTAGCAGTCAATGAACCAGTGTACCTTTTGACGGGCAAGGGCCTTTTGATTCTTTTCTGTTTCCATTTCTATTGATCGTGGAGCTGGGAAAATGACTGCAAATTATTTTTTGCTCTTTATTTTTTGTGACACTGAGCGCAGTAGTGTGTGCTAAGTCAGAGGAATAAATGCACAGGCTAGTATTAAAATCGTGCTCCGCATACTCACATCGCTTTCCTGACACGCATGAAAATGTGCAAGCATTTCCTAAAAGTGACAGCTAATGGTATAAATTAACCTCCTGAATCTGGTTCTGTCATTTTCAAAAATACTGTAGCGCGTGAAATATGAATAGTAAATGGGAAGAAGAATGGCATCCCCTCCTCCCGCTTTCAGAAGCAGATGGAAGGTTCCACTAGCAAGAAAATTATAACCTCTCAGTTTGTTTATTACTGAGATTTTCAAACAACCTTCCTTTACAGTGAACTAATTTAGGCTTGGGGGGAAAAATAGCAGAGGACAGTTCTGTTTAAATTTCCTTTTAAAACTGAAAGGCTTGCCAAATACTGAGCTTTATCACCGGTGGAATAAAGGCAAACTAGCAGTAGTTTATCACCATGGCAAACATATTCAATTCAGTTTGAATAGCAGGTACACATTTAATGCCAGACGGAATGCTTACACTTTTAGGACTTTGAGGTAAAATTCTAGTTTTTGTTTTGTTTTACTAAAGAATCATTAAGCAACAGGTGACTAATATCGATAGAGGTCATCGCATGAGAAAGATACAAGGAATGGAGAACATGCTTCGTAGCTTGGAGCCAAATGTGTCTCCCACTCCTTCACCTGATACCTTCCCCCTCATGTTAGATTTCGCTGCTACACTAGTTAAATACACACATGCATAGACATTGCAAACAGCAACATGTTAGAGCTTGCAATATCTTTCTTTGGAATCGAGCGTTTAGTATATTCATACATACTTGTCTCTAAATGTGAAATCTATAGAGAAATCGTGAAATACCAGAATTTTAAAATTGGATAAAACTTCATTGACTAATAGGACTAAGAAGAGAAACACCTTTTAAAGACTTCATTTACATTGTAAAAATGTGGTTTTTCTTTGTATTATTTAGTTTGGTGGCTTTTTATTTTTCATACTCTTCACAAGTCTCTGTTCATTGATTCAGAAACTTCTAAAGACACATTTTTACAAAAAAAAAAAGACATTGCCCTCCAAATTAAGACCTACTGGAAATAGCCTTCTCTGTTCTGTTGCTTTAAAACTGGATATAAATGAAATTATTTTGATGGAAAGAATTCAAGTCATTTTGTAAATAATAGCAATATTGTTGTTAATTTATATTTAAAATGGTTCAGAATACTGAAGTTGGAATATTATAGTGAAAAGCTATATACATTATACTGTAAATTATTAAACAGAATGATTTGTCACCAATGATCCATGGTACAAGTTAGAATCTGAAACAATAGTCATTACAAATGCACGTATTGATGTTTATAGCAATATGTTGGGGACCGTATACTTTTTTTTTCATTTTTGTGTTTGCTCTTGTCTGTAAGTAGAAATATTTACTCTGATGTGATTCTTGTTTGCACTTGAAAACAAGTGCCGTGTTGTAGAGTGAAGTCATGGTGAAATATAGAAGTGAAAGAATAAAAGGAAGTACATTTAGAAATAATATTCTCCCACAGTCCTAATATGCAGAGGGGGGAAAAAAGGACAATTTTAGTAATTACTAGAGCTATTCTTAGGAAACTACTGCCTATGGAGCTCTTAAATTCTGCAGAACAGTTTTATAATTGCAGACCTATTCCCTGTTCCTTCCCTTTTTTCTCCCTCCCCCACTCATTGTCTGAAAACTGTTTTTTGTTTGTAAATATCCAAATTGTACCAAGTCAAGCCTCCGCCAGAATGCTGGAATTACCTGCCCGCTCCAAAAGAACTCAGATTCTGAAATATTCTCCTTACCCCCACCTTGCCTCATGCATGGTATAAATTCTTGAATATAGAAAATATTTTTTAATCTCCTATATTTTCTGTGCTCTCCGTAAATAAATAGTTGTGATTTAGGGAAGCACTAAGTATAGATAGATAATTTTTCCACTGATTTCTAGATTGCCCTCAAGGGGTTGCTTTATTTACCTTACTATAATTCCTACAAGTCATTTCATCTAGAATGAAAGATTGGTTAAGAATCTCTTTTAGTTGGATTTCACTAAGGGGAACAGTATAGAGGATAATGGTGAAGAGAGCAAAGACTCTTCTCCAATTTCATGGAGTCAAGAGACTGCCTGGAATCAACCCCTGCCCCTTACTTATTACATGTATGCCCTTGAGCAGGTTACTTTAACTCTACCAACTCCTCTGTAAAATATGTATAATGTTAGTTAGTACCTTCTTGCCAGGGTGACATGAGGACTAAATGGCAAAGTTATATCAAGTGTTAAATTAGTCGCAGGCATAAAATAAGCCCTTAGTAAGTGGTAATTTTTATTCAATTTCCCACTATGATATTTGTTCACTTTTTTTCTTGATCAATGAAATTAAGAAACTACTAATGTTCCTACAAAAAAACCAGCTTTCATTTTTATAGTCTACAAATAGGAGAAAACACAGATGGAGTGAGATACGTATTAATTCTAGTATAATATAGAACAGGAGTGCCACTTAGTTTCTGTGGAGAGCTTTGGGTACAGAAGAGGTTTTTTTTCATTAAATTTTTTTAATGTTTATTTATTTTTGAGACACACAGAGCATGAGTGATGGAGGAACAGAGAGAGAGGGAGACACAGAATCTGAAGCAGGCTTCAGGCTCTGAGCTGTCAGCACAGAGCCTGATGTGGGGCCCGAACTCGTGAATGGCGAGATCATGACCTGAGCCAAAGTCAGATGCTTAACCAGCTGTGCCACCCAGGCACCCCCAGAAGAGGTCTGATGAGGACAGAACAAGAGCTGATTGGCAAAGGCCAGTTTCAGCCCAGATTCAGAAACATCTTCTAATGACTACAGCCTTCCAGTTTAGAAAGACTGCTTTGTGAAGTGGTGAAGTCCTCGTTACTTTCAACAAAAAGGATCCCAAGAAAGACTGGGTGCTCTTGTTTAGCAGTCACACAGATGGGCAGTGTCCGTTGTCAAAAGTATGACCCTCGATGCTCTCAATTTTTTTGTGAGGTAACCTACAAAATCAAACTCAGAAATACTAGGTCATTAGAGATTCACATTTGGGTGGGATGATATGTTATCAACTCAAAAATCAAATGTTAGTGTGATTGGTGAATTATAGACATTGGTCAGTTGCCCAGGAAATTGTATTAAGTAGTATATTACATGACTTGCAATCCCAAATTGTTGATCAAAGGGAGTGGACCATAAAATTACTGCCATAAGGAGCACCTGGGTGGTTCCGTCGGTTAAGTGTCTGACTCTTGTTTTTGGCTCAGGTCATGATCTCACCTTTCATGGGTTCGAGCCCCACATTGGGCTCTACACTCACAGTGCAGGGCCTGCTTGGGATTCTCTCTCCCTCTCTCTATGCCCCTCCCCTACTCACACTGTCTCTCAAAATTAATAAACATTAAAAAATTATTGCCATTTGAATGTGATGCCTTTAAGTTTCTTATCTCTCTAGAATGTTTCCATCTAGCTAAGGTTTAACAGCATCATTGCCCAATATCAGGACCTTCTACTTCACCTTGACAGGCTTTACACATACTGATTGTTCCATGGTAGCAACCAGTAATCCTGACTTGACATAGTAATGCCAGACACTTGATTAAAATATCCTTTTTTTTTTTTTTTAGAAACTGATTATAAGACTGTTGTATAAGTTTTCTTGTCCTTTTTTACATTACAGTCCTAGGAGTAACTCCCCAAAGCACTATTATGAATATGAGATGTTTTATGTCTTACATTGACTCAAACTCGGGCTAGGTCTTAGATAAGACAAAGCTTGTTCTGTCTAATGGATCTGTCTCAAGTGTGCCATTAAAATTTTGAGTATCTTCTTTTTTCTGGTGATTTTTATCTTTTGTGTCCTTGCTTCTCTTCCTCTGAAAACGTGTTAACTGTTTTCTGGACAGTTTTAGAGTCTGTTCTCTTGATTTCTCTATTTTATTAGAAGAAAAATAGTTTCCACTTAAAGACAGTTATGATTAGGTAAGGCACTCAGCACATTCTTTGCTTCTCTGCTTTATTTAATACTTTCTAGAAGGGATGTTAGATATTTTTGCTGATTATTAAACGTTTTAAGGTACAAATCTAATAATTCCTTGTTCTTATTCTCTCTTCATTTACCAAACTGATATTTTCCCTTGCCTGATTCTGCCAGGGCCTTCTGAGTTTTTTATTTTCCATTCTTAACCCAATACACAGAGCTCATAAAAAACAGTAGTTATCAAGTGACTGGTGTTTTTTAAAAACTTGCTTAGTTTATACGTTGAGTGAAGATGTTGCCTCTAAATCAGCAGCTGCTAATGACCTTTTGTTCCAGGAAGCTGTGAGAAATCCAGATGGAGTCCTGGAGCTGAAGCATAGTTTAGGCTTCGCCCCAAGTTGGTATTTTCCAAATGTACCTTGTTGAGTTTTATCTTAGGCTAATGGATTTATTCTTAGACTTTGCAAGATTCACCTCAACTTCAATAACGGGGTATTCATTCCCTTGCCTTCTCTTTCCCATTCCCCCTTCTGCCTTAAAGTAACATAACACAAGGTATTAAATATCTTGTAAAGCTACAGGATCAGCATACCTGCCTTCCATCCTGCCACCACCTTTTGCCAGTTGATGGGCCTTTTGGTAGTTTACAGAATCTCTCTGAATCAGATTCTTCTTGTGTAAATGGTAATAACAATTCCCACTTATCAGGTTTTTGTTTTGTTATTAAAATGGATAATGTGTGAAAATACCTAGCATGTTACTAGGCACATAATAAATCTGCAGTAAGTCCTAGCTGGTTTTCTCTAGCTATAAAAAAGTTGTCTTTTGAATTCTTTTTTTTTCTTTGCTGCACTTGTTCTGCCTTCTTTCCTTTCTTTCATTACTTCCATAGCCATCCCTTGAACACTTAATACCATGCTAGGCACTGAAGATGCAAAGATGAATAATACTCTCCCTACAGTGGAGAGAGTTCACAGTGTCATGCAAAAATGGACATGCACCATCAAGTGTTGAAATTAACTTGAGGATGTGTGCACAGGTCATTTTCAAAAAACTTCTGGAAAAGGGTCAGCAGAGGCCTTCTGGAGGACAGGAATTGCTAAACTAAAGCTTAAAAGATGAGCAGAAAGACTTGAGAAGATACGTCTTCTGTGTAGAGGAAACAACATAATCCAGAAGCCTGCAACAGCCTGCTCAGAAGAACAAACCAGAAATATTTTATAGAAAGAAAAAGAGTGGCAAGAGTCGAGTTGAAAATGAGAGGGAGAGTAAGAGCTCAGTCACACAAGCCTCATTTTGGATATGCCATGTTCCCTTTTAGAGTTAGTGGGTGAAGACTTTCAAATTCTACATCCCTCCCATTATTTCTTCTCCCTGCACCCCGACCACCATACGTACATCACTAACTTTGCTCTTTCTAATATTGGAACTATATCCTATTCCTCCAGTGAGTTGAAACAGGGTAGAAAGTTTAATACATAAGAGGGAACTCTTGAAAAAAAAGTCAGCCCAGAGCACACATAGTCCTATCTGTACTTCATAATCACTCACCTAGCTTAGAGGATGAATGTATTTTCATCAGAAGTTATAACTGGAAAATAAGGATATTAAAAGTTCTTTTCAATATTAGATGTTTAAAATTTTTTAAAAAGTAAAAAAGCAAAACTTTTAGGAAAGGTGAAGTACGAGGTCCATAGCAATGTCTCTAAGCAATACCAAGATTGGTTAATCTTAATTAATAGACTTATCCTTAATATATAAAATTATTTTTTCAAAATTGTTTACCTTTGATAAAGGTCTGCCTAGGTAAGTGAAGTGTACCAGGATTTGGATAAAATTATCTGAGTCAAATGTGTATGCTTTTACCTTGAGAAATAATGTGTTGGGAGCCTAAAAAGGAGCTGATTAATTGGCTTTTAATGAGACCAGTTTACTCTTTATGGTTGATAGTACTTGCCCATTTCCAGGAACAGACTGGGTATTGTGAGTATTCAACTTCTCCCTTTTAAGTAAAAAAATCATAATAGGCAATAATAATTTAAAATGTGTATTCTCCTTTACACTATGTGTAAATATTAGAGTTGGTTTTTTGTTTTGTTCTAATTAGGACTTCTGGAAAGGATTTGTATTGGATGGGTGTCTCTTTTATGATTCTGTTTCTTTGATGAGGTGCATTCAGTTGACTTATTTGCTTTTTTTCAATAATTTAGAAAAATATGTGTTTCATGGAGTTATATCTAAGGCAAAATAGCTTGATAACTATATCATATGATTTCAACATTGAAAAAAAATTCTGTCCATCCAAGTTTCTAGTGAACTATTAAAAGATGTGTGCAGATATGTAAGCTCTCAAGCCATTGCATTCAGCCTAAGGCTGCAGACTTATTCTCTGTAACACTGGGTGTTTATTTACAGGGATCAAAGAGAGCATGTGTGGAATCACAAGTCACATTAATAGTTTTCTTTAACACCTCTAGTCTTGGAATAAATGTACTTCAAGTCCTAAAACACAAATAGAAAAGACTTTAAATTTTCTTTTTAATGTAATGATGTATACAACCTTTGACTGGAATTTGGAGAGCTGGGGCCAAATGGCACTGTTGCTCTGATGCTAAAGCCGGTTCTTAAAACGGAGCAGAGAAGAAATAGAGGAAAATCTTTTAAAATGGCTACTCTGCTCCTGTCCTCCACAACTGAAAGTCAGAGCTTTTTGCCAGAGAGGAGGGGAGAGCAAAGTTGGGGGTGGAAGGGAATGATGAAGAAGGCAGTGGGGGCAGTTGTTTTTCTGTGCCTGCTGACGTCAACGAAATTGCCAGATGGCATTTGAATGTTTTGCAAAAAGACAGGAGCCTTTTATTACAGCTGTCACATGGGGTTTCATTCATTTGCATTCCCAGAAGTGGTCCAAAGCTTTCCCTAACTGTAGGAGTAATGAGGGCTCTGTACCTTCGGAGACCCAGAGAGCCTTTTGTAGGATGTTGTTACCTTAAGTGGCTCTGATAAGGGACACATGCTCAGAGAATGGCATATTTCACTGTCAGCTTCAGAGGGCTATGAATTACGCAGCTTCAATTAGGACTATAATGTGATCATTCAGAAATATTCTCTGCAGAAGGTCTTTTGTGGATCCTGACAGCTTTGGAAGCACACTCAGCAGCACCTGAAGGGTTAAAAATGGCAATAATGAGCTCTAGGAAAAAAACCCAGGTTTTGTGAATTTATCCCAGGACAAAAAAATACCTAATGGAAATAGACCTGTGCATATGTACAAACAGCTTTAGCATCACCATCTTGCCCTGTGCTGCCTGTCATCCCCACACCATTTGGAGGGACAAGAGAGGAAAAATGAACTTTTAGAAAATCCGTGGGTCCATGCATAGAAGCAAGAGGCTTTGAAATACCAGGGACTGTGCTCAGAAACTGACTCCCGGCCACTCTCTTGAGCCAGGCTGACCTGTTCCCTTCATACTCCATTCCTCCCACTGCCAGAAAATTTCATGTTTTACTTAATTTTCATGCCTAGAATTTCTGAAAATTTTAATTCACTGGATTGTCAACTACATTTTAAAATGACGTACCTATTTCTGGGACAGGTAATTGGATGCGTTGATTTCCACAGCTAATTTGAGAATGACAGAAGAGATAAGGTACTTATACCAGAAAAGTTTTTATCTTTGTTTGCTATCACTCATATTACTTGTTACCACAAATACCAAAATGAGTTGATATTTGAAGACGGAGCTGTGTTACCCAGGTCACTTCCTCCTTCTTACCTCAGGTGAATGATATGATGCGCTGTTTTGATGGCAATAGGTCTGCGTGTTGTGCTGAAAGGAAAAGCAGCTTATATACCAAGGGAATTGGAGGCAAGGGACAAGGAAGGCTTAAAAAATTAGCTATTTGTATTACCTAGTTTCAGTCTTAGGCCCACACTGGCAGTGATAACAGAGTACTTACGATGGGACTGATCACCTCAATTTGGTCAAAAATCTTCCGCCCTTTTGTCAGTGGCAACACATGATGCAGATGTCAAGACTACTGGCTCAGTGATGGACAGACCTAGAGCAGTTTCTATGTGCCCTGTTATGCTGCCAATGAAACCAGTCCAGTCACTGCTACCGTTCCATGCTCCAAATACATATACAGGGTCAGCCATGAAATATTTTCCAAATATTAACTATGAGAGTGGAATTGTGGGGAGTGTGTTCATCTTATTTTAATTTCACTTTCTGGTTCCGATTTAGGATCTAGGGAGATGTAGGAGATGATGATGAAGATTATGAAGGTTTCATACAAAACCTTGCGGTTTCCTCTGATTCCTTTTTCCCTCTCATCCTTAGGGGCAGGGGCCCATGTAGTGGCATGACCAGTGTCTTATATTCCTGAATAGATCCAGATCTGAGAGGTGACTTGAGGTCAGGAGCAAGGAACATAACACCAACATCAAAGAATACCTCTTAGGAGAAAGATGGTATCAGGAAACACGACCAAAATGGGCAGGATGATGGGAATTAAAAAGAGATGGGATATAAATATAAATCACCCACTCCCAACCCCAGGCAGCACCAAGGTGTTTTACAGGTGGAATCAAGATGAGAAACTTATTCATAAATACAAATTTCACGCAGAGTGTACCTGGATGTAAATCTCAAGAGCATGTAGATAACGGTAGATCTATTACACACCGTGTTCCTGTTTCCCTGAGAATAAACTCTAGGACAGCTGTCGTGTTAATAGCAGTGTCCTACTTTGTGTGTCCTAACTATCCACTCAGAAAGTACAGAGCACTTGTACGAGGCATAAGTATTGCTACTGTTGATACTACAATGGCCATTATTCATTGCCACCTATCTAAAATGCTAGAGTTTTGCCTGAGTGTTACCAGAATTAAAACAATATGTTCCTGAATATAACTTCAGGTGATAGTCATTTTTGCCAGATTGTGCTTGTCCCCATAAAGTCCTAAAACAGCAAGCCTATGATTCATTTATTTCTCAACTATAGAGACATAATGTTCTGTAAACTTATCTCCTTTTTTCATGAAGTAGGTTTCTGATTGGGCAGTAATATGGTATATTGCATATATTGGACAGTGATACAGTTCAAGACAATATAAAACCATATGTAGATTTCACTGTTTTGAATGGAGTGTCATAGCAAAGAACTGAATAGCCAATTGCGAACTTACATTAGAGTCAAACCACCATCTACTCTTATTTTAATAACACCATTTCTCAGTCAGAAGCAGTTAGTGTAGAGTTTGTAGGGTCTGGTATCTCACTGCTGGTGCCATAATCCAAAACGCAATTCCATTTCACAAAGGAGTAGCTACAGGAACAGCTTCATTCTGACACGCAGGTATAACCTTCCCATGCTTGAGGCAAATGGCCAAGACCTGTGCTTTGTTAAGGAATCAGAGGCAGTGATGATGACAGGCTGTGCTAGGCTGAGTGTCATGAGTCTTGCCAAGGGGCTGGTAGAGATGTTATTTTTCTACTAAATTCACCCAGATAATCGAGGTTTCAAAGAACTTATGAATTTTAACTTCTCTCATGAGAGGCTGATAAACCATAATGCTAGTGTACTCACTTTTCTTGAGAAATATCATTGCCAAACATTATAACACGGTGGCTATTCTGTTTTTGCTTTTGAACTAGAAAAGTCTACCTAGGCAGGGGCGCCTGGGTGGCTCAGTCCATTAAGCATCCAACTGTTGATTTGGCTCAGGTCATGATCTCACAGTTGTGAGATTTAGCACCGGGTTTAGTTCTGTGCTGAGCATGGAGCCTGTTTGGGATTCTCTTTCTCTGCTGCTCCACTGCTCACACACATACACTCGCTTGATATCTCTCTCTTTCTGTCTCAATAAATAAATGAATAAATAAATAAATCTTAAAAATGTAGAAAGTCTACCTGGGTGAATAAATCAGTGAATAAATAAATGCAACTAATAACTTGCTAAGCATTTTGTATGCACCTAATGAGTTGCACACCCTGGAATAAGCACTGGAAATAAAAAAGTTAAATAAAGTCAAGTGGTGAAGACAGGTATGCAAACAAAGCATTCCAATTTCAGGGCAGTGATTGATACATAATTAGGGTGATATAGGAGTACAGGTGATGGGTATCTACCCCAGTTTGGTGTAAAGTGGGGAGTCAGAAAAAGTGTTTTTGGAAGAATGAAGTAGTAATGGAATAGTAGGAATAAACCAGGGGCACCTGGGTGGCTCAGTCATTTGAGTGTCTGACTTCGGCTCAGGTCATGATCTTGTGGTCCGTAAGTTCGAGCCCTGTCTGGAGCCTGCTCCAGATTCTGTGTCTCCCTCTCTCTCTCTGCCCCTCCCCCACTTATGTGCTCACTATCTCTCTCTCTCTCTCTCTCTCTGTCAAAAATACATAAACATTAAAAAAATTTTTTTAAGGAATAAACCAAAGGAAGGTGGTGGTGAGAGATGGAGGGCAGGGGGTATTGAGGAAGTAAATACCTTTACCAAGATGTATGATTAAAAACTAGCATGTGGAAAACATAAATAATTAAGTACTTTTGGAGCAGTAAAATACAGTGAATACTCTTTTTAAGAGTGAAATAGAGTAGCAAGCCATATAGCAGGTAAAAATGCCAAGACTCTGTGATTAATGAGATGAAGTTGAGGAAGGGGACTTAAGGCTTTGGAGATAAGGGTGAATGATTTGGGGCAGGGGGAATTGAAGCAGCGACTGAGATCTAGAGTCAAATAAGCAGATTAGGAAAGTTGGTAGGTGAGGTGTGGGTGCTAGGCTCTGAGGAGCCATGGAGTCTCCAGGGGGTCCAGTGACAGAGGCACTGGACAGAGAAGTTTTGGGCAGAGATGGTTTAGGTGTTATTAACTAGAAAAGATTATATGGATTTCATGAGAGCTTGTGAACAAATTTAGGGAGTGTCTATAGAATAGAGAAGAGCAGTGGGCTAAGAGGAAACCTATGGAAATGGGTTTTAAAATGTTGAAGGATCGGGAAGGAGGAGGAAAAAAAATCCAGGAGAGAAGTGAACTGTTCAGAGAGATAGGAAAAGAACTAGAAGGACATGATATCATGGGAGTTGAAGGAAATGAGGTTTCCAGAAAATGCATGCCACCAATACTGTAAATGGAGAAGTCCAGTAATGCAGGATCTGAAAAGTATACTTTGGATTTGGCAATTAAAACCCACTGGGATGGCAAGAGCAATTACAGTCTTGATTCTAGAAGACCAGCTCAGTGGGATGGGATCTAAATGGAAAATTAGAAAATGAAGACTGTGAATACTAACTGTTCTTTCAAAAAGGTTGGTAGAAAAATTGGTTGGTAGTTAACAGGGGTGTGGAGATTGGGGGAAGAATATGGGATTAAAGAGGTATTCTAGCAAGGGAGTAAGAGGTATTCTAGCAAGGGAGAGACTGGGGTGTTTCCAAAAAGGTGGGGTTTATATAGGCTGAGAAGACTCTAGTATCAAAAGTTTGCTTACAACACATACTTTCAGAGTAAAGAGACAAATGATCTTAATGGTTACTGTCATCTTGCCGTCAGCTTAATGTGTCCTTCTCAATGTCAGGGCTTTTTCTGCCAGCTTCTTTTGAGAACGAGTTGGCAAGTTAGGAATATTTGAGTTGCAACAAACAAGCTCTTTCTTCCCAGCTGCTCCTTTCTAATATTCCCTATCATAACTCGTCAGCAAGAAATTCTTACCACAATAAATTCTTCATGACAAACATAATTTTCAACATAGTATTTACAGTTTATGGCTAAAATCTCAGAACGGATACCAGTATGTCTCCCGAGCGGAAAGGCAATCATTCAGCATCTTGGGTAGGTCATATTGTGGAAAGGTGGTAAATCTTATCTATTTAAAGATTTGATTTAAGAGGCTTTTTAAAATTTTGTAAATCTGAAGAAAGAAAGAATGTTGTCTCAAAGAGCATATGGGGTGATATGTGCTGATGACAGTGGAAAGCTCAAAAGTTAGTATATTCATTTTGAGAAAGCAGATAGATTAACTATAGGTCTCCAGAATTATCTCTTCAGAAGAACTGATGATCAGCCTGCACTCAATAAATTTAAACATTGTATATGGCCGTAGACAGTATATAGGAATAGTATATAAAACTCTTTTAGCAATGCGTCCGAATTTTTTCAGTCTTCTGTTTCCCTTCTGTGTTCTAGAATTTTCTGATAATGTGACTGTATTGTAAATTACCACAAACAAAGCCACTTTCTGCCAAGTGTGCACGTATGCTTGAGTGCTAACCACAAACAGGAGCCCTGGAAATAAGTAGTGTGTCCCATCATCAGGGACTAAGGAAAATCAGCGAGGGCATCCAAAGGAAGTTCAAACACGCAGCCTCTCCTTTCTTCAGCACTCTCTTTTTGTTCCTGGCTCCTGGGAATCTACGTTTGCCAGTCACTTGAGCACTTAGGCCATCGCCTTAAGTAATGTGGTACTCAGTAGGAGGTTGTAAGAACATGAAGGGGATGTTGTTTGACTATAAGGACCAGGCAAAGGCACACTTTTTGGACTGATTAGTATGACTGAGAGCCTACAAACTTTTGAGAACCATTTGTTAGACTAACATATTGTGTTAGAAGGCAGAATTCATTTAATAATTATGTTTTTGGAGTTCTTACAGCATGCTGAGTGCTAAGGTTATAAAAATTAATAAAAATCATCCTTGCCCTCAAATTCACAATCTGGCAAGGAATTTATTCACAAACAATTAGCAGTAGTGCAATATGATAATAGATGTTGGGAAAGAGTGCTACAGAGGCTTTGAGGCTGAAGTGATTAATTTGGTGTCAGTTGGGAATGAGGCTAAAATGTTTTATGTTTGGATGTTGGATCTTGATCATTAAAAACAGTATATCAGAGAAATGAAGTGGTAGGCAGAAGTAATACCATAAGCAAAGGCATGGGGTTGTGGTAGCATATGGAGGAGGTAATCTAGCACAGTTGAGGAGGAAGCACATTAGTGGGATGTGTGGAAATTTAACTGGGGGAAAAGGGGTTAAGGATTAAGTTTTAAGATACCTAAAGCCATCCCAAGAAGTTAAATCTTGTTCTATAACTTCAGAAAACCATCAAAGAAAATAACAGAGCAGCATATTAGTATCTCTGTATTGGGGAAAAAACAAGTTTGTGGTAGGAAAAAACTGGGGGAAAAAACCCTACAGCCATTCTCATGTGAAATAATGAGATGGACTAAGGCAGGGATTAAGGAATTCTAAAGGAAGAAGTAGTTGAGGGGCTCCTCAGTAGAAATTTTCAGTTGCAGTGATTAGTTTGATGTTGGAGGTGAGAAAGTAAAAAATCCACTAGAAAAAGCCAAGGTGTCCAGTTCAGGTAAGTAATTTTGTCATTAGCCAAAATAAAAAATAAAGGAGAGGAAGAAGAGTCTAGAAGATGGAGGTGAATTATTTTCTTTGGGAAGGTAATCATTGTGGGGTATCTGAGTGAAGCTATCCAGAGAACAGATAAATACACAGGCTGAGTCCAGAGAATTGGTCAGTGTTGGAGCTCCAAATTAGCAGGTTCTCACTGTAATGCGAGAGCTGGAAGGGAAGGGCATAGATAGAAGAAGAAAAAAACAGTACAAAGGGTCAGTAGTTAAGGAGGGAAGAAGACCCAGCAAAGGAGGCATGGAGTTCCTTCTCAGAGGGACTGGAGAAAGCCAGGGCAGGAGAAAGAGGCTGTGAAACTGGGCTAAGAAGACAAAACCAGGAATGTTATCATTAGATATTTTCATGAGGATATTGAATGGAGTTGATAGAGGATTTTGCTTTATTTCGTTTATTTGAGAGCAAGAGAGCATGCTCATGCAAGCTCAAGCAGGGGAGGGGTATAGAGAAAGAGGGAGAGAGAGAATCCCAGGCACACTCCGTGTTGTCAGTGCAGAGCCCCACTCGGGGTTCGATCTCATGAACCAAGAGATTGTGACCTGAGCCGACATCAAGAGTCAGACTCTTAACCAACTGAGCCACCCAGGCCCCCTGAGGATTTTATTGTATCAGATACATCAGTAGAAGATTAAGTATCTTTAAAAAGGATGTTAAGAGAGAGTAGAGCTCTCTTTCCAAGGGTTTAACAGATTAGAATTTCAAAGGAATAAAGAGCATCTTAGATGGGGTCAAAGAACAATTTTGTCAGGAAGGGAAATGCTAATAATGTTCTTATGTTAAGAGGAGGGAAAGGGGGAGAAAAAAGAGTGAATAAGAAAAACACGAATGAATAGAAGTATGCTGTTTGTATTTGAAGAAAGAGTAAGTAATTAGGCATCTTTTTGCTGAGCATGGTTAAAGTTGCTGTGGGAGTAGAAAAATAGATATAAAATGATTCTCATTGCCAAGAAGCTCACAAAATCCACACGTGAGAGTAGAGTACATTTGCACAGGAAGATTTTATGAATGGCATTTTGATTATTACAAGTCATATTGAAAGTCCATGGCATCTGGTAGTTTGCAATTAAGGCACAGTTAGGGATAGTGTACTGATGTTAGACGTGAGTCACTTAGCTAGAGTGAAACTAGTCCTCGCTCTGCTCTCATATCTCCCAGTGAGCCACCAGGGTTTGCTGAACCTATGATAATCATAGTTTATTGCCTCCTGATATCCTGAATATAATAAAATCACTGAAACCAATTTTTTAAATTAACATGATGAACTCTGTAGATAATGCTGCTATAAACACAGGCTATCTATAATAGCCAAATTATGGAAACAACCCAAGGGTCCATCAACTGATTAATGGATAAGGAAGAGAAGGAATATTACTCAGCTATAAAAAATAATGAAATCTTGCCATTTGCGATGACATAGATGGAGCTAAAGAGTATAATGCTAAGTGAAATAAGTCAGAGAAAGACCAATACCATATGATTTCACTTATATGTAGAATTTAAGAAACAAAACAAACAGGCTAAGGGTAAAAAAAGGCAAACCAAAAAACAGACTCTTAACTATAGAGAACAAACTGATGGTTACCAGAGGGGAGATGGAGGGGGATGGATAAAATAGGTGAATGGGGATTAAAGAGTGCACTTGTTGTGATGAACACTGGCTGTTGTATGAAAGTGTTGAATCACTGTATTGTACACTTAAAACTAATACTGTATGTTAACTGGAATTTAAATGAAAACTTAAAAAAAATAAAGTGATTAACTCAGACTTGCAGACACATTATAAAATTTTATATTCATTACCACCTACTTATCTACTAATTCCTTATACATTTGTTAGAGTTTTATGCTGTATTAGTTACTTCCAACCATAAGAAAAAGAAAATTTTATTCAGATTACTGGTAGGCCATAATTTGAAATGCTTGTTATGTTATCTCTTATAATAAGGCCAGAGAAAAGAACGCTTCAGGGCTAATGAATTCATAACTCAAGAACATTGTAACAGACCTCGTTTTTTTTTTTTTTTTTTTTTTTATTCTTTCCACTTTGCTACTGTCTACACTATTGGCTTCATCCTAAAGCTGATTCCACTTGGTTATCCAAAGATGGCTGCTGGCAGCAACATTGCTTCCTTCTGGAGGGTGAAGATTTTTTTTTCCTAGAAGCACTGAGCAAAGTTCCCCTCAAGTCTCATTGAATCACAGTGCTTAGGACCTACCTACCCATCCTTGACCAAATTCCTGGCCTTAGACATGGAATCACCATGATTAGTGTAGAGAGTCAATGACAACATCCATTGTGTATAGTTTGAAGAGAGTTAAGAACTGGGGCATGTCACTGGACATAGGCCTTGATATCAAAATGTTACAGCAGTCCGAAGGGCAACAATCAAGTCTGCCGACTGATCAACAGCCACAAGACCTGCTTGATGGGCATCTGAAAACCTGTTTAATCTTTTGGGCACATGTAGAGTGTGGTTAGTGACAGAGATACAACAGTAAGTTTAAATTACTGTTAGAAATATCGAAACCAGCAGGAAGACAATTTGAGGCTATGTATAGTTAGATCTCACTCTATATTAATTTCAGTCTTTAGTTTGCCATCAGAATCAGCATGTGAAAACATTCATTGCTTCTGTGTTTGTTTTAATCATGCTTTGCTTATTTTTTTTTCCTATGGGATATTTTAATTAAGTTCTTGAATTATATTTCCACTGACATCTTCTTTTAAGATGAAATAAAACTAAAAGAGACTGAAATGATGGCTAAAGAGGAATTAACTGCCAGCTTCTCCCTAGATCCTTCCTCTTGATCCCCAGGGGAAAAAAATAACCACTTTTTAATCACACTTTTATTAATCTTATAAGATCATAAGATCATAATCTTAGAAGATAATTTCTGAAGTCAGTTTGTCTTCTTTGCATAGACCTTTGTCTTAATGAATCTGTGCTGAATCTCAACAAATTGTTGGCCATTTGTATTCCTTCAATATGCTATTATTACTATACTAACAGCATATGGAAGCATTGACCAAACTAACAATTATGTCCACAAGGAAGAAAAATCTATGACATAAATGTTGACTGATGCATCATTATGACCAAATGACTTCTTTTCTTGCCTGATTTCCTCTTCACTCAGCAACACATTGTTGCTAAACATGAGGAGTAGGGTATCATTTTGAAATGCTTCTCATACAGAACCTCTATAATCTGGCTCAACATCTGCCTATTAAATATCTTGGTGAGTTACTGGGGTCTATTGACCCAAAGATAATCATATTTATTATCTGAATGTCTCATAACGTTATGAATATAATAAGATTATAACTGAAACCAGTTTCATAAACTGAAGTAATTAACCCAGACTTGTAGACAGATGCATTATAAAATTTTATTTTCATTACCACCTAAAAGGAAAATGAAGACAGATGCTTTCCTATTAGCAACAGAAGTCTCGACAAGAACCACCAGTTTTTCCTTCCAGGAGCAAATATTACATGAGATCTGGCTCAAGTATGAGAAATAAGGACAAAGAATAAATGGCATTTTTCTTGATGGAGAAACTGTGGGATCATCCCTAAAAAATTCATTCTGGGAAGAGTCTAATTTGATTTTCAAAAACAAAACAAAACAAAAAAAAAACCTAAAGGAAGGGCATATAAAAATATGAATTCTTGGGTTGCCTGGGTGGCTTAGTCGGTTAAGCGTCTGACTTCAACTCAGGTCATGATCTCACAGTTTGTGAGTTTGAGCCCCGCGTTGGGCTCTGTGCTGGTAGCTCAGAGCCTGGAGCCTGCTTCAGATTCTGTGTCTCCCCCTCTCTCTGCACCTCCCATGCTCATGCTGTATCTCTCTGTGTCCCTCAATAATAAATAAATGTTAATTTTTTAAAAAAATAATATGAATTCTTAGAGTATAGTGATGATGTTAATAAGTTCTTGATAAGGAGAGCCTAAATTGATGAAGATTAATTGCAGGAAGAGTTTATGAACTAGTAGTATGTAATAAATTGACGAAGGTATTTTATATCATCAAAGGTAAGTGACCATACATAGGAATAGTTACCCCCAGATATTGGTAGGCACTTTTGTGCTGTGATTAGTAGTGTAGGTGCAGACTGCCTGGGTTGAAATTCCTTCCTCTTCTGTCACTTACTATCTGTGTAATGTTGGACAAATTACTTGTGCGCTAGTTTCAAACTTTGAAAGTCATTCCCTTTATAATTTGTAGAGCTCTGAGTTGCCTTCTGGGAAATCCAGAAATGATATTACTCAATAATGTAATATTTTTAATTTTTGATATTTTTAAGATTTTAACATTTTAAATATTCTCTGCATGCCAAATGGTTCACAGGTAAGCTTACCTCTTCTCTTAAAATCAGTTAGCAAGAAGCAGACCCTCAAGTACTCTGAGAGACAAGGGAGTTTCCAGTTCCCTACACTTTACTGGGGGAATGGGAAGCTGGGGAGCCTTGCAATCCAAGTTTCAAAGTGGAAACTTGGGTGGTGGAGCTATGGGAGTTCTAAGGGCTAAAGATTTTGAGGGAAGTGTCAAGAAACTGAACGTTTCTATGTTTGAGTGATAAGTATCTTTGCAACCAGTCCCTCTCCCTTCTCATGCTTCTCTTCTCTGGAGATTGATTTTTATTTTAATCCTATGTTGAGGAGAGGTATGGATGATAATGGTGACTCAGCTCAGGGTAGTCATTTTCAGAGTTGGCCAGAGGTAGGTGTTTTGAGACCTGCATTTTAAGAAACAACTTACTTCCCTTCTGGTAACCAGAGGTGGTGTGATTCATCACAGGATTCCTTCAGTTTCCTCTTTAGTCCTCCAATCGCTTTTAGTCCCCTGAACATCTTCCACTAGACTGCAGGCTTCTTGATGGCAGCTGCCAAATTTGTCTATCTCCATAGCCCTAGGATGTAGACGGTACAAAGTACCCAGTACATGTTCAGTTAATAACTGTTGAATAAATGAGGCAGAGATGGATGTTTCCCTGTGCCTCTGTATTTCCCTTTTGAATCACACCGTTGATAAAATGTGTTTTGTCTTAAAATATTGAGATATAGTTGAAATAGGGTACATTTGCACTGTAGAACAAAAAAAATGCTATCATACCTATTATTAAGTGGTTGTATAAGTTTGTGTGAGCTTGCCTAGGAATTTCATCACTGTTTATAGTGTTATTTCTCTAGAAAAATTCTATGTTCCAAAAAAAATGGTTTTAAAAGCATTTTGAAATTTGATCTATTTACAAGTTTGGAAACCTTGTTACATAATTTATGGTATCTTTGACTAGTTGTAGAAAATAGAATTTACTGTGTTTTAACAGTACATTTATGAAGTATTGGATGTTGTATTAAAACAGCTTGGGCCTATTAAGAGTATCCATTCACCCCTGTGTTTAAATTTGGAGGGCTACTACCAGGATATATCAAAAAAAAAAAAGAATATTTTCTTAGTTGCTTAGACCCAATGTGGATTTTATACCCTGCAAGTGGACTCTCCACCTTTTATTTTGTGAGGGCAAGAGTACTTGAAGAGATTCTCAAAAGAAGGAACTGAGAGAATATTGTAGACAGAGTAAAAGAAGACTACTACAGGAATAAGTACATTATATTTTTTTCATGTCTCAGTCTTGGATGAATTTACAGGTGCAACTGATTCTCCTTAATGTTACTTTCACTCTTCCCTCCCTGGCCATTCATACTGTAAGTATCTAGTTGGACAAAATCATTGCTGTGGCAGCCTTGGTCAAGTCTGTCTTCTCTCCACACCTTAATCTTCCTTAAGCACTGTGCGCTGTTCGATTACATCATTTTTCTTCTCAGACATCTTTCATCAGTCAATTACCAACTGATAGAATTAGAAAACTTTGTCCTTCATTCTTGGTCATCAGGCTTCATATTTCCTTTTCAACCTTATTTTCTGCTAATAAAAAGCAGAAACCTTCCATGCCTGAGAGACTAGCCTACTAATGGCATCCTGTATTTGTTTTTCTCATACAAACACCCGACCCTGTATGTTGACTCCATGCTTCTTCAAGCTTTACTGCTCTGTTTCTCACCTGCTCTGTGCCTGCTCTTCCACTTCGTCAGAATCTTCGGTCTAGTTGTTCAGTCGTCTTTCTTTTCCATCTGGCAGGCCCCTCCCGTTTTCACTTTGTTGCCTTTTCGTGTAAAATTTCATGCTGAGTAACACTGAAAAGTACACAAACAACATATTGGAGCTGAGGTCTCTAACCTCAGCTGGACCTTCAGGATTGCCTGAGAATCTAGCCAGCTATTTCCTACTCCTTTTCCAAACGTTCTTTATTCTCTTCTATACTTCTAACCTCCACATTGCCTACATCGCTCTCTCTACGAGGGACTCATGACTAATCTTCAGAGTTAAATAAAAGCCAAAGTATAGGAACTCCAACCTCTCACCTGCAAATCTTTAGCCTTTTTTTCTCACTGTTACCATAGAAAATGTTAGTCACCCTCTACTTCCTTCTCTTGGACCTTGATCTCTTTATCATCTCTGTGTTTTTACTGCAGTTTAAACCCCTCACACTAGTGAGATTCCCCCAGTTCAATATTTATGCTAGCCAGCTCTTTAGAGCCTGTTTTCCCTCTGGATGTGGACATATCTCTATCTTCTATTTTACAGTAGTTTTCAGGAAAGAGTTTTCTACATTATTTCCATTTTCATATCTTTTCTTTGCTTCATTTATTGTGGTGTGACTTACAACCTCAGCATGTCACTAAAATTGTTCTCTCCAGAGTTACCAGTGATCTTCCAAATGCTAAACTAATGGATATTTTTTTAGAATTTATTAATCTTCCATATTCACTGGCCATACCTCTCCTCTTGACAAAAGCATTTATTTTATCCATTTGGCCCCATGCTCTTAATTTTCAGTTGTCCTTTCTCATTTTCCTTTGCCAGTTTCTCTTCTCCCTGACCTTTTCAAACTGGTATTGATTATGGCCCTGCCTTAAGTCTACCTTTCTTTCTCCTTATACACTGCCATGTAGGGTGTTACTGAAATGACCATATCTGTGTCATTGATACCCAGGTGTATATTTTCAGTTCAGATATCTCTCTTGATGTGCAACTTGAATCATCATGTGAATATCGCATATTTACTGAAGGATGAGTATCTTAGCATCCACATCAAAACTCATTCCTTCTCTTGTGATTCCTAATTTAAGGGAAGGTTCTTAGCTACCCATGTGTACAAGTCAGAAGCCTGAAAGTCAGCCTGACTCTTTCTTCCACACGTACTGATGATGTCACTACCCTGCAGGGGCTTCTCATTACTCTTAGTAGTTAATCAAAGCTCTTACATTTGGCTCCTGTTCCTGTCATGATGTATTCCCTCAAACCTCTCCAGACACATCCTTTTCTTCTTCTTCTGTTTTTAAATTTAAGTATAATTGACATGTAACATTATATTAGTTGCAGGTGTCCAACATAGTGATTCGATATATATGTATATTACAAAATGATCACCACAATGAGTCGAGTTAACATCCATCACCATGCATCATTACAGATTTTTTTCTTGTGATGAAAACTTTCAAGATCTACTCTCTTAGCAACTCTTAAATATGTATTATAGTATTATTAACTGTAGTCACTATGCTGTACACAGACAAATTCTTTTCAACCTGAAGCACTCTTACTTCACCTGAGTGTTATCACTGAAAGGTCATTCTTTCTCTTCCTCCAGTCCTTTTAACTCCTTTCCCCTCTCTAAAAAATACTCATACATTTACCTGAACCCTCTGCTTGTTCATTTCATACATGTACCAGATTATAGAAAAATATGTAGAATCACTTTCTTTTTTTTTTTTTAATTTTTTTAATGTTTATTTTTGAGAGAGTCAGAGCATGAATGGGAGAGGGGCAGAGAGAGAGGGAGACACAAAATCAGAAGCAGGCTCCAGGCTCCGAGCTGTCAGCACAGAGCCTGACACGGTGCTCAGACTCATGGACCGTGAGATCATGACCTGAGCTGAAGTCGGACACTCAACCGACTGAGCCACCCAGGTGCCCCCAAGATCACTTTCTTTTATCACTACTATTCATTCTCCTTGGCAATTTCACGATTTTCTGCTTATTAGTTATTCCAGAATCAGTTTGTGAAATACAGTTTTTACTTATGTCTCCAGTATTTCAGTCTAACAATTCTCAATATTTTTATTTAAATTAAAATGAGAATATGAAATTGTGCTAGAAGGAAGGTTAAATGTTTTAGGATGGCTTCCAGAAAATTCATTTATCTGTCTTGAGGAACTACCTTGGACGCTGTAATTTGTCTGTCTTTGTATTCTTTAAGACACAGAACTGGAGAGAGGAAATTTGATTCTCTGGAGGTTTAGAATATGCTACTTACAACTTCACTCATTTTTAAAATCATCGAATGTCTAAAAAGTGTAAGATCCTAAACTAGGGTCTGGGGTTAAACTGGCAAAGGAAAACTAGCACTGCCTTTGTGCTAACACTGGCAGCCTGAAAGAGGAAGACAAACCTTTATCAAGATCACACATCAAAAGTCGAATTGAAAACTGTTACAAGTGTTTATGACAGAGATGTCCTAAAAATACATGTGAGAATTGGTCAGAGATGCAAGGTTTCTCTGAAGTTACAGCTTCCAAGGCTTTTCATTTGTTTGTTTTGTTTTTGATGCTCCCAGCATGAGGTCCAGGCACTCATGTGGTGAGCCCTTTGGGTGCTACTGTACCAGTCCAAGGTAAGATCTCCTGGTTGGACAGCAGCTGGAGCAAATCGGTAGCATAGATAAGTGCCCGTTGCCCATGAGGTTGGAAAGAGTCTACTGATAGATAACACAGGGCAGATAAAACAGATGCCAATGAAGACTGACACAACCAGTCGTGTCAGAATGCATACTTGGATGGTTTTGTTTTGGTTTGTTTTGGTTTTAGTTTTTACGGATATTTGAATCACAATGGAAAATTACATGGGGAAAATGTTTAATTGTATATGCAAATGGATCATCTTTAAAGTGTTTACCTTATGAAAACGGGAATAGGCGACAGAACTGAAGTGTTTATAGTGTAAAAGAATTAGTAACGATGTAATTACAGTTTCTCTTTGACAATGATCCTGAAACATATAACACAATTTAAAATTTTGTATTACTTTCTACCAATAATCTTATGTAAGTTTTTCTTCTTTTAGTGTTTGTTTTTTTTCTTGTGAAAAAAGAAACTGAACTATGCTGGTTACTGAGGGAGCAGCTCTCATTCAAAAAAAGATCTCCAATTAGAGTTCTTTAAAAAGGCAGAATACTGCCATCTGTTGTTCACTGAAATTGTTTCTAGGCTAAGCAAACAGAAACCTCAAGAGTTCAAGTTTAATAGCAGTTCTTAAAATTTAACAAATAAAAGACCATCAAAATTCATCAGCTTTTATGAGTTCATACTTGAGAGAGTCTTAAATTTTCTATATTTATAAACTCATGCGCAATCAGAAAACCCAGTTTCTTTCACCAACAGAAATAATAATGCTTTTTATTTATATAACAGTTGGCACTTTACAGGGTACTTACCCACCTTCATTTGTGGGAGCAGTCACATGACTGGTTCTGTACCTGAGTTCCTCATAGAGCCACCAGCCGCCTCATCTTTTCTAATTAGAAGAAACCGAGAGAAGCAGCCCGATATGGGTGCTTAATAAATATGGTTTGTTTCCTGAATGATAAAACAGTGTTCTGTGTTAATTGTTGTTTTTGAGGCTGTTTAGTGACTTTACTAGTTTTTGGAAGACAGAAAACAGGGACCGCATGAACAACTTTCGGCTTATCTGCAGATAGATTATAGGGAGGTATGTAAGGACACAAGATGGTGTACTACATCCCATTTGGGGGCACGGAATGTTCCTTGTACATCTCAAGAGAAGGAAGTTAAGAACTCTGACAATTACTGCATTTTGCTGCATCTCACCTCTCACATGCGGCCGGCCCACAGAGATGTTGGAACACAGTTTGATAAAGGGCCCTATATGTTTTCCTCCTACTGTACATACATATTATCTTAAGGAGAAAATCCAAATGTAAACTTCTAGTCCCTGCCAGAAAATTAAAATAAGCAAACATCTGCTTCCTTAGGATGGCATGTAGCCAAAGTTCAGCCTACAATGAGTTACTGCAAAATTTTCACATGATTTCATTTTTAAAAAATTTCCCAACCAACTTCAAGTCTAAAATTATAAATGGGTCCTATGAAAGTATAAACACATATGCAATTTTACTGGCTTTGAGGTCAGAACCAGTAATACACCAAAGACCATTTATCAATCCAGCTCACCTTCTAAGTGAATTTAGCGCCTTAAAGACCAAGATACTACTCCCTGGTACCACAGACAGCCTTCCAGAGAAAGATTTGGAGGGTTGGGGGTGGCAAACTGTGCTTTAAAGATGCAGGGGACTGCTCCCAAAAACCCATCAGGCATCTTTTCCCAGCATTGAGGACCAAAGTTGGGTAAGAAAAGTCCCAGTGACTCTTTCCTTTTATGTGTCATCTCTTACACTGTTTATTCCTCTCTTATCCCAGCTTGCTCTTCACCCTGAGAATGTTCTTCCCATGCTATGTTTGCCTCCCAGGGTGCCTCCCAGGATGACTAAATAGAAAGGAAGAAAAAAAAAAACTTTCCAACAATGGAGCTAAGAGGCCTGCTCTTAGAATTCCTTTCACATACTGTGTTATAAATTATACCAGTGCAATCAGCCATATTAACTGAAACCAGGACTTTTGTACAATTACTTTCTGAGAGCCTAAAATCTCAGAACGAGTTTCAGTATATAGGAATAGGGAATACGATCTTTAGATTTACCTAGAATAAGAAGCGAAAGTATTCAGGTTTTCATTTTTGTTATTTTGTTTTTGTTGATAAAGAAATATCTCTATGCTGCCTTCATTTATGAAGAAACTGCTGGCCCAGTATATGTTGAAGACAAACATACATGCACTACTTTACCACAATGTTTTAGTGCAATAATAATGGTGGGGATATATAATATTTATCAAACATGTACAGTGGGCCAAGCAACTCTGCTGAGGTCTTTATGAGCATGATTTCATTTAATCATCAACAATACTATATAGTATCATATAATAATATTATTATCCTCTGTTTTGGATACAGACAGTCTAGCTGTAGATACTCTGTACCAATTCATAAAGGCCTATGTACCAATTCATAAAATAAAAATTTGGGGCACCTGGGTGCCTCAGTCGGTTAAGTGGCCAACTTTGGCTCAGGACATGATCTCGCGGTCCGTGATTCGAGCCCTGTGTCAGGCTCTGTGCTGACAGCTCGGAGCCTGGAGCCTCCTTCTGTTTCTGTGTCTCCCTCTCTCTCTGCCCCTCCCCCATTCGCACTCTGTCTCTCTCTGCCTTTCAAAAAATGAATAAATGTTAAATTTTTTTTAATTTGCTATAGATGAATGAGTAAAACTTCCTCTTTTATCTCAGTACTTTATCATTTTGCTTTCCAGCTTCTCACGTATGCAAACTTCCAAATCACATACATGATGAAAATAGGCACCTGTTCCTTTTTGCCACCCCCATGTGCTAAGTCATAAACCAAACTTTACTTTCTACCCCTTGTTTCAGGAGTGGTAATGAACTAGCTATGACATAACTATTAATAATAGTTCCTTTCACTGGAAGGCTTTCAAGTGAAAGGTGTTGTATTTAAAATGTGGGACTCTTAACAGATACAATCAGGATCGTAGTTGGTCTGTTCATTTTAAAAACTTTAAAGCAGAGAATTATAAACATTTGACCTACATTTTCGATACCTCTAGTGATATATTTTAACTTAATACATCTAAATATGCAGGCTTTTACACATCTTTTGATGAAGAGCCAAGACTATTTGCTGTAAGCATGTGTCCACTGTATCGATTAGAGTTGCAAGTTGTCTTTCTTACATGTACCACACCTGTACCTCGTTGTATACACTGCCAGTTTCTGTTTATTTCACAGTGGAAATGACTTAGGTGCTTATAAAAGCATTCTGAGTTCAAAATCTTCCAGGTATGTTGTCACTTTCTTTTTGAACCCTTACAGTTGTACCTCCCCTGCTTAATTTAACAGAAATCAATATTAGGGCCTCACTTTTATGAAATGTATTTATGAAGTCTTTAAAGTTGTTCAACTTAGTTTTCAAAGGAACTCTTCCAGTTTTGACTCATGTATCACTGGTTTATGGATATTTTATTAGCATAGGTAATTTACAGTGACCGAATACAACTGGCCTCAACAGATGTGGGACCAAAGGAAACCGACATTTGGCAAATGTACAACTCCATTCTTGGGAGAAGCATGTGGAAATTCCAGAGAATAGCTTATTTGCTTGTGAGCACTCAGTGGACACTGGGCATTTTAACACAGAAAGGAAACAGCACCAGTAACTCAATAATAAGTTATAAGATAGAGCTTAGGTAAGTTTAGCAATCAGTGAAACAAAGAATTTTCTGTCTACGTAATATCTTTTAAATTGTTTTAAATTTTTTTTAAATGCTTACCGATGCCAAGAAATAAGTTTTAAAATAATTTCCTTCTTTCTTCTTTGATGTATGTTTATGTGTATATGTGAAATCTTTAGATATATAGAATTGGAAGGGACCTTGGGAAAATCCAACCCAGTTCTCTGATTTCACAAGGGGGGAGCCTGTCTGGCCCCCAATGGATACAGTATTGCCTAGAGACAGCCTGTGTGGTTGGTTTTGGAAACCATCATAAATTAAACTATTAAACAAAAAAGAGGATCTAATTTGAGGCATATAGCATCTCAACTAGGTTACTTAGATAACTGTCTTCGATTCTGGTTCTTTAGCATATGTAACCTGTCTTTGAGTTTCATGTAGAGTTATGAAGAGAGGCATTTATGCTGCTCCTAATTCTGTTTTTTTTTTCCAGCTAGAATAAATTAATCTCCAAAGCAAATGACTCATCAGATGATTCACTAATTCACTGAGTCAGAAGACTTGAGAGTTATTACATCTTCCACCTTGAAGTAGGGATGTGTGCAACCTATTTGATTAAATTATCAGTTTAATGTTTGCTTCAAAATGTGTAGGAAGAAAAGCTATAACTTAGCTATATTGGTGCTGCCTCCAAAAGAATTCATCAAGTATTAGATGAGTTACTGTCACCGGTCTTTTGAAACCAGATAACCTCCCTGATCATTTTGAACAAGTAGTTTGCTGTTGACCTGAAGTTTCCCAGTCCTTTTCTGATTTTTATCTTGGGCATGTTCTCATTCTTTAAGTGAAATAGTGTTTGTTGGCTTTTTTTTTTTTTTATTTACCTTGTTCCTGTAGCTATTTTCTAAAACTTCTTAGCAATTATTTCTTTTAGGAATTCCCCATTTCTAAATAATATGTTGACAGAACCCCAAACACAGTGCCACAGTAAATAATCTGACATGTTACTTAAAGATATATAATTTTATTTTACATGCTATTAGTAATTTGGTCACGTGGATTTATCTAGAATTTTTAAAAAATTGCAACTTAGGGTAATTTAGAAACTTGAGTGCCCTTCCCAAAGTGCTCGTTTTTTTTCTGATCCCTACACATATTGAAAGCTTTCCCTTTTCTTGTACTAATAGTGTAATTTCAAAGTTTTAACACAGCAATAGTAAGAGTGAAAACAAATTTCCTATAATTGAGTTGATTGATACCTGCTTAGTCTAGGAGTTATGTTTAATGGTGTTTATAAGTATATTTGTTATTGTTTCTTTAACTTCTTATCTATAACTCCAGATTTTCCCCTGCCTTTGGTGTTCAATAAGTAAAGTAACTTGGAAGCAACTAGATCATATTGTATAGCAAGACCATGTGTATATTCACAGCCTGGAGATGGTGAGATAGACTGGATGGAGATAAGGAGAGAAAGAATGATATTTTAAAAACTGGACACTTTGAATCAGCTATTTTTGCTTTAATATATATATATATATATATATATATATATATATATATATATATATTTAACATATGTATTTGTTATATGTTAACATTTTAACATATAAATATATATATATATTTAAAATATATAAAACCACACTTTACTGTTCATCAGACTTAAATTCCCTAGTTTCTATTTAAAGGTAACAATCCAAATTTGGTTGTCATTTAAACGGTGTGTAGGGAATTGTACTTGCATCTTCTTAAATGTTAAGTGTAAATATTTCTGTTATAAGGAGAGCTTGCTAAGTAGAATGTTTTATATTGTTTGATCCTGGTTTTTTTTAAGGAAAAGATTTGTTTATCTCCACCATAAAACAACTCAACCGTGGTTTTATGCTCTAGTATATATAGTTCATTACTGCACTGAAAGATGATTTCATGCTGTTAGCTTAAGACTTTCCTTTAAAGTAGCTTTTATATAAACTTAACCTTTAGTATTTATTATCACTAAGGTTTCACCAGTGAAATGGAATATTTGTGAGTATGCCTAGAAATTTAGTTATGTTATTTTTAAACTTGGATAGGGTATGGCAGTATCCTCTTTGTGAGTCACTCTTGTTTCATATTTTGTATCTTCCGATGAAAAAACTCTACCATTGACCAAAGCTTCTCTCTCCTAAAATTCCTTGTTACTTACTCCTTGGACTCGCCTGTGTCTTTATAATTTGCCTGCTGCTTATTGAAATAGTGATCTGTCTGCCTTTCAGTGAGTCACGTGTGGTAGTCTTGGAGATTTTGTGGCAAACAAATCTGATTGTTGGTTTTAGATTTTATGCCTCATTGAAGCCTTTAGTTATTTGAGCCAAAAAAGTGGTGATAACGTCTGTGTGTGATGCAACTTTTGACTTTTATACAATTCTATTCTTGAATCAGAAAACCAGTAGAGCAAAGACCTGGTTTCATTCCAGTATTAAGTATATTTCATTAAAGTATACTTTTTTCCATAGTAAAAATGTTCACTTTGCTTTCATAGCTAATTCCAATATGGATAATTTACTACTTACTGGCATGAATATTGCTTTGTTTTTACTTGAAGACCTTTGCTTTTACAAAAGCTATGGCATAAATAGCATTGAAATACATATTGTGCTTATTTTCTAAATTCTTACGTAACACTAACAATGACAGGAGAATGAGTTTTCAGTACTGTTTCTATTTTAAAATTACCTTAAAAATGTTTAAGATTTGTTTTTTTCTGAGTACATAAATGCATTAAAAATATGTTATAATCATAAAATTAGAGAATTATAAAAAAAGACTTGTTCTCTCACCAATAATTCATTAAAAATTATAGTTCTAATTATCAATGAACATGCTCTACTTTTTCTTCAGGTTTGTAAATTTTGTATGGTGAGAGCATTTTGAGAAAACCTCTTTAATTATTAATTATTAGCACATAAACTGTTAATTTCATTGTCAGAAAGTCTGAAAATTTTATATCCTAAAAACAATTTGACTTAAATTTTCACTTTTTAAGGGGAACAATACAGTGACGTGTTATTTTAAGTTTATTAGAGAAACATGGATAGGAATAAATATTAGTTTTTCAGAAGGTCACACTGAGTGAGTTTTTTAGAAGCATCATAATTAGAGATGCACTTGAAAAAAATGTGTTTCCAAAGGAAAATGTTAACTTAGTTCAGTGGCATTTCTCATGAACAGTTTTGAAGTTGGCAATGTAGGTACATATGTGAAGTATGCATAATTATGTATCCTAAAGATATTAACATTACACTTAAATTTGTACATTGGTTCATAACAGATATTTAGTCTTCCAAACAGAGAAAAGCTTGACACAGTGATTAAATAAAGCATTAGATAATTACAGATATATTTAGGAACATAAGGTAAAAAAAATCAACATGTATTCTGGTGTACTGGGTTAGCACTTAAGCTGTAGAATCAGAGTACCTTTATTTGCAGCCTGATGTTTCCATGTTTCAGCTATCTGACTATGATTTTGGCAAGTTATCTTAATAAAAATGGAGTTAATAAATGAAGTAACTACTTTGTAGACTTGTGCTGAATAAGTGTCAGCTGCCACTGTGATCATTATGGTTACTATTATTCCAAGGTAAAAGACATAACTATTCAATACTGTATCTTTACAGAATAATTTAGCCTTTACTTACAGTTGTTACAAGGCTACATGTCTTCCTGTATGATGGGTGTTTTCATCATTTTTATATTTTTCTGATCATAAAAAATAATGCATATTCACTTTTTTGAGAACCTACCTTTCTCCACCAGTGAACAATATGAGTGTTTTTTCAAGTAATCATTTATAGATCTACCCAAATCTTAAAAAAAAAAAAAAAAAAAAAACTATATACCAGTGTATAATATAGTCAGAATACAACTTTGTATCATTTTCCCTGTAGATACCCATTCATGACTGCATTCTCTGGTTGTTGTAAGAGTACTATTGTACTCTTTGTGTCTTTGTCCTCATGTTTTTACGTATTTGCAGTTTGTCTTTAGATGTCTGTCAACATTGTTTTACTGGATAATAGGATATATGCACTTAAATGACACATTGATAGACAGCAAAATGCCCTTCCACAAATACTGGGTTATTTTGACTCACTGCTTATTTCCCCAAACTATTACTAATACTTGGTGCTATCAATCCTTTATTATTTTGCCACGTTGATGAGTAAAAGTTTTCATTACATTAATTTGCATTTTAAATATGAGGGAGACAAGGAGCTTTTTATGTATTTGATTGTTTACATTTTGTTTGAATTGTCTATTCCGTCCCTTTATCCAAATTTGTCTTTTATTGATTTTTTTTAGAAGCTCTTCATTTGGATATGTTTTTTCTTCTCTGTGGGGCAAATATTTTCTCAGTCTTCTTTACCTTTGCTTATGGTGTATTTTCTTACATAGAAGCTTATGTCTTTATTCCTACCTGTCATATATTTCATTGACAGGTTATGAAGTTATATAATTTTTTCTAACAATCCAAGATTATAACTTACTCCCCAGTATTTGCTTTTAATAAATTGCTTGTAATTTTATATGCTTAAATTTTTCATCTCTCTGGAGTTTATTTTTGAGTCTGTTGTAGATGATTAAACTTTTCTTCCAAATATATAGCCAAACTTGTAACATCCTCTTATTGAAAAACTCTAGAATTATCATTATTATTTTTACCATTATCCATATTGAGCACTTAGAATTGCCAGCACAATATTGAGTGCTTTACATGTATTGCCCCATTTAATTCTTACAATTACCTTCTGAAGGTGGCGCTATTACTGTATCCACTTTACGGATGTAGAAATCACAGGATGGAATCTTAGTGACTTGACAGAGATCATGCAGCTAGATAGTGGTAAGGTTACGAGTCACGATTTGGATGTAAGTAGCCTAGTTCCAGAATCTGTTATGCAGTTATGTGGGTTTCCTGTGCCTCATATTGTGGCACTGTTCCATCATTAACGGTCTTTGATGCGCTGTCTTTAAGCTTCACCTACTCTCTTGGCCTTGACTTTGCCCATCCTCTCCTTTGCTCTCATGCCTTCCTGCCTGCATTTGGGCCTGGCCAGCAGGTCCGGGAGCATTCCTGTCCTCCGTTTTTTGTGCTCTTCCTTTCTTCAGCAAATACAGAGTAATGACTCTCAGTGTTAGAGGCACTTTGCAAAATATGACAGATATGCCGCAGAATACCAGAACTAAAATGACTATTCTTACCAACCACAAGAAGAGGGACAATGTGTGAATTTATCACAAATGGAGTTGCTTTTTGTGCTTGTCTTTAACATTTAATTAAATATGCCACATACCAGGCTAAACTATCACATTAAAATATTACTGAATTAAAAGTTACAGTACATTGGGGCACCTGGGTGGCTCAGTTGATTAAGCGTCGGAGTCTTGATCTCAGCTCAGGTCTTGATCTTGGGATTATGAAGTCAAGCCTTGTGTTGGGCTCTGCGCTGGCATGAAACCTACTTTAAAAAAAGGAGGAAGAGAAAAAAGTTTACAGTATATTAATGTTACTTTCAGAATGAAATTTCTAAATAAAGTGCAGTTAAATGTTGAGGTCTTCATAAGGAGTGGCTGATAGGAAGTTTTTGTTTGTTTGTTTGTTTTTTTCCCCCAGTTCTCTGAAACTTCTTGCCTTTGAAAAACTAGTTATCTTTTGGATTTCTTCAAATATGTCTCACCCCTCCCCAAGTTCTAACATTAAAAAACATGCATGAACACAAAAATGGCAAAAGACATGGCACATTTGGGTAAATTTGAAACAGAAATGTGACTTGAATGTACTTTACTGCAACCTGAAAGAGGCAATCAGCCCATTTCTGAGAAAAAAAGCCCAATTTTGTCTGTGCCTTCAGCCTCAGCTCTTCTCTCACTTGACTGTTCCTTTGGTGTCTCAGTCTTCAGGAACCAGTATTACTGTGGATATTGCCGTGATGGGTGAAGCTCATGGTCTCATTACCGACCTCCTGGCAGACCCTTCTCTGCCCCCCAACGTGTGCACATCCTTGAGGGCCGTGAGCAACCTGCTCAGCACCCAGCTCACCTTCCAGGCTATTCACAAGCCCCGCGTGAATCCTGTTATTTCCTTCAGTGAAAACTACACCTGTTCTGATTCTGAAGAAAACTCTGAAAAAGACAAGCTGGCTATTCCCAAGGTAAGTATTAAGGACACGTTCCTGGAAAGGTTAATTTTTTTTTGTTTTGTTTTCTGAGTCTGTTTGTTGTCACCCCACACCCATATGGAAGATTTATGTCAGTGACTCAGTGAAGACGTGTTGATCATGGTGGTCAAAGTTAATAAAAATTTAAACATAAAGACTTGTGTCCTTAAACCTAATAGCTTTCTACAAGTGAAAGCTTTACCTTGTTATGTTATCTTTTTTTTGTTATTATTATTTTGACTTTGGAGAAGATTTTACTCCTCTATGCCAGGCTCTGTTCTGTGGGCTAAAGATGTAGCAGTGAGGGGTGGGGGCAGGAAAAAGTCCCTGCTCCTAGTGTTTAAAATCTGGTGTCTTCTGAAACCCAAGGATGCTCTGCACATGATTTCTTTGTGTGATACCCTTCAGAGTACGCTCCTGGTTTTCCCAAACCCAAGAAGTTTTGAACTCAGAACAGTTTTGATTGATTCTGGATTATTTAAGGTAAAGATGACCTTAGTTATTTGTAGAATTCTTTCTTTTTACATGTAAGATCGGAGTTTTACAAACATAAGGTGTAGGAAATCGGATCCTACAGCCAGTTTAGACCTTGCATGAGAATGGGTCATATAAAAGACTAAAAAAAAAAAAAAGTTTTAAGTCATCTCTGGCACATCCTGCAGTTGTCTGGTAAACAGGCGTCTGTCCTCTTTAGCTAGTGGTCAGTCAGTAACACCCTTGCTTTAGCTATTCTGAGTCTCTTGACTCAGGAATGTGTTTTTCACACAGCTTTCTCAATTAGGTATTTACATAATTTTTTGAACATCTGCTTCTCTGCAAAAAGTAGGGCTAAGCATGATAAGACAGTAAAGGAATGAAGAGAGATTAACTGATTCCTTTCAGTCTCAAAAGAGACATGAAGTTAGGCATCAATCCTGATACGTAAAATGCTTGACCTCTTCTCTTACTATTGAATTACCTTCTAAGATGAATATTCAGACCTTTAGGAAATATAGGAAGCTAGTATCAGAGTTATTCTTTTTTTTAATGTTTGTTTTTGAGAGAGGGACAGTGCAAGTGGGGGAGAGGCAGAGAGACAGGGGGAGAACACAGCATCTGAGGGAGGCTCCAGGCTCTGAGCTGTCAGCACAGAGCCCGATGCGGGGCTTGAACTCACGAACTGCAAGATCATGACCTGAGCCGAAGTTGGATGCTCAACTTGACAGAGCCACCCAGGAGCCCCTGTCATCGTTTAGATGAAGACCCCAAAATGTTAATTTTGTAATATTCATTCTTTTATTGAAGTCCTGACCATGTAGATTCCAGATAGGTAATATTCAGCCAATAGATTTTAATAAATTTGCTTCCAATTTAAAACCCATTTCCTCCCATTATATTACATAGAAGTCAGTGATCAAAAATATGCTTGATAATAAAATCAACACTCCTTCTTCCTAGCGTCTGAGGAGGAGTTTGCCTCCTGGTTTGTTGAGACGTGTTTCATCAACTTGGACAACCACCACCTCAGCCACAGGCCTACCCACTTTGGAGCCTGCCCCAGTCCGGAGGGACCGTAGTGCCAGCATCAAACTGCATGAAGCACCTTCATCAAGGTTAGGCAATGCTCCTGTTGGTTTCATGTCTCCTAGAGAAGTTATTTGCCAAAAGGAATGATAAATTGCAGAGGAAAGGTGGCCCAACTAATTACAGTTGCCTGGAGGCCAGTGTCAAAAATGAAGACGGTATATGGTTTAAATGCAGAGCAGTACTATAGGGATTAATATTAGATCATTAGGCTTAAGTTGTGTTGTGTGACCTTACATGTAAATGGGAACAGGGAGTTGAGTTAATGCCCGCCAGTATGACAGGATGGGAAGAGTTGAGCCCAGAGCAAAGGTAGGCTAGATTTTACAGAGACTGAGATTCATATTGAGATTCTTAAATCAAAGGCATACAACCTGATATTTGCAAATTGTTGTTAGATTTCCCCCAGCCCACCAGACCAGTTATCCTAGTATGATATGAAAGGCAAAAGATCAGATCAAAAAGTAGATCATCATCCTGAAGGTATCTGGATATGTTCAAACATTTGGTGATTTAAAGTTTATTTAAACAAAGGACAAATTGGTGGCTAGCAGAGACAGGACATGGGGGGTGACGTGGGCCAAATAGGGAAAGGGGGTCAAAAGGTACAAACTTTGAGTTTTAAATAATTGTGATAGGGATATAATATACAGCATGGTGACTATAGTTAGTAATACCATATCACACATTTGAAAGTAGCTAAAAATCTTAAAAATCCTCCTCTCAAAAAAAAATTTTTTTACTGTGTGGTGATGGATGCTAACAAGACTTATTATGGTGATTATTTCACAATATATACAAATATCAAATCATTATACACCTGAAACTAATATGTTGACAATATCTCATTTGAGAAACAGAATAGACTCTATGTAGTATGTTAATTAAAATTTTACAAAGTGATTTAAAAGCCAGAATTACCAAAGCTAAAGAAAGATAGTGTTAAGATCTAGAAAGAATTTTGAAGAAAACTTTGTGAAAGAGGTGCTTTTAGAGGGAGCTATTATGTTTGTCCTTTTCTAGTTAGAATAAAAATAGCATACTTTGTATGAATTCAGTAATTTTGAGAACATTTCCCATACGATTTCAGGTTTTTGAAACATTTGCATCAGTTTTATTAATGATGAAATGACTAAAAAATAACCACATCTTTGTTGAACTCCATGAAGGTAATATTAGAAGTAATTTTCTCCTGATCTGGGCCTTGAATATCAATAAAGCACTATTTTGAGATTGGCAGAGAAATGGAAACCTTTTGAATTAGAAGTTTAATGACTAATTTTTCTTTCTTTGTCATTTAAAAATATGTTTAATTGGTTTCTCCCATATTAACATAGATAGTCTAATGAACCTATAGAATCCAAAGCAAACTCAAATGATTCTTTCACGTATCAGTGTAATTCTCCATTTTATTACCTGGACTTCTGTAAAACTTTAAATGCCACCACAGGAGAAGATTACCCAATCTGATTCATGAACATTTCCTAAAGTTTTAAATTACAGGTCTTTGGTGATATATTCCTCTGAAAATACTGACTATTGTCAGTGTCTCCAACAGCAAATATTGATAAGTGATACTGGATCATAGTTAAATATTTGTTCCTTAAGAAAATGAATTTTTGGGGTGCCTGGGTGGCTCAGTTGGTTAAGCGTCTGACTTTGGCTTGGGTCATGATCTCACAGTTTTTGAGCTCAAGCCCCATGTTGGGCTCTATGCTGACAGCTCAGAGCCTGGAGCCTGCTTTGGATTGTGTGTCTCCCTCTCTCTGCCCCACCCCTGCTTGTGGTCTTTCTCTATCAAACATGAATAAACATTAAAAAAATTTTTTTGTAAAGAAAGAAAATGGATTTTGTTCTCGGTGTATATCTTTAGGGAAGCTATTTTACCGACCAATTTTGCCAGGATTTCTGTCATAGAATAGCTAATGTCCCATGATTTTTTTTTCCATACAGTGACTTTGCCAGAAATCCATTTGTGCATTTTTGAATGATTCCTTTATTTCTGTAATTGTTTTTTACTTCTTGTCACATTTCATTTCTTATATTTCTTTTCTTCTTAGTTAAGTGAGATTAAGGACTGTAACTGAAATTATCATGAAGAGGGTTTCAAGAACTTTTATGAGCTGAACTCCCAGGGATCCTGTCATCCTGCTTAATGAAATAAATACTCATAATCAAATATTTTCAATATAATTTAGGAAGAGTGTAAAATCTCATTCATTATCTTTGTCCAAGAAAAAAAAAATACTTAAAGCTGACTTGCCAGAGTATACTTCCCCCCCTAATTTTACTATTCCTTAATTTCACTATACTATTGAAAATCCTGATATAAAATCTGAAAACAGTACAAATTTTCACCACAATGAGTAAATGAAATTCATTCTGAAGAGAATTTAAGGGAATAACCATCTATTAGTGGCAATAGTACCACCATTAACTACAACTAGTTTTGGTGGACTCCTTTGTCATGGGTGAAAACAGTGAAAAGATAGCCATAGATCATCTTCAGCCCTGAATATAAACCAAAATTAAAAATTCACTTAGAAGACCTATTGATAGGGGCGCCTGGGTGGCACAGTCGGTTAAGCGTCCGACTTCAGCCAGGTCATGATCTCGCGGTCCGTGAGTTCGAGCCCCGCGTCAGGCTCTGGGCTGATGGCTCAGAGCCTGGAGCCTGTTTCCGATTCTGTGTCTCCCTCTGTCTCTGACCCTCCCCTGTTCATGCTCTGTCTCTCTCTGTCCCAAAAATAAATAAACGTTGAAAAAAAATTAAAAAAAAAAAAAAGAAGAAGACCTATTGATAAAACTACAGATTGATTTCAAAACTGATTTGAGTGTTAGCCCTTGTGGTTTCTTCCCTTTCAGCCTTTTTGTTTCTTCCTTTCCTATGTGCCTATTGAAGACTCTGAGGACTGTAGTTATCAGAAGGACAGAGGTGAGAAGTGGAAATTAGGAGCAACCCTCAGCTTACCTTATGTCCCCTTCAGTATTTAGCTAGGTGATTCACTCCTGGGTAGTTTTACCTACAGCCAGGTAGAAAGGACGCTGGACTGAGGATCAGAAAGACCTTGGCCCTACCACTCAGAGATGCGTGTCCTGAAGAGCAGTCCTTGTCTGAGCCTCAGCATCCTCTGCAAAGAATCCTTCAGAGAAGGGGGAACTGTGGCACAATTGTGAGATAAATCAGGTAGAAGAATACCAGATGCTTCAAAAAAAAAAAATAGGCTTGAGATAAGTCACAAAAGTCTGAAATAAATCACACCCTAGTGACTGACTGAACTGACCCCTCCTTCAGTATATTAGGCAGAAAGGAAACTTGGTTTAAAAACAAACAACAACAACAAAAACTTAGGATCTGGTAAGACTTTTTGAACCTTGGATGGTGTTGTTATGGGTAGAACTAAGATTATATAATTTACTTTTGTGGAAGGGGATTGAGATCTTCCACAGCAGACATGTACAAACTTTTCCTGTTGTCAGCTTGAGGTGACCAAGTAAAGGTTTCCCCAAGCTACTTTTCTCTTCCAAACCCAAATTATTATGTACATATTTATGTGATTGAAACAGCAATCATGAAGGTGTGAGGGTCAGTCCAAAGCTGAAAGCTATTGTGAGGCTCACAGAAGGCAATGTATTTGAAAGTGCCAGTAAATTATAATGCACATATATACATACACATATACGTATATCTACATGTACATAAACATATAGCTTTATTGTTTTATTGATATCTGTTTTAATAAATGTTATATCAAGGACTGTATAGCTAGAATTTTAATTTGTCTTCAAGTTCATTTATTAACTTAATTATTAAAGGTACTCTATTATACTTTATAAAACTTTGCAGAATTAGCACATTTTCAATGTTTTCATTAAAAAGTAGACAGCTTTTGAGCTAGCTTTCATAATAGAAAACTTTTTATGATAATAACAAATATACAAATATAATAAAATGCAGTTAATGTTAAGGTATTTTCTTTTAAAAGTCTACATAGAAAACTAATAACCATTCATTATGTTATGTACTAAGAAATTAAAACTCCTAGGCCAATATACATTGCATAAAAATTCTTCATAGTAATCTTATTGGTCATTCAATCAAGCAAAAGAAGTTAAAGAACAGCGCTATAAAGAAATAGTGTAGTTATCTATCTCAGATTCTAAGTTTTCTTTGATTTCATTGTTTCAGAATTTTAGGCATTCTGAAATGCCTAGAATGAGATTTCAAGAAGAATATGAAACAAATACTATTTTGTGTGCTTTTCTTAATTGATAATCACTGGAGTTCATTCTATATATAGTTCATTCACTCTATAACATGTCTTTGTTATAATTTGTTTTGTAAACTGCTATTAGGATTAGGAGAAAAGATGAAGTTTTTAAATACCTAAGTCAATAAGTGAAGAAAAATGTGAAAAGGAAAATAAGAAATGAAGTAACATAAGTGTCAGAGTGTTAAATGGAATTCAATATACAGATTTTTAAAAATTGTTTTTAATGTTAATTTATATCTGAAGAAGAGAGAGACAGACCATGAGTGGGGAGGGGCAGAGAGAGGGAGACACAGAATCCAAAGCAGGCTCCAGGCTACGAGCTGTCAGCACAGAGCCCAAGATGGAGCTCGAACTCACAAACCATGAGATCATGACCTGAGCCAAAGTCGGATGCCCAGCCGACTGAGCCACCCAGGCGCCCTGTAAGTTATGGATTTTATTCATTGCTAATGTTACTAATAATCAGAGAATATAGGCAGTAGTAAAACACATGCTTAGCATTCTTCCCTTCAAGAAGTATGAAACTATTAGTGCAGCCCTCTAAAAAAGTCCTTTTGTTCCGCATTAGCACATGGGTCTATTTTGTATTTAACATGCAGAATTCTAAGTAATTCATGCATAATGTTGCTTGCACAGAGGAAGCCATTTTGCTTTTGGGACACCTCTAAATTATGCGTTATTAATTATACATCTTACACGACCAATCTCCACCATTCATGACTCCATACCTCCATCAATTTCAGGTTTATTTACAATAAGCCACACAGACCAGGTACATCCTGCTTACACTGCCAGAAAGGAGGCTGCCAGTCCAAGATTGGCAGAATGTCAAATTGTCCAATTATATTCATGCAAATTATAGATCTGACCTAGTACCAAATTTACAAATGTTTAAAAGTGCAAAGGTATTAGCAAAACATGACCAGGTGTTTTTCCCATGGAGCATTCCAAGATTGCCAACATAGCTTCCTAAATTTTTTTTCTTTCTCAAATTACAATATATTCTGTTTCAGATTTAACTTAAGGTTTTGAGCACTGCATTCAAATAAAGTTTGCTTTAGAACACCTCCAAAATTCATATCCCATTAATTACATGGGTGTGTAATATTCTCCTCCCCAACCTTCCATAGATCCATTAATTCCAGATTTATTTATAGTTATAATCTAGGCAAACCAAGGATAGCTTGATAAAAGCATCCCTAGATGAAGACTCACTGTCCATTACCTTTCTCCTACTAAACAGCATCACTGTGTTTATCAAAATGTCCATCATTAACGTGTTTACAAGGGGATTTGGCTCAGCATCCCTTTCTTTCCAGGGTGTCACCAATAAAAGAAATTGTAGGCTAAATGCTTGTTGCTAACCTTTTCTTCACAAAAAAATGCTTGTGCAAAGAATACTATCTTTGAATAATTTTATAATCACTTAATTTTCGAATTCAGATATACCAAGAATAGATGAGGCACCTGCCATTCATAACTAATGTAAATTATGAACTTTGTTAAAAGCTTTGTCAAATTTGGGGCGCCTGAGTGGCTCAGTGTGTTAAGCATCCAACTTGGCTCAGGTCATGATCTTGTGGTTTCTGAGTTCGAGCTCTGCATTGGTCTCTCTGCTCTCATTGGAGAGCCCACTTCAGATCCTCTATCTCCCTCTCTCTGTGCCCATCCCCAGCTCACACATGCTCTCTTGCTCTTTCTCTCTCTCAAAAATAAACATTAAAAAAACAACTTTGTCAAATTTTTAGAAAAGCTGTGAGGAACATGATTATAGTAGTACACTAAGAAGGTGTCTTGTTCCTACTAACTGGATAAATAGGAAAATTATCTTTCCTCTTTTATTAACCCAGTATGTTTGATGAGTAACTGCTGTATCCCTGAGGCAGAAATTGAGCTCAGATAACTTATTTTTTTTATTTGGAAGTAATGTAGTCATGTTGCTGAAGCTGGACCATGACTCAGATTGGCAAGCTGAATATGGAAATGGTGATTGCATTCTGGCAAGATACATCCCAATAATTGATTAATAATTTCTTCATTTTTCTTTATGCTCTGTCTTTATAGTGCTGTTTGTCCTGATTCTTGGAATAACCCAGTGATGATGACCCTCACCAAAAGCAGATCCTTCACTTCGTCCTATGCTGTTTCTGCAGCTAACCATGTAAACTCAAAAAAGCCAAATCGACCAGGTTAGTAGCTTTTTAGAAGAGTTCCTCCTTAGTGAGTGTGTAGTCATGGGGTAAACTAAGCCTTAAGTGTTGAAATAAGATTCTGAGAATTCATACTAGGATATGTTTGGTTTGACTATTCTAAAAAGAAAAAGCCTCAATAACCAATTAATTTCTTAAATTTCCACAGATGCTTTCAATTTCTGCTAGGTATCCTATCTTGAACTTATTGGATGAATAGGAAATAAGTATCATCATTGAGGATAATCTGTGGAAGCATCATCTTGTAATATAAAAGCTAATGATGTACATGCCAATTTCAATTTTATTTTTAGTGTTAAAATTAGTTTTCAGGAGTATGGTAGTTATAGGAGTTAAGAAATGCTTCATTTGCTATACATATAATTCTTTCAAAGAAATTCTTTTTTTTTTTTTAATTTTTTTAATGTTTGTTTTAGAGAGAGAGAGAGAATGAGCAGGGGAGGGCACAGAGGGAGACACAGAATCCAAAGTAGGCTCCAGGCCCTGAGCTGTCAGCACAGAGCCCAACACAGGGCTCAAACCCACAAATTGTGAGATCATGACCTGAGCCCAAACCAGGTGCTTAACTGAGCCACCCAGGCGCCCCTCAAAGAAATTCTTTATGTCACTCATCCCCTCATATATAAAGGGGTATATGAAAGGAAGAGGTAATTAAATTTGGAGAAAATACAGTTCAGAACCTTTGAGAGCCCTTTGGAAAAGCCCACAAATTAGCAACGAAAAAACCCAATAGCACAATGGGCAGGAAGTTTTCCTTACCTTTCAAGACTGGTACAAAATGAAATTTGATGTGATTTCTCCCATCTGGTATCTCGAATATAACTCTTGCATGGGGTTTTCCACGTTGGACTCAATGTACACTGTATACTTCTAAGCATCAGCTTCTCCCTTCCCTTGAGCTTCCTTTATTCAACAAATATTTGTGAAGCAATCACAGTCTCAGCCCTGAACTAGTTTGGGGAATATGGCAGTGATTAAGCCAGACCCACTTCCTCCTGTCACTAGAATTACATTCTGGTGGGGAATACAAACAGATCGATAGCTACTACTATTTAGTGTGTTAAAGGCTTTGATGAGGAAGAGAGGGAAGACTTTCAAATAATGAAAGATGAAAAGAGATAAGATCCAACACATTGAGAGAAAGCTTAAGGAACTTGAGTCTAGATGAGTGGCAAAATTGGCAAGCACAAGGGGGATGGAAACAGACATGCAGATAGGACCTGGAGATCTATGGAAAAGAGTATAGATATCAAAATTAAGGACAGTTAAGTATGTTTCAGGTAGGAAAGTGAATGTTTTGGGTAAAATTACTTCATTTAATTAGAATTTGGGCTGATTCAAGACTGAAATATGGTTTTTGTCAGATTCTTTTGCTAGATTGTCCCCCTCCTAGAATGTCACTTGAGAGTCTGGGGTATATACGATGACCTCTTCTTCTTAGAATGTTCTGACTAGAAGTTTTCACCTCTCAGCACTGCAGAAAACTCTGATGAAATTTTCAGTAGCTTCCGGCATATGTTCTTAATCTTCTGCCTTTAGAGCAGCTTAAGAATTCTCCAAAAGACTCCAGGGAAAAACTGCCCCCTTCTCACTTGGCCGTTAGACATTCACATTCTAGCTGCCATGGCGGCAGTCCCAGACTCCAATTTTCCTGTCATTAGCGTCATGACGTTGCTAAAAGTTCTGCTGACTTGCTTCCTTAATAGCTGCACCCTTCTGCTTAGATTCTTAGACTTTTGCTCGATGCAAATGGTCAGTAAATAATGTTCTGAAAGGAAGAACAGTTCATAAGACTTTTGCTTACCCTTCCGTGGTATCTTCTCTTTGCTCTCTCTGAGAACCTAGTCCCTCTGAATTGATCATCTTGTCTTAAAAGCTTTTTATTTTTAAACTCTTCTATTTGTTCTCAAAGAAACATGGGTTTATTACAAACTATGGCATCAAAGCCAGAACCAGAAGTCCTCAAAATGGCAAAGTGTCTATGTGGGTCAGAGAAACAGTGCTCACGTTCATTCCACTAATATTTCAAGACACCACCTTGAAGTAGAAACTTTTGATTTTAAAAGAGGTGCATCTCGTCTATTGTTTCTTATGTCTGGAAATTTTAGTACTCTCTTCCCCCTTTGATCATCCACTTTCTATTGGTGACTATTTCTTGGAATCACGTAAGCAACAACTTTGCTTAAGTCTCTGTTTAGTGTAGGAAGACACTTCGTCCAGAAAAGGCTCCAGGGAAAAACTGGAAAGTATGATTTTGTTAGAATTGCATCATTGACAGAAACCACTAAAAGCAATGCAGGTTTCCAAAAACTAATCTCGTCCTCTCTGCTCTTTGGTAATGTTCATTAAGTCATGTAATTTAGAAGTTATTAATGACCTGAGAAATATGGACCTGAGTAATATGGATCGTCATCTTGGGCTCCATCAAGACAGAGGAACTGAATTTGAGTATTCCACATTAAGCCGGAGAGAGATTTTAAGGGGGCACTAAAGTCATTCTAGGTCAGTGGGACCCTTGGTTCTCTACAAAAATATGTGCAAATAATTTTGGAGGAAAGCATCACCAGTTAAGGGCTAACCTATCAAGTTCAAACAAATTGGAGCTTGTAAGCAAGAGCACTAAACACACATAAAAGACACACACAGGGTTTCTAGCCATGAGTTAGAAACAAACAACAAACAAAAACAACTTCACAGATTTCTAAAAGGGTTGAAATATTTAAATGCTAAAATATTTATATATTTATGTTATAACTTTAAGATATGTAAATATTTTAAGGAAAATATGAGGTCATAAAAAATAACAGCAATGAGAGAAGACATAACTGCAGAGCAGCTAAATATAACTTTCAGAAATGTAATCAAGGAAAAAGGATAGATTAAATGGAATAATACACTATTAAAGGGAGAAATAGTAAACTGGTGAGTGGAAAATATGAAGAAATTACCTAGAATGTGGTAGAGATGAAAAATGGGGAGTATGAGATTTTAAGAAATGTACGAATATAAGAAAAGGCTAGTATAACATCATAGTTTTAGTACAGGATAGGGGACATAAATGCTGAGGAAGAGCAGAGTAAAGGCAAAAAAAAAGTTACACAAAGACAAAATAGTGAAATTACACAACACTGAAAACAAAACAAAACAAAAATCTTAAAGTCAGCCAGAGAAAAAGGAAATTTCAGGGAAAGCAAGTCAGTCTGAGAGCGAGCGGAACTATCTAAAATAAAGGGCATCAGAACACAGAACATTTTTCTTCCAAGTTCTGAGAGAATATAACGAACTCTAGCAATGATCCCTGAAAGTATAGTCTTTCTGAGAGAATATAATAGCCTGAAATTGAGTAGCTGGCACATCTATCTCACAACAGTAGAGGAATTTTCAGATTCCTAAGATATTTTCAGAAAGTCAAAACCTTGCCACCTGCCAAATCTTAACTAAAGGAATTTAGGATGGATGTATTCTAGAAAGCAAAGTAATAGAAGAGAAGTCTGAGATCTAATAAAAATGGTTACTAAATTTAAAAACCATCAATTTATCAAATATTATGTGCATAAATAATAGTATTCTTAGATTTGTAAGTATTTTTTTAAATTTTTAAGGACAGTATTAAAATATCAGACAATAATAATATGTACCATAAGGGATGAAATATAAATGTAAATGTTCTACTTTCTTGTGTAGCTCAGGAAAAGGACTCAGATGAGGAGCCTGAGGCACAAAGATGTTAAGTAACTTGCCCAAGTTCACACAGTTATTCCTGAATCTTTTATTTTGTCCCAATGCCTTTATACTAGAAGAAAATTGATGACAACAAATGGAGGTAATTTAAAATTAGGATTTTCTTTTTTTGTTGTTGTTCCTGTCTGGCCAAGTACATGACAATGGAAGGATTTGATTTTGTATCTCTCAGTTCCTTCATTTAGGTTAGAAGATTAAAATTATCAAAATAAACAACCAATGTGCTCATTTTGACAGCACATATACCAAAATTGGTGTACAAATGCTGAATCATTGTACACCTGAAAGTGATGTTCCATGTCAATTATATGTCAATTTAAAAAAAAAGCTGAAAACTATAGTTAGTGCATTCACTGGAGATAACAGAGCAAATGATGGCACAGACATGAGGAACAGCCTTATCTTCCTGTGTCCTACTCCTCAGTTTATACAACTGTAGTCAAGAAGAAAGAACAGAGTACAAAAAGAAAAAAATTTCCATGTTACATACCCCAAAGGCAGATGGTAGAAATTAGAACCCAGGCATGGTGAGAGCCTCTCTCCATTCTTGCCATAAAGTACATAAGGTATCTCCATCATGATTACTTTGGAGGGGATTTCACATTGTGACATACTTAGATTGCTGTCACAGCAGAACTAAATGTTTATAAAATAACCTACATCCTATGCATGCTGAATTCAACTAAACAAATCCCTGAAAGTCTGCCAAGAGGGAAGAAAGTCCATCAAGAATCAGAGAGCTGAAATTCAATTACAGTTCTTCCTGATCAGATGGGCTCTTCTGTTTTGAAACCTTTGTTTTTCTGCATTGATGACGTATTGGTGTTGATTGAGCTAAGTGGGTGTGATCTGTTTGATGTTATTGACTGAGATGCCTATGTGGAAAGGGGCTAGGAAAAGCCCCTTTATGTGGCAAAGAGTATAAGGAAATGGAACCAAATGAAGTGTGAAGAGAATAGGAGGAGGAAAGTAAGAAGTAATAGGCAAGAGAGGATAGGGGGATGCAAGCATAGAGAATAAACACTGAAAGGTAAATGTTTCCAGAGGGAACTAATGAAATCTGTTCCTTCCACGAATCAAGTAAAACAGTGTATTCTCTAGCTCAATCAGTGTTAATATAAATAGTTGAAACAAACCAATTATTATACAATTGCTAATATAAATGGATAAAATCACATAGACGTCCTTTGATTAAAGCGCAGGAACAGGATATTTAAATATAATTTACATTTTCAAACTTTTTTATTAGGAGTCACTGGCAATGTAGAGCTGCCATTGTCATTCTGCTTTTAAAATTCCTCCAGGTCATACTTACTGCATTTGCAGTAGAACCTTTCAAGATTCTTTTCATTTTTATAAGATTCTTATAATCCTTTTACAGTGATTACAAATCTCTCTACACTTACAAGGTAGACGGAGTTTTCCCTACAGAAAATTTGAGGTGAGAGAGAACTTTAATTATGGTGCTCGGTGGTTGCGGGGGAGGGGGTTGTTTCTTTTTGCATTCTCTATACGGTAGATACGTTTTCTGTTTGGGAAAAATATTAGGGCTGTCCATTTTACTGAGGGCATAGAAAAGAGACATGTATTTATTAGACATGCTCACTCCTTTCTTGTTCAATTAAAATTAAAATGAGAGTTTTACAGCATAAAACAGATGGATTCACTTAAGTAATTTTCCTCCAGTATTGTTTATCATCTCCCTTTAATTGTCCAGAATTCCTAGTGTCTTGACACATTTTCTCATGCTCTTAGAAGCAAGGAATTAAAAACTGAATCACTCAAAGGAGTTGAGATTTTAAAATTTTAAAGTTACATTTTTAATTTTTTTTAAATGTGTCAGTTTTAAGTATTTCACATCAGGATGGTTTGAATCATTCAAAGATTTATATTTCATAAGCTGTATCTTTTTCCTGGAGTCTCAAATACAAAATGATAAATAAAATTAAGAATGCATGTTTAGGGGTGCCGGGGTGGCTCAGTTGGTTACGCATCCAGCTTCGGCTCAGGTTATGATCTCACAGTTATGGGTTCGAGCCCTGTGTCAGGCTCTGTCCTGACAGCTCATATCAGAGCTTGGATTCCGTGTCTCCCTCCCTCTCTGCCCCTCGCCTGCTTATGCTCTGTCTCTCTTTCAGCAATAAATAAATGTTAAAAAAATAAATAAATAAAAATAAAGAATATGTTTAACTGAATCCCTTCCCCACCCCATGCATGTGCATGTGTAAATGTGCAACATGAAATTGGATGATACTCCAAAGCTCATAAAGTTAAGTCTTTTTTTTTTTCCCCCTCAACGTTTTTTATTTATTTTTGGGACAGAGAGAGACAGAGCATGAACAGGGGAGGGGCGGAGAGAGAGGGAGACACAGAGTCGGAAACAGGCTCCAGGCTCCAAGCCATCAGCCCAGAGCCTGACGCGGGGCTCGAACTCACGGACCGCGAGATCGTGACCTGGCTGAAGTCGGACGCTTAACCGACTGCGCCACCCAGGCGCCCCAAGTCTTCTAACTTAGTACATGATCAAGTTAAAAAACAAACAAACCTAGAATATAATTTGTTCTTGAAGATTTGTAAGAAGGGCATTTCTCTTGTTTCCTTGGAATCCTCTTCCTTGCATCTGAGAATTTTACTTGTAATCTACCCTTTCTAGAAATAAAGAGTATTTGGTTATTCTTAGCAGTGATATATCTCTTTCTACCCAAAGACTAAAAATGTAAATATGTACCCATTTTCTATAGCATTCCTAATTCTTTTTGTTATTAAAACTTTACTGTGCAGTGTATGAAATACTTTGATTTTGGAAAAAGGGAATTTATATGTTTATACCTTTATCTTCTCACCTACAATATAAAAATATTCCTGCTTTCCCACCAGTTTTATTGAAAAATAATTGACACACATCACTGTGTAAGTTTAAGGTGTGCAGCATGATGGTTTGATTTACATATATTGTGAAGTTATTACCATGATAGGCTCAGACAACATCCATCTTTCTCCTTATAGATATAATAAAAATAAAAGAAAGACTAACAAGAAAAAGGAGAAAAAATGTTCTCCTTGTGCTTGGAACACACATGATTTACACTCTTAACAACTTTTCTGTATATCATATAGCTGTGTTAGCTATAGTCCTTATGTTGTACATTACATCCCTACATTATTTACCTCCTAACTGAAAGCTTGTACCTTTTGACCACTTTCCTCTAATTTCTCCTCCACCCACCCCCTGCTTCTGGTAACCACAGTCTGATCTCTTTTTCTCAGTTTGGTGCTTTTAGTTTTGTTTATTTAAAGCTTCCACATATAAGTAAGATCATACAATGTTTGTCTTTCTCTGTCTTATTTCACTTAGCAAATGTCTTCAAGGTCCATCCATGTTGTTGCCTTTGGTAGGATTTCCTTGTTTTTTTTTAAAATGGCTAAACAATATTTCATTATACACACACCACACACACGTGTGTGTGTGTGATTGTGTGTGTGTGTGTGTGTGTGTGTGTGTGTGTGTGTGTATAATTTATCCATTTATCCATTGATAGTTACTTAGGTTGTTTTCATGGGACACAGATTTTTTTTTGTGAATGTTTTCATTTTCATGAAGTGAATTTGAGAGTTTTTACTTGTTTTCAATATTTTTTGGAAGAGTTTGAAAAGAATTGGTGCTAATCTTTAAATATTTGGTAAAATTTACGAGAGAGACCATCTGGCTTTTCTTCATTGGGAAGATTGATTACTGATTCAACCTTCTTACTAGTAATTAACGTGTTCAGACTTTGTTTCTTCCTGCTTTGGTCTTGGTAAATTATAGGTTTCTAAGAATTTTTCCATTTCTTCTAGGTTGTCCAGCTTGTTGGTATATAGTTATTTGTAGTAGCCTCTTTTGATCCTTTGAATTTCTGTGGTATTCATTGTATTGTCTCCTTTTTCATTTATATTTTGTTAATTTGGGCCCTTTCTCTTTTTCCCTTGCTTCTTTTAGCTAAGGGTTTGTCAGTGTTGTTTATCTTTGCAGAGAACCAACTCTTAGCTTGGTTAATCTACTCTGTGGTTTTTCTTTTTCTATTTCATTTATTTCTGCTCTACTCTTTATTATTCCTTTTATTCTGCCAACTCTGAGTTCAAGTTGTTCTTCTTTATCTAGTTCTTAAGATGTAGATTTTAACTTGTTTTTTGGGATCTTTCTTCTTAATGTAGGCATTTGTGCTATGAACTTTCCTACCAGAACTGCTTTTGCTGCATCCCACAGTTTCTGATGTGTTGTCTTTCCATTTGTCTTAAGACACTTTTTAAATTCCTTTTAATTTCTTTGATCCGTTAGTTCAGGAAGGTATTGTTTGATTTCCATGGGTTTGTGAATTTTTACAGTTTTCATCTTGTTACTGATTTCTAGATTTGTGCCATTGTAGTTAGCGAAGGTACTTGGTATGATTTCAATCTTCTTTCTTTTTTTAAATTTTTTTATGTTTATTTATTTTTGAGAGAGAGGGAAAGTGAGCAGGGGAGGAGCAGAGAGAGAGGGAGACACAGAATCTGAAGCAGGCTCTAGGCTCGAAACTGTGAGCACAGAGCCTAATCTAGGTTGGAACTCAAACCACGAGATCATGAACTGAGTTGAAGTCAGATGCTTAACTGATTGAGCCACCCAAGTGCCCCTGATTTCAGTCTTCTTGAATTTGCTAAGACTTGTTTTGCGGCCTAACATATGGTCTATCCTAGAAAATGTTCTATGTGTGCTTGAAATAAATGTGTATTCTGCTTTGGGTAGATTATTCTATTATTAGTCTTTTGGGTCCATTTGGTCTATAGTTGTGCAAATTTGCTGTTTCCTAACTGATTCTCTCTCTGGCTGATCCATGTATTGTGGACAGTCAGGTATTAAAGTTCCCAGCTATTACTATATTTCTTCTTGTAGCTCTGTTAGTTTTTGCTTTATGTATTTAGGTGCTCCAATGTTGGTTGCATAAATATTTTATAATTGTTATGTCTTCTTGCTGTAAAGACATATGCTGTAACATTATAAATAATGCTGTAACATTATAAATAATGTTCTTTGTTTTTACTAGTTTTAGTTCAAAGTCTATTTTGTCTGAAAAAAGTATTGCTACTCCGTTTTTTCTGGGTTACCCATTTTCTTGAATGGTCTTTTTCCTTCCCTCTCAGTCTACTGTGCCTTTAAGGTTAAAGTGAGTATCTTTAAGGCAATGTGTTGTTGAATCATGTTTTTTTCACCAGTTGGCCATTCTGTGTCTTTTAATTGGAAAACTTAATCTGTTTCCATTTAAAGTATTTATTGATAGGTAGGGACTTACTATTGCCATTTTGTTAATTGTTTTCTGGCTATTCTGTAGGTCTGTTGTTTATTTTTTCCTTGCCTGCTGTTTATTTTTATATTTTAATGTCTTTTGATATCTGTATGCTTTCATTTCTCCAGCATATTTTTTTGTGTAATTATTAAAGGCTTTTCCCTTGTGGTTACCATGACACATACAGTATCTTAAACTTAAAATGCCATGTTTTATTTTTATTTTATTTTATTTTAATTTTATTAATTCCATTTCATTTTATTATTTTTAAAGTTTTTTCATTTATTTTGAGGTGAGGGACAGAGTGAGAAGGAGAGAGAGAATCCCAAGCAGGCTCCGTGCCATCAGCACAGAGCCCCACGCAGGGTGAGATCATGACCTGAGCTGAAGCCTAGAGTCAGACACTTAACTGACTGAGGCACCCAAGGTGCCCCCTAATTGTGGTATTTTAAACTGATAACAACTTAGCTTCAATATAATCCATAAACTTTACACTTTGAGTTCTTCTCTCCCTCACATCTAAGATTATTATATTGCTATTATAATTTACACATAATTTATGTTGCATAACTAATAACAGATTATTGTAGTTATGCTTATTTTTACATTTTTTTAACTTTTAAAGAAGAGCTGTAAGTGAATTGTGCTCCACTGTTACCATATTGCAGAATCTATGAGTTTATATTTGTCATTATCAGTGAGATTTACACTACCTTTTTATGAAGTTAATTACCATTCTTTTACTTCCAGTCAAGATGTACTTAGCATTTCTTACAAAGCAGGTCTGATGGTAATGAAGTCCCCCAGCTTTTGTCTGTTTGGGAGTCTTTAATCCTTACTTTGTTTCTGAAGGAGAACTTCATCAGGTATAGAATTCTTGGTTGACAGTTATTTTCTTTCAGTATTCCAAATATATCATCCCATTTTATCCTGGCCTGAAAAGTGCTGTTGAAAAATCTGCCCATAATCTTATGGGAGTTCTTTTATATATACAAACTCTCTTTTCTCTTGCTGCTCTTAAAATTCTTTGTCTTTGACTTTTGATACTTTGATTGTAATTTGTCTTGGTGTAGCCCTATTTTGGTTGAACTTTTTAGGGGTCTTTGGGACCTCGTGGATCTGGATGGCCATCTCTTTCCCCAGATTTGGGAAGTTTCCAGCCATTGGTGCTTTAAATATACTTTCTGTCCCATCTGTTTCCTTTCTTATTCTGGAATTCCCATAACACAAATATCATTTCCTTTCATTGTATCCCCATAATCCCCATAGGCATTTTTCACTCTTTTTCATTCTCTTTTCCTTTTGGTCCTCTGACTGTGTAATTTGCAATGTTCTACTCTCCTGATCATTGATTCCTTCTTCTTCATGGCCAAATGTACTTTTGAAACTCTCTATTAAGTTCTTCAGTTCAGTTATTCTATCTTTAAAATTTGGATTTCTGTTTGGTTTTTGTTCATTTGGTTTTGGGTTTGTTTTGATGGTTGCTATTTCCTTGTCAGACTTCTCTTTTTGTTTGCATTGCTTTCCTAATTTTGTCTAGTTGTCTGTTTTCTTGTAATTTACTATACTTCTTTAAGAGGGTTATTCTGAATTATTTGTCAAACAGTTCATAGATCTTCATTTCTTTAGGATTAGTTATTGGAGCTTTATTAGTTTATGTTAGTGGTGTCATATTTACCTGATGTTTTTGTGATCCTTGATTTCTTAGGTTGGTATCTATGCATTTGAGTAACTGAGCTTCTTTTCCAGACTTTGCAGGTTTGCTCTACAGAGACAATTTTCACCAGTCAGCTCAGTTTGTCTCTGGGTTGTCTCCTGGTAATGTCTTTGGGCAGGTAGGACCTGCTATTGTGGTCTATTTTGGAGTGAAACAACTGTTCAAGCTCTGCGGTTGGGAATGAGGGAGTGTGCCACTGGCTGATAATAATTGGATAGGACTGTTGGCTTGGTCCCCTACGTAAATGAGGCTGTAGTATGGGCTCCACAATGCATTGATTCTCTGGTCAGGCTTAGTAGATGGTCAGGACTGCTATTATATACAGTAATAGACTATGACAGGGACCCTAGCAGGGACCCAGGACCTATGCAGCTTGTTGTTTGGGGACATGAATCAGGCCAGAGTGTACATTGAATGCTCTGGTTAGGTAAGGTCATCAGTTTTGCTCTGCAGATGGGGGAACCCACAGGCTGTGCTCTCTGTTCAAGAGCCACTGTATGTAAGGCTATTGATGGGTTATGCAGCTTCCCGTGTGCTCTATTTAGACCCCTGGTCAGACAGGCTATAGGTTGTATTTAGCAACGAGTAGGACTAAAAACTTAGATTCTCTGCTTGGGCACAGCAGGAGAAGCAGCTCTAAAGCCTACAAAGCTCTTTGTTTATTGTCTTAACTCAAGCGGTACCACATCTCATGTTCCCCGACCAAGCAGGGCCACTGGCTTTGTTCTGAAAGCTGTCTGTTCTCCCTGCCCATGTGTCAGCTCCAGTGATGCTGGACCACACAGCTTCCAAGAGTTGGTCAGCTGGGGATAAGACACTCTCTACAGTGAGTAGGACTGTCTCAGGGCAGGAGGGGGAGGTGTCATTCCAGCTATTTTCAGTTTCCCAAACAGGCTCTCAGGTTGAGAGTGGCTAGGAGTCACCCTCAGGCTTAGCTATGAATGAATCTCCCTGCCTGTGCATAGCATGGGAACACTCCACACCCAGCACTGGCTTTGCTCTCGGGGTATTCCACACTGCCCTTGCACCTCTTGGCTCAAGTGCCACCGGACCTCACTGCCTCTGGGAATTGTCACCAATCCTTTTGATCAGATGGGGCTGGGAGACACTCCCCACAGTGGAGGAGACTATGACTCACTTCCTTGCCTGGGTATGGACATACTGAGCTTTAGAGCTGACAAAACTCCTTGCTTAAGAATCTGAATCAGGCACATCTGCACCCACCAAGTTCACTGATCTGTGTGTGCCCCCAGCTTGGTTCTGCAGCTGAGCAAAGCTGCTGGTCAAGATTACTATTTGGGCATTGCTTGTATGAACTTGATCTGCCAAGATCCATGTCCTAGCTGTTGCAAACCCCTACCCCCCTTACATATCACAGTCCGATTCCCAGTGGTTGAGCCTCACAGATTCCCCTGCCATCGCCATGGTACAGATCAGAATAGGGACTCCCACAGAGCAACGTACAACTCTGGGAGGGGTGCTCGTTATCCACTTGGGTTGTCTTTTCCTGCAGGAGGAACCAGAATCTCTGGGGAGACTTTGTGCATTATTGTGCTTGCTGGGGTTAGAGCAGTGTGGTCATCCTGTAGCTTCTTTTCTTACCCTTCTAATGCAGTCTGTCTTGATCTCTGTGGTGCAGAGGGAATGCTTCAGCCTCACCCCCACATTCTAGGACTCTCTCAGTGGTGTTTTTTATTGAGTAGTTGTTGGTTGTTCTTGCGAGGGAGAGCTAAGTTGGGAACATCCTATGTTGCCATCTTTGTGACTGAAGGCAAATATCCCTCTTTTCATGGTTGTTGCCAGGGCTTGTACTTGTCAGAAGTGTTCAAAATATGTAGACTAACAGTACTACAGAAGCAACGTGCTTTTCCTCTCTTACAAGGTTTATTTTAAATTTCATCCCAGGCAGTAAGTTTGGAGTCTTAAGGTCTGCTGTTTGTTTAAATTTAGTCAATCCTTGAGTTCCAAGAACTCTAATCATTGAGTGGATTGTTAAATTTGTATTTAAGAGGGAATTGCATTTCTCTGAGAATCTCAGCTGGCAGCTATAAAGAATTTGCAATGAAAAAGATCACTCTTCTCATAAATTTCCCTTAGAAAATATGTTGTATTAAGACACATATGGCACTACTCCCATTGACTCGATTAAAAAAAATGGTGGAAAACTCAAAAAGTCGCAATTAACTATCAAAATAATTAAAGAATTGCCTAAAGCAGTGCCTGTCAGAAGTCTTTTTTTTTTTTTTTCCAAAATATAGCAGTTAAAATCTTGCCTTGGCCTATCAACCCTCTACAGTCTTGCCTGGCAGATTCTCTGAACATGTTCCCTGTCCCCTGCTCCTCCTTCCCCTTCACTAAGCTGCTTTCCCTTCCACACTGACCTCCCAACTGACCTTCTGACTTCTCCTAGGTAGGGTCCTCTTTCTGAAACATGCTTCCCCCAGTACTGTCTAAATGTCTTCCTTACTGCACCAGGCCTCTGTTCAAATTTTACCCTAGAACATTTCTGAATTTCTGTTCTTTGTTCTATGTTTTCTGCATAATTTTTCTTTATATCACTGAAAACTACCGGAGTTTCTTTTATTTTAATCCCTCCTCCTCTCCTTCTTCTTTTTCTTTTCTCTTCCTTTCCCCACCTCTTACACCTCTTTTTTTTTTTTTTTTGAGGTTCTGTCTTTTCCAAGAGAGTGGAAGCTCCACAAGAGCTGGGATTTTGTTGTTGTTGTTGTTGTTGTTGGCTACTTCATCCTTAGTCTCTGGAACAGGACACACAATTTCTCTGTGCAGACACTTTCTTTATACAACATCATACCTCCATCCCGCTCCTTATGTTTACCCTGCTTTTCTAAGATTATCTGAAGATGGCCATAATCTAACAAATAGTCTAAATTAAACTAGCCGTTTCCAACCTTTTTACATCAGAGCATATGATGTATGATCTGTATATATGATGTGTTATATGTGATACAACGTGTGAATACAGTAGTGTTCCACAGACAGCAGTGGAGAAAGGGGAAAGGATTTAGAGCTTGGTGAAAATTTTATTTCCCTTGTTTTATAAAAATATAATACAATATCATTACAAAATATTAGAAATAATATTAAAAATTAAATTTATTCTGAAAGCTACAAATAAAATCTTATTTAAAAAAATTTACAGCCCTAGTACTTCACAGGACACCTATAACCCAGTTGTTGCACACAATGATAGATTTGTTGGGAAACTCTAAGACTTAAGTGAAGTTTTTGTTTTGTTTGTTTAGGAGATTATATGTTGTGTAGGTTTGTCAGTGTCTTTGGTAAAATAGCTAAATCTTTTCCAAAGACATAGAAGTCAGTATAAAAACCCTTAGGCATGTTGTTAAGTGCAGTACAGATGCTGTCTAGCAGATCATGGATTCTTCTTCCTCCTCGGACAGCCTCTGATAGAAGTATGGGCTAAAACCACATTTTACTAAGAACAGCTGCACTCACTCCATATTCTCCTGCTCATTAGTACTGTGACCATGGGAAGGTTATTTAACCTGAGTCTGGATGATTTCTTTACCTATGAAGGCAAGTGATTAATCTACTGATCAAGTATCAATAATAGAGAGGTGCCTGGGTCGCTCAGTCGGTTAAGGGGTTAAGCATGTCACTCTTGATTTTGGCTCAGGTCATGATCTCACGGTTTGTGGGATCTTGCCCCGAGTCCAGCTCTGCACTGACAGCATGGTACCTGCTTGGGATTCTCACCCTGTCCCTCTCTCTCTGCTTCTCCCCCATTTGTGCTCTCTCTTTCTCTCGAAAATAAATAAATGAACTTAAAAAAGCAACAACAGAAATATTTGAAAGGAGTAGGAGGATAGGAGGGGCTCCTAGCTTCCACATTTATCAAAGGAAGAGCACAGTTTCTCCTCTGGTATAACAAAACAAAAGAAATAATGATGCCAACAAGAGATGTGAAAATTACAAAAGCCTTTCAGCAAGCTTAATATTACTTTCAATGGACCCAAAAATCTTCGGGTGAGAGAACTGGACGTTGGAAGCAAACTAAGCCGGCCGCGAGTTCCCCACACATATTAGTCAATGATGTGAGAGCTGCCTGTTGTGTGTTTCCCTTGAGTGGTGAGAAATAGAAAACAACTCAAGATTTCATTTCATTTGCCTTACAGTAGGTTGTTCAGCCATAAAATGCTGGAAAACAGTAAGCAGATGGCTGTTCAGAAGATAGTTCTCTCTTCAGTTTTCAGTGCAGGCTGCCTTCTCTGTGTTTGGGAGAATGGAACTTCAAAAGATCTCGTCCCTGTACTCAAGTATCAGCACTTTGAAATCTAAGCCAGTTTTCTGTACAGTTTTCACAATCAAGAGTAAACGCACTTTGGCACAGATATCAACACTTAAAATTTAGGCTTTAGTCCTTTTGTTTCATCTGAAATGGATCATATTACATTTTTAAATGTTTTCTACAGATACTCTTCTGATCAGAGTTCTGTCTCACACCAATAACGTAGGTTCACTAAAAATGTTGATGGTTAATAAAGTTAATTGCCTCTCAAAAATATATCTTCTTTATTTACGAATTTTAAGCATCGGATACCTGCCAAACTCTGCTCCAGATAAGTTAATGTTTAAAACAATAGCAGATCCTGTTACTGCTAAAAATTTCTCAACCTTAGAGAAGGTAAACACACGAGGAAATTTTAATTATTATGTCAGAATGACAAGAAGAAACAAAGATGGGAGGAGAAAATAATATCCTTCTGTCCTGAAGTTACTCCAGGACACCAAGGCTTTAGCTCAACTTGCCAACATTGCCACTGATCTTTTCATGATGATCCAGTCTTCCCGTTTCATGCCATGGAGACACCCCACTATACACCTTGTCTCCAGATGGTGGTGTGCAGAGAGGGCAAGCCCCATGGCCTGAGTGCTCACGTGATCCTGATGGAGTGAAAGGGGGTCTAAAGTGAAGCGTAAGAGCTGCAGTTTCTAATTTCCAAAAAGATTATTTAGTGGTTTAATAAATCTTTGTCTTTCTAGGTGCCCTAGCTAAAATTTCACCTCTTTCGTCGCCCTGTTCCTCACCTCCCCAAGGGACCCCCGCCAGCAGCCCAGTCAGCAAAATTTCTGCAGTGCAGTTTCCAGAATCTGCCAACACAGCTGCCAAACAGGGCCTAAGTTCTCACAGGGCATTAACTTATACTCAGAGTGCCCCTGACCTATCTCCTCAGATCCTCCCTCCACCTGTTATATGTAGCAGGTAAGGATTTTATCGTGTTAACTAGAGTTTAACTCCTCAGAAAACGAATACTAGTTTTCTTCTTAGGAACACTTACCTCCAGTCCACATAGCTATGTGGAGGTTTGACAAAGCAATGGACAGGAAAAGTAGAAGATAATGTATTTTATGTTGAATAGAAACTTAATTTTTTTTGTGGTTGTCTGTTAACATAAAGCTTAGAGTCCATACAGTCCATACAGCTAAACTTTGGAGATGATATAAAATAATTAGTTGTATATTTCCTCTGCTTACTGATGGAGAATGCATAAAACCTGTAAGTAAAAAATTGTATCAAGTCATTTAGTATAATAGGATGTTGTGTTGGAATTTTCAAAAATTTTTTTAATGTTTATTGATTTTTGAGAGGGGGGGGGAGGGGTAGAGAGAGGAAGACACAGAATCTGAAGCAGGCTCCAGGCTCCGAGCTGCCAGCACAGAACCCAACACAGGGCTCGAACCCATGAACCGTGAGATCATGACCTGAGCTGAAGTCGGACACCCAACCGAGGCATCCAGGCGCCCCATGTGTTGGAATATTTTTATATCCAGGGAGGATTTTATATTGATTTTAAGGGTATTTTATCTTAAGCATGCAATTCCCACTTTGAAAATATGCAAATAACACATGACACGTTACAGTTGGACCAAATGGGTCTCTGAATGCAATTAAGCAATCAGTTTGTACTGCTCTATCATTTTTAAATAGAATTAGAAATAAGAAGTCATGTCTTGTCACAGAGGATAAGAAAAAAAGGCCTAGCATGGTGAGAGTAGTTATTTTGCCAACATTGTCCTGAGAAGGAAATACCTTCTCTTACTGATATAGTAATATTATTGTTCTCTAGAAATAGCTTCAACTTGAAGAACTGGTTTTAAAGCATTACAGTATTCTTTTAACTACAAAAGTTGAGTGTTTTTAAACTAAGTATAATCATGAGAGTGTTATTTCTTTTCTAAGGTTACTGAGGATAACCATTTGCATAAATGACTTACATATTGATAGTTAACTATCACCTGGTGGTTCACAGACCCAGATTTAAGCTTCACACGTTTCATTTTCTGATCATTTATTCAAAAACTATATTCTTTTCTCTTTACAAATATTTTTAAAGGGAAATCATTTTTGTTAGTTTCCTGGTCCAGGGTCAGAGTAAAAAGTTATTTTACCATCCAAAAGTTATTCTGTTACCCTCTCTATGACAGCTTTTTTAATGAAATAATTTATGTGGAATATTAATCCCATCTTTCCCCCCACCTCCCCACACACAAAGCATGATCTGTGGTAAAACAGACCTATCATATATATTTCCCTCAGCGATTCACAACACACATCACTTTATTAAAAGCTCTGAGAAGTCCTGCAAAAAGAAACCTCTTGATTTTTGTCTCATCTAGCATTTCCTGAATATATCTGACAACATAACCAGTTCCTTTAGGTGAACACACAGTAATTTCCCATGGAGCTAGTGTTTGATGGAACATCCTTAAGAAACATGTTTTTGTGGTATGCATCCTAAGCCAAGACAAAGCTCAGTGGAGTAATCACCATCAAGGACATCTGCTTCCAGCATTTCTAGGGAGACTCTCCCACTGCGGGCTTCAGACTTGTGGGAAATAAGTTGCCTAAAGAAAGCAGAGATGTTCTGATCTACCACTCACACAGCTCTTCTCATCACAGTCTTTTTTGTGAATTTAGCAGGAAGAATGTTAATGGGATTTTTATAAAAGAGGTTTTGGAGAAAAACAAGACAATTTCACTGCCTGCTTTTTCAGTAATGTTTATAAATCCAGTAGTGTGTCTTTTATTTGTTTGGGCTTTATAAATCTGTAATTCAAACCATGTTCTATTATTGCCTTCAAGGCAACCACCCATGTAGGCACAGAGAGCTCCAGAAACACACGACTAATTATTGTGGTTTCCCCTGCTGAACTCGAAGGGTTTGGCATTGAATCCGTCTTTTGGCTGCTGTAATGTCTACGCAACTAGCCATTTTTTTGGCATAAGAGGTAGTATATTTGGACTACTAATTTAAGTGTTCCTTTTAAGTATTATCTTGCAATGAAAATTTTTAAACTAATAAACCCGGCATCTACCAAGTGTCACCCAAGAATGTAAGCCCATCATTTGTGTCTGTTTTTTCCCCCACTTTGGTCCAGTCATTTTCTTTTGATTCCCTAAATCAAAGTGATGGGATTTCATAATTAGAAATATTTCACATGTGACGCTTTTCCACTTACATTTAAGGCTTGAAAATGAATTTACTTAGGATGAAAATATTCTCTACCTAGAAAAATGCTTATCTCCACAACACATATCTCAGCACAATTCAGGGGAAAGAAAAGTGATGAGACGTTTAATATATTAAATTATGAACCATTTCATTTCTTTTCCTTTTAGAGTGAATAATCTGTGGTTAAATAACAAACAAAACCGTCCAAGACCATTTGTAGTATTAGGCAGAAGAAAAGAACCCATAAGCAAAAGGCAGAATTAAAATCTAACCATGGAGTTTCTAAACAAGATAAGTAAGAGAAGAAACTTGCCCAACCATTTGTGGGGTTGCTTTTTAATTTATGAAACAGTCAAAAGTGTTGAGAAAGTAAGTGTCCTACATTCTCCAAAGTCCTCTGTTAAAGAGTCCAGTCTCTCAAGTATTTTCCTTTTTCTAGGTTACTCACAACATACCCCTTTGGCCTGTTTTTCTCAACTAGTGTTCTGTGATAGTCAGTTTTACATTCACTCTTCATCAAAATGTATCTCTACTTTCTTCATTTCCTTAGGGCCTTAACAGTGACCGGTCAATATTTTAAAAAATTAATTTTTATTTTGTGACAAAAAGTTAACATACTAGCATTCTATTTTCACATATGCAATCTTTTCTTAAAGGGCTCCTTGGGCATAAAATGTCTCTTAATCCACAGAAATAAATCTAATAATGAGGATTTTAAGCAGATACAAAGGGATTCCACTGGGAAACATATTTTTTAACTAAATGTGCATCAGCACCTCCAAAATCATTATTATAAATAGGTAGCAGACAATCCCAGGATTCTCTAAATAACATAACAATTTTGCCAGTAGTTTCACCTCAACTATGGTCTAGACTATAGAGGAAGATGAGCGTTGAGTGGAGTTTCTGATCATTTGTATTGATGACATTCTCACAAAAAAGAAAACAGTATATCAGCATATCAGCATCTGTATATAAAGCAAAATGAGGTTTTCTATCAAATAAGTGGAAGATAGAAAGATTTGATTATTATTGCCCTTCATGTGTACATAGATGGTGTATGCCTGTGACTTTTTGAAAAGAAAGAATATACTTACAGCTGTTCCAATATTTCTCAGCTGTGGCAGGCCATATCCCCAAGGGACCCCTGCTGCTGTGCCCCTGGAGAGAAGCAGTGCCGCCATTCGGACACCAAGCAGAACGGGTAATTCTTTGTTTGGATTCTTTTGCTTAAAATGGAAATCACTTTACTTTTTTTTTTTCCTCTGATCAAAAAGGTAACATATATTTCCGATTTTTTAGATAACAAATTTAAAAAGATAGTGAAGGAAGACAAAATCATCCATAGTCCTACTACCTAAGAGCTAATCGTGGGTAAAATTTTGATGCAAAGCTATCCAAAATGGTTTTCAATATCTATACACAAATGTATGCATTTTTAAAACTAGAAGTCATTTTATATAATGTGTAGAACTATATAGAAATGTCATATTATCTTGGACACTGAAGGGTCATCCCTTTTAGGGAACTCTCTGGAGATCTCCATTACAGGCTGAGAATCACTATAAGCTTGTAAAAAGGCTTCTTCTTGAGGCAATGTTATGGAGAGGTTAAAAGAACACAGCCATTCAAGGCTGGTTTTACCTTTATTTGACTGTCTGCTAGTTTGTATTGTAATCTCTGTGACTCAATTCCTTCATCTGTGGATGTGGATGATAACAGTACATACCAGACAGGATTGTTGTGAGAATTAAATTACTTAAAACATGTAATGGAAACACTAACTTGAAAAGATATATGCACTCCTATGTTTACTGCAGCATTATTTACAACAGCCAAGGTATGGAAGCAACCTAACACATGACAGAATATTACTCAGCCATAAAAACATAATGAAATCTTGCCATTTGTGACAACATGGGTAGACCTAGAGGCTATTATGCCAAGTGAAATAAGTCAGACAGAGAAAGACAAATAACACATGATTTCATTTATATGTGGAAACTGAAAACCAAACAAACAGAAACAAACTCATAACTACAGGGAAAAAATGTTATTGCCAGAATGGAATAGAGTAAGGGGATGGGCAAAATAGGTGAAGGGAATTACGAGGTGCAGACTTCCAGTTATAAAATAAATAAGTCGTGAGCATGAAAGGTAGAGCAAAGGGAATATTGTCACTAATACCATAACTGTACAGTAACTACACTTATGGTAAGCACTGCATAATGTATATAATTATTGAATCACTATTTTGTATACCTGACGCTAATACAATATTTTATGTCAACTATACTTCAATTTAAAAAAATCAAGTGAAATACTTAATAGTATCTAGGTCACTGTAAGTAATGTCAACAGTGACCCACTGTTTGCTGCCATCACTACAGTAATTATTATTTTATTTTTATTGATGCAGATCTAGGGACTTGCTTTTGTTAGCGCTGAAGATCTACATGGTAGGAAAAAAATGGCTTCTCTGAACTACAGAGTTTAGGGTGATAAAGGTATGCAAGAATGGTTCGTGATTATCTGCTTCAGCAGATATGTCAAGGGACACAGGCAAGAAAAATTCAAAAGGAGAATTCTCTGTGATATTGTAGCATTCTGAAGACTCAGAATATCCCCTCCTTATGTCCCTGATATTCTTTGACTCTACTGAGTCTGATAGAATATGGGTAGTAGTTTCTTATCTCCTTTGTGGCCTCATGTAGAACTATGGCCTTTGAGTGTTCTTCATTTTTTCTACAAATTCTGAGATTGAAACTTGTCGATTGTATTTTCATGCTGTGTCTCATTCTAACATAGAACAAACTTCATGAGAAAGATGGAAGAAAGACAGGTCCTTGGAAAAGTCTTATAAGATACCCCTGATTGCAATAGTCTACCTAACAAAAGCCATTATTCGCTAACAACTTCAGAAAAATTAGATAGTAAAGGTATGACGGCATACAACAATACTAGAATATCCGCATCTGAGAAGGGAGAACAAAGAGGAAATACTTTACCTGACTTCAAGACTTAAACTATAGTAATCAAGATAGTGTGGCACAAGAATAAGGATCAGCAAATAGGTCAAATGGAATAGATCAGAAAGCCCCAAATTAGACCCGTGTCTACACCATCACTGAATTTTCAACAAAGATGCCAGAGCATTCCAAGAGGGTTGGAAAAAAAAAATGAATTTCACCCCCTACTGCACACCGTATGAAACATGGTCCTGAGGTAGAGCATAAACCTAAATGTAAAAGCTAAAACAATAAAGGTTCTGAAAGAAAACAGAGGAAGATATATTTGTAACTTAGGAGAAAGCAAAGATTCCATAGGGATGTTAGCAATAACCATAAAAGAAAAAAAAAGCTAGGCTTTATCAAAAGTAAAGAATATAGGACGTTGGGTCAGATTTCATGGGTTCAAAGTCATGCGGCAAAATTTACCAGCTGTGTGCCTTAAGCCATTTACTTATCCCTTCTGTGCCTCCATTTCCTTTCTGCAAAGTAAGGATATGAGTAATGCAGTGATGTGCTGTAAAACCCACATCAGGATTGTGTAGGTTTAAAGGCGTTAGTACAAATAAGGTGCTTTCGGTGCTGTCCAGCACATGGCCACTCACACAGTAAACTTCATTCAGGCGCTTGTTCAGCCATGAGAAGGTTCTTTCGAGGTCTTTGCCCCAGAAGCATGTTCTACAGACTGTTTACATTACCTGATGGGCCTCTGGTTAGCATAGTTTTGTGCTGATTGAAATGGGAGACAGTGGAAGGAGGCATCTAAGGAGGAAAGCCACAGCTTCGTATGGAGATTGGACACACAAGATGTCCCCAGTCCTTCAGCACATGCTACTGTGCCATGTCCCACAGACACCACCTTGTTCTCAGGTGTCAGCTAACTTCTACCATGTGCCCATTCTGGAGTTAGTGTTTTGTCAGCTACTTGCTGGTTTAATGTGTTGGCGGATGCATAAAGGAAAAAGGAACATAATGTTATATGATTTGTAAAAAGTATAAACTGCTGATCTACATATTATTACTGAAGAATTACTGAGCGTAATATAAACCACAGGTCATAATTCTGTCTATTTTCTTGGGTTAAAAAATGTGTACTTTTCTCCATTTCATGATCTCACCTTCTTGGTGTGTCAGCTCATGAAAGCAGTTATTTCCCTACTCGCTTAGGAACATGCGCTCACATAGGACCGACCCCTTTTTCCATTTGCAGGTTTCATCATAATCTGTTCTCTTGTAATTGCAGATGACACTACTCAAGTTACCTCTGATTATGAAACCAATAACAACAGCGATAGCAGTGATATTGTACAGAATGAAGATGAGACCGAGTGCCCGAGAGAGCCTCTAAGGAAAGCTTCGGCTTGTGGCACCTACACGTCTGAGACCATGATATTCCTGGTAGCCCCATATCACTGTGCTCATTCATTTACTTGAGAGATTGCCTTCTGTTACAGAAATTGACTTAGAAACAGATCCCTGAGTCGTTAGATTTACAGATGTATCTCTTTTGGAACACACATGTGTTATAGCCATACCTATGTGTGTCAGTATATGTTTTCGTTATGCAAGTATATCAATCTCTTAATGATTCTATTATTTAGTGATTAAAACCATAAATATTCATGTCCACAAGTGATTACAGGTGTTTAATCCTAGAATCTAAAAGTGTAAATCTAAAAGTGCATAGAAAAAAATTATTTCATCCAATAAAAAAATATTTTATAAACATCAGTAAAAGTGAAATATGTTAGTTGTCTTAGGGCTTCTGCTACTTTTTCCTAGCACTTCCTTTATTTAGAAAGCATGCCAATATTTATTTTCCTTATTGTATTAAGCTAGATTTATACTGACACTTGCTACCTGTTAAAATATCCTTTAATGATGACTGATTTGGAGTGTTTATAGAGATCCTTTTAAAGAAGATAAAAGCATACATTTGAGTCTGATTAATCTTGGGGAGGCAGCAAATAGTAGAAAATAGTTCACTGTCATGTAATTATCCATTGTTGCTGTTATCATTTTTATTTTACCTGAGTTACCATTTATACTTTTAATTTAAAGAGATTGTCAGATAATGTAATTTGCATGTTTCCTAATCCTCACGATCATTTTTTATTTTTACGTTTTGGTAAATGTACTCTTAAGAATATCCTCATTTAGAACATATTGTAAAATGTCTTTACATTTCTTTAGTGCGGGTTTCTTTATAAACCATACATCACATGAATTAAATAAAAATAGTGAAAAATGTGGCAGTTATCATAGGATTAATGCTGATTTTGAAACAATAATATAAATTTGGCCGAGTAGGGGGTGATTGACTCCTCCCCCATCATGGGTTTCTCTTGAAAGTCCAATATAAACCAGGAACTCTCCCAGAAAAATTTACATATACTTCTAAAGAGATAAATTTATATACAATTTCAGAGCATCCTAAAGTCCTTTAGTCTTTATTGAAGAATCCCATAGTAGGTGAAAAGCAGTTCTATTAGGAAAGAAACATCCATTTTTTTCTGTGGCATATATGAACCAGCAATAGGCAGGCACCTAATACGCAAAATTCATGGTATGAAACAGCATTAGGACCTTCTCTCCTTACTTTGGGACCAATGTCTTATTCACCTTGCTTTTTTTTTTTTTTTTAAGATCATTCATTCACCCTGAAGTTTTAAGTCATTTATTTTTGTAAACTCAGTTGTTGAACAAAGCGCAAATTGCTTTGTAGAAAAAAATTACATGTTCTTAAAATATTTTCTTCTTCATTATAGGACAAACCAGTTCTTGCTCCTGAACCTCTTGTCATGGATAACTTGGACTCAATTATGGAGCAGCTAAATACTTGGAATTTTCCAATTTTTGATTTGGTGGAAAAAATAGGAAGAAAATGTGGCCGTATTCTTAGCCAGGTAAGGAATGCATTCATACGTGTGACTTTAAATGTAGGAAAAAAAAAAAAAAACTCCTTGGTTGGTTAAAGCTCTGTACATGCTTGATACTGGTGGTGGACTTCAGGTGGAGAAAGGAAATTTTAGTACCTCACATTCTGTAGATTCCTTGGTAGTGGGTCAACAAAAGAAGTTGGAATTTCAAGTGAGTGAATACCATAATGTGCAATTAAAACACGTAGTTTTTAAGACAGTGGAGAGGAACAGGGACAAAAGAAATAAAAGCTGATACAAGCCCTCAAGATAAGAAAACTACCTAATAATAAATAGTAATTTATTGTCTATAATTTTTTTCCAATGATTAGTTTTTAATTTTTTTTTAATATTTCAGTGTTTAGGTCTTACCAAAAAGTAAGATATTGTGCAGAAACACATTTCCTTCCATTGCTGTGAGAAACATATCAGAGTTCTCTGTTCTAATATAGAAGACACCATTAAGTATCACAAGAAATAGACTATGAACTATTGCTACTTGATACAAGCCCTCAAGATAAGAAAGCTACCTAATAATAAATAGTAATTTATTGTCTATAATTTTTTCCAATGACTAGTTTTTAATTTTTTTTAATATTTCAGTGTTTAGTTAGGTCTTACCAAAAAGTAAGATATTGTGCAGAAACACATCTCCTTCCATTGCTGTGAGAAATAGTAATTTATTGTCTATAATTTTTTCCAATGACTAGTTTTTAATTTTTTTTTAATATTTCAGTGTTTAGGTCTTACCAAAAGACCTAAAATTGTGCAGAAACACATTTCCTTCCATTGCTGTGAGAAACATATCAGAGTTCTCTGTTCTAATATAGGACACCATTAAGTATCACAAGAAATAGACTATGAACTATTGCTAGTTAACAAGACTTTTGTATATTTTCCTTAAGCTAGACGACTTTCAAGACTTTCCACATTAAAAAATATATAAATTGGTGTCCTTGAAGGAGAAAGAAAACACAGAAATTAAGAATTTGAGTATGATCTCAATAAATGAAAAAAACAAAACAAAACACTGGAATTGTTCTGTTATCAAACACCTCTCAGAACACACCCTCAATGAAAGGGGCTAATACAATAATATTTATCAGCTTATGTAAAATGCTTCAAGTGTGTTCTCATAGATTGACTAAATATCACAGCAGAGATGCTAAGGACCACCAAATTAATATGAGACGTAGAATTCAAGACCCAGATTTTTGGAGCCACCAACATTTCCCTGGAAAACACTAGAAGAGAAATCACGTGTCATACTGATCTCTACTCCATGCGTCAGAGACAGGCTTTCTTCAGACTTCTCAACAAGTATCTTAAGTGTGGAGTTTCAGGGTGAGGATTCCTGATCCCCGAAGGTTTGAAGGAAGATGATAGAGGGGCCTTTCCTCCGTTTTTCAGATCCACAAATACAAAGTACTAGGCTAGTCTTCAAGAAGGAAAAGTAGGTCTGTGCCTTAAAGGGACTAGTAGGGAAGTTAGATATGTGTCAAAATAATGGCAGTTCAACTTCCTACGCGGAAAAGTGTGCTAAAATGATTGATGGCTTATGAAGGTCAAAATAATTATATGGTCTGTGTACCGTGTAGTTGCCTCTGCTAAACTGTCTTCTAACCGTGAACACTGTGAGGCCTAGGGTGACAGCCCTTGCACCTTTCCTAGGAGCTAGTGGGCCCATTTTCTCCTCTCTTTCCTTCTCCTCAGTGCTAAGCAACCTCTTTTATGCTAGGTGATCGTGAAGACAGCTTTAAGGGCAGCTGTTTTTATCCAGTCCACCTTCACCTCACACCTCGGGACTCCTCCTGGGAGATTTTGTATCCCACTTTCTGAACCCCCTTGCAGACTGCACCTCTGAGGGAAGGATCTTACCTGGAAATACCCCTGGAATGGCACAGCAAGAGGAGATGGCGGTGGGCCCAGAACTGTGCTTTCCCTTTCACTGCAGTGTGTTTCCCGTGAAGAGAACATTTCACATTGTTTGGTATTTGATACGTATGTCACAGACTCCCCCAGGCTCTGCAATTTAATCCTCTCAGTAACGTTGATGCAGGTATTCTGTTTAATCTCTGTTTTTCAGAAGAGGAAACCAAGGCTTAAAACAGCATATCCCATTCATCTAGCTATATAGTAAATATCGGACCTGTGATTTGAAACCCATACTTATTTTTTTAAGTTTATTTATTCATTTTGAGAGAGAGAGAGTGAGAGCGGGAGCAGGGGAGGGGCAGAGAGAGAGAGAGAGAGAGAGAGAGAGAGAGAGAGTCCCAAACAGGTTCCGCACTGTCGGTACAGAGCCCGGGGCTCAAACTCAGGAACCATGAGATCAGATCATGACCTGACCTGCTCTGAAATCAAAAGTCAGACGCTCAAATGACTGAGCCACTCAGGTGCCCCAGGAAATCCATACTGTTGACTTTTGTTTACCTTCAGCTGTTTCTCAGCCCCTCATAAAACATTCACTTATTCTGTCTTCAAACTGGTAACAGAGAGCTTGAGCCAGTGGGAAAATGGTTATTGTAGCAGTTGGTTTCTTAGCTACAGTGACAGTATAGCAAATACTGTTCCAAGTACCTAGCTCCCCTTTAATTTCTGGGAACAAGGGGTGAGAATGTGACCCTTGACCAGCTTTGCCACAAAATGTTTTGTAAGAGTCCTGGATAGGAGTACACAATGGAAAAATTAGATGTAATGAACAATTAGATTGCAGTCAAATTCACTAATGTTTTTTTTTTTCCAGTCATCTTTCAAAAATAAATACATAACTACATGATCCTTAGTACGTCACTATTTTATCTTTCCGGTTTACAAAACATTGAACTTTGAGAAAATGCAGTTTTATTTGTCTTGCTGAGTAGAACTTTATGGGATTTTTTTTCTTTGATTGGAGTTTATAAGCACAAAATCATGAAATTTTCACTGTGTGAAAGGCATATTTTTTTTTACCCTAGTAAGACTTTTGGGACAGCTGAAATGAATTAACTTGAACATTCCGAGAAATCACCTTTTGGCTGAAACTACACAGAAAAAATCTCACTTCAAAAGATTTTTAAAGAGACATATGTGCAATGGAAATGACTTTTCAGTCTCAATATACTGACTGCCTTTTTGATGACTATCATATTTACTTTAACAAATTTAAAAGGGCATGGTTCAGATTTCAGAAGAGTGCTTGCTTTTTCCAGTTACCAGTATTTACCTGGTTAATGGAATCTTTATTTGTAGTTTAAATTATTAGTGGTTGATTTGTAATGGCATCTTAGTGAAAATTCTCCTATTTTAAAACCATACTCTAAGATATCCTGTTGTCTTAATTTTTTCAATTCATCTTTCAAATGTTTAAGAGAGTAATGGGAAACTTTAGTTATTTACAATCTTAAAAACATTGCTTTTCACATACCGGTGGTAGGATCTAACACAGTTTAGAGCACAAAATTTGGAGCCAAAAAAGGCTTGGCTTGAATTTTGGTTCTGAAAATGTCAGCTGTGTGATCTCGGACAGGTCCCTGAAGTGACATGCATAGTTAAGTCCTTTAGGTATTTATAAGCAAGAACTCATGTACAGACTAAAGCAGTAGTAAAGAGGAGCTAACTTAAAAAAAAAAAAAACAGCTTGAAATATTACAGAAACCTTCACTTTCTGTTGCACTTCTAAATTTTTTTTTTCAACGTTTTTTTTATTTATTTTTGGGACAGAGAGAGACAGAGCATGAATGGGGCAGGGGCAGAGAGAGAGGGAGACACAGAATCGGAAACAGGCTCCAGGCTCCAAGCCATCAGCCCAGAGCCTGACGCGGGGCTCGAACTCACAGACCGCGAGATCGTGACCTGGCTGAAGTCGGACGCTTAACCGACTGTGCCACCCAGGCGCCCCTCTGTTGCATTTTTAAAGAGAGGAGGTGTGGATGTTATGTTCCAGACAAAAAGGGTAAAACCTCAATGTACTTGCCATTCAGGGTGGAGAAAAGCATATAGAAGTTGATGTACCTAGGGTATAATCTGTTTCCAACAGCAGCTACGGTGATGCTTTTAAAACATAAGTCAAATAAAGTTACTTCCCTGCTCTAATCTCTTCCAGGGTTTCCCTACCTCACTTAGAGTAAAAATCTTATAATGGTCAGTCTAGCTGTCAAACCCCCAACATTGCATCCTGCCCAATCCCACTCTGCTGTTACTAACACAAATTCTACTCCTGTCCTCATTCATTCTGTTTTAGCCATGCTGGCCTTCTTGCTCTTTCTTGAGCACAGCAAGCATACCTCAGGGCCTTTGCACAGGCCTTTTTCTCTGTATAAAAAACTCTTTTCTCAGATATCCGTGTACTTCAGTCTACATATCCTTCAATTGTTTACTCAAATGTCACCTTGGATATGTCTGCTCTAACCACCATACTTAAAAAAGCAAATTCCATAGCTTCCCTGGTATTCTCAGTCCTCCACCCCTGCCCCCCCCTTTTTTTTTTACATATTACTTACTACTTTTTGTCATAGTGTATACCTTATTATATCTGCTGTTTACTTCCCTTCCCTGCTAGACCGTAAGCTCCCTGAAGGAAGAGATCTTTGTTTTGTTTACCTGTATATATGCCTCATATGCAGAAAATTGTCTGGAACGTGGTAAGGGCTCAATAGATATATGCTGAATGAATAACTCTCCTTTTTAGTTATGCCAGCCTAAAGAAGTAAACCGAGGCAAGCTCAAAGTTGTCAAAAAGATGAGTTTATTCAGGAATAGCAGGCGTACTGCGATTTCGGATATGCAAACTATAGCAAACTATCATGAGTCCCTTGAGGGTCTGGGGTGGGCTGTTATCTATGGGCAGGAAATGTAAAAAGGGGATAGTTCAATTAGAGACTGTTAAAATAAAAACCAAATGGGACCAGGTTTGAAAATTCCTCAAGCAGACGAAACCAGTGCAGTCATACAAACAAAGCTCAAGTCAGTTTATTTTGTGAGACCAGCCCGACCCTGACCATTCCTTGTTCACGCCTCTGGAAACCACAAGTACAACTTCCCAAGGTTGATACGAGGCAACTCTTGATCAACTACCTATCACTTAAGAAAATTCCAGTGTTACCACTTTTTTTGTAAATCAGTCATTTATGGGAAATCAGTCTGTCTTTAAATTGTATTTTTCTGACAGCACATGTGTGAGACTTTTTTTTTATATCCTTCTGTTTTATTTTAGATAGAAATTCCTTTATACACACACACACACACACACACACACACACACACACACACACACACGTATGTAAACATTGAGTACATAATTAAAGGAATATCATTGAGGGGCACCTGGGTGGCTCAGTTGGATTAGCATCCGACTCTTGATTGCAGCTCGGGTCAAGATCTCATGGTTTATGGGTTCAAGCCCCTCATCAGGCTCTGCGCTGACAGCATGGAGCCTGCTTGGGATTCTCTGTCTCCCTCTCTCTCTGCTCCTCCCCCTCTCACCCACTGTCTTTCTCTCCCTCTCTCTCTCTCTCTCTCTCTCTCTCTCTCTCTCTCTCTCAAATTAAATAAGCTTCAAAATGGAATGTCATTGCCTTTAAATAAGTTTAAATAAATTTAAAGTCAAATGACAAAAGATAGAAATTTATGAAACAATATATCAAAGCTTTGGAAGAAATATTTCAAGACAATTTTAAGAAGAGATGCAGATAATAAAAATGATGAATAATTCTTTCATAAAGTCTCCTGAGTTATAACCAACTCTGTACCTTTGTGATACGAAGTAAGGCCACTTGAAATGGTGCTGTCCTCCATTCTGCCATGTGAATAACCATTTCTCTCCCCATTACCGCCTGTGCCTTTATCATTTTTTTCTCCATCATTTGCCTGTCAAATATGCCAATTGCATGCAAAGGTATTCACTGACTTTGAGTCGCCAGAGCTGTGAATGCAACTGAAAGGAGAATAGATATTTGGAGGAGAAAGAGAAGACATGTGAGGAAAAAATAATTTAGATGGCATTTATACTGCAGTAGAATAAATTGGTTTCTCTATACATTTAGTCAAGGTAACCCTTTTTCTCTCTCATAATTCTTTCCCCTTCTCTAAGGTACAGCTATGAATCCTTTATCCTTTGGAATTTCTTTTTCAATAAAAATTAGTCAAATTAAAGCCTTTTCTCATTTGTTAGTGCTTATGTTATGCACTTTGCAGTCAGCAATTTAGGAAGTAGTGTTGCCTAGCAGTTGATATCACACACAATTGATTGCCTTGATATGTTTCTGCAGTGTATATACTGTTGTTTGAGTTGGTTGTTTTCTTGGTTGCATATCCCCACCTTTAAAAACAGATGAAATACCCCTTGTGGTCAGGGACTGCAAGGGCTAGACACACAGAGTTCTTCAATAGTTACTTGACTTATTATTCCCAACAGGTGTCTCTACCAGCTATGAATTATTTGATGTTTTATAAAGCTTGTGCTTCTGTTTATAGGTATCATACAGACTTTTTGAAGACATGGGCCTCTTTGAAGCTTTCAAAATTCCAGTTAGGGAATTTATGAATTATTTTCATGCTTTGGAGATCGGATACAGGGAGATTCCTTGTAAGTATAAGTTATTTGTGAAATAACACTTTAAAATCTGTCAAATTTGCTGTGGGTAGTGGGATATTGAATGGTTAGCAGCTAGCAGAGAATTCCTCATGGTAAACACAGTGTGTGGCCACATGCTATAGTGATTAGGAGAGAAGAGCCTGTTTCAGAATCCCAGCCCCTACATTTATCAGCTGTGGAAGACCATGGGTCTTACTTAACCTCTGCATGCCTCATTTCTCAATCTGTAAAATGGGAATCATAATATCTGCTTTGTAGGATTGTTATGAGGGTAAAATGAGGTAATAATTCTAAAGGAGTTATAATAGTGCCTTCACCTAGTAAGACAATTAAGTGTGTGCCCCACAAATAATTAAATGTTAAATTTATTGCTCATTTTATTACGTACTCCTTTTATTGGGTGAGTTCAACTTTTGTTCTGGCATCTGCAGAGTTAAAACATTAACTGTTGATATTCTTGAATATAACAAAAACCTGCCTGGGTGTTGAGGGACAGGTGGGTGATGGTATAATTAATAAAATACACAAGAGGCACTCCTAAGTGGTTGCAAAGAAATTATTAGAAGCCTTTAAAATCAGATAAATGTGAAGACCAAAGGAAGATTTTGTGAACCAAGTGTTCATGTTTGTGAACTTTAAATATTATGAGCATAGTTTGTGATTTATAATAATGCAAAATAGAACA